>NC_051307.1:166034229-166689784 GCF_015220235.1 Choloepus didactylus
AGAAATATTTGAATGCTTGCTTCTACTGTATGTGTCAGGCAGTGTCTTAAGTACAGAGTACATAGATGGATAATACGGAAAAGCTCCTTTCAAGGAGCTTACACATTAACATGGAGATAGACATTAAAAAATGAGATTTCAGTGCATTGTGGTTTGCATTGGTGATGATGAGAAACACAGGTTGCTGCTATAGGGACACGTAAATACTTAAATTAGTCTAGGTTGTGATGATGGCTGGAGAGGTGGGATCAGGAAAGGCCCCCTATTGGAAGATGACATTTAAACCCAGAACTGGGGGATGACTGGGAGCTAGCTTTGGGGGTAGTTTATTTCAGGCGGTGTGTTCTTCTATACAAAGACTTGAAGACCAGAGCATGATGCATTAATGTGTTAGGGAACTTGAAGTAGTTTAGTACGTCTGGAACATAAGTTATGAGGTAAGCAAGACCCAGATCACAAAGTGTCTAGCATGCCCATGCCAGTTTACTGGGACATTATCAGATAAACATTTTAGAAAAAATACTAACTGTAACATGAAAAGTGGATTGTGGGGGAATCTGCAATGGAGACAGGAAAACCTGTTACGAGTTGACTGCCCCAATTTGGGCAAAACATTATCATGGCTGGATTAAGGTTGCAGCAGATTTGGAGTGACAATGCAGAGATGTGTTAATGTTTAAGACTAGTTAGTAGGTAGAATTGTTTGGACTTGGTGGTTGATAGGAGGATGAAGCCAAGAATATTCTTTTTTCCCTGCTTGGGAAACTGGGTGTTGATGTTGGTCACTGAGATAGGAGACACAGGACAAAGAACCAGTAGGGGATGGAAGATGATAATAATTATCTTAGATACATTGAGTCAAAGGTGTCTGGGCAATACACAGAAAAGATTATACAACATGCAATTAGTTGGTTATAAAGTTTTGGTGCTTAGCGATTTGGGGTGGAGATAGAGATTTTGGAGTTATTAGGAAGTATGTAGCAAATGTAGCCTATGAGTTTGTAGCCACAGTGAGTTTGTGGAGAAGTGATTCATCAGCTTTTTTGGATCCCCTCACAGAATCTGATGAAATCACTCTGTTCCTACTCTACAAAAATCTTCCATGCATTCATGTACATTATTTCACGTACAGTTTCTGTGGGTTCACAGACCCCATGAAGCTGGACCATGGATTCCAGATTATCTAAGAACTTGGGGGATAGAGAGAAAAGAAGTGGGCTGAGGATGGTACCCCAAGGAAAACTTTATAAACTCTGGCATTGGTGCTATTTTTGGTAAACTTTGCAATGATTTGGTTTAATTTTTTATTCACTTGTGGGTTTACTACAAAGAAAACATCAGTTGAGCCATATTTTAGATTATTTAGGAAATGTAACATGACGTGTGTTTATCTAGGGGAATGAATAACAGTTCTTACACAGGATTGCTCCTGTTTTGGTTTATTTAGCTCACTAATCTGTGTGTCAAGATAATATTGAAGGGTGTTTTTTGAAAAAATAGGGTTAACCTGGCTGTAAATATAACAATGTTAGAAATGTAATCCATCAGTTTCCCAATTTTCTTGATCAGTGAATTTGTCAAAATTTTTCTTGAATCATTTTTGCGTTTTAAACTTACTATTGTGTAAAGTAGTACTCCTTTAACTTAGAAATCTGACCATTTTCTAGCTTCAGGGGTCATTAAAAGTTTTACAATTTCAGGGGTAGAAGTAGTTTATATTTATCCTTTCTGTATGCATTATAGTTTTGCAAACTTCAGCAAAATGCCTATGCAGCATTTATTTTTTCAGAGTCCTACATTGTTTTGTCTGAAGGTAGGCCCTTCCATTCCTTTGAAAGAAGTGGGTGGGATATGTCCATCTCCCAGAGCTTCTTGAAATTGATTTAGGGTCTTAGAATTTTGAATTTTACTTATCCCTATTTTAATGCATATTCATGGTTCCTGGATGCTGGTTTTGGAAGTGTATGTATTTTTTTGGCTTTGATCACTTACATGTTCTTAGTTTTGTGTGTTGGAGAGCTTTTATTCATTACTTGCCAAATATTTGAGTGCCTATTATGTATGAGGCACTATGTTAGGTAGGTGCTGGTAATACAGTTATGAGTAAGACTGATAAATTTTTGCTTTCATGGAGTTTACATTCTAGTGGGGTGGGGGTTGGGGGAAGAGAGAATAAACAAATAAGTGTGAAAGTTCATTTCCCTTTGTGGTAAGTGCTGTGGCATAGCAGGGTGATGTAGTTGAAGAAAAGACTGGTGAGGGGCTATTAATTTTAGATAAGATGGTCAAGGAAGGCCTCTCAGAGAAGGTAAATTTTTGAGCTGAGATCTGAATGATACGCGGTACTCAGTGTTGATAGTGACAATTTGTTGTTCCCTAGGAAATACCACCCAATAATACTTTTTCCAGAATAAGACTCCAGAAGTTGCAGAGAAAAAAAATCCTATATTCATCGCCATTTAGTTATACAGTCATATGTAACTTAAAAAAAAAAAAATACAAAGCTGTTTATTTGGAAATAATTTAAAACTTACGAACTTTAAAAAGTTGTAAACTTTCAAACTTGCAAAAAAAAAAAATAGTACGGAGAGCTTCCATATGTATGCCCTTTACCCAGATTCATCTATCGTTAATATTTTGCCTCAATTGCTTTATCATTATCTTTCCTTTCTTCCCTCCCATATAATACACACCCAGACAGGATTTTTTCCTGAATGTTGAGGGTTAGTTATGTACATCAGGGCTCTCTACCTCTAAATACTTCAATGTGTATTTCCTAAGATTAGGGATGGTCTCTTACATACCACAGTGTAGTTATCAACTGCAGTAAATTTAACATTGGTGTGTTACTTTTATTTGATTTGCAGTTTTTGTTCTAATTTTGTGTTTGTATGTGTCAGGCACTTTCCTAGGTACAGAGGACATAGATAGATAATATATATGCCTCTTTTCAAGGAGCTTACCACATTAATATTGAGATAGATACTAAAAAATGAAATTTCAATGCAATGTGGCTTGCTGTTGTGGTGAGAAACATGGGATGTTGTTATAGGAAACACACAAATAGATATTTAAATTAGTCTTATAGCATTTTCCCTTTCCAGGACAGGATCCATTATAGGGTCAGGTGTTGCATTTAGTTGTTGTCTCTTCGGTCATCTTTGATATGGAACATTTCCATAAGCTTTCTTTGACATTATTTTTTTTATTAGGATAGTTGTAGGTTTTCGGAAAAATTATGCATAAAATATCGAGTTCCCATATATCACCTTATGGTTAACACCTTGCATTAGTGTGGTGAATTTGTTACAATTGTTGAAAGAACATTTTCAAAATTGTACTATTAATTATAGTCCTGGGTTTAACTTAGGGTTCACTGTGCTGTGTAGTCCTACTTTTTTTTTTTTTTAATTTTTATTCTAGTAACATATACAACTTAAAGTTTCCCCTTTTAACCACATTCATATATATAATTCAGTGCTGTTACTTACATTCACGAGTTGTGCTACCATCACCACCATCCATTACCAAAACTCCTCTATCAACCCAGATAGAAACTTTGCATAATTTAAGCATTAACTCCCGAATCCCTGACCCCACCCTGGTCCCTGGTAACCTATATTCTAGTTTCTGGCTCTGTGAGTTTGCTTATTCATGTTATTTCTTATCACAGAGCTCATACAATATGTGTCCTTTTGTGTCTGACTTATTTTACTCAACAAGATATCTTCAGGCTTTATCCATGTTGTCGTATATATCAGAACTTTATTCCTTTTTACGGCTGAATAATATTCCATCATATCTATATATCACATTTTGTTTATCATTCATTGGTCGATGGACATTTGGGTTGCTTATGTCTTTTGGTAATTGTGAATAATGCTAGTGTGAATACTGGTGTGTAAATACATGTTTGAATCCCTGCTTTCAATTCTTTTTTTTTCTTTTTCTGTGATGCCAGTTATTATTTTTTTAATTGAGATTGTTAGCATACCATACAATTACCCAAAGTTCCAAAGTGTATAATCAGTTGCCCATGGTACTGTCATACAGCTGTGTATCCATCACCACAATTATTTTTTTTTTCAATTTTTAGAACATTTTCTTTACCCTAGAAAAGAAATAAAGACAAAAAAAGGAAATGCCAATCCTCCCATACCCCTAACCACCTACCCCCCCTTCCATTATTGATTCATAGTTTTGGTATAGTACATTTGTTACTGTTGATGAAAGAATGTTAAAATACTACTATCTGTAGTATATAGTTCGCAATAGGTATATATTTTTTCCTGTATGCCCCTCTATTATTAACTTCTAGTTATAGTGTCATACATTTGATCTAGTTCATGAGAGAGAGATTTCTAATATTTGTACAGTTAATCACGGACATCGTCACCATGAGATTCACTGCTTTATACATTCCCATTTTTTAACCTCCAACTTTCCTTCTGGTGACAAACGTGACTCTGAGCTTACCCTTTTCCACCACCTTCACACACCATTCAGCACTGTTAGTTATTCTCACAATGTGCTACCATCACCTCTGTCCATTTCCAAACATGTGAGTTCATCCTAGTTGAACATTCTGCTCATAATAAGCAACCGCTCCCTATTCTTTAGCCTCATTCTATATCCTGGTAACTTATATCCCATGTCTATGAGTTTACATGTTATAATTAGTTTGTATCAGTGAGATCCTGCAATATTTGTCCTTATACATCTGTCTTATTTCACTCAGTATAGTGCCCTCAAGGTTTCTTCATAAAACCATTTTTTTTTAAGATGGTTTTGTTCACACACCATACATTCCGACCTAAGTAAACAATTGTTGGTTCCCTGTAAAGTCATGTATTTATGTATTCAGCACCATCGTTGCTATATGAGGACATCTCCATTTCTTCTGCAAAGAAGGAGGACAAGTCAAATAAGGTAGAGAGACAAAAGAAAAAGAAAAAATACAGAAAGAGACAGAGACAGAGAGAGAAAGAGAGAGAGAGAGAGAACATGACAGCTAGAAAGCAGCAAAAGGAAAGATAGCATTAACCTAAAGTAGAATAAAGAGTCAGACAACATCACCAATGCCAAGAGTCCCCTACCCCACCCCTAAGCGCCCCCCCCATATGCATTTGACTTTGGTATATTGCCTTTGTTATATTAAAGGAAGCATAATACAGTGTTTCTGTTAATTATAGTCTCTAGCTTGCATTGATTGTATTTCCTCCATCCCACACTATTTTTAACATATTGCAATGTTGACATTCACTTGTTCTACCTCATGTAGAAACATATTTATACCTTTTATTACAATTGTTGAGTGCCCTGATTTCAGTGAGTTATACAGCCCCAGTCTTTATCTTTTATCTTGCGTTCTGGTGTCCCAGTGGTCCTAACCTTCCTCTTTCAACCATGCTCACAGTCATCTTTGTTCATTGTACTTACATTGCTGTGCTACTATCTTCCAGAGTTGTTTTCCAAACCTCTCACTCCTGTCTTTTCCTTTCTGTCTGCAGTGCTTCCTTTAGTGTCTCCTGTAGAGCAGGTATCTTGTTCACAAACTCTCTCATTGTCTGTTTGTCAGAGAATATTTTAAGCTCTCCCTCATATTTGAAGGACATTTTGCCAGATACAGGATTCTTGGTTGGTGGTTTTTCTCTTTCAGTATCTTAAATATATCACTCCACTTCCTTCTTGCCTCCATAGTTTCTATTGAGAAATCTGTGTATAATCTTATCAAGCTTCCTTTGTATGTGATGGAGAGCTTTTCTCTTGCTGCTTTCAGGATTCTCTCTTTATCTTTGACATTTGATAATCTGATTATTAAGTGTCTTGGCGTAGGCCTATTCAGATCTATTCTGTTTCGGGTATGCTGTGCTTCTTGGATCTGTAATTTTATGTCTTTCATAAGAGATGGGAAATTTTCATTGATTATTTCCTCTATTATTGCTTCTGTCCCTTTTCCCTTCTCTTCTTGTTCTGGGACACCAGTGACATGTATATTCCTGCATTTCGTTTTGTCCTTAAGTTCATGGAGATGTTGCTCATATTTTTCCATTCCTTTCCCCATCTGTTCTTCCATGTGTAGGATTTCAGGTGTCTTGTTTTCCAGTTCCTGAGTGTTTTCTTCTGTTGCTTGAGGTCTACTGTTGTATGTTTCCATTGTGTCTTTCTTCTCTTATGTTGTGCCTTTCATTTCCATAGATTCTGCCAGTTGTTTTTCCAAACTTTCTGTTTCTACCTTATGTACGCCCAGTGTTTTCATTATATGCTTCATCTCTTCTGCCATATCTTCCCTAAACTTTTTGAATTGATTTAGCTTAGTTGTTTAAATTCCTGTATCTTAGTTGAAGTGTAAGTTCCTTTGACTGGGCCATAACTTCATTTTTCTTAGTGTAGGTTGTAGTTTTCTGTTGTCCGGGCATCTGGTTTCCTTGGTTACCCCAATCAAGTTTTCCCAGACCAGAACGGGCTCAGGTCTTGGAAGGAGGGAACAGTATTCGGTTTCCCTGACGGTGTCTTGGAAGATTGATACACCTATAAGGCCTCAAGTCACTGTGCTTTTCCACCCAGCAGGTGTCGCCTGTTAGCCTGTAGCTCCAGACTGGTGTAAGTTCTTGTGGCCCTTGGCTGTTTTCCCCCAGCCTCTGGGGTCTGGTTCTGAATGGAAGGCAGGTGGTAGAGCTTGGCACTGCCTCTTTCCTCTTAGGGAAGATACACCCCCTAAGGAGAGGTCATTAGCATTTGAATAGTCTGTCTGTGCTATCTCCACCTTGTCTGGGTCAGAACGCTGGGAACTGAAAATGGCTGAAACTTTCTTCACTGAGCTGTAAAAGGGACAGAAAGCCCCCATCAGGGCCAGTCTGCAGCCACCCTCTGGCTCTCCAAAGTCAGTTGTCACCAAAGCCTCTGTCTGCTTGTTGGGGATTCATACCTTGTATTGAGCAGTCCACGTTTGTTAATTAAAATCCCAGTTGGCGCTCAGCTGAGCTATATTTGCTTGCTTGGAGAGTGCTGCTCTCTAGCACCGCGAGGCTTTGCAATTTGGGCCGTGGGGGAAGGAGGCTCCTGGCTTAGATCTGCAGTTTTTACATACAGATTTTATG
Source organism: Choloepus didactylus (assembly GCF_015220235.1). Classification (NCBI taxonomy): domain Eukaryota; kingdom Metazoa; phylum Chordata; class Mammalia; order Pilosa; family Megalonychidae; genus Choloepus; species Choloepus didactylus. The sequence goes on from NC_051307.1 coordinate 166,041,330, forward strand.
CTGCGATCTCAGGCATTCCTCCCAATTCAGGTTGATGTACGATGAGTGGACAGTCACGTTTGTCCTCCTGCAGTTATTCCAGATTATTTACTAGTTGTTGCTGGTTGTTTATTAGTTGTTCCAGGGGGACAGACTAGCTTCCATTCCTCTCTATGCCGCCATCTTCTTCCGTCTCCCAATTCTTTTGACATATACCTAGATGTGGGATTGCTGGGTCATTTGGTCATTCTGTACTTAACTTTCTGAGGAACCTCCAAACTGTCTCCCAGTGTCTGCACCATTTTACACTCTCAAGAACAATGTATATGTGTTCCTGTTTCTCCACATCTTCTCCAACACTTGTAATTTTCTGTTTTTATTTTTAATGGTGGCCATTCTAGTGGGTGTGAAATGGCATCTCATTGTGTTTTTAAATTGCAAATTTTATTGAGATGTATTCACAGACCATATAATTCATCCAAAGTATACAATCAGTGTCTCACAGTATCATCACCTAGTTGTGGAATCATCGTCACAGTCAGTTTTAGAACATTCCCATTACTCCAAAAAGAAAAATAACAAATAGAAAGAAAAGAATAGCCAAAACAGCCCATACCCCTTATCCCCCCTTTACTGACCCCCAGTGTTGGTGTGGTACGTTTGTTACTGTTGATGAAAGAATATTAAGATATTATTGTTAACTGTATTCTGTAGTTTGCCATAGGTACCTTTTTTCCCATATCCCACTCTATTATTAACTCTTTCTACAAGTTTTGTATGTTTGTTCCAGTTCATGAAAGAACTTATTTATATTTGTAGTGTTAATCATAAACATCGTCCACCACAAGGTTCACTGTGTTATACAGTCCCATATTTTAACCCCTAGCTTTCCTTCTGGTGACATACATAACAATCCCTTTCAACCATATTCACCTACAATTCAGCACTTATAAGATTATTTATTACTTATTATTTCAATAACGAGCTCCTGTCACTTTATCCACTTCCAAACATTTAAGTTCGACTTTGTTAAAAATTCTTTACATATTAGGCAATGCTCCCCATTCTCTAGCCTCATTCTCTCTCTTGGTATCCTGTATTATAAGTTTTATGACCATGAGTTTACATATTATAATTAGTTCATTTTAGTGAAATCATACAATATTTGTCCTTTTGTGCCTGACTTATTTCACTCAGATTTATGTCCTCAAGTTTCATTTATGTTATCACATACTTCAGGACTTCAGTCCTTCTAACTGATGAGTAATATTCCTTCATTTGTATATACATTTTGTTTATCCATTCATTGGTTGATGTATACTTGGATTGTTTCCATCCCTTGGCAGTTGTGAATTATACTGCTGTGAACATCAGTGTGAAAATGTCTGTGTCCCTGCTTTCAGATCTTCTGGGTATATACCAAATAACAGAATTGCAAGATCATAGGGCAACTCAATATTTAGTTTTCTGAGGAACGGCCAAACTGTCTTCCACAGCAGTGGTATCATTTTACATTCCCACCAGCAGTGAGTAAGTGTTCCTGTTTCTCCACATCCTCTTCAACACTTGTAGTTTACTGTTTTAATAGTGGCCATTCTAATGGGTGTGAGATGGTATCTCATTGTGTTTTTAAAATTGCAAATTTTATTGATGTATTCACAAATCATACAATCATCAAAAGTCTACAGTTGTTCACAGTACCATTATATATTTGTGCTTTCATCACCACAGTTAATTTTTGAATATTTTCATTATCGCAAAAAAAAAAAAAGAACAAGAATAAAAATTAAAATACAAAAGAACATCCCAAACATCCCATTCCCCCTTCCATTCCTGTTATTCATTTGCTTTTTGTTCCCATTTTTCTACTTATCTGTCCATACACTGGCTAAAGGGAGTGTGAGCTACAAGGTTTCACAATCACAGTCACACAGTGTAAGCTATATAGTTATACAGTTGTCTTCAAGAATCAAGTCTACTGGGTTGCAGTTCACTCTTTTCAGTTATTTCCTTCTAGCTATTATAAGACACTAAAATCTAAAAAGGGATAGGTATATAACTCATAAGAGTAACCTCCAGAATGTTCTCTTGACCTCATTTGAAATCTCTCAGCGACTGAAACTTTATCTTTTTTCATTTCTCTTCCCCCTTTTTGATCAAGAAGGCTTTCTCAATCCCACAATGCCAGGTTCAAGTTCTTCCCTGGGAGTCATGTCACACATTGCCAGGGAAATTGACACCCCTGGAAGTCATGTCCCACATAGTGGGGATGGCAGTGAGTTTACCAGCAGAATTGGCTTGAAGAGAGAGGCCACATCTGAGCAACAATCGAGGTTCTCTGGGGGAGATGCTTAGGCATAATTATGAGTAGACTTGGCCTCTCCTTTGCAGGAACAAGCTTCATAAGGGGAAGCCCCAAGATAGAGGGCTTGGCCTTCTAAATTGGTAGTCTCCACCACTGCTTGTGAGAATATCAGTAATTTCCCAGGTGGGAAAGTTTAATATTTCCACATTTTCCCCCAGTCCCTCAAGGGGATTTTGCAAATACGTTTTTATTCTCTGCCCAAATTACTCTGGGATATATCGGGGCTTCACACTAACCTGTACAAACCGTGCAGATCCCACTCGTATTGAAAGTTCCATGTAATTATAGTGTTTGAATATACTGACCATACAAGTTAAATTATATAGTGTGCTACAGAAAATACAGATTTCGCACCCAATAAACATCTCTTCCTTTTGGTCTCACACAGAAGTTTAAGTTTTAAAACACCATCAATATTGTCCTTTAGTCTGATTTAACTTAGTCTTAACCAAGTCTATTTCGTTCATGTCTCTAATTGAAGTCTGATATCTTTTTCAGCTTCTTTAAGATTTGGTGTATGTAATGCTAACATTCTTAGCTGCCACTCTCTGGCTCTGAGTCTCAGGTGTCACATCATACAGATATCTGAAGTTGCAGGGACCTATCAGGTTATACACAAGAGCTCAGCATCTCAGAATTTAGAAATAGCCCTTACAACTCAGGAATAGATTTAACTGCTGTAAGAGCTTACAATCTAGGAACCCTTATCATAAGCCTTCCCCTGATAACCTGGGCTATCAGATTCAAGTCTAGAGTTTGTTCATTATAGTTAGTCCATGTAAGTGAGGCATTATAATGTTTGTCTTTTCATTTCTGGTTTATTTCACTCAACATACTGTCATCAGGGTCTGTTCTGGTTTGCTAATGCTGCCATTAAGCAAAATACCAGAAGTGGATTGGCTTTTATAAAGGGGATTTATTAGGTTATAGATTTATATTTCTAAGCCAATAAAAATATCCAAACTAAGGTATCAACAAGAGGATACTTTCACTGAAGAGCAGCAGGTGGTGTCCGGAACACCTCTGTCAGCTGGAAAGGCATGAGGCTGGCGTCTCCTTGTCCTTTGTTCCTGGTTTGTGTTTCAATATGGCTTTCTCCAAAATGTCTCCGGGCTTCTGTCTTAGCTCCTTTTTCTCAGCTTCTCTGTGTCCTTACTTCTTTCTCCCAGGGTGTTTCTCTCTAAGTTTCTGGGGGTCCTCTCAGCTTATCCAGGGCAAAGTCTGTGCTTCGTCTCTTAGCTTAGCATCTCCAAATATCCTTCTGTCCACAACTCCAAGCATCATTCAGTGTCATCAAGTGTCTGTGTCAGCTCTTGAGTTATGTTAAGTAATCCAGTAAGCCAATCAAGACCCACCCAGAGTGGGTGGGGTCCACAGCACCATGGAAATTATTTAATGAAAGGTTCCACTCTAATCAACAGATTAATCAGTCTGCGCCCACAAGATTGCATTGGAGAACATGGTTTTTCAGGGGGACATAATCTATCCAAACCAGCACAAGGTCAATTCACCTATTTGTGTACCTCACAACTTTGTTCCTTCTCTTAGTTGCTCAATATTCCATTATATGTATACATCACACTTTGCCATTCCTTTTATCAGTCAATGTACCCTTAGGCCACTTCCATCCAATGCGAATCGTGAATACTGCCACCATAAACCTAATTGTGCAAATGTCCATTTGTGTCCTTGTTCTCAGTTCTTCCAAGTATATGCTCAATTAACAATGTTTCAGGACCATATGGCAGATAACCCTATACTTAACATCCTGTGGAACCAGCACACTGCCCTCCAGATGGCTGCACCATTCTACTGCCCCATCAACAGTGGTTAGATACATCCATCTCTCTACATTTTCTCCAGCACTTGTATCCCTCTGTTTATTTTTTAAACAGTTTTGGTCACACACCATACATTTCCTCCAAAGAAACAACTAATGGTTCCTGGTATAGTCTCATAGTTGTGCATTCACCACCACAATCTAACTAAGGACATTTCCATTTCTTTTGCAAAGAAAGAGAGAAGAGGGAGAAGAAAAAAAGAAAAAGAAAAAAAGAAAAAGAAAAAAAAAAAAAAATAAGAAAAAAGAAAAAAGAAAAGAAAAGAAAAATTCAAATAAAATAAAAAGGTAGACAGCATCACTAATCCCATACCCCTCCCTTATATCCCCCTCTTATAGACATTTAGCTTTAGTGTATTGCCTTTGTTACAATTAATGGAAGCATATTATAGTGTTACTGCTAGCTATAGACTCTAGTTTGCTATGACTGTATTTTTTCCCCAATACCATCTCATTTTCAACACCTTGCAAAGTTGACATTGATTTCTTCTCCTTCATGTAAAAGCATTCTTATATTTGTATATTTAATCACAATCATTGACCACTCTAGGTTTCACTAAGTTATATAGTTCCAGTCTTTATCTTCTATCTTTCTTTCTGGTTTCATACATACCCCTTGCCTTCCTCTTTTGACCATACTCACAGTCATCTTTGTTCAGTGTACTTACAATATTGCGCTACCATCATAAAGCATTGTGCTGTCCATTGCTGGATCTACAGAATTTTCTTAAACATTGTATACTCTTTCAGTATCAAATGCCCAAACTCTGCCCTCTTTTTGTCTCCTGAAATCTTCGTTTCTACACTCTTCTCCAAACCTGTCTCTCCTGTCTTTTCCTGTCTGTCGGTAGCACTTCCTTTAGTATTTCTTGTAGAGGAGGTCCCCTGTTCATGAACCCTCACAGTGTCTCTTTATCTGAAAATATTTAAAACTCTCCTTTATTTTTGAAGGAAATTTTTGCCGGATGCAGGTTGGCAGTTTTTCTGTTTCAGTATCTTGAATATATCATGCCACTGCCTTGTTGCCTCCCATGGTTTCTACTGAGAGATCCACACTTAGTCTTATTGAGCTTCCCTTGTGTGTGATGGATTGTTTTTCTCTTGCTTCTTTCAGAATTCTCTCTTCATGTTTGACATTTGAAAATCTGATTAGTGAGTGTCTTGGGGTAGGTCTATTTGGGTCAGTTTTGTTTGGGTTATGGTGTGCCTCTTGGACCTGTAATTTTATGTCTTTCGTAAGAGTTGGGAAATTTTCATTGATTATTTTCTCTATTATTTCTGCCCCTTTTCCCTTCTCTTCTTCTGGGACACCTATAACATGTATATTCATGCAGTTCATGTAGTCATTCGGTTTCCTGAGACCCTGTTTATATTTTTCCATTCTTTTCCCTATCTGTTCTTTTGTATGTAAGATTTCAGATATTCTGTCCTCTAGTTCATCAATCCTTTCATCTGCCTCTCCAAGTCTGCTTTTGTATGCCTCCATTGTGTTTTTTAAGTCTTCTGTTGTGCTTTTCATTCCCATAAATTCTGCAATTTGTTTTTTCAAGCTTACATATTCTTCCTTATGGTACCCAATGTCTTCTTTATATCCATCATCTCTTTTGTCACATTTTCTTTCAGCTCATTGATTTGATTTAGAAGATTTGTTTGAACATCTTTAATTAGTTGTTTCAACCTCTGAATCTCAGTGGAGGTGTTACTTTGTTCCTTTGACTGGGCCATTCTTTGTGTTTCCTGGTGTGGCTTGTGATACCAGATTTTCTTGATTCGTTTATTCTGCATGTTGTTTTCTCTTTTTTGCTTAGGATTTTCTTGTTGGTTGTCTTTATCTCCATCTTTTCTTTGTTTCTCTCATTTGCCATTTGTCAGATTGTCTCTGGCCCCCAGTCTTTTCCCCAAAATCAGGAGTCCACTATGGCCTGCCACAGGGATGGGAGGTAGGCACTGGGCATCCCAGGATGTTCACTGTGCATTAATACAAATCTGCTGGATTCTAGTGGTGCTCTGTTTTCCACCGACTAGGAAGACCTGGGTTTGTTTTAGAGCCCTGCTTTAACAGTTGGGTCTTCTGTATTTCTCAGCCAAAACAGGACTGGTTTTCTGTACAGGGCATGTAGGCCAGCTCCTCAGTCCTAATCAGGGGTCTGGAGCATCTTTTTAAAAGTGTTTCAATTCCCTTGCACTTTCCGGACTGTCCAGCAGATGGTGCTGTTCAGTTACTTAATGGTCCTCAGGGGCTGCTTTGCCTCTGAGCACAGGCTGTGTGTACACAGTTGAGCTGAAACTGGGATTCCTATGCCTTCACTTTGTTCGCCAAAATCTGGCTCGACGTGGGGCTCCACCTGTGGCAAAAATACTCCCTCAGGTGACCCAGTACTCCATCCGTCCCCAAGGCAATGAAACGGCTGCTTCTTCCTTCAAGGGTGGGAAAAGGGCTTTCAGACCCAGGGCTGGAAACAGTCTCTGTTCATGTTTCCTCAGTCTCTTTGTCCCTCAGTGACCTGGGCCTTGAAATGTCTTCCCCTCTCTCTCAGGTCTTCAAATGGTGGGTGTATGTCTCACTGCTGTGAGAGATTTTATAGTCTGTGTTCCTGGTGGTAGGGGTCCCATCTGCTTATTCTGTGACTTTCCCACACTCAGACCAAGTCAGGTGAGAGAAGAGGATTGGCTGGTCCGGGATGGAAGATTCCTACCTGATATTTCTTCTATTTCTTCAATTCGGCATTTTCAGGGTCCTTCTCCAGTCTATATCCTCCAGAGTTTCAAACAATTCAGAATTGACCTTTTTTCATTGAATCTCTGGAGAGAAGTTTTCAGTAGCTGTTTACTTTGCCGTGTTGATGATCTCTCTTCTTCTCACTGTGGTTTTAATTTGCATTTCCCTAATAGCTAGTGAAGATGAGCATCTGTTCATATGCTTTTTAGCCATTTGTATTTCCTCTTTGGAAAAAGGTGCATTCAAGTCTTTTGCCCATTTTTAAATTGGGTTGTTTGTCTTTTTTATTGATGAGTGTAGGTTCCATTACATATTCTGGTTATTAAACCCTTATTTGATATTTGGCTTCCACATATATTCTCCCATTGAGTAGGCTGCCTTTTCATCTTTGTGACAAGTCTTTTGATCCCAAAGTATTCAGTTTGGAGGAGGTCTCATTTATCTGTTTTTTTCCTTTCATTGTTAATTCTTTCGGTTTCATGTCTAAGAAACCACCACCTACCACAAGATATTTAAGGTGCTCCCCTACATTTTCTTCTAGGAGTTTATTGTCCTGTCTCTTATATTTAGGTCTTTGATGCATTTTGAGTTAATTTTTGTATAAGGTATGAGACAGAGGTCATCTTTCATTCTTTTTCATGTGGATATCCAGTTCTCCTAGCACCATTTGTTGAGGGAGACTGTTCTGTCCTAGTGAGTGGAATTGCAGCGTTGCTGAAAACCAATTGACCATAAATATGCAGGCCTATTTCTGAACTCCTAACTAAGTTCCATTGATCAGTATGCCAATCTTTCTGTGAGTACTATGCTATTCTGATCACTGTAACTTTGTAATATACTTTAAAGTTAAGCAGTGTGATTCCTCCAACTTTGTTCTTCTTTTTCAAGATGTTTTTGGCTATTTCAGGCCCCTTCCCTTCCAAAGAAATTTGATAATTGGCTTTTCCCAACTCTTCAAAGTAGGCCATTGGAATTTTGGCTTTGATTGAGATTGCATTGAATCTGTAAGTCAGTTTGGAGAGAATTGACATCTTAACTGTGTTTAATCTTTGAATCCATGAACACTGAATGTCCTCCCATTTATTTAGGTCTTCTTTGATTTCTTTTAGCAATATTTTGTAGGTTTCCTAATATTGGTCCTTTATGTTCTTGGTTAAATTTATTCCTAGATATTTGATTTTTTTTAGTTGTTATTGTAAATGGAATTTTTTGTTGATTTCCTCCTCAGATTGTTCATTACTATTGTTTAGAAACTACTGATTTTTGCATGTTGATCTTGTGTCCTGCCACTTTGCTGAAATTGTTTATTAGGTCTAGTAGTTTCATTGTAGATTTTTTGGGACTTTCTAAATACAGGATCATGTCATCTGCAAATAGTGAAAGTTTTACTTCTTCCTTTGTGATTTAGATGCCATTTATTTCTTTTTCTTGCCTAACTGCGCTAGCTAGGACTTCTAGAATGATGTTGAATAAGTGTGGTGAGACTGGGTATCCTTGTCTTATTCTTGGTCTTAGAGGGAAAGCTTTTAGTCTTTCACCATTGAGTATTATGTTAGCAGCAGGTTTTACATATATCCCCTTTATCATGTTGAGAAATTTCCCTCTTCCTATTTTTTGAAGAGTTTGTGTCAAGAATGGATGCTGGACTTTGTCAAATGCCTTTCTTGCATCAATCAATAAGGTCATGTGGGTTTTCCCCATTGATTTGTTGATGTGTTATATTACATTAATTGATTTTCTTGTGTTGAACTACCCTTACATACCTGGGATAAACCCGCTTAGTCCATGGTGTATAATTCTTTTAATGTGTTGTTGGATTCCATTTGCAAGCATTTTGTTGAGGATTTCTCCAACTATATTCATTAGAGAGATTGGTCTGTAATTTTCCTTTCTTGTAATATCTTTATAAGGTTTTGATATTAGGGTGATGTTGGCTTCATGAAATGAGTTAGGTAGTGTTCCCTCCATTTCAGTTTTTTGGAAGAGTTTGAGCAGGATTGGTATTAATTCTTCTGGAGTGGTTATTGATAGAATTCACTTGTGAAGCCAGCTTTGGCCTTTTTTTTTTTTTGCAATTTTATTGATATATAGTCACATACCATGCAGTCATCCAAAGTGTACAATCAGTTGTTCATAGTATCATCATGTAGTTGTGCATTTATCACTACAGTGAATTTTTGAACATTTTCATTACTCCAAAAAAGAAATAGAAAAATAAGAATAAAAATAAAAAGTAATAAAGAACACCTGAAACATCCTATATCCCTCCTCCCCCCGTTATTCATTTACTTTTGTCCCCATTTTTCTACCCATCTGTCCATTCATTGGATAAAGGGAGTGTGAGCCACAAGGTTTTCACAATCACATAGTCACACAGCGTAAGCTATATAGTTATATACTTGTCTTCAGGAATCAAGTGTACTGGATTGCAATTCAACAATTTCAGGTATTTCCTTTTAGCTATTCCAATACACTAAAAATTAAAAATGGGAATCTATATAATGCATAAGAATAACCTCCAGAATGACCTCTTGACTCCATTTGAAATCTCTCAGCCACTGAAACTTTATTTTATGTCATTTCTCTTCCCCCTTTTGGTTAAGAAGTCTTTCTCAATCCCATGATGCCAGTTCCAGGCTCATCCTTGGGAATCCACGTTGCTAGGAAGATTTACACCTCTGAGATTGATGTCCCATGCAGGGGAAAGTAGCAATCCATCTGCCGAGTTGGGTTAGAGAGAGAGGTCATATCTGATCAACAAAAAAGGTTTTCTGGGGGGGTGACTCTTAGACACAGTTATAATTAGGCTTAGCCTCTCCTTTGCTGTAAAAAGCTTCACAAGGGCAAGCCGGAAGATTGAGTGCTTTGCCTTCTGAACTGGTAATCCCCAGTGCTTATGAAAATATCAGGCATTCCCTTGGTGGGGAAATTTAATATTTCCACATTTTCCCCCAGGCCTTCAAGGGGCTTTGCAAATGCTTTTTATTGTCTGCTCAGATTACTCTGGAATGTGTTGGGGCTTTATACTAACCTGTACAAACCAACCAGATCTCACTCCCTATTCAAGGTTCCATGTAATTATGGTGTTTGAATATAACTGACCGTACAAGTTAATGTGTATAGTGTGCTACAGAAAATATGGATTTTGCTCCCAATAAACATCTCTTCCTTTGGTGTAACACAGAAGTTGAAGTTTTAAAACAGTCAGTATCATCCTTTACCCTGTAGTCTGATTTACCTTAGTCCCAACCAGTTCCATTTCATTCAAATCTCTAATTGAAGTCTGATCTCTTTTTCAGCTTCTTTAACAGTTGCTGTATAGGTAGTGCTGACATTCTTAGCTACCCAACTCTGGTTTTGAGTCTCAGGTGTCACACAGGACTGAAGGTCCAGGGGCCAACCAAGTTATATACAAACAGCTCAGTATCTCAGAATTTAGAAATAACCGTTACAACTCATGAATAGATGTGAGTGTTGTAAGAGCTTATAATCTAGGAACTTTTACAGTAAGCCTTCCCCTGATAACCTGTGCTCTCAGATTTGGTTGTCAGAGTTTGCACATTATAGTTAGTCCATATTAATGAGACATTATAATGTTTGTCTTTTCATTCTGACTTATTTCACTCAACATACTGTCTCAAGATCCATTCACCTAGTTGCATACCTCCCAACTTCATTCCTTCTTGTCACTGCTCAATATTCCATTGTAGGTATACGCTATAGTTTACCATTCCGTTTATCAGTCTATATACCCTTAGGCCACCTCCATCCATTATGAATCTTGAATACTGCCACCATAAACACCAGTGTGCACATGTCCATTTGTGTCTCTTCTCTCAGTTCTTCAGGTATATACCCAGTTAACAGTATATTACCCATACTTAGCTTCCTGTGGAACCAGCACACTACCCTCCAGACAGGCTGCACCATTCTGCTTCCCCACCAGTAGTGGATAGGTACATCCCTCTCTCCACATTTTCTGCAGCACTTGTATCCCTCTGTTTTTTAAACAGTTTTATTCACACACCATACAGTCCATCCTAAGTAAATAATCAATGATTCTGTTACAATGACATAGTTAATACGTTCACCATCACGATCTATATGAGGACATTTCCTCTTCCTCCACAAAAAAAGAGAAAGAGGAGAAAAAAATTAAAGAATTAAAAATAAAAGAAGGGAAAAAAATGCAGTGAAAAGGTCAGACACCACCACCATCACCATAATCCCATACCACTCCCTTATACCGTCCTCTTATAGACATTTAGCTTTGGTATATTTCCTTTGTTATAATTAATGGAAGCCTATTACAATGTCACTGTTAACTGTAGACTCTAGTTTGCATTGATTGTGTTTTTCCCCTGTACCCTCTATTGCAACACTTTGAAATGTTGACATTCGTTTGTTTCCCCTCATGTAATAACTTTCTTGTATTTGTACCTTCAGTCACCATCATTGACCACTCTAGGTTTCACTAAATTATGCAATCCCAGTTTTGTCTTCTGTCTTTCCTTCTGGTGTCATGCATGCCCCTAACCTTCCTCTTTCAACTGTATTCATACTTATCTTTATTCAGAGTACTTACAATATTGTACTACCATCACACGGTGTTGTGCTATCCATTTCTGGGTCTGTACAATCAATCCTTTTGAAAATTCTGTATTCCTTCAGCATCAAATGCCTGATCGTTAACTTCTCTTCTAGCTTCTGATAACCTGTGTTCTCAACTTTAACTCTCAGAGTTTGCTCATTACGTTGCTCCCTTACATATTAGGGAGACCATACAGTATGTTTGGTAAAATCACCAGTGAGATCATTTGATTCCTGGGCTCTTCCATATTACGAGGTTTTTTTTATCTTTTCACAGAGCCAAATTTTGGTTTAATTAATTCTGTTTTTTAATTGTCTATTTCATTTATCTCCACTCTAATCTTTGTTGTATCTTTTCTTCTGCTAGCTTTCAGTTTAGTTTTTTTTTTTTTTTTCCTCCTATACCCTCCACTTGTATGTTCAGGTCTCTGATTTGAGATCCTTCTTTTTCAATGTAAGTGTTTAGAGCTATAAATTTTCCTCTTAGCACTGCTTTTGCTGCATCCTATAAGTTTTGGTATGTAATGTTTTCATTTTCATTTGCCTTAAGAAAATTTCGTAGTTTTCGTTGTGATTTCTTCTTCCACTATGGTTTGTTTAAGAGTGGGTTACTTAATGTCCACATGTTTGTGAATTTTCTAGTTCTCCCTCTGTTATTGATTTCTTGCTTCATTTTATTTTTGTCAGAGAAGATACATAGTATGATTCCAATATTTTGAATTTATAGAGATCTATTTTGTGATAACATATGTTCTCATCTGGAGAATGATCCCTCTGTACTAGGAAAAAAATGTGTATTCTGTGCCTTTTGAGTTAAGTGTTTTATATTTGTCTTAGGTCCTCTTGGTTTATAGTACCATTCAAATCTTTTGTTTCCTTATTGATCTTCTGTCTCGATGTTCCATCCATTATTGCAAATGGTGTACTACTCTCTCCTATTTATGTAGAACCATCTGTTTCTCCCTTCAAATCTGACAATGTTTACTTCTTAGTTGCATATATTGTCAGTCAGAAGGAGAGACATCCAAAGAGCTATCAACGCGCTCCAGTACAGGTGTGGGGGTCGCCAATAGAAGTATGACTCACACAGCACTAGATGGAACAATGTTTTACTCACATAGAGAAGAGACACAACAAGGTATCTTCACTAGTGGCTGTCAATTCCCCATTATCAGTGGATCTCAATCCATGGCCGATGCAGGGAAATGTTCTATGTGCAGCACTCCTTTCTTTTGTTTGTGTGCCATTGTGGAGGAATACTGCTCCCTTCCTGCCAGGAACAGATATACCACTGGAGTGTGAGTAGGATTTGAAACCATCAGAATCAGACTGTCTCCAGTGAGTATTTACATATGCTCGGGACAATAGGGGAAGGAATGTACTAGCAGTCCCCTTATCTACTAGGGATTGTGTTTTATCCCTAGTAGCTACACCTTGTCTTAAGTACAAGATGTATTTGTGGGTCCTAGAAAAAGACAGCAGGCTGCACTATGACTGTCCCCTATCACAGTCCACTCCCCGATTGTTCTTGGGACTCCAATAGACTAACTGTTTTTCAAGTCTTATATTTCCTTATTGATTTTCTGTCTGGATTATTATCCATGATTGAAAGTTGTGTATTGAAGACTACTATATATTAACATAAACGGTCTTATTTGTCCCTTCAAATCTGCCAATATTTACTTCATATGTTTTGGGGGCTCTGCTGTGAAGTGCATGTATATTTATAATTGCTATGTCTTGTTGAATTGATATCCTTATAAATATATTGTGACTCTTTGTATCTTATAACAGGTTTTGACTTAAAGTCTGTTTTATCTGATATTAGTATAGCTATCCCAGCTCTCCTCTGGTTACCATTTGAAAGGTTTTCCAAAAAAATTTATTTTCATAAATTAACGCACACAACAGTAGTAATTTTAGTGTCACAAACTACCAAATAGAAAAGGAACTGCATGCACGTTTTATTTTTTTCCTACGTTTTCACTTTCAACCTACTTGTTTCTTTGAATTTAAGGTGAGTCTCCTGTAAACAGCATATAATTGGATCGTGCTTTTTCATCCATTCCTCAAATCTTCACCTTGTGACTGGAGAGTTTAACCATTTGCAATTTTTTTTATCTTCATTTTATTGAGATATATTCACATACCAAGCAGTCATACAAAACAAATTGTACATTCGATTGTTCACAGTACCATTACATAGTGGTACATTCATCACCCAAATCAATCCCTGACACCTTCATTAGCACACACACAAAAATAACAAGAATAATAATTAGAGTGAAAAAGAGCAATTGAAGTAAAAAACAACACTGGGTACCTTTGTCTGTTTGTCTCCTTCCCCTATTTTTCTACTCATCCATCCATAAACTAGACAAAGTGGAGTGTGGTCCTTATGGCTTTCCCAATCCCATTGTCACCCCTCATAAGCTACATTTTTATACAACTGTCTTCGAGATTCATGGGTTCTGGGTTGTAGTTTGATAGTTTCAGGTATCCACCACCAGCTACCCCAATTCTTTAGAACCTAAAAAAGGGTTGTCTATATTGTGCATAAGAGTGCCCACCAGAGTGACCTCTCGGCTCCTTTTGGAATCTCTCTGCCACTGAAGCTTATTTCATTTCCTTTCACATCCCCCTTTTGGTCAAGAAGATGTTCTCCATCCCACGATGCCAGGTCTACATTCCTCCCCGGGAGTCATATTCCACGTTGCCAGGGAGATTCACTCCCCTGGGTGTCCGATCCCACGTAGGGGGGAGGGCAGTGATTTCACCTTTCAAGTTGGCTTAGCCAGAGAGAGAGGGACACATCTGAGCAACAAAGAGGCATTCGGGAGGAGGCTCTTAGGCACAACCATAGCGAGGCCTAGCCTCTGCTTTGCAGCAACCGTCTTCCCAAGGGTAAAACCTATGGTAGAGGGCTCAACCCATCAAACCACCAGTCCCCTATGTCTGTGGTCATGTTAGCAACCATGGAGGTGGGGTAGGCGAATACCCCTGCATTCTCCACAGGCACCTCAAGGGGCACTACATCTTTTTTTTTTTCCTTGTTTTTCTTTTCTTTTTTTTTTTTTTTTTAACTTTCCCTTCTTTTTTAAATCAACTGTATGAAAAAAAGTTAAAAAGAAAACAAACATACAATAAAAGAACATTTCAAAGAGACCATAACAAGGGAGCAAGAAAAAGACAACTAACCTAAGATAACTGCTTAACTTCCAACATGTTCCTACTTTACCCCAAGAAAGTTACCTAATATAGCAATATTTCTGTGAATTTGCTCCTACTATATCCATCAGAAATTAACAGACCATAGTCATTCCTGGGCATCCCCAGAACGTTAAATAGCTTATCTGTTCTTCTTGGATTATTGTTCCCCCTTCCTTAATTGCTCTCTATTGCTAGTTCCCCTACATTCTACATTATAACCATTTGTTTTACATTTTTCAAGTTCACATTAGTGGTAGCATATAATATTTCTCTTTTGTGCCTGGCTTATTTCGCTCAGCATTATGTCTTCAAGGTTCATCCATGTTGTCATATGTTTCACGAGATCGTTCCTTCTTACTGCCGCGTAGTATTCCATCGTGTGTATATACCACATTTTATTTATCCACTCATCTGTTGAAGGACATTTGGGTTGTTTCCATCTCTTGGCAATTGTGAATAATGCTGCTATGAACATTGGCGTGCAGATATCTGTTCGTGTCACTGCTTTCCGATCTTCCGGGTATATACCGAGAAGTGCAATCGCTGGATCGAATGGTAACTCTATATCTAGTTTTCTGAGGAACTGCCAGACTGACTTCCAGAGTGGCTGAACCATTATACAGTCCCACCAACAATGAATAAGAGTTCCAATTTCTCCACATTCCCTCCAGCATTTGTAGTTTCCTGTTTGATTAATGGCAGCCATTCTAACCGGTGTTAGATGGTATCTCATTGTGGTCTTAATTTGCATCTCTCTAATAGCTAGTGAAGCTGAACATTTTTTCATGTGTTTCTTGGCCATTTGTATTTCCTCTTCAGAGAACTGTCTTTTCATATCTTTTGCCCATTTTATAATTGGGCCGACTGTACTATTGTCATTGAGTTGTAGGATTTCTTTGTATATGCAAGATATCAGTCTTTTGTCAGATACATGGTTTCCAAACATTTTTTCCCATTGAGTTGGCTGCCTCTTTACCTTTTTGAGAAATTCCTTTGAGGTGCAAAAACTTCTAAGCTTGAGGAGTTCCCATTTATCTATTTTCTCTTTTGTTGCTTGTGCTTTGGGTGTAAAGTCTAGGAAGTGGCCGCCTAATACAAGGTCTTGAAGATGTTTTCCTACATTATCTTCTAGGAGTTTTATGGTACTTTCTTTTCTATTGAGATCTTTGGTCCATTTTGAGTTAATTTTTGTGTAGGGGGTGAGGTAGGGGTCCTCTTTCATTCTTTTGGATATGGATATCCAACTCTCCCAGCCCCATTTGTTGAAAAGACCATTATGACTCAGTTCAGTGACTTTGGGGGCCTTATCAAAGATCAGTCGGCCATAGATCTGAGGGTCTATCTCTGAATTCTCAATTTGATTCCATTGATCTATATGTCTATCTTTGTGCCAGTACCATGCTGTTTTGACAACTGTGGCTTTATAATAAGCTTCAAGTCAGGGAGTGTAAGTCCTCCCACTTTGTTTTTCTTTTTTAGAGTGTCTTTAGCAATTCGAGGCATCTTCCCTTTCCAAATAAATTTGATAACTAGCTTTTCCAAGTCTGCAAAGTAGGTTGTTGGAATTTTGATTGGGATTGCATTGAATCTGTAGATGAGTTTGGGTAGAATTGACATCTTAATGACATTTAGTCTTCCTATCCATGAACATGGAATATTTTTCCATCTTTTAAGGTCCCTTCTATTTCTTTTAGTAGAGTATGTAGTTTTCTTTGTATAGGTCTTTTACATCTTTGGTTAAGTTTATTCCTAGGTACTTGATTTTTTTAGTTGCTATTGAAAATGGTATCTTTTTCTTGAGTGTCTCTTCAGTTTGTTCATTTCTAGCATATAGAAACATTACTGACTTATGTGCATTAACCTTGTATCCCGCTACTTTGCTAAATTTGTTTATTAGCTCTAGTAGCTGTATCGTCGATTTCTCAGGGTTTTCTAGATATAAGATCATATCATCTGCAAACAATGACAGTTTTACTTCTTCTTTTCCAATTTGGATGCCTTTTATTTCTTTGTCTTGCCGGATTGCCCTGGCTAGCACTTCCAGCACAATGTTGAATAACAGTGGTGACAGCGGGCATCCTTGTCTTGTTCCTGATCTTAGGGGAAGGCTTTCAGTCTCTCACCATTGAGTACTATGCTGGCTGTGGGTTTTTCATATATGCTCTTTATCATGTTGAGGAAGTTTCCTTCAATTCCTACCTTTTGAAGTGTTTTTATCAAAAATGGATGTTAGATTTTGTCAAATGCTTTTTCGTCATCTATTGAGATGATCAATTGATTTTTCCCTTTTGACTTGTTAATGTGTTTTAATACATTGATTGATTTTCTTATGTTGAACCATCCTTGCATGCCTGGAATGAACCCCACTTGGTCATGGTGTATGATTTTTTTAATGTGTCTTTGGATTCGATTTGCAAGTATTTTGTTGAGGATTTTTGCATCTATATTCATGAGGGAGATTGGCCTGTAGTTTTCCTTTTTTGTAGCATCTTTGCCTGGTTTTGGTATTAGATTGATGTTAGCTTCATAAAATGAGTTAGGTAGTGTTCCATTTTCTTCAATGTTTTGAAAGAGTTTGAGTAAGATTGGTGTCAGTTCTTTCTGGAAAGTTTGGTAGAATTCCCCTGTGAAGCCATCTGGCCCTGGGCATTTATTTGTGGGAAGATTTTTGATGACTGATTGGATCTCTTTGCTTGTGATGGGTTGGTTGAGGTCTTCTATTTCTTCTCTGGTCAGTCTAGGTTGTTCATATGTTTCCAGGAAATTGTCCATTTCTTCTACATATCCAGTTTGTTGCCATTACAGTTGTTCATAGTATCCTCTTATAATTTTTTAATTTCTTCAGGATCTGCAGTTATGTCACCTTTTTCATTCATTATTTTGTTTATATGGGTCTTCTCTCTTTTTGATTTTGTCAGTCTAGCTAGGGGCTTGTCAATCTTGTTGATCTTCTCAAAGAACCAACTTTTGGTGATATTTATCCTCTCTATTGTTTTTTTGTTCTCTATGTCATTTATTTCTGCTTTAATCCTTGTTATTTCTTTTCTTGTACTTGGTTTAGGATTGGTTTGCTGTTCATTTTGTAGCTTCTTCAGTTGATCCATTAGTTCTTTGATTTTGGCTCTTTCTTCCTTTTTAATATATGCGTTTAGTGCTATAAATTTCCCCCTTAGCACTGCTTTTGCTGCATCCCATAGGTTTTGGTATGTTGTGTTCTCATTTTCATTCGTCTCTATATATTTAGCAATTTCTCTTGCTATTTCTTCTTTAACCCACTGATTGTTTAGGAGTGTGTTGTTTAACCTCCAAATATTTGTGAATTTTCTAAGTCTCTGATGGTTATTGACTTCTAATTGTATTCCATTGTGGTCAGAGAATGTGCTTTGAATAATTTCAATCTTTTTAAATTTATTGAGGCTTGTTTTATGTCCCAGCATATGATCTATTCTGGAGAAAGTTCCATGAGCACTAGAAAAGTATGTGTATCCTGGTGATTTGGGATGTAATGTCCTGTATATGTCTGTTAAATCTAATTCATTTATCAGATTGTTTAGGTTTTCAATTTCCTTGTTGGTCTTCTGTCTGGTTGATCTATCTATAGGAGAGAGTGATGTGTGGAAGTCTCCCACAATTATTGTGGAAACATCAATTGCTTCCTTTAGTTTTGCCAGTGTTTCTCTCATGTATTTTGTGGCACCTTGATTGGGTGCATAGACATTTACGATTGTTATTTCTTCTTGCTGAATTGCCCCTTTTATTAATATGTAGTGGCCTTCTTTGTCTCTCAAAACATCCCTTCATTTGAAGTCTATTTTATCTGAGATTAATATTGCTACACCTGCTTTCTTTTGGCTGCAGCTTGCATGAAATATTTTTTTCCATCCTTTCACTTTCAGTTTCTTTGTGTCCCTGTGTCTAAGATGAGTCTCTTGTATGCAACATATTGATGGTTCATTTTTTTTGATCCATTCTGCGAATGTATATCTTTTAATTGGGGAGTTTAATCCATTTACATTCAACGTTATAACCGTGAAGGCATTTCTTGAATCAGCCATCTTATCCTTTGGTTTATGTTTGTCATATTTTTCCCCTCTGTCTATTAATATCCTTTATTGTACCCATACCGAATCTTTAGTACTGAACCTTTCTCCAAGTCTCTCTGTCCTTTCTTTGTTTCTCTGTCTGTAGGGCTCCCTTTAGTATCTCCAGTAGGGAGGTCTCTTGTTAGCAAATTCTCTCAGCATTTGTTTGTCTGTGAAAAATTTAAGCTCTCCCTCAAATCTGAAGGAGAGCTTTGCTGGATAAAGTATTCTTGGCTGGAAATTTTTCTCACTCAGAATTTTAAATATATCGTGCCACTGCCTTCTTGCCTCCATGGTGGCTGCTGAGTAGTCACTACTTAGTCTTATGCTGTTTCCTTTGTATGTGGTGAATTGCTTTTCTCTTGCTGCTTTCAGAACTTGCTCCTTCTCTTCTGTGTTCGACAGTGTGATCAGTATATGTCTCGGAGTGGGTTTATTTGGATTTATTCTATTTGGGGTTCGCTGAGCATTTATGATTTGTGTATTTATGTTGTTTAGAAGATTTGGGAAGTTTTCCCCAACAATTTCTTTGAATACTCTTCCTAGACCTTTACCCTTTTCTTCCCCTTCTGGGACACCAATGAGTCTTATATTCGGACGTTTCATATTATCTATCATATCCCTGAGATCCATTTCGATTTTTTCAATTTTTTTCCCCATTCTTTCTTTTATGCTTTCATTTTCCATTCTGTCATCTTCCAGGTCACTGATTCGTTGTTCACCTTCCTCTAGTCTTGTACTATGAGTGTCCAGAATCTTTTTAATTTGGTCAACAGTTTCTTTAATTTCCATAAGATCATCCATTTTTTTATTTAGTCTTGCAATGTCTTCTTTATGCTCTTCTAGGGTCTTCTTGATTTCCTTTGTCTCCCGTACTATGGTCTCATTGTTCATCTTTAGTTCTTTGAGTAGCTGCTCTAGGTGCTGTGTCTCTTCTGGTCTTTTGATTTGGGTGCTTGGGCTTGGGTTATCCATATCGTGTGGTTTTTTCATATGCTTTATAATTTTCTGTTGTTTTTGTTCTCGTGGCATTTGCTGAACTTGTTAGGGTTCTTTTAGGATTTGTAGACCAATTGAAGTCCTTATCTCTAATTTATCAGATCTACAGCTTCGTGGAGTACACTTTCTCTAACTAACCAGCAGGTGGCATCCACGAGCCACCTGTTCTCCACAAGCCTGTTCTCCCCTGCTTAGCCTTTTTGGTGAGTGGGGGAGTGAGTCTTGTGGGGTCCAATTGGTGTACCAAGCTTGCGTGTGTAGTTGGTGTTGCCTGTCCTGTATATGGGGCGTGTTTCTGGGCAGTCAGGGAGGGGGGGGGTGGCTCTAACAATCAAATCTCCCTGGTGATCCTAGAGTTTTAAAGCTGCTGCAATAGTCTAATCCTTCAGTTCAGTCCTGCCACAGTTTGTCTCTGCCACTGACCCACAAGTCCTTGGTATTGGCGTATGGCTCCTGAGACTTGCAAGTGGGCCCCTCTTCCAGGCCGTGCACCCCGGGTCCTCTGTTGAAGGATGACTGTGCTATGTCACAGGTGAGTGCCGTCCCCCCAGGGCGGTTCTGGGCTGCTGGGCTGTGTAGGGAGGCTCCCAGTCTGCTGAAATGATGGCTGAATGGGGCTTTGTTAATTCACACTGCTCTACCTTCCCAACTCTAGGACAATCAGCTGAGGTTGCAGGGAAGGCTAATGTCCACGCCCAGTTTTGTGGTGTGTGCCTGTTATTTGAAGCACTTCCGTCACACTGGGTTGTCTGGGGCAGTTCTGGGCTATGGGGCTGGCGATGGGCAGGAGTGTTTCCTGTCCACCAGGATGATGGCTGTGAGCGGACACCCCCTTTTTCTTGGGATGTTGTGGTGTTTAGTGAATTTTCTCAGCCACTGGATTATTGCGTTTTGTTTCAGAGCTCTCCTAGTTCTGCTCTTGACTTGACCTGCCCAAATTGCAAGTCTTTGAAGCTTTCTGTATTGGGCTTCTTAGAGTAATTGTTTTAGAAAAAGAAAAAAGGATTAAAAAAAAAAAAAAATAAAGGGCCCTCCTCAGAGATCTAATGGGTTATTGAAATGCTAAGAGACAAAGCAACCAGGGCCATTAAGGAAAGGTCCACAGGGCAGAGAGATCAGGTTTTCTTTGGGATTTCCATATGCGCCTCAGGGGCTGAGCTCGGGCCTGAGCTCTGCCCTTCCCCTTTCTATGTTCACCAGAACTCCAAAAATCCTCCGCTTTTATTTTGGAGTTTTTCGTGTTGTTTTTTTTCGATGCCTGTCTCCTCTCTGCTGGGCTGGCTGCTCTCAGATTCTCTGGTGTCTGGTCTCCGTCTATCTATGGTTGAAGTTTGGATCAGCAGAATGAGTTTCCGATAAGGGCTGCGACTGCAGTTCTCCCTTCTCCTTCCCGGTGCTGACAGCCCCTCCTCCCACGGGACTGAGCCTGGCAGGGAGGGGCGCGGGTCCCCTGGCCGCAAAAACTTACAGATTTCGCTGATCTCAGCAGTTCCACGTTTTCATGAGTGTTGTATGAAGTATGCCCAAAGTCAGATTGCTCTGTGGTGTCCAGTCCACGCAGTTCCTGGCTTTCTACCTACTTTCCTGGAGGAGTAACTAAACATACAGCTCACTAGTCTGCCATCTTGTCCCGCCTCCAACCATTTGCATTTAATGTAACTACTGATAATGCACAGCTTTCTTCTACCATTTTGGTATTTTGTCTTTGTAAGTTTTAAACCTTTTTTTTGACCCCTATTTCTTCTATTAATGCCTACTTTCAGATTTACTTATTTTTTTTTGTATTGCACTATTTGAGTCTCTTCTCATTTCTTCCTGTATATATTTTCCATATGTTTTCTTTGTGGCTACCATGTGGATTAAATTTAACTTCTTAATCTATAAGAATCACATTTGATTTGATACCAACTTAACTTCCATAGCATATACATACAGTGTTGTATACCCCTCTGTTCCTCTGTCTTTTTGCTGCATTTGTTACAAATTATATCTTTATACATTTTATTTCCAGAACCATAGATTTATTTTTGCTTTTTATGTATTTTGCATTTTGGAATCTATAAGAAGGAAAAAGTGGAGTTACCTACCAAAAAGTACTGTACAATAGTAGTGGCATTTACAATTACCCATGAAGTTATCGTAATTGAAGATCTTTGCTTTCTTATGCCTCTTTGATCTACTGTCTAGTGTCTTTTCCCCTCAGTCTAAAGAACTCCCTTTATCATGGTTTCTAGGATAGACCTAGTGGCAATAAACTCCCTCAGCTTTTGTTTATCTGTGAATATCTTAATCTCTCTCCCATTTTTGAAAGAAAGCTTTGGGCATTATAAAAGTTTTGTTTGTAAATATTCTTTTAGCTCTTTAAATATTTCATCCCACTGCTTTGCTTCCATGATTTCTGATGAGAAATTGGCACTTAATGTTACTGGAACTCCCCTGTGTATAATGCTTTGCTTTCCTCTTGCAGCTTTCGGAACGCTCCTTGTTCTTATCATTAGACAGCTTGACAGCTTTTTTTTTTTTTTTTTTTTGAATATGGTCTTCCTCCTGTTTATCCTGTTTGAGATTCATTGGACTTCTTGAATGAGTGTACTCATGTCTTTTGTTAAATTTGGGAAGTTTTCTGCCATTATATCTTTGAATATTCCTCTGTCCTTTTCTCTCTTCTCCTTTGAGAACTCCCATAATGCGTATATTGGTATGCTTGATGGTATATCATAGGTTTTTTAGGCTCTGTTCACTATTTTTATTCTTTTGTCTTTCTGCTCTTCAGCCTGAATCATTTTGATTGTCATGTCTTCCAGGTCACCGATTCTTTCTTCTTCCATCTTCAATCTTCTGTTGAAATACCTTGAGTATTTTTCATTTCAATGATTAATGTCTTCAGCTCCAGTTTTCTGTTTGGTTCCTTTTAAAAATCTCCATTTCTTTATTGGGATTCTCATATTGTTCAGTCATTGTTTTCCTGATATTCTTTAGGTTTCTTTCTCTGTGTTTTCCTTTATCTCCTTAGCATACCAAACACAAATTATTTTAATCTTTCTCTGGTATGTCCAAACTCTGGTCCTCTTTGTTGTTGATGTCCAGATTTTTATCTTGTTCCTTTGGATGTGCCATCATTTCCTCTTTCTTTGTTTTGTAATCTTTTATTTCACACTGTAAGTTTTAATATTTTATAGTGTTAACTCTGTGATTTAGTCCCTGAGCTGTCTTTTCCTTATGTTTGTGTCTGGCTTGTGATTTTATGGAGATTTCCTTAAGGGCCAGGATCTAATAAAAAACAAAGAAGCAAACAAATGCAAAACAAAACAAAACAAACAAAAAAACCACAAAGCCCTTTTCACTATCTTTGCATTTTCACCATGCTTTGGTTGTTAGTCTTCCAAGTTTAGCCCTCCTATCAAGATCAGCCTCAGGCTCATGGGAAGTGCAAAGTTCTCTCAGTCTTACCTGAGCCTTCTTGGAGCTCCCTTCTTGTCCTGGGTTTGTGGTTGCTAGTAGCCTTAGAAATTCCTCCATTTACAGGAATTTAAATGCCTCTTCTATGCCCTATGAAGTAGACTTTCCTTCCCTTGTGGGTGTGCTATTGTATGACTTAATGCAGGTAATCCTTTACCACAGGTCCCTTTGCCTTGTTTCTAATATTGCTTTACCTGTCTGGAAGCTGCTTCTGCCTGCAGGGCAGTTCTGGGAGGGCAAGTCAGAGAAGAGTTTCAGTGTTTTAGGCTGTCACCTGATAGACTGGTATGGACATACAGGTACTCCAGTATGCACATAGGGGTTTCTCTGCTCCCTCCAGAACTGGGCCAGAGACCCCACGGGAGCTCTGGCTGGCACCACACTGCCCTGGGTAGAGAGTGTTAGAGGGGCCATCAATGGTGCTGCAAGCCCTGCCTGCTGTTTTTCAGGCTGAATTTTCTTAATTCAGCACTCACCCAGTTACTGCAACCCTTTAACTGGATTTTGGAGTTTTGAGGAAGATGACTGGCAGTTGTTGCTAGTTGTTCAAAGATTCTGTGGGAGAATGGTTTTCTAGAAGGTCTTACATTGTCATCTTGGTCCACTGGACTCTTAAGGGCCATTTAAAAATATTTCATTATGAATTATCCTGTCATACCTTTTGCCCATTTTCCCCATAGCATTTTTTTCATAAGATTTTAAAAGTTTTTAATAATGTAAGGGTATTAGCCCCTTACTTTTGGTATTTCTTGGAAATATTTTTTTCTCAGTTTGTCATTTGTCTTTTGGCTCTGTTCATATTTTTTACAGCTTTTTTTTAAGCCTTTCATTCTAATTCTTGACATGAAATAAGGTAGAAATTAACAAATTTTTTGAGTGTTTATTATGTTATGAACTGTTTTACATGCCAGAGATTTTTCAGAGGAAAATAGACAAAAATCCCTTTTTCTTGGAACTTACATTCTAGTGGGAATATAGATTATAAAGTAATAAATATATAAAATATGTAATCTCTTAAATGGTGCAATGGGGGAAAAAGTAGGAAAAGAGGAAAGGAAATATGCCAGGTGAGAAGTGTGGGATAGTTGCGGTGGTGAGCTTGCATTCTTTTTTTTTTTAAATATCAATTTTATTGAGATATATTCACATACATACAGTCATCCAAAGTGTACAATCAGTTGTTCACATTACTATCATATAGTTGTTCATTCATCACTCCAAAAAAGTGAAGATAAGAATAAAAAACGTAAGAGTAAAAAAAGAACACCTGCATTGTCCCCCCCCACCCCCTACCTATTTTTCCTTTAGTTTTTTGTCCCCATTTTTCTATTCATCCACCCATACACTGTTATTGATAAAGGGGAGTGTGATCCACAAGGCTTCCCCAATCACATTGTCACCCCTTGAAAGCTACATTGTTATATACATGAGTCTTTAAGAGTCAAGGCTACTGAGTTGCAGTTTGGTAGTTTGGGCTTACTGCTACATGACATTTGAGCAAAGATCAGGAGGTGGGAGTGTAAGCCATGATGATACTGTGGGGAATAACCTTCTAGGCAGAGGGACCAGCAGGTACACTGACTGTGAGGTAAGGTTATTTAATAATATCTTTAAGACTTGTTTCATTGCATGTCCATATAAAGAGTCAGTGAAACTGTTTTGTCCTTTTGGAATGTAGATACTTTTTAAATTCCTGATTTGAAGATTATGTAAGTGCAAAAGATTTCCTCCTTTCCTCTAACCCACACTTCTTTCAGCCACACTTCTTGGCACTTCACATTTCTTAATTGTGTTTGTTTTCTGGTTTATTTTCTGTCTCACATCCTAGAATGAAAACTTCCTGAGGGCAGGGTTTTTTATTTGTTTTATGTACTACTAATGTATAGGTGGACACTTGATAAATTTTGGTTTGATGAATGAAGAAATGAATTGTCAGATGAGACTTCTCAGTAGTTCCTTATGAACTTCTGTCGCTAAATCTCATCCTTTACCAAAAAAACCCTTTATTTCCTGTGTCATACGCACATACGTGTACATACACACGTATATGTAAATTTTGTGTATATGTGAATGTATATGTTTATTATATACAGACATTTTAAATCACAGAATTAGGAAGTAATTTTATTTATTTTTTTAAGAGGGAGAAAAATTTAATGACACTTTTGACTTTATAGTTTTAGAAATTGATGATTAGGCAATAGGTATTTTCCTTATCTTGGCTTGATTGTGGTTATATGTTGTATTAACATTTTTAATTCATCTTACTTTGGTATTTGCATTTTGCTATTAAAGAATTCTCTGAATTCTTGATCTATATTAATGTTATTTTGCATTTCATTTCTAATGGAATTATGTCTGCTGTTTTTCAGGTTGCGTGATCGCTGAGCTTTTTACAGAAGGTGTACCACTCTTTGATCTCTCTCAGCTTTTGGCTTATAGAAATGGACATTTTTTTCCTGAGCAAGTGCTAAATAAAATTGAAGATCACAGTATCAGAGAATTGGTAAATATGCTACAGATATTTGCTGTAAAGTTTTTAGTAGGATATGTCCCTTCTTTTTCATCAGTCAGATCTCTGAAATGTTATAAATTTGGAAGAAAGCAATAAATCCCTACAGACTAATACAGACAGCCTGTTGCCTTTATTTTATTGGGAAGAAATATATAATTTTTTCCCTTCTCAGGCCTGGAGCTCATTTGAGTTTTGTTTTTTAAGTGATGTATTTTTTTTACGCAATTTTATTGAGATAGATTCACATCCATGTAATCATCCAAAATTGTACAGTCAATTCACAGTATCATCTAGCTGTGTATTCATCACTACAATTTTTGATGACCTAATTTTAATTATATAAATATACATATTTTAATTTATATAAAATTATATATAAAATAGGGAGTATGTATATAATAGGAAGTATATATTCCCAAAGTATATCTTCCTAAAGTTTTGCTTTAGGTTATAATTGACAGCAATTTTTTAGACAGATTTAGAAGGAGTTTCCTGGGGGTTGGAGAAATTTTCCGGGATAGATAGAGCCTGCTAAAAAGAAATGAAGCAGACACATCTAAAATGAAGGAGATAGGAAACATCAATTTGAATATAAGACAATAGTATAGTGTTATTTCCTGTAGAAATGACTATCTTTGTATAACTCCTCAACCCTGAGGGCAGTTCTGGAAGGGGAGCTATAGAATCACAAAACAGTATAGCAGAATGAGTGTGAGGAATTCTGTGAGCGATCACTTTAAGCTATGTATCCATATATTGTTTGAGGGCATCTTTTTTTTTTTTTTTTTTTGCTTAGATATCTCCTTTTTTTTTTTTTTATTAAATTCAGTTTTATTGAAATACATTCACACACCATACAATCATCATGATATACAATCCACTGTCCACAGTATGATAACATAGTTATGCGTTCATCACCACAATCTATCTCTGAACATTTTCCTTACGTCAGAAAGAACCAGAACAAGAATAAAAAATAAAAGTGAAAAAAGAACACCCAAATCATCCCCCCATCCCACCCCATTTGTCCTTTAGTTTTTATCCCCATTCCTCCACTCATCCATACACTAGATAAAGGGGGTGTGATCCACAAGGTCTTCACAATCACACTGTCACCCCTTGTAATCTACATTATTATATAATTGTCTTCAGGAGTCCAGACTGCTGGGTTGGAGTTTGGTAGTTTCAGGTATTTACTTCTAGCTATTCCAATACATTAAAGCCTAAGAGGTGTTATCTATATAGTGCATAAGAATGTCCACCAGAGTGACCTCTCGACTCCATTTGGAATCTCTCAGCCACTGAAACAATTTCGTCTCATTTTGCATCCCCCTTTTGGTCAAGAAGATACTCTCAGTCCCACGATGCCGGGTCCGCATTCATCCCCGGGAGTCATACTCTGCGTTGCCAGGGAGATTTACACCCCTGGGAGTCGGGTCCCACGTAGGGGGGAGGGCAGCGAGTTCACCTGTGGAGATGGCTCAGAGAGAGAGAGGGCCACATCTGAGCAACAAAGAGGTACTCGGGGAGACTCTTAGGTACCATTACATACAAGTTTAGACTCTCCTTTGTGGTAATGAGCTTCATAAGGGCAAGTCTCATGCTTGAGGGCTCAGCACATCAAACTGCCAGTCCCAATGTTTGTGACAACTTCAACACCAGTCCAGGTGAGGATGTCCAACACATCTGCACCTTCCCCCAGATCCTCGGGGCTGGGGAGGGGGAGGCTATAAATATATTTTTTATTATCTGCCCAAATTACTCTAGGATGTGTCACTGTTTCACTCCAGCCTGTACTAACCTATCGTATCTCACTTCCTATTCAAAGTTCCACGCAATTGTGGTGTTTGAACAAATCGACTGTAGAGTTGTATCGTTTAGAAAATTTAGATCCTGTACCAAATAGATATCTATTCCCTTGGTCTCATATGAAAGTTGAAGTTTTAAACACAATCAGTTTCAACCTTTATCCTTTGGCCTGGCTTGGAGGGCATCTGTTTTTAAGTCAGTATAGTAATTGATGTTTTTGATGATAACTGAGTCATGGAAAGGGCTGTGGTATGTTTAGAATATTCTTTAAAAGGTGAGGAGATATTTGCTTTACATTTCTTTTAAAAACGGTCAATATTAAAAAACGTGATGCTTCAGAGGAAGCCAGTTTAGCTCATTTTCAGTGAACAGTGCACTGGACTGGGAGTTGGCATACTTGAGTATTCTGTCTTCAGGTATGCTACTGATTTGCCGTGTAAGTTTGGCTAAATAACTTCATGATCTTTGGGCCTACATTTTCTCTACTATGAAAGGAGTGAATTTGACCAATCTTTAAGGTTTAATCTAAATGTAGAAGTAATTCTGTTAGGTCACCTTTTCTTATAATACAGTTGATTTCTTAGCATTTGAATTCAATGCTAAGCTCTTATTTGGTTATAAACAGAAATAGCAGATAATTAGACATATTATATAGTATTTGAACTGTGAAGGTCTAGTAAAGATTAAATTATAATCTATATATTGAAAAAAAATATATATCCTATTAGGTATATAATTTTCAGTGTTTGAAGGATTTAACATCTTGTTTACACTTTGAAAAGTTTAAACAACCAAGTCTCCTTTTGACTATGCTCCAGATCTATGCTTAAGCCATGTATTCCTTTGGACTTGCGGCAAGAATACCTAGAGTAGAACTTTTAACTTGGGATATGTAGATGGAATTCAGGGGTTCTGTGATTCTTCCCAGAAATCTATATAATTTTGTGTGCAAAAATTGTGTATGCATTTTTTCTCTGGAAAAGATCTGTTGCTTTCATCAGGCTCTCAGTGGTGTCTGCCACTTAAAAAAGTTTAAGAATCCTCAAGTTAGGGGTGGGGGTGGGGAAGGAATGTATTACTCCCTGGTCTTAATAAAAGGGGACTACTGAACAGGGTGTAACCCCTTCTATATGTGTCAGGACCATCTGTAATATATTAATATGTAATTGTCTGTTGGGTTTCTAGAATGACAGTAGAATCTCATATTACTCAGTACTTTGGTTCTGAAAGTAGTATGGTCAGGAAGAGTGAGAATAGTCAGAATTACCTTGAAAATCTTTTAAGTCAAGTGTAAATTACCTTTGTAGCTTTCATCTGGTTTAATTTGCTATTCTCAAATCTCCTTGTTACTCCCTTTCTTTCCCTTGATATAGGTAACTCAGATGATTCACCGTGAGCCAGATAAACGTTTAGAGGCAGAAGATTACTTAAAACAGCAGCGTGGAAATGCCTTTCCTGAAATATTTTACACTTTTCTTCAGCCCTACATGGCCCAGTTTGCCAAGGAAACGTTTCTCTCTGCAGATGAGCGTATTCTGGTTATACGGAAGGATTTGGGCAATATTATTCACAATCTCTGTGGACGTGATTTACTAGAAAAAGCAGAAGGAGAGCCTAAGGAAAATGGGCTGGTTATCTTGGTGTCTGTTATAACATCTTGCCTACAGACTCTTAAGTACTGTGATTCCAAACTTGCAGCTTTGGAACTTATTCTCCATTTGGCCCCTCGATTAAGTGTAGAAATCCTTTTGGATCGTATTACTCCTTATCTTTTGCATTTCAGCAATGACACTGTTCCCAGAGTGAGGGCTGAAGCCTTGAGGACGTTGACCAAAGTTCTTGCTCTTGTAAAAGAGGTTCCTCGCAATGATGTCAATATCTATCCAGAATATATTCTGCCAGGCATAGCCCACTTAGCCCAAGATGATGCTACTATTGTTAGACTAGCCTATGCAGGTAAGAGTTTTGTTGTCCAAATAATAGCCACTCAGATATTTTTAAAGTTAGTGACTATAATACCTTTTGTTCCTCTGATTTTGTTGGGATTTCTACATGTGAACTTTGGCCTATGAACTGTTTGTTTACACTTAAGTAATATTTATAGGTAATTTGTTCCTGGGACTCACCTTTTGTGTGTGCTCTCATTTTTGAAGTGGTCAGAATTATCAGTTTGAAAAGTATATAATACAGAATGTTGTGATTTTACTGGGAGTATTAGAGTTAGCTTGCAATAAGACTAACATGTAAGTATGTGTCTTTGATCTAATGTCTTTAGGCCTTTATAAAGTTTTTCTGAACAAAAATGCTTGTTTGATTATCAGTTTTAGGATACAACAGTCTATTGTTGAAAAAGATTAATTTTGCTGGGGAATTTGTTGATCAAAGTACTTAGCATTCTCACTTGCTAAATTTTAAGATCCTTCTAACAGTTGCTATAGTGCTTGAGATGTTTGGCTTCTTTGTGATGAGCTAGGTGTGTTATATGACACATTACCTGTTTTGCTTGTAATTCTCACTCATAAAATTAGGTGATGCAGATTCATTGTGTTCAGTTCCCCAAATTAATTATGAACATGCTTATTTCTGCCTGGAAGATGTCATTGAAATATTTATATAATCCCCTAAATTTATTTATTTAATATTCTGATGGAAATCAGAGATTCTGTTTTAAAGTCTTTGTGATTAGTACATAATGTGTGCATGGTGATAATTTCACTGTTTGAAAAATATTTGCTAACTTACTTCATTCATTTCATGATTTGCCTGTTATTGCTTGTAATGGAGCATGTGAAAAATGGTCTTTGAACTCTAGCCTTATTTCTAGACACATACACAAAGTGAGGGTTGTTACTGTCTTTTTTAACATACATTTTAATTTGTATTTATTTATTTATGTTTTTCGTTCCCATAGCTGAATAGGTGTAAACTTCAGGCCTTAGAAAAACCAAGATTTGTTTAAGAAATGTTAGTGTTTATCATTTATACCAAAGCATATTTGTAATTCCCTTGGGAAAATATAATCAAACCAGATAAAATAAATTAAAAACTTATACATTTTAAATGGAAGCTGGATCGCTCTTTATTAGAGTTGCATGCCCCAGCTCTCAATTGTATTAAATAGGTAAGTTTTGATGTATAGGTGCCATATTAATGTATTGACATTCAATTACTAATAGCCGTAGCATAGTAATATCTGCTGTTTATTGAAAATCCAGCTGTATCAGGGCATCTACTGCTCAAGCATTGTTGCAAGCATTAGTTGCAAGTTATATATCTATATCTCACAACCAGTATGGGTCCTCACCTGTAAAATGAGGGTAATATAACATCTGCTCAAGGTTACTGCAAGAATTGTTTGTGAGATACATATAGATAACATGACCCATGTGTTTCTAGTCTGATTCTTTCTCAGATCTTAGAGCTAGTGATCTAGACTTGATTTTGAGGTAGCCATGCTTTTCTTTAGTCTTCTGGGTTTTTATAGTAGAGTGCACAATAACCTAGGATCAGTTCTAGCACCCTCCAGTGCCCCTCCATCAATACCGAATACATGATAAAGAAGCCTTTTTTTAATAGAGCCAGACATCCGTTAGAACTTGCATGGTTAAATATAGTTGAACTACACTTGCCAGTAACTATAAAAGTTTAAAAGTAACATAATTGTTTTTCCTTTATAATAATATTTTTTATCTCAGATATGCTAGTGTAGACTTTTATATTATGTAAAGTGAACTTTCATTTGTTCTGTGGTTTATGAACTTAGGTAGGGAAATAAGCATAGATCTACCCGTATTTTAGAGATGCCCAAGAAAGTAAGAATCCTCCTACCGAAGTTATGTTCATTACAATGAGAGGGGTGAAATTCATCTAAATATTTGACTTATGATTGGAGGATGGGCCAGAATTCTTCCATCTTTCAGGTAGCCGGGCATTATAGGGTTATTTGCTTATATAAAGGTAAGTTTTTGTTCATTCAGCACAATGTTGAGCCTGGCAGGAGTAGGGAGTGGGACCCCAAGATGAAGAGAGTCATTGTATCTGATAGACTCAAAGATCTCAACATCATAATATATGTCTTGATTATAGAGATGTTACAAAGTAAGGGAAAAGGGAGTCTTAGAATTAATAAAATTAGGTAAACTTTGTGTTCAGTGCTATTCACTCTTAAAAAGGGCACAGTCTTTGGCTGGTTATGGTCATTTTTTGAGAAGCCCAGATATGGGAGGGAAAGAACTGGGGAGACACAAGAAATAAAAATAGAAGGAAGGGGAAGATGGTGGATTAGGAGAGAGAGAGCAAAATTCTCCATGAAAAACACTAGATAAAGGCAGAAAGCATTTCCAGTGTTCCACTGGCTGCATAGGGATTTCTACACCCGTAGTGACTGTGTACTTAGAGAAGTCGAGAGACTGTGTTTACGACTGGTAAGTATTTGGCCCGGAATGCTGCCATGGAATAGGTGGTTGGAACCAGCTAACGAATGCAGAGGGGAGCAGCCTTCCATGCCCTGGGCACCCTTCTCAGCACTTGACTCGGGTGATAACCCTTTGCAGACCCGTGGCTAGGAGCTTGAGGGAATTCAGGATTTGGTGGGCTTGTGATGGTGTCCACTCTTCTTCCACGGAAGCCCGCGGTGTGCACAGCCAGAGGAAAGGATGCCACACAGAAGTGCCAGAAGCCCTCACCCAATCCCAGGGACTCGTGGGCGTGTGACAGAAAGGAACCGTGGGGCATTTGAGCTGGAAGGTGAGATGCGCAGCTCTACATCCCTAGAGTGCAACACCCTCATCCCTGGGAACAGCTGGGATCACTGTGTCCTGGTGCAGACTCCCCCACCCACCGGGCTGGCAATCCCCAGTGCACACAGAAAATTGGTGCACCGATTGGACTTCCATGTGGTTTGGAATCCTACTCAGTGCACAGATGAAGTTGGGGGAGAACTAGCTTGAGAGGAAGAGGTGGCTGAAGAGCGCCACCTGCTGGTAGGTCAGGGAAGGTGCACTCCACCAAGCTGTAGCTCTGTCAAATTATAGATAAATGTCCAAATATTCCTGCATATCCTAAAAGAACCCTATCAAGATAAGCAAATGCCAAGAGACCAAAAACAACAGAAAATTAATAAAGCATATGAAGAAACCAGAAGATTTGGGTAACCCAAATGTCCAAATTAAAAAGCCAGAGGAGACACAGAACTTGGAGCAATTAATCGAAGAAGTACATGCAAATGTCAGTGTCATGGATTGGAATATAAAGGACATGAAGAAGACCTTAAAAGAGCATAAAGAAGAATTTGCAAGAGTAAATTTAAAAAAAAGTCAATTTTACAGAAATTTAAATTAAAAATATTCTCGAGACACATAAGAGCAAATTTGAAGAGGTAGAGGAATGAGTCAGTGAACTTGAGGACAGGGTGATGGATTGCAAAAGCACAGAAGAATGAGTGGTGAAAAAAAATAGAAAAATTTGAAATGGATCTTGGAAATGATGGACAACATGAAACACACAGATATAAGAATCATTTGTGTTCCAGAAGGTGAAGAGAAGAGTAAAGGGCTAGGAAGAGTATTTGAAGACATTGTTGGGGAAAGCTTCCCAATCCCTCTAACTGTCATAAATATGCAAATCACAGATGCCCAACAAACTCCAATTGAATAAATCCAAATAATCCCACTCCGAGACATATTCTGATAAGTTTGTCAAATGCTGAAGAGAAGGAGAAAGTTCTGAAAGCAGCAAGGAAGAAGCGATTCACCACATACAAGGGAAACAATATAAGACTAAGTACTGACTACTCAGCAGGCACCATGGAGGCGAGAACGCAGTGGTATGACATATTTAATATTCTAAAAGAGAAAAATTGCCAGCCAAGAATTCTTTATCCAACAAAGCTCTCCTTCAAAACTGAGGGAGAGCTTAAACTTTTCACAAACAAATGCTGAGAGAATTTGTTAAGAAGAGACCTGTCCCACAAGAAATACTAAAGGGAGCTCTACTGACTGAGAGAAAAAGACAGGAGAGAGAGGCCTGGAGAAGGGCACAGAACTGGAGTATTAGTAAGGGTAACTTAAAAGAAATAGAGACAGGGGAAAAATAGATCTGACAAATAAACACCAAAGGATAAGATGACTGATTCAAGAACTCCCTTCACAGTAATGACATTGGTTGTGAATGGATTAAACTCCCTAATTAAAAGATACAGATTGGCAGAATGGATTAAAAAATGTGAACTGTTTCAAGCGATCCATCTTAGACCCAGTGACTTGAAGAGATTGAAAGTGAAAGGATGGAAAAAAATATTCCATCCAAGCTACAGCCAAAAGAAAGCAGGTGTAGCAATGCTAATTTCAGATAAAATAGAATTTAAATACAAGGATGCCATAAGAGACAAAGAAGCCACTATATACTAATAAAAGCAACAATTCACCAAGAAGAAATAACAATCAAAAATGTTTATGTACCCAATCAAGATGCTCCAAAGTACATTAGACAAACATTGGCAGAACTGAAGGTAGCAATAGATGTTTCCATGATAATCATGGATAATTTCAATACACCACTCTCTCCTACAGATGGATCAACCAGATAGAGGACCAATAAGGAAATTGAGAACCTAAGCAATGTGATAAATAAATCCGACTTAGACATATATGGAGCATTATATCCCAAATTACCAGGATATACATTCTTCTCTAGTGCTCATGGAACGTTCTCCACGATAGGTCATATGCTGGCGCATAAAACAAGCCTCAATAAATTTAAAAAGATTGAAATTATCCAAAACTCATTCTCTCATCACAGTGTAATGCACCTAGAAGTCCATAACCATCAAAGATACAAAACAAATATCTGGAGGTTAAACAAAACACTCCTAAACTGTCAGTGGGTCAAAGAAGAAATTGAAAGAGAAATTGCTAAATATTTAGAGATGAATGAAAATGAGAACACAACATATCAAAACCTATGGGATGCAGCGAAGGTGGTGTTGAGGGGGAAATTTATACCTCTAAATGCATTCATTAAAAAGGAAGAAAGAGCTAAAATCAATTGAAGACGCTAGAAAATGATCAGCAAACTAATCCTAAAGCAAGTAGAAGAAAAGAAATAACAAGGATTAAAGCAGAAATAAATGATATGGAAAACAAAAAAGCAATAGAGAGAATAAATAAAGCCAAAAGTTAGTTCTTTGAGAAAATCAATAAGATTGTCAAGCCCTTAGCCAGACTGACAAAGTCAAAAAGAGAGAAGACCCAAATAAACAAAATAATAAATGACAGTGGGGACATTACTGTGGATCCGGAAGAAATTTAAACAATCATAGAATGCCGTGAACATCTGTACACCAAAAAACTAGGCAATTTAGAGGAAATGGATAATTTCCTGAAAACATGAACAACCTGGACTGTCCAGAGAAGAAATAGAAGACCTCAACAAACCAATCGTGAGTAAAGAGATCCAATCAATCATCAGAAAGTTTCCTACAAGTAAAAGCCCAGGGCCAGATGGCTTCACAGGGGAATTTTACCAAAATTTCCAAAAAGAACTGACACCATTCCTACCCAAACTCTTTCGAAGAATTGAAGAAAATTCTCTTTTATGAAGCCAACATAACTGTAATACCAAAACCAGAGATGCTACAAGGAAGGAAAACTACAGGCCAATCTCCCTAATGAATATAGGTGCAAAAATTCTCACAAAATACTTGCAAATCAAATCCAAAGACATGTTAAAAGAAATCATACACCGTGACCAAGTGGGGTTCATCCCATGCTTGCAAGGGTGGTTCAACAAAAGAAAATTAATCAATGTAATACAACACATTAATAAATCAACAGGGAAATGTCAAATGATCATCCTAATAGATGCTGAAAAAACATTTGAAGAAATTCAGTATCCTTTTTTGATAACACTTGAAGTATTTTGATAAAAACACTTGAAGGTAGGAATTGAAAGAAACCTCCTCATTATGATAAAGGGCATATATGAAAAACGTACAGCCAGTGTAGTGCTCAATGGTGAGACTGAAAGTCTTCCCTCTAAGATCAGTAATGAGACAAGGGTGCCCGTTGTCACCACTACTATTCGGCATTGTGCTAGAATTTCTAGCCAAAGTGATCCAGAAAGACCAAGAAATAAAAGGTATCCAAATTGGATAGGAAGAAGGAAAACTGTCATTATTTGCAGATGATATCTTGTATTTGGGAAACCCTGAGAAATCAACGACACAGCTACTTGAGCTAATAAAAAAATGCAGCAGAGTGGCAGGATACAAGACTAATGCATATAAATCAGTAATGTTCCTATACACTAGAAATGACCTAATGGAAGAGACACTGAAGAAAAAGATTCCATTCACAATAACATTTAAAAAAATCAAGTATCTAGGAATAAACTTAACCAAGGATATAAAAGTCCTCTACACAGAAAATTACATAATTTTACTAAAAGCAGCAAAAGGGGACCTAAAGAGATGGAATAATAATCCATGTTCTGGATAGGAAGGCTAAAAACATTGTTAAGATGTCAATCCTACCTAAAATGATCTACAGATTCAATGCAATTCCAGTGAAAATTCTGACATCCTACTCTGCAGACTCGAAAAGCTAGTTATCAAATTTATTTGCAAGGGAGAGGGGCCTTGAATTGTTAAAAACATTCTAAAACAGAAAAATGAAGTGAGAAGACTTATGTTTCCTGACTTTGAAGCCTACTATAAAGCCACAGTAGTCAAAATCGTATGGTATTGGCACAAAGATAGACATTGATATATAGAATTGAATTGGGAATTCAGAAATAGACCCCAGATCTATGGTCGACTGATTTTTGATAAGGCCTCCAAATCCACTGAACTGGGACAGAGCAATCTCTTCAACAAATGGGACTGGGAGAACTGGACATCCATATCCAAAAGAAAGAAAGAGGACCCCTACCTTTCTTAACTTAAGATATCATTTTGGCTGTTGCTTTTCTTTCAACTAGTAAGAATAATAAAATTGAATTATATTTTTTTAAAACAACAACAAAAAAGGAAGGTGGAAGAAAGTATAGCAAAGACTAGATCTAATAGTAAATGTGACTAGCAGAAATGGAAGTAGGCATTTTTGTAGTTGTGAGGGGTGCCAAATAGTTATCGTAATAATTATCAGAAAGAGAAAGGAGAAAAAACAGACAATTGTAGCAGTGTGGCAAACAGTGTAATGCACGTTTGGTCCACTAAGAACTTCAGAGTTTCAC
The DNA here is from genome assembly GCF_015220235.1 of Choloepus didactylus. Classification (NCBI taxonomy): domain Eukaryota; kingdom Metazoa; phylum Chordata; class Mammalia; order Pilosa; family Megalonychidae; genus Choloepus; species Choloepus didactylus. The sequence goes on from NC_051307.1 coordinate 166,078,128, forward strand.
TTATAAGACATTCTAACCATGGTTTTTTTAGTTTGGCACTGATTTTTTGAGGTAGTTGTGACTCCTTATTTATGTGTGAAGAAACCGAGACTCAAATTGGTAAAACATCAGCTAGTAAGCGGCAGGGTTGAGGTTTGAACACAGGGCTCTCTGATTCCAGAGCCCAGCTTGATCTATTATTTTAATGTGAATTATTTCTCTGTAAGTTTAACAAAATAAATATCTCTCAATTGTCAAGGTATTGTTTAAAGGGTAGCTCTTTGCAAAAGGATTAAGCTTTTTTTTTGTTGCCACAATAGATTTGGGAGCTACAATTTGGGTGATATATATATATATATATATATATATATATATATATATATATATATATTTAATCTGTGTTTCATTATTAAAACTTAAACTGGCAGTTTGAGCATAGCTGTAGATTATGTGATTAGTTTCTAAAAATCTGATTAAGTGCTAAGTTGAAAAGTCTTAACTCCCTTTAGTTTTATGATTATTATTTATATGTATAAAGATGTAGGGAGCAAAAGTTAGAAGCATTACACATATTTAAGATTATAATCAGAATAAATTTTCTCGCTTTATTTTTCAGAAAACATAGCACTGTTGGCAGAAACAGCTCTGAGATTCTTGGAATTAGTACAGTTAAAAAATCTCAATATGGAAAATGACCCAAATAGTGAAGAAATAGATGAAGTTACACATCCCAATGGAAATTATGACACAGGTAGTATAATTTTCTCCTCCAGATTTCCTGTTGCTTAGAATGAATTGTTAATGCTAACTTGCAAAAAACTATCATTTGTAATTTCCTTGTAAGATGAAGGAAAACCATACATATGGATGGGAAGGGGTCCTGGTTCCTGATAGTTCTCCCTATCCTCGTATTTTATCTAGCCAGAAAATGATCAGTTTGTCAACATAGATTCTAAACTCATTTGTTTTCCAGCCAGAATTGATTTATGTCAACAGTAAAGCAGACTGAATTATATAATTCTCATAAGATAAAAGAAAATAATTGGAAACATCATAGATAAAAAATCTAAACTCTTTCTCCTTATGTGAATATATTCTGAGAATCCTCAGTCGTAAATTATTTTTATTTCATACTATCTGTGATTTATTTACATATGAAAACTCACTTTTTTTTTTTTTTTTTTTTGCCATAAAGGAACAAATGTGATGGTAAACTCTTTGAGATGGAGTCCCTGTCTAAGGTTTCTATATATTCATAAAACTCTTTACAGTTTTTTTTTTTTTTTTTTTTTTTTTTTTTTTTTAAGAATAAAAAGTGTTCATTTTCCCAGGCAGAATGTTTTCCCTGGGGTGGTTCTTTATACCACTATCTTCAAAACAATTCTCATGTATTTCTAGTCAGCTCTAACTTCAAAGACTGGTTCTGGGTGAAAGACTCTTTTTTCTTAACAGGTTTTTAGTTAATGTTTGTTGAGTGACAGATACAATACTAAAATAATATACTAATGTCTGTTCCAAGATGTTCTTAGTTAAGAAAAATTGGAGAAGTCTAGTTTTCAGAGTTTTATTTTATACACAACTATAATGGTTCTGTTACTTGTAAGAATGGCACAATTTTAGATAGCATATTGTCTGAAGTTGAATATAATGTAATAATTTTGAATTTATAGGAGGAAGTATCAGAAAGGAAATCCTAGCTTTTTTCATGGAATTACTTGGAAAATAATACTGTCCTATCTTCTATAACTGGTAATAAATGCAAAGGGATGGGTGGAGAGTATTAGGAGATAGACTGGAGAAAAAGGCAGGGACCAGATCATGTAAAGCCTTGACTGTACTTGGCTGTGAATTTGAACACCAGTGTGTTTTCTAGCTTTCTAAAGTTTAACAAACCTATCTTTAAAAATATTTTCTGAAAGTATTGTCTGGTACTGTCAGATTATATCCTGAACCAATCCAGTATTTTGAAGTCCTTGATTAAGTCATCATATTGGGGCAATATGGTCTCCTTTCTGGTGTTTCTCCATAGTTTTCTCTTTCAGCCTGTAAAAGGAGCTTTTAAATTAGTGAGATAGTATAACCGTGCTTGTGGCATGTACTTATCAGGTTATTCTTCAGTTTATATTTCAGTTTCCTTTCCGTCCTTCAGAGCTTTGGATCATGGAAAAGCTTAGTGACTACAGACTTTCTATGGTGGCTTCTGTAATCATTCTGTTCCCTTGAAGAGTAAGAAAGGAGACTGGGTCTCTAGGTATGGGTGACAATTTTTACTTTCTGTATTTTTTTTTTTTTTTTTTCAGAACTCCAAGCCTTACATGAAATGGTCCAGCAGAAAGTTGTCACTTTGCTAAGTGACCCTGAAAATATTGTGAAACAAACTTTGATGGAAAATGGAATAACACGGCTTTGTGTATTCTTTGGACGTCAGAAAGCCAATGATGTCTTGTTGTCACACATGATTACTTTCCTAAATGATAAGAATGATTGGCATCTGCGTGGAGCTTTTTTTGATAGTATAGTTGGTATGTTTTTTGGTTTGTTTTAAAATTCATCTTTAAGATTTTGAATTATCTTCTCAGGTACTTCCCATTGATCTGAAATATAGGTGGTGATACTACCAAATTTCATTAACAATGAAATGAGTTCCTAGTATTTCTGTCTGTCTTCATGCTGCTTTTGGATGATATAATACATATTTTAACTGAGCAAGGGATTGGTTATTTAAACTGTGATACATCTATATGAAGGAATATTACTGTGTGGTCATTAAAAACTATATTTTAAAAGAATATTAATGACCTGAGAAAGTACTATAAAATATTGTGACTGAAGTAGGTTGTAAATGCACTTATATTATCATCCCAGTTATCTAAAGGTAACAGCAGAATTCATATGTTTATTTAAAAAGACTGTAATATACTAAAATGTTAATAGTTGTCTCTGTGCTGGGATCTTAGGTGATTGCTTTATTTATACTGTCCATGTTTAAGTTTTCTACAATGAACATGTATCACTTTTAGAAACAGAAATAGCAGTTAAAATATAATCATGGTTGAAGATCACCCTAATTAGAAAGAAAATGAAGTCTCATAAAGGCTTTGTTTTGTGCAAATTGATAATGTGTGAAAAATTAAGCAGCTTTGTGTTTTTTTTTTTTTTTTGTGGTCTTTTATTTCTTAATTTTCAGATTTATCTAAAGGAGACAGACACCTTGTATTTTATTTGCATGGCTCCTATTGTATTTAGATTCAAAATTAGAAATAAAGTGAACTTTGAGTAGGTTGTCACATGTGATTCAGGATTTTGTGTTTTTCTCTTTTGAATAATAACTGATTCCTTTACTTCCAAGTGTATTGGTTTTCTCAATTATGAAATATTATCTGCTAAAACCATGTTATGACTACCTAATCCCTTTTACTACTAATCTTTTTTACTTCATTTCCCACATGATTGTAACAGCTTGTCTTTACTGTAAAAGGTTTAAAAGACTAGTTTTTTTTACACTTTGGAAAGCTTGGCTAGTATCCAAACTTTCTTGTGAGATACTAAAAAGCTATAAGGCTTCACGTTTGATTCCCCATAATCTAGGAAAGTAACTGCTGTGAGATATGCAGTTGGATGTCTTTTAAAAAAAGATTGTAAAAAAAAGGAAAGGAGCTCATAAGGCAACAATATTGGTATTTCCGTAAATGCTATTCTGTAATGTTTTGGAAAAAAGTATACTTTCTACTTTTGAAAAGCTTTGAAATGGCCTGCTGTTCCTGCTTTGTTGCTACTGGAGATTGTTCATGTTACCTCTTCTTTTCAGATATATTTATTTATTACTATTATTTTTTCATAGTTTCTTGAAGTGTCTCATTCTTTCATCTTAGACTGATTCAGTTTCTGAATGTGGGATACTTTGCTTCTCTCATCTTTCTGTCATTTTTGCTCATTTTTTCTTCAAAATAATCTTATTTTAATTTCTTTCTCCGGAAAAGGTGGCTCTTAGACCTTCCCTTATGTCTTTACGCATGTCTTTACATTAGATCTTTTTTCATTTTAAAGTAATTTTCATTGTTTTGTTTGTTTATAAAGGTGATACATGCTTGCTGTAGACAATTTGGAACATGCAAAATTCAAGAAGAAAACAAATCACCTATAATCCTACAACCCATGTACAACCTCTACTAATGCTTTGGTATTTTTTCTGATTAGTCTTCTCCTTCTCTTTCTATCCTGTCTATCCTGTTGTGTTATATATACTAAGAGGCACCACTGTGTAGTAGTAGTAGCACATAATGTGGAGTCAAACTTTGAGTTCAAGTTCTGGCTTTGTTACTTTCTTGCTGTGGTTGTTGGAAAAATCATTTAATCTTTTCTGTGTCTTAGTTTCCTTATCTGTAAACTGGGGATATTATAATAATAGTATCTACCTCATTGGCTTGTTGTGAAGATAAATTGAATTAACACATGTAATCCTCTCTGGCACATAAATATGTGTTACGTATATATTAGGTTACTTATTTATTTATTCATTGGAATAAAATGAATGAACCTTGAGGATATTATGTCATATGAAATAAGCCAGATACAAAATGACAAATTTGTAACACTAATGTAAACTAATTAGAATGAGCAAACCTTTGGAGTTAAAATTTAGAGTATAAGTTACTAGGAGAATGAGGGTAGAGAATAGAATTAAGCTGATGCTTAATTTGTAGGTTGATTGTAAATGTTTGGAAATAGAGGTGATGGTAGTACATTACTGTGAGTGTAACTAACAGTGCTGAATTATGGGTGTGATTATGGTTGAAAGGGGAGTTTAGTTTCGTGTATGTCACTAGAAAGAATGCTAGAAGATAAAACGTGGGACTGTATAACATAGTGAACCTTGTTTTGTATGATGACTGTGGTTAATTGTAAAAATATAACAGTGTTCTTACATGAACTAGAACAAATGTCTGCCAGTATTACAAGGTATTGATAATAGGGTGGTATAGGGGAAAAATACAGCTAATGCAAACTATGCAATATAGTTAACAGTAACATTATAATATTCTTTCACCAAGTATAGCAAAGCTTTGAGAACAGTGCTAAGTATCAATAATAGGGGGGTTCATTCATGTTGTCCCTTGCATCAGGACTTCATTCCTTCTTACAGCTGAATTATATTTCATCGTATGGATATACTACATTTTGTTTATCCATTCATCAGTTGTTTGGCACTTGGGTTGTTTCCATCTTTTGGCAGTTGTGAATAATGTTGCTGTGAATATCATTGTGCAGATGTCTGTTCATGTCCCTGCTTTCAGTTCTTCTGAGTATATACCTAGTAGTGGGATTCCCAGATCGTATGGCAGTTCTATACTTAGCTTCCTGAGGAACCATCAAACTGTCTTCCACAGTGGCTACACCATTTTACGTTCCCACTAGCAGTGAAAGAATGTTCCTATTTCTCCACATCCTCTCCAACACTTGTAGTTTCCTATGTGTTTAATAGCAGCCATTCTAGTAGGTGTAAGATGATATCTTATTATGTTTTTGATTTGTGTTTCCCTAATAGTGATGTTGAACATCTTTTCATGTGCTTTTTAGCCATTTGTATTTCCTCTTTGGAAAAAGGTCTATTCATGTCTTTTGCCCTTTTTTTAAAATGATATTTTATTGAGATATATTCATACAGCATAGAAACCATCTGGAGTACACAATCACGATATCATCACTTGATTGTGCATTCAGCCCCATGATCAAATTTAGAATATCTTGTTTACTCCAGAAAAGAAATAGAAATAAAAAAGAAAACCCTAATCTTCCCATATACCCCATATTATTGACCCATAGTGTTGGTATGGTTCATTTGTTACTACTGATGAAAGAGTATTAAAATATTACTGTTAACCATAGTCCATAGTTTGCAATAGGTACATTTTCCCCTATAAACACCTCTATTATTAACTCCTTATAATAGTGTCATACATCTGCTCTAGTTCATGAAAGAATTTTTTTTTATTTATACAGTTAATATGGGATATTGTCCACCACAAGATTCAGTGTTACATATTCCCATGTTTTAACTTTCTTTGTTCTGGTGACATACATGACTCTAAAGTTCCCCTTCCCACCACACTTACACACCATTCAACCCTGTTAATTGTTCTCACAATAACATGCTGCCATCACCTCTATTTCCAGATGTTTAAGTTCACCCTAGTTAAATATTAAACAACCACTCCCAATTCTGTAGCCTTGTTCTATATCCTCGTAACCTATATTCTATATTATCTATGAGTTTACATATAATAATTAGTACATATCAGTGAGATCATAAAATATTTGTCCTTTTGTATCTGACTTATTTCACTTAACATAATGTCCTCAGGGTTTATCTATGTTGTCATATGCTTCAGGACTGCATTCCTTCTTACTGCTGGATAATACTCCACCATATGTTTATACCACATTTTGTTTATCCATTCATCGGTTGATGGACACTTGGATTGTTTCCATCTTTTGGCAGTTGTGAATAATGCCACTATGAACATCGGTGTGCAAATGTCTGTTAATGTCCCTGCTTTCAGGTCTTCCAGGTATATCCTGAGTAGCAGGATTGCCCAGTCATAAGGCAATGCTATTCTTAGCTTCCTAAGGAACTGCCAAACCATCCACAGCAGCTGTACTATTTTACATTCCCATCAGCAGTGAATGTGTTGCTATTTCTCCACATCTTCTCCAACACTTTTAGTTGCCTTTCTGTTTAATAGTGACTATTCTAGTAGTTGTGAGATGATATCTCATTGTGGTTTCCCCAGTTGCTAGTTATATTGAGCCTCTTCTCATGTGCATTTTAGCCATTTGTATTTCCTCTTTGGAAAAAGGTCTATTATGTCTTTTGTCCATTTAAAAAAATTTTTTTTCCTTTTTGTTCTTGAGTTGTACAATTGATTTCTTCATATATTCTGGATATTAAATCCTTACTTCATATGTGGTTTCCAAATATATTCTCCCATTGAGTAGGCTGCCTTTTCACCTTTTCAACAGTCTTTTGAAGCCCCAAAGTCTTCAGTTTTGAGGAGGTCTCATTTATCTATTTTTTTTCTTTTGTTGGGTGTGCTTTTGGTGTCAAGTCTAAGAAATCGCCGCCTACCACAAGATCTTGGAAGATGCCTCCTACGTTTCCTCTAGGAGTTTTATGGTACTTTCTCTTATATGTAGGTCTTTGATCCTTTTTGAGTTAATCTTTATATAAGGTGTGAGATAGGGGTCATCTTTCATTCTGATATGGATATTCAGGTCTCCCAGCAACATTTGTTGAAGAGTGTTCTGTCCCAGTGTAGTGGACTTGGCAGGTGTGTAGAAGATCAATTGACTATGGATGTGCTGGTCCATTTCTGAACTCTCAATTCAGACCATTGATCAGTGTCTAGCCTTATTCCAGTGCCATGCTGTTTTGACATCTGTAGCTTTGTAATATGCTTTAAATTCAGGAAGTGTGAGTCCTCTAACTTTCTTCTTTCCAAGATGTTTTTGGCTATTCAGGGCCCCTTTTCAAGTAATTTGATGATTTGCTTTTCCATTTATGCAAAGTAGATTATTGAAATTTTGATTGAGATTGTGCTGAATCTGTAAATCAGTTTGGGTAGAATTCACATCTTAACTATATTCAGTCTTCTGATTCATGAATACGGAATGTCCTTCCATTTATTTAGGTCTTCTTTGATTTGTTTTAGTAATGGTTTGTAGTTTTCTTTGTACAGGTCCTTTACATCCTTGTTTAAATTCATCCCTAGATATTTGATTCTTTTAGTTGCTTTGCTATTGTAAATGGAATTTTTTTGTTGATTTCCTCCTCAGATTGCTCATTACTAGTGTATAGAAACACTACTGATTTTTGAATGTTGATCATGTGTTCTGCCTCTTTGCTGAACTCATTTATTAACTCTAGTTGTTCTGTTGTAGATTTTTTTTGGATTTTCTAAATGTGGGATCATGTCATCTGCAAATACTTCTTCCTTTGTGATTTGGATGCCTTTTATTTCTTTTTCTTGCGTAATTGCTCTAGCTGGGACTTCTAGAACAGTGTTGAATAACATTGTTGACAGTGGGCATCCTGGTCTTGTTCCTGATCTTAGAGGGAAAGCTTTCAGTCTTTCACCATTGAATATGATGTTAATGGCAAGTTTTACATATATCCCCTTTATCATGTTGAGGAAATTTCCCTCTATTCCTATCTTTCAAAGAGTTTTTATCAAGAAAGGATGCTGGACTTTGTCAAATGCCTTTCCTGCATCAATTGATAAGGTCATGTAGGTTTTCCCCATTGATTTGTTAATGTGGTGTATTACATTAGTTGATTTTCTTGTGTTTGAATCACCTTGCATACCTGGGATAAAACCTACTTGGTCCATGGTGTATAATTCTTTTAATGTGCTGTTGGCTTCCATTTGCAAGCATTTTTTTTTTTTGAAGATTTCTGCATCTATATTCATTAGAGAGATTGGTCTGTAATTTTCCTTTCTTGTAGTATCTTTATCAGGCTTTGGTATTAGGGTAATGTTGGCCTCATAAAATGAGTTAGGTAGTAGTCCCTCCTTTTCAGTGTTTTGGAAGAGTTTGAGCAGGTTTGATATTAATTCTTCCTGGAATGATTGGTAGAATTCACCTGTGAAGCCATCTTGGCTTGGGCCTGTTTTTATTGGGAGGTTTTTGATGACTATTTAATCTCTCTACTTGTGGTTGGTTTGTTGAGGTCTTCTGTTTCTTCTAGAGTAGGCGTGGATTATTCATGTTCTTCTAGGAAATTGTCCATTTCATCGAAGTTGTCTCGTTTGTTAGCATACAGTTGTTCATAGTATCTTATGATCTTTTTTATTTCTGTGGGGTCAGAAATAATGTCCCCCCCTCTCATTTTTAATTTTATTTGCATCTTCTTTTTTTCTTTGTCAGTCTACCTATGTGTTTGTCAATTTTACTGATTTTCTGAAATAACCAACTTTTGGTTTTGTTGATTTTCTCTTGCTATTTATTCTGTTTCGCTTATTTCTACTCTAATCTTTGTTATTTCTTTCTTTCCGCTTGTTTTGTCATTAGTTTCCTGTTCTTTTTCTAGTTTTTCCAGGTGTGCAATTAGATTTTCAATTTTATTGTTTCTTCTTTTTTAATGTAGGTGTTTAGGGCTGTGCATTTCTCAGCACTGACTTCATTACATCCCATAAGTTTTGATATGTTGTGTTCTCCTTTTAATTCCTCTCAAGATATCTACTAATTTCTCTTGTAATTTCTTCTATGATCCACTGATTGAGTGTGTTCTTTAACCTCCATATGTTTGTGAGTTTTCCAGTCTTCCATCTGTTATTGATTTACATTTTCATTCCATTGTGATCAGAGAAAGTGCTTTATATAATTTCAGTCTTTAAAAATTTATTGAGACTTGTTTCGTGGCTCAACATATGGTCTGTCTTGGAAAATGATCCTTGAGCACTTGAGAAGAATGTATATCCTGCTGTTTTGGGAAACAATGTTCTGTAAGTGTCTGTTAGGTCTAGTTCATTTATCACATTATATAGGTTCTTTGTTTCCTTATTGATCCTGTGTCTAGATGTTCTGTCTATTGATGAGAGTGTTATGTTCAATTCTCCTAATACCATTGCAGAGAAGTCTGTTACTCCCTTCATTCTTGCCAGTGTTTGTTTGCCTCATGTATTTTGTGGCACCTTGGTTAGGTGCATAAATATTTATGATTGTTATTTCTTCTTGGTAGATTGTCCTTTTTATTAATATATAGTGTCCTTTGTCTCTTTTAATAGTTTTGCGCTTACAGTCTGCGTTGTCCAATATTGGTATAGCTACCCCGGTTCTTTTCTGGTTACTGTTTGTGTAGCATATCTTTTTCCATTCTTTCAGATTCAGCCTATTTGTATATTTGGGTCTAAGGTGAATCTCTTGTAGACGGTTTATAGATAAATCATATTTTTCTGTCCATTCTGCTAATCTGTGTCTTTTGATTGGACCGTTTAATTCATTAACATTCAATGTTATTACTGTAAAGGCAGTACTTTTTTTTTTTAACCATTCTATACTTTTGCTTTAATGTATCTTTTATTATTTTTTCTTTTTCTTTACTCTTTTAGTTAACCTTACTGATAATCATTATTTCTACACTCTCCTCCAAGCCTCTCTCTGATGTTTTCCTTTTAGCCTGTAGTATTCCCTTTAGTATTTCTTGTATAGTTGGTCTCTTGTGGATGCATTCTCTTAGTTTCTTTGTATCTGTGAATATTTTAATCTCTCCCTCATTTTTGAAGGATAGCTTTGCCAGATAAAGGATTCCTGGCTGGCAGTTTTTTTTGTTCAGTACCTTAAATATATAATACCTCTGCCTTCTCACCTCCATCATTTCTGGTGAGAAATCAGAACTTAGTCTTATTGAGTGTTTCTTGTTTCTGATGAATCACTCTTCTCTTGCTGCTTTCAGAATTCCTTCTTTGTTATTCACATTTGACATTCTGATTAGTATGTGTCTTGGAGTAGGTCTATTAGGATTTATTCTGCTGGGAAGACGTTGGAGTATGCTGTGCTTCCCCCTTTTCTTGCAGAACTGCCACCCTTCAGCAAACAGTTCTTAATGGCCCCTAGAAGTTACTATGTCTCTCAGTCAGTCCAACTTCTAAACCTGCTGGGAGCAGCCTTTAAACACAGGCTACTGCCTGCTTATCTCTCCTGGGCAGGTTGAAACTTTAGTTGTCCTTGGAGCTAGAATCCATCAATCTAAATTTCCTAATCAAAAGCTGCAATCACTGTTCTTGGGAGAGAGGGCTTCTGTTTCCAGCTGGGCAGTGGCTCCCAAGGCAGCTTGCTGTGTCTGTGGGGGATGGGCACCAGGCTTCACAGCATGGAGAGACCTACCCACAGATCTTCACTGTAGTTTATCAGTCTTTTCCTTCTGCTCTCCCTTGGATGATGTACAGTGTTTTTCTGGTCTCTGGAGCCCCCCAAACAGTTGTTTCAGACAGTTCTTGCTCTGGAGGATGCACTGAATTCTAGCACTCCGTACTCTGCTGTCTTGGGAAAAGTGAAAAAAACAAAAACAAAAAAACTATGTTCCTTCTTAACCTTATTATTATCTTATTATTTTCTTGAACCCTTTTCTGGTAACAAATACTGTAAGTCATTTTTGTGTCATTAAAATTCTGTGAAACCATAATTTAATAATTCCAAATTATTCCATTATGTAGTTTTTCCAAATTTATTTAACCCTTCCTTTGGATATTTTTGTTATTTTCATTCTTTCTTCGAGCATATATTATGGAAATAATCTTTTTACATAAATATTTGTTCCTGATTATTTTCTCAGGATAGAAGTATAAAATTTTAATTACTAGGTTAAAGAATATGAATATATTTTAAAAATCTTGACACATTTTATAAACTTTGCAAAAACACATCATTTTTTACTCTTATCAGCATTGTTTTACAGTGCTGAACACCCTTGCCAGCATGGAATAGCCTTTACTTAATATTTGACTGTTGGTAGGGTAAAATGATAATTTGTTTTGATGTATATTTCTTTGCTTACCAGTGAAGTTGAAGAAACATTCTCATGTTGAATACTTATTCCTATTTATTATTCTATGAATTTTTAAATTTATTATTTTGGACCATTTTTTTCTGAGGGGACTATTTATGCTTTTCTTGTTGAGTTTTTTTGAGCCTTTTATACATTAAGAACATTAAGTAACTTTATGTTTTCTATGGCAAAAACTTTTCCTGGGTTGTTCTTTAAACTCCATTTTTAGTTTTTGTGGTTTTTAAACAGATTTTATAGAGTCAGCTGATTCAATCTTTTGGTTTTTGATTTTTTAAAAATTTTGTGCTTAAAGTCTTTTTGCCATTCCAGATATAAGGTTAATAATGTGTTGTGTGCTCATCTTTTTTTTTAATGTTTTATTTTCATACTTAAATGTTTAATTGATCTTTTTTTTTTTTTTTTTTTTTTTTAAATCATCATTTTATTGGGATATATTCACATACCACGCAGTCATACAAAACAAATTGTACTTTCGATTGTTTACAGTACCATTACATAGTTGTACATTCATCACCTAAATCAATCCCTGACACCTTCATTAGCACACACACAAAAATAACAAGAATAATAATTAGAGTGAAAAAGAGCAATTGAAGTAAAAAAGAACACTAGGTACCTTTGTCTGTTTGTTTGCTTCCCCTACTTTTCTACACATCGATCCATAAACTAGACAAAGTGGAGTTTGGTCCTTATGGCATTCCCAATCCCACTGTCACCCCTCATAAGCTACATTTTTATACAACTGTCTTCGAGATTCATGGGTTCTGGGTTGTAGTTTAATAGTTTCAGGTATCCACCACCAGCTACCCCAATTCTTTAGAACCTAAAAAAGGTTGTCTAAAGTGTGCGTAAGAGTGCCCACCAGAGTGATCTCTCGGCTCGTTTTGGAATCTCTCTGCCACTGAAGCTTATTTCATTTCCTTTCACATCCCCCTTTTGGTCAAGAAGATGTTCTCCATCCCACGATGCCAGGTCTACATTCCTCCCCGGGAGTCATATTCCACGTTGCCAGGGAGATTCACTCCCCTGGGTGTCTGATCCCACGTAGGGGGGAGGGCAGTGATTTCACCTTTCAAGTTGGCTTAGCCAGAGAGAGAGGGCCACATCTGAGCAACAAAGAGGCATTCAGGAGGAGACTCTTAGGCACAAATACAGGGAGGCCTAGCCTCTCCTTTGCAGCAACCGTCTTCCCAAGGGTAAAACTTATGGTAGAGGGCTCAACCCATCAAACCACCAGTCCCCTATGTCTGTGGTCATGTTAGCAACCATGGAGGTGGGGTAGGCGAATACCCCTGCATTCTCCACCGGCTCCTCACGGGGGCACTACATCGTTTTTTTTTTTTTTTTTTTTTTTTTCCTTGTTTGTCTTTTTTCTTTCTTTTTTTTTTTTAACTTTCCCTTCTTTTTTCAAATCAACTGTATGAAAAAAAAAGTTAAAAAGAAAACAAACATACAATAAAAGAACATTTCAAAGAGACCATAGCAAGGGAGTAAGAAAAAGACAACTAACCTAAGATAACTGCTTAACTTCCAACATGTTCCTACTTTACCCCAAGAAAGTTACATACTATAGCAACATTTCAGTGAACTTGTTCCTACTACATCCATCAGAAATTAACAGACCATAGTCATTTCTGGGCATCCCCAGAACGTTAAATAGCTTATCTGTTCTTCTTGGATTATTGTTCCCCCTTCCTTAATTGCTCTCTACTGCTAGTTCCCCTACATTCTACATTATAAACCATTTGTTTTACATTTTGCAAAGTTCACATTAGTGGTAGCATATAATATTTCTCTTTTTGTGCCTGGCTTATTTCGCTCAGCATTATGTCTTCAAGGTTCATCCATGTTGTCATATGTTTCACCAGATCATTCCTTCTTACTGCCGCGTAGTATTCCATCGTGTGTATATACCACATTTTATTTATCCACTCATCTGTTGATGGACATTTGGGTTGTTTCCATCTCTTGGCAATTGTGAATAATGCTGCTATGAACATTGGCGTGCAGATATCTGTTCGTGTCACTGCTTTCCGATCTTCCGGGTATATCCCGAGAAGTGCAATCGCTGGATCGAATGGTAGCTCTATCTCTAGTTTTCTAAGGAACTGCCAGACTGACTTCCAGAGTGGCTGAACCATTATACAGTCCCACCAACAATGAATAAGAGTTCCAATTTCTCCACATCCCCTCCAGCATTTGTAGTTTCCTGTTTGTTTAATGGCAGCCATTCTAACCGGTGTTAGATGGTATCTCATTGTGGTCTTAATTTGCATCTCTCTAATAGCTAGTGAAGCTGAACATTTTTTCATGTGTTTCTTGGCCATTTGTATTTCCTCTTCAGAGAACTGTCTTTTCATATCTTTTGCCCATTTTATAATTGGGCTGTCTGTACTATTGTCATTGAGTTGTAGGATTTCTTTGTATATGCAAGATATCAGTCTTTTGTCAGATACATGGTTTCCAAAAATTTTTTCCCATTGAGTTGGCTGCCTCTTTACCTTTTTGAGAAATTCCTTTGAGGTGCAGAAACTTCTAAGCTTGAGGAGTTCCCATTTATCTATTTTCTCTTTTGTTGCTTGTGCTTTGGGTGTAAAGTCTAGGAAGTGGCCTCCTAATACAAGGTCTTGAAGATGTTTTCCTACATTATCTTCTAGGAGTTTAATGGTACTTTCTTTTCTATTGAGATCTTTGGTCCATTTTGAGTTAATTTTTGTGTAGGGGGTGAGGTAGGGGTCCTCTTTCATTCTTTTGGATATGGATATCCAACTCTCCCAGCCCCATTTGTTGAAAAGACCATTATGGCTCAGTTCGGTGACTTTGGGGGCCTTATCAAAGATCAGTCGGCCATAGATCTGAGGGTCTATCTCTGAATTCTCAATTCGATTCCATTGATCTATATGTCTATCTTTGTGCCAGTACCATGCTGTTTTGGCAACTGTGGCTTTATAATAAGCTTCAAAGTCAGGGAGTGTAAGTCCTCCCACTTCGTTTTTCTTTTTTAAAGTGTCTTTAGCAATTCGAGGCATCTTCCCTTTCCAAATAAATTTGATAACTAGCTTTTCCAAGTCTGCAAAGTAGGTTGTTGGAATTTTGATTGGGATTGCATTGAATCTGTAGATGAGTTTGGGTAGAATTGACATCTTAATGACATTTAGCCTTCCTATCCATGAACATGGAATATTTTTCCATCTTTTAAGGTCCCCTTCTATTTCTTTTAGTAGAGTTATGTAGTTTTCTTTGTATAGGTCTTTTACATCTTTGGTTAAGTTTATTCTAGGTACTTGATTTTTTTAGTTGCTATTGAAAATGGTATCTTTTTCTTGAGTGTCTCTTCAGTTTGTTCATTTCTAGCATATAGAAACATTACTGACTTATGTGCATTAATCTTGTATCCCGCTACTTTGCTAAATTTGTTTATTAGCTCTAGTAGGTATATCGTTGATTTCTCAGGGTTTTCTAGATATAAGATCATATCATCTGCAAACAATGACAGTTTTACTTCTTCTTTTCCAATTTGGATGCCTTTTATTTCTTTGTCTTGCCGGATTGCCCTGGCTAGCACTTCCAGCACAATGTTGAATAACAGTGGTGACAGCGGGCATCCTTGTCTTGTTCCTGATCTTAGAGGGAAGGCTTTCAGTCTCTCACCATTGAGTACTATGCTGGCTGTGGGTTTCTCATATATGCTCTTTATCATGTTGAGGAAGTTTCCTTCAATTCCTATCTTTTGAAGTGTTTTTATCAAAAAGGGATGTTGGATTTTGTCAAATGCTTTTTCAGCATCTATTGAGATGATCAATTGATTTTTCCCTTTCGAGTTTTTAATGTGTTGTAATACATTGATTGATTTTCTTATGTTGAACCATCCTTGCATGCCTGGAATGAACCCCACTTGGTCATGGTGTATGATTTTTTTAATGTGTCTTTGGATTCGATTTGCAAGTATTTTGTTGAGGATTTTTGCATCTATATTCATTAGGGAGATTGGCCGGTAGTTTTCCTTTTTTGTAGCATCTTTGCCTGGTTTTGGTATTAGATTGATGTTAGCTTCATAAAATGAATTAGGTAGTGTTCCATTTTTTTCAATGTTTTGAAAGAGTTTGAGTAAGATTGGTGTCAGTTCTTTCTGGAAAGTTTGGTAGAATTCCCCTGTGAAGCCATCTGGCCCTGGGCATTTATTTGTGGGAAGATTTTTGATGACTGATTGGATCTCTTTGCTTGTGATGGGTTGGTTGAGGTCTTCTATTTCTTCTCTGGTCAGTCTAGGTTGTTCATATGTTTCCAGGAAATTGTCCATTTCTTCTACATTATCCAGTTTGTTGCCATACAGTTGTTCATAATATCCTCTTATAATTTTTTTAATTTCTTCAGGATCTGCAGTTATGTCACCTTTTTCATTCATTATTTTGTTTATATGGGTCTTCTCTCTTTTTGATTTTGTCAGTCTAGCTAGGGGCTTGTCAATCTTGTTGATCTTCTCAAAGAACCAACTTTTGGTGATATTTATCCTTTCTATTGTTTTTTTGTTCTCTATGTCATTTATTTCTGCTTTAATCCTTGTTATTTCTTTTCTTGTACTTGGTTTAGGATTGGTTTGCTGTTCATTTTCTAGCTTCTTCAGTTGATCCATTAGTTCTTTGATTTTGGCTCTTTCTTCCTTTTTAATATATGCGTTTAGTGCTATAAATTTCCCCCTTAGCACTGCTTTTGCTGCATCCCATAGGTTTGGTATGTTGTGTTCTCATTTTCATTCGTCTCTATATATTTAGCAATTTCTCTTGCTATTTCTTCTTTAACCCACTGATTGTTTAGGAGTGTGTTGTTTAACCTCCAGGTATTTGTGAATTTTCTAAGTCTCTGATGGTTATTGACTTCTAATTGTATTCCATTGTGGTCAGAGAATGTGCTTTGAATAATTTCAATCTTTTTAAATTTATTGAGGCTTGTTTTATGTCCCAGCATATGATCTATTCTGGAGAAAGTTCCGTGAGCACTAGAAAAGTATGTGTATCCTGTTGATTTGGGATGTAATGTCCTGTAGATGTCTGTTAAATCTAATTCATTTATCAGATTGTTTAGGTTTTCAGTTTCCTTATTGGTCTTCTGTCTGGTTGATCTATCTATAGGAGAGAGTGATGTGTTGAAGTCTCCCACAATTATTGTGGAAACATCAATTGCTTCCTTTAGTTTTGCCAATGTTTCTCTCATGTATTTTGTGGCACCTTGATTGGGTGCATAGACATTTACGATTGTTATTTCTTCTTGCTGAATTGCCCCTTTTATTAGTATGTAGTGGCCTTCTTTGTCTCTCAAAACATCCCTGCATTTGAAGTCTATTTTATCTGAGATTAATATTGCTACACCTGCTTTCTTTTGGCTGTAGCTTGCATGAAATATTTTTTTCCATCCTTTCACTTTCAGTTTCTTTGTGTCCCTGTGTCTAAGATGAGTCTCTTGTATGCAACATATTGATGGTTCATTTTTTTTGATCCATTCTGCGAATCTATATCTTTTAATTGGGGAGTTTAATCCATTTACATTCAACGTTAAAACCGTGAAGGCATTTCTTGAATCGGCCATCTTATCCTTTGGATTATGTTTGCCATATTTTTCCCTCTCTCTATTAATATCCTTTATTGTACCCATACCGAATCTCTTTAGTACTGAACCTTTCTCCAAGTCTCTCTGTCCTGTCTTTGTTTCTCTGTCTGTAGGGCTCCCTTTAGTATCTCCAGTAGGGCAGGTCTCTTGTTAGCAAATTCTCTCAGCATTTCTTTGTCTGTGAAAAATTTAAGCTCTCCCTCAAATTTGAAGGAGAGCTTTGCTGGATAAAGTATTCTTGGCTGGAAATTCCTCTCACTCAGAATTTTAAATATATCGTGCCACTGCCTTCTCGCCTCCATGGTGGCTGCTGAGTAGTCACTACTTAGTCTTATGCTGTTTCCTTTGTATGTGGTGAATTGCTTTTCTCTTGCTGCTTTCAGAACTTGCTCCTTCTCTTCTATGTTTGACAGTGTGATCAGTATATGTCTCGGAGTGGGTTTTTTTGGATTTATTCTATTTGGAGTTCGCTGAGCATTTATGATTTGTGTATTTATGTTGTTTAGAAGATTTGGGAAGTTTTCCCCAACAATTTCTTTGAATACTCTTCCTAGACCTTTACCCTTTTCTTCCCCTTCTGGGACACCAATGAGTCTTATATTTGGACGTTTCATATTATCTATCATATCCCTGAGGTCCATTTCGAGTTTTTCAATTTTTTTCCCCATTCTTTCTTTTATGTTTTCATTTTCCAATCTGTCATCTTCCAGGTCACTGATTCGTTGTTCAACTTCCTCTAGTCTTGTACTATGAGTGTCCAGAATCTTTTTAATTTGGTCAACAGTTTCTTTAATTTCCATAAGATCATCCATTTTTTTATTTAGTCTTGCAATGTCTTCTTTATGCTCTTCTAGGGTCTTCTTGATTTCCTTCATATCCCGTACTAGGGTCTCATTGTTCATTTTTAGTTCTTTGAGTAGCTGCTCTAGGTGTGTCTCTTCTGGTCTTTTGATTTGGGTGCTTGGGCTTGGGTTATCCATATCGTCTGGTTTTTTCATATGCTTTATAATTTTCTGTTGTTTTTGGCCTCGTGGCATTTGCTGACCTTGATAGGGTTCTTTTAGGGTTTGTAGACCAGTTGAAGTCCTTATCTCTAATTTATCAGATCTACAGCTTCGTGGAGTACACTTTCTCTAACTAACCAGCAGGTGGCGTCCACGAGCCACCTGTTCTCCACAAGCCAGATCTCCCCTGCTTAGCCTTTTTGGTGAGTGGGGGAGTGAGTCTTGTGGGGCCCAATTGGTGTCCCAAGCTTGCGTGTGTAGTTGGTGTTGCCTGCCCTGTATGTGGGGCGTGTTTCTGGGCAGTCGGGGAGGGGGGGTGGCCCTAACAATCAAATCTCCCTGATGATCCTAGAGTTTTAAAGCTACTGCAATAGTCTAATCCTTCAGTTCAGTCCTGCCACAGTTTGTCTCTGCCACTGACCCACAAGTCTTTGGTATTGGCGTATGGCTCCTGAGACTTGCAAGTGGGCCCCTCTTCCAGGCTGTGCACCCCGGGTCCTCTGTTGAGGGATGACTGTGCTATGTCGCAGGTGAGTGCCGTCCCCTCAGGGCAGTTCTGGGCTGCTGGGCTGTGTTGGGAGGCTCCCAGTCTGCTCAAATGATGGCTGAATGGGGCTCTGTTAATTCACACTGCTCCCCCTTCCCAGCTCTGGGACATTCAGCTGAGGTTGCAGGGAAGGCTAATGTCCACGCCCAGTTTTGTGGTGTGTGCCTGTTATTTGAAGCACTTCCGTCACACTGGGTTGTCTGGGGTAGCTCTGGGCTATGGGGCTGGCGATGGGCAGGAGTGTTTCCTGTCCACCAGGATGGTGGCTGTGAGCGGACACCCCCCTTTTCTTGGGAAGTTGTGTTGTTTAGTGAATTTTCTCAGCCACTGGATTATTGCCTTTTGTCTCAGAGCTCTCTTAGTTCTGCTCTTGACTTGACGTGTCCAAATTTCAATTCTTTGAAGCTTTCTGTATTGAGCTTCTTAGAGTAATTGTTTTAGAAAAAGCAAAAAGGATTTAAAAAAAAAAAAAAAAAAAAAAAAAAAAAAAAAAAAAACACGGCCCTCCTCAGAGATCTAATGGGTTATTGAAATGCTAATAGACAAAGCAACCAGGGCCATTAAGGAAAAGTGCCCAGGGCAGAGAGATCAGCCTTGCTTCGGGATTTGCATATGCGCCTCAAGGCCTGATCTCCGCCCTTCCCCTTTCTGTGTTCACCAGAACTCTAAAAATCCTCTGCTTTTATTTTGGAGTTTTTCGTGTTGTTTTTTTTCTATGCCTGTCTCCTCTCTGCTGGGCTGGCTGCTCTCAGAGTCTCTGGTGTCTGGCCTCAGTCTATCTATGGTTGGAGTTTGAATCAGTAGAATGAGTTTCCGGTAAGAGCAGCCACTGCAATTCTCCCTTCTCCTTCCTGGAGCTGACAGCCCCTCCTCCCCCGGGACTGAGCCTGGCAGGGAGGGGCGCGGGTCCCCTGGCCGCAAAAACTTACAGATTTCGCTGATCTCAGCAGTTCCACGTTTTCATGAGTGTTGTATGAAGTATGCCCAAAGACAGATTGCTCTGTGGTGTCCAGTCCACGCAGTTCCTGGCTTTTTACCTACTTTCCTGGAGGAGTAACTAAAACATACAGCTCACCAGTCTGCCATCTTGCCCCGCCTCCCCCTAATTGATCTTTATTGTAGGGTATGATATGAGGTGATTTCGTTTTTCTTTTGAGAAAAATAGCCAATTTTCCCAACACTATTTATTGAATATTTCATTTTTTCCCCATTCCATTGTGAAGCTTTCTTTATCATACGTAGCATGCTTGTTAAACATAGCAGCCCTAGCAATCCCAGTTTTCTGGGGTTACCTGTTCTCATCTATTGCTTTCTTTATTCTTGTATTCATAGTCTGCTCTCTATTCTTATACCCATATCATATTTTAACTATTATATATTTATAATGAACTTTAGTGTCTGGTAGGGTGGGTTCCCCAGATATCACTTTTCTTTTCTAAAATATTTTTAACTATTTTAGTTATTTGTACATTTCAGTTTGTAACATTCATAACTGTAATCCTCTGTAATTTTAGGTAGTAATTTTCCTTTTATTAAAGAAAAAATTTTCTAAAATTATTTTTTCAATTATAGGGGAAACATGCTTTTGTGAACTATTTTGAAATTATTTAAAATTTATAAAGTAATGTATAGAAAACAATAGTTGGACTTTTCACAAGGACCTACTGTGGTTTGTGTTTTTGGTTTGGTGTCCTCAGGTGATTATAGCCATATATCTAAACAGTATTTTCATACTATTGTTTTTCAGATTATCAACTTCAGACTTTATCTCTTGACTTCTTTCTATACCAGATGAAGATTAACTTATTCAGACCATACCCTGATCCTTCTTCCACTCTCATTGTTTGAGATGTAGATCACTTGTTTTTAGCACTTTAGTTTATTGTGTTTTTATAACTTTAAATAATTAAATTATTTGTTACTGATTGAATTCTGATTTGTACTGTAAGGACATTAGTGCCCCTTTCTTTCTCTCTGCCTCTCTCATCTGTATTTTTGTTAGTTGATAATTCAACTAATCCATTGTCATAGGTGATAATATTTACATTCTCTTCTGTAATAATAATAAATTTTTCTGTGCTTTGTATTGATTCTGAGAGTTCAGAAGAAAATTAACATGATTATAGTGTGTAAGTTTTATTGACTCTAGAGTCAGTGGTGTACTATAGTTATATTTCCTTCATCACAGTTACAATGTCATGACCCTTCTACTGCTTGATGAGAAAGTTTATAGTATCAAGGTCAGTGGATCTCCTTTTCTCTACTGATTTCTAAAAACATAGCTTATTTTAATTTATTTCATGTTTAGACCATGACTTTCTTGAACCATTTTTTGCTTGCTCTGGATTTTCAGATTTGTCTTCCTTTTATACAAAAGAGTATAATATGCTTTCTTCACCATATCTATATTATCTATTCTTTCCTATGAATTTAATTTGTTGCTTAGCTATTCCATTCTTCGTCTTAATGACACTCTTGACATTTTTTGGCTTTTAGTCCTAATTTGGGCTGATTGATCTCTGATCTTTGTTAATGATCATCTTCTTTTCCCACTTGAACTCCTGGGTTAGCATTTTGTACATTCTGCATCTTCCTCCTAGTTTTCCAGAGACATCCTCAGAAAACATTTTTAGATAGGAATACATAGGAAGTAAACCTCTGTAGTCCTTGCATGTCTTTGAAATGACTTTTTTTGGTCCCATATTTAATTGACAGTTTGACTGGATATGGAGTTTCTTTCATAACTTTGAAGGTATAGCTCTGTTGTTTTCTAGCCTCCATTTTTGCTGAAGATCATCTGTTGCCAGTCTTATTCTCCTTCCTTTTTAGGACATCTGTGTTTTTCTTTCTGTAAGTTCCTAGGATCTTGTCTTTTCTTTTGTGTCCCCAAAATTCTTGATGATTTGCTTTGGTGTGGGTCTTTTTTCACTTGATTTGCTGGATAGGGAGTGCAAGTGCTCTCTTTCCTGGATCACTGCTCAATATGTTTGGCTTTTTGATTAATTTTATTGTTTTACTCAATGGCATTTTGTGCTTTCCAGCATCAAATAATCATGTAATGTTACTTCTCTTTTTTAGGTGTTGCTGCCTATGTTGGCTGGCAGAGCTCATCAATTCTCAAACCCCTGTTACAACAAGGTCTTAGTGATGCTGAGGAATTTGTTATAGTGAAGGCTCTTAATGCCCTTACCTGTATGTGCCAGTTAGGGCTGCTACAGAAGCCCCATGTCTACGAATTTGCCAGTGATATTGGTAAGTTTTTGTTTCTTAAAATTATGATTGGATAATGGGGGTGCGAATTGAAGTAATAACTGGCTGAGCTTTGGAAAATTCTAGGCAATATAGAGTTAGAATTTCAACCTTGTCTCTCCTGTTGATTGTGTGTGTGTGTATGTGCACTTGTAGGTTTGTGGGAGACAGATAGACAGACAAACAGGAGCATTTGGTCCTTCAAATCAGATTGGAAAATATCTGTTTTTATCTGTGTTTTTGTCTTTACAACCCTTGCAAAATGAAGGTTATTTATTTATTTAATATGATATGTGTAGAGACTTGATTGCTCTGAAGGTTAAACTTATTTTTTGAACACTTGACCTCCAGTCAGAGTTGAAAATTGGATGTGGAGGAATGTCTGTGACATCTGTTATTGCATTGATTGTCTGTTAAAAATTCATAATATTAAAGTTGCTACTGTTATTAATTCAATGAAAGGAATGAATCCCTTGACCCTAGTAGCATTTATCTATTTCCCTCAAACTTTTAAAATTCAAGCCTTGCTATGTAGCATATTTTATCCTCTGTGTCACATCTTATCTGTTAACATCCAAATTGGCCAAAGCAAGTAACATGACTGAGCCAAAAGCAAGGGGCAGGGAAGTACCCTTTGTCCACCATGAGCTGATGGCAAGGGTATGGTTTTGTTAATGCTCTTATACAGGGAAGTAAAGAATCGGAACCAATGATTTAGTCTAATACTTTGCCAAACTCCTCTCAAGCCATTATGAGTTTAGCTACTTCCTGGACATTTTTCAGTGTTCTTCCCTAGGCCTTACTGTTCCTTTTGTCAAAGTGAATATCTCCTAGCCCTACCTTGTTGAAAAGAACAGAGCTTCAGTATGTTGGTAAAGCCATCAAAACCTTCTTGTGTAATCTGAAGAACTTTGGAGTGAGATTTTTTTCTTTTTTATTAGAGCAGTTGTAGGTTTAAAGAAAAATCATTCAGAAAGTACAGAGTTCCCACATGTCCCCCTCTTACACACAGTTTTCCCTATTATTAACATTTCATATTAGTGTGGTACCTTTGTTACAATTGATGAAACAGTATTATTATAATTATACTATAGCCCATAGTTAATGTTAGGGTTCACTCTTTGTCTTGTACAGTTCTATGTATTTTTTTAATGCTGTTTACTTATATATAGTCTAAAATTTCCCATAATGTCGAGTTTCAAATATACTTTTCAGTGGTGTTAATTTTATTTTTAAAATTGTGCTTCCATCACCACCTTCCATTGCCAAAACCTTTCCCTCACCTCAGATAGAAACTCTGTACCAATTAAGCATTAGTACCATATACTCTACCCCCACCTGAGCTCTAGTGACCTGTATTCTAGTTTCTGACTTCAAGATACTTTCATATTCTACTTACTTCATACAAGTGATATCATATGATACTTGTCCTTTCATGCCTGGCTTATTCATTAACATGATATCTTTAAGGTTCGTCCATGTTGTAGCATGCATCAAAACTACTGTCCTTTTTACAGCTGAATGATCCTCTGTTGTGTGTATATACCATATTTTGTTTATCCATCCATTTGTTGATGAACACTTGGTTGTTTCTACATTTTGGCAATTGTGAATTATGCTGCTATGAGCATCACTGTGCAAATATATCTCTGTTCAAGTCCCTGCATTCAGTTCTTTTAGGTATATACCTAAAAGTAGGATTGATGGGCCATATGGTAATTCTATACTTAACTTTTTGAGTAACTGCTGAACTGTTTTCCATAGTGGCTACGTCATTTTTAAAATTAGTTTTTATTATCTTTTATTAGGGAAGTTGTAGGTTTATAGAAAAATCATGCAGAAAATAGAGTTCCCATTTACATACCCCCATTTTTAATATTTTGCATCAGCGTGGAACATTTGTTACAATTGATAAGACAATTTATTATAATTGTACTATTATCTATAGTCTGTAGTTTATATTAGATTTCACTGTGTTTTACAGTCCTATGGTTTTTTTTTTTTTAATATTTATTCTAGTGTATGTATACTACCTAAAATTTCCCCTTTAAACCACATTCAGATATGTAAATCATTGGTGTTGATTATTTTCACAATGTTTTTTTCAAAATGATTTTGGCTATTTGGGGCTTCTTACCCTTCCATATGAACTCGATAACTGGCGTTTCCAGTTCTGCAAAACAGGCTGTGGAGTGTTGATTGGGATTACGTTGAATCTGTAAAACATTTTGGGTAGATTTGATATCTTCATAATATTTAGTCTTCAATCCACGGACATGGACTTTCTTTTCATTGATTTAGATCTTCTAAATTTCTTTCAGCAATGCTTTGTAGTTTTCCATGTACAAGTACCTTATATCCTAGATATTTGATTCTTTTAGTTGCTATTGTAAACTGAATTTTTTTCTTGATTTCCTCTTTGGATTATCCATTACTACTGTATAGAAACACCACTGGTTTTTGTGTGTTGATTTTGTACCCTGCCACTCTGGTGAGTTTATTGATAGCTCCAGTAGCTTTGTTGTAGATTTTTCAGGATTTTCTGCATATAGTGTCATGTCATCTGCAAATACGGAAAATGTTACTTCTTCCTTCCTTTCCATTCTGGATGCCTTTTCTTTCTTTTTCTTGTCCAGTTGCTCTGGGTAGTATTTTGGTACAGTGTTGAATAACAGTGGTGATAGTGAGCATCTTTGTCTTGTTCCTGATCTTAGGGGGAAAGCTTTGTCTTACACCACTGAGTATGATGTTAGTTGTGGGTTTTTCCATTTATGCCCCTTATCATGTTGAGGAAGTTTCCTTCTATTCCTAGTTTTAAGTGTTTTTATTGAGAAGGAGTGTGAGATTTTGTCAGTTGCCTTTTCTGCATCAGTTGAGATGATCATATGTGTGTTTTTTTCCTTCATTCTGTTAACATGATTGATTTTCTTATATTGAACCACCCTTGCATTCTTGAGACAAATCCCATTTGATCCTTCAGGATGCTGTTGGATTCATTCGTTAGTTTTTTTGTTTTTTGTTTTTGAGGATTTTTGCGTCTATATTCATGTGGGGTATTGGTTTTTAATTTTCTTTTCTTGTATCTTTATCTGGTTTTGGTATTAGGGTGAGACTTTATAGAATGAGTTGGAAATCGTTCCCTCTCTTCAATTTTTTGGAAGAGCTTGAGCAGAATTGGTGTTAATTCTTCTTTGAATGTTTGGTGAAATTCACCAGTGAAACCTTCTGTCCTGAGCTTTTCTTTGTTGGGAGGGTTTTGATTACTGATTCAATCTCTTTACTAGTTATTGGTCTAGTATCTTGATATCTTCTTTTTCTTCTTGACTAGTATAGGTAGTTTGTGTGCTTCTAGGTATTTGTGCTTTTCAACTAGTTCAACTAATTTGTTTACATGCAGTTGTTCGTAGTATCCTCTTATAGTCCTGTTAACTGTGGGGCTGGTTGTATTTTCTCCCTTTTATTTCTGATTTAGTTATTTGTGTCCACTCTTTTTTTCCTTTATCATTTTATTTTGTTGATCATTTTGATCTTTTCAAAGAATCAATTTTGGTTTTGTTGATTCCCTCTTTTGTATTTTATTATCTTTTTTTTTTTTTAATAAAGGGGATTTATTAGGTTACAAATTTATAGTTCTAAAGCCATAAAAGTGTCCAATCTAAGGCATGAACAAGAGGGTTCTTTCACTGAAGGGAGGCCAATGGCATCAGGAAGACCTCTGTCAGCTGGGAAGGCACGAGGCTGGTGTCTGCTGGTCCTTTGTTCCCAGGTTGCATTTCAAAATGGCTTTCTCAAAAATGTCTCTGGCCTTCTGTTTCTCTTACCTTTTCTCGGCTGTCTGCTTGGTTCTCCTGGGGTGTTTCTCTCTAAGCATCTGGGAGTGTTCTCTTAGCTTTTTGGGGGCAAACTCTGGTCTGTCTTTATCTCTTAGCTCAGCATCTCTTATTATCTCTTTTATTTGTGTGTGCTCTAAACTTAGTTATTTTCATCCTGCTTGCTTTGGGTTTAGTTTGTTCTTTTTTCTTAGTTTCCTAGGTGCAAGGTTAGGTTTCTTATTTGAAATATTTATTTTTTTAAAATTTGAGCATTTAGAGCTATACATTCTTCCCTGAGCACTGCCTTCACTCCATTTCATTGTTTTTTTTATGTTTTGTTTTCCGTGTCATCCTTCTGAAGATATTCCTGATTTCCCTTTTGATTTCTTCTTTGACCCATTGATTAAGAGTGTTTTAAGATTTATTTATTTGTGGGTTTTCGTCATTCTCCTCTGTTATTGATTTCTGGAGTCATTTCATTGTGGTTAGAGAAAAGGCTTTGAAAAATACCATTCTTTTTAAATGTATTGAGACTTGTTTTGTGACCTAATATGTGGTCTCTTTTGGAGAATGATCCATATGCACTTGAGAAGAACTGTATTCTGCTGTTGTTGGGTGCCGTTCTCTGTATATGTTCTAGTTTATTTATGATATTGTTCTTCATTTCCTTACTGATTGTCTGTCTAGATGTTTGACTCATTGATGAAGGTGGTGTATTGAAGTCTCCAATTATTATTGTAGATATGTCTATTTCTCTCTTCAATTTTGTGTATGTTTGCTTTGTGCTTGCTGTTTTGGGGTACTATGATTAGGTGTGTATATGTTTATGTTTGTCTAATCTTCTTGGTGGGTTGACCATTTTATTAATGTTTTGTATGCTTTGTCTCTTGTGACAGTTTTTGACTTAAAGTCTGTTTTATCCAGTATTAGTTTAGCTACAGTAGCTCTCTTTTGGCTACTATTTGCATGGAATGTTTTTTTCTATCTTTCCGCTTTTGACCTATTTGTGTCTTTGGGTCTAAAGTGAGCCTTGTTAAACAACATATAGTTGGATTTTGCTTTTTTCTCTATTTTGCCAATCCATGTCTTTTAAAAAAAATTACTTTATTTATTAAAAAAAAAAAAAAGACAAAACACAACCACCCAGTTTGTTTTTTCTGTTCCTTTGTTTTATTTTATCTGGAATTTTTTTTTTTTTAATATCTATGTCTTTTTACTGAAGAATTTAATCCATTTACATTCAGTGTAATACTTACAAAGCCAGACTTACTTTAGCCATTTTTTTTTGATATTCGTTTTTTTATTAGAGAAGTTGTATGTTTATAGAAAAATCATCATAAAATACAGAGTTCCCGTATACCACCCTTTTGTTAACACCTTACATTAGTGTGGTACCTTTGTTACAATTCATGAAAGAACATTTTTATAATTGTACCATTAACTATAGTGTTTCATTTATATTAGGGCTCACTGTTTGTATTGTACAGTCCTATGTTTTTTGTTTTTTATTTCTTTAATTTTCATTCCGGTAACATATATACAATCCAAAATGTTCCCTTTTCACCACTCTCAAATATACAATTCAGTGCTGTGAATCATTTTCATAATATTTTGCCACCTTCACGACCATCCGTTACTAAAAATTTTCCATCAACCCAAATACAAACTCTTCAACTCCCCATTCCCTCCCCCAATCCCAGCCCTTTGTAACCTGTATTCTAATTTCTGACTCTATGAGTTTGCTTATTCTAATTATTTCATATCAGTGAGATCATATAATGTTTGCCCTTTGTGTCTGGCTTATTTCACTCAACATGATGTCTTCAGGGTTCATCCATATTGTTGCATGTATCAGAACTTCATTTCTTTTTATAGCTAAATAATACTCCATTGTATGCATATACACATTTTTTTCTATTTAAGTATGGTCTTCTTGATACTCTTTAGTTCTGTATTAAGATTTTCTTTTAGCTCACTGAAGTGACTTAGGAAATTTGACTGAGTGTTTTTGATTAGTTCCAGTGTCTGCTTATTCTGTTGTTTGAGTTTGTTCCCTTGAAAGGGCCATCTCTTCTTGTTTCTTTGTATGACTTGTGATCTTTTGTTGGTGTCTGGACATTTGATTATTTTGATGTGCTAACTCTTGGAAATGAGTTTCTCTCTCTTGCCTAAGATTTTAGCACAGATTGGCTGTGTGTTAAAGCTATTGTTCAATGCTTGGTCCAGTTTACACTCAACATTTTGAGCATTTGTGTTTAACAGTTTGGTTTTTCTCAGGTCTTTCTGTTCCTGCATCTTACCCTGTGTGTGTGCAGTAATTTTCAAGATTATCCTAGAATGTGTGACTATGTTCCCTCCAAGGGAGGATTTCCTTTATTCTGTTCCTTCTACAGGGGTCCTCTGCTGTTCTTTTTGTTTTTATACATATTTTCCTCCCACAGCTTTGGTGGGCCCAACTCCTCCCCAGGCTCTGGACCACTCTTTCACTCTAGCTTTTTACCCTGGGTCCGCACTGCCATATATCAGCTCAGCTCCTTTTGTGTGACATTTCTTCATCTTGAAACTTCCCAGTTAATGTATCTTGACCCAGGGAGTCAGATGGGGTCAGTATTCAAAAACACTCATGTTTTTTCATTTAGGTGTACCATCATTTAGGGTCCAGGGTAGGAGTGTGCACAGCTTGCCAAAAGTTCAGCTGCAAGTTGCTCTGGTTTCAGGGGACCTCTTTGGCTGCACACATGCAGATTGCTAGGGTTCCACCATGGGTCTATGTGGAGTTTGGACCCCATACCTGAATGTGCATGGACTCTAAACTGCTGTCATGGTGGCTTTGTGATCAGCAACCATGGTAGGAGGTGTCTGGCTGGAGAGCCACTGCCATGTGTGAGAGTGATATGGTTGAACAAATGTTTTTTCCTTCCCCTTTCTATTTATTAGTATACAACAGTGTTCTCCTTATTGTATTAGCATGAATTTCATATAAAATAAGTATACTCTAAGTGATGATGTTTTTATAAGCTCAGAAGTTATATAATCCTTTTTTTTTCTTTTAAAAGTTTGAATTTTTTTCCAAATCATGCTAGTCTTACTTTGATTAGTTAAAACTATTGATTTTGGGTTTACACATGAAATCCTTAAAATAAAAGGGATAGAAGGCATTCATTTAAAATTCTTGTTTAATCTGTAGTTTTAAAATTCTTTAAGAAGTCATGTTTTCTAATGGTTTAGTTTCCATTCATAATGACTTGTGAATGAAATTATGCATAATGTGTTAGATTTGATCAAACTCTTAGAATAAAAAGAATGTCAGATGGCAGGTGAAATTCTTCCCTTATTATTAATATTATGTCTTGGAAAGGAAGCAGCTCCTCTGTTTCTCTGCCTCTTGTATGATAGGTATTGTGTCCTTGAACTTTTGCAGGTGTGTGGGTGGGAGGTAATAGTTCGCTGTATGTTGATGGGACTTTTTATGTCTTTGTTTAATAGTTTTTAATCCAGTCTCATAAATGAGTAGGTTCCCACTCAGTTTCTGCTTTGGCAAAAAGTATTAATTTTCAATCCTCAGAAAGGAGGTAGTTGTTTTTATTGCTTTATATTATTGCTTATATTTATGATAAGGGAGTATTATAATATCAGCGTGTTCACTTAATTGAATTTATACTTCTGGGTAGTGTGAATATGAGAAAGCACCTGATAGTAACATTGTGG
The DNA here is from genome assembly GCF_015220235.1 of Choloepus didactylus. Lineage (NCBI taxonomy): Eukaryota > Metazoa > Chordata > Mammalia > Pilosa > Megalonychidae > Choloepus > Choloepus didactylus. The sequence goes on from NC_051307.1 coordinate 166,107,597, forward strand.
TACAATCCCTTTACTTTTGTAAAGTAAGAAAATTGTTTATCCTAATAGTTTGAAACTATTTATGAACCTGGCTTGATTCATACCTTCTTTTTTTTTTCTCTGTAGCTCCCTTCTTGTGTCATCCCAATCTATGGATACGCTATGGTGCTGTGGGATTTATTACGGTGGTAGCTGATCGAATTAGCACAGCTGATGTCTACTGCAAACTGATGCCTTACCTTGAGCCATATATTACCCAGCCAATAATACAGGTATACATATTTCAACTTAGAATCCATCCTCTGTCCAAACTTCACCCCTTAAAAAAATATCGAATCCTTTTTACTTAAAATTTTTAAAGATTTAAATTGGGCTAAAGCTTTTTCACTCTCCTTTCATGCTAGTTAATTATAAAGGACTTGGCACATTTGAAGGTAAGAAAAGTTCACGAGAACATTATGATCTATGTTATGTTATGTGTAATATAGCACTCAATAATTCATACTTTTTCTTTTGTGTAATATAAATCGTCTGTGAAAGTGAACTATAATGTAGAAAAAAATGTATACTTTCACTGTAAAAAAAAAATGTATACTTTCACTGTTATTTTGGCTGAAATAACTGATTTCAGCCAAAGTCAGCATTTATAATAAATTAGAAAAGTTTTTTTCAGTTTGTTGTTTTGGATAACCAACTGGTTTTAGTTTCATTGTTTTAAAAAAAAATCTAACGTAACCCTTTCTCCCTCTCCCTCTCCCAGCATTTTAACACTTGATGATAAATGTTGGTTCTTTGATTTGTACATGTCAAGAATTATTTAACCAGCTTATATGTGTTTACACTCTTCATCCAGATAGACAGCCAATTATCAAAATAGATATTTAAACTGAATGGAACATTGAGGATGATTTTGGCTGTTAAAACATACTGAAATATCCTATTTTTACTAAAACTCATTATTTCACATTTGGAAATTTTCATGCCTCTGTGGCTTTCTTCTACTCTTATAACCCAGTGTGCTTTCCCTTTGGTTGGTAAAAATGGCCTTAGGTACTATCCTTTGGAAACAAGGAGTTTTTGACTGCCTTCAGTTCTTATTTTCCCCTTGTAGATTCATCAGTTCTGGGGAACATCATTCTTTATTTCACAGAGTATGTAGAATTGTTGATTTGTTACCCCAAGCAAATAATTTATATACCCATGAAAGATGGCTAACATTACCAGAAAATATGCCTTTTTTGGAAGTGTATTTAAACTTCCTTGGAAATAAGGTCTAGAAATGCCTACTACTTCTGACTAGTTATACTATCTATAAGTTTTTTGTTAAGCTTTTTGATAATGTGATGTGGAGAAAGTGTCCCTGGGATTAAAATAATTGGATGCATTTGTAATAAGTTTTACTGCTGGTTTACTATAATAAATTTGACATATATGTGGTTTATTAGAAATCTGCACCAAAGACTAACTTAACTGCTTTTTCAGAATTTTTTCTTCATCACTGTTTTATATTTTGAAGGGCCAGGAGCAGCAACTGAGAGGCTAATTATTCATTTGCTTCATAAATCTTACATTTCTACAGTTTAGTCAGTGCACCAGGTAGTTAAGATATCTAAAGAAAGTCCTCTTCATTACTGTTAGTGGTGCTTATGCTTTTTCATATTTATGCATTGACAAGGAAAGCACTGTTTGATAATAAAATAAAGGATATTATGAACTTCATGGAGAGAGTAATGTTTTTTTAGAATTGGTTGAATCTATTAGGAAAACTTGATGCCTGAAATGAAGATTGAGGCATATTTTCTGGATCAGGATCTATTGCTTTAGACTTGGTAACTGCAGGTATGTTTTAGATCTTGGAAGCTACCTGACAGTTTGGGATCTAGAAAAGGCTGTTTCTTATTTTTTAAAATTTTCTAGCCTGGATATTTATTTTTAGTCTTTCAGTATGGTAGACACAGATGCTAAAAGTGAAAAGTAAGAAATAACTTAGCTCTTTAAAGTTTACTAATGTTCTTTTTTCTTCCAAACAAAAATTTCAGATGTTGATATCTCTCATTTTCTTAGAAATTAAATACTTTCCATTAACTTTGCATAGGTTGTATTTATTGAATTTGAAACCAACTGTACTATATGTTGTGCCTTTAGCTGATTTGTTTTATTTTTCTGATATAGATTGAAAGAAAACTTGTTCTACTCAGTGTTCTAAAAGAGCCAGTAAATCGTTCTATATTTGATTATGCTTTGCGGTCTAAAGATATTACAAGCTTGTTCAGACATCTTCACATGCGTCAGAAGAAGCGAAATGGGTCTCTTCCTGACTGCCCTCTGCCTGAGGATCCTGCCATAGCACAACTTCTGAAGAAATTGCTCTCACAGGTTGTATCATCTTTCTGAAATATTGCGTTTTAATGCAAATTTCCAAAAAACATTGAAGCTTCCAACTAGTTGTTAAAACACATTTTTAATTGATTAGGTTGCATCATAACAAATGAGGTAAATAAATCTGGCAAGCAACTTCTCTATTTGCTTTGGTGTTTAGGAGATGCTAGGAAAATGATAAGGTGTTAAGTTCATCTAGATAAGGAATCGTGGGATCCCTATTAAATTTCTTTTGTGATTATTGGCTATATAAGTGAGGAAAACAGATCTAATCTTAGATTTCAGAATATTTTAGTTTGTTTCCAGATTTACGCAAAAAAAAAATGATGTAATTGTTTGAAGAAACAAAGCAAAACACTGATGCAATATAGAAAAGTCCTGGCTAATTTCAGTCCAGTATATAGAGTCCTCACTACTGCAAACAGCTGAAATAATTGTGATTTATAATGCCTCTTAGGTTGAATAAACGAGCAGTTTGCTGTGACATCTTTTTTTTTTTTTTTTTTTTTAAATCATCATTTTATTGAGATATATTCACATACCACGCAGTCATACAAAACAAATTGTACTTTCGATTGTTTACAGTACCATTACATAGTTGTACATTCATCACCTAAATCAATCCCTGACACCTTCATTAGCACACACACAAAAATAACAAGAATAATAATTAGAGTGAAAAAGAGCAATTGAAGTAAAAAAGAACACTGGGTACCTTTGTCTGTTTGTTTGCTTCCCCTACTTTTCTACACATCCATCCATAAACTAGACAAAGTGGAGTTTGGTCCTTATGGCATTCCCAATCCCACTGTCACCCCTCATAAGCTACATTTTTATACAACTGTCTTCGAGATTCATGGGTTCTGGGTTGTAGTTTAATAGTTTCAGGTATCCACCACCAGCTACCCCAATTCTTTAGAACCTAAAAAAGGTTGTCTAAAGTGTGCGTAAGAGTGCCCACCAGAGTGACCTCTCGGCTCGTTTTGGAATCTCTCTGCCACTGAAGCTTATTTCATTTCCTTTCACATCCCCCTTTTGGTCAAGAAGATGTTCTCCATCCCACGATGCCGGGTCTACATTCCTCCCCGGGAGTCATATTCCACGTTGCCAGGGAGATTCACTTCCCTGGGTGTCTGCCACGTAGGGGGGAGGGCAGTGATTTCACCTTTCAAGTTGGCTTAGCCAGAGAGAGAGGGCCACATCTGAGCAACAAAGAGGCATTCAGGAGGAGACTCTTAGGCACAAATACAGGGAGGCCTAGCCTCTCCTTTGCAGCAACCGTCTTCCCAAGGGTAAAACTTATGGTAGAGGGCTCAACCCATCAAACCACCAGTCCCCTATGTCTGTGGTCATGTTAGCAACCATGGAGGTGGGGTAGGCAAATACCCCTGCATTCTCCACAGGCTCCTCAAGGGGGCACTACATCTTTTTTTTTTTTTTTCCCTTGTTTGTCTTTTTTCTTTTTTCTTTTTTTTTTTTTTAACTTTCCCTTCTTTTTTAAATCAACTGTATGAAAAAAAAAGTTAAAAAGAAAACAAACATACAATAAAAGAACATTTCAAAGAGACCATAACAAGGGAGTAAGAAAAAGACAACTAACCTAAGATAACTGCTTAACTTCCCACATGTTCCTACTTTACCCCAAGAAAGTTACATAATATAGCAACATTTCAGTGAACTTGTTCCTACTACATCCATCAGAAATTAACAGACCATAGTCATTTCTGGGCATCCCCAGAACGTTAAATAGCTTATCTGTTCTTCTTGGATTATTGTTCCCCCTTCCTTAATTGCTCTCTACTGCTAGTTCCCCTACATTCTACATTATAAACCATTTGTTTTACATTTTTCAAAGTTCACATTAGTGGTAGCATATAATATTTCTCTTTTTGTGCCTGGCTTATTTCGCTCAGCATTATGTCTTCAAGGTTCATCCATGTTGTCATATGTTTCACCAGATCGTTCCTTCTTACTGCCGCGTAGTATTCCATCGTGTGTATATACCACATTTTATTTATCCACTCATCTGTTGAAGGACATTTGGGTTGTTTCCATCTCTTGGCAATTGTGAATAATGCTGCTATGAACATTGGCGTGCAGATATCTGTTCGTGTCACTGCTTTCCGATCTTCCGGGTATATACCGAGAAGTACAATCGCTGGATCGAATGGTAGCTCTATATCTAGTTTTCTAAGGAACTGCCAGACTGACTTCCAGAGTGGCTGAACCATTATACAGTCCCACCAACAATGAATAAGAGTTCCAATTTCTCCACATCCCCTCCAGCATTTGTAGTTTCCTGTTTGTTTAATGGCAGCCATTCTAAACCGGTGTTAGATGGTATCTCATTGTGGTCTTAATTTGCATCTCTCTAATAGCTAGTGAAGCTGAACATTTTTTCATGTGTTTCTTGGCCATTTGTATTTCCTCTTCAGAGAACTGTCTTTTCATATCTTTTGCCCATTTTATAATTGGGCTGTCTGTACTATTGTCATTGAGTTGTAGGATTTCTTTGTATATGTAAGATATCATTCTTTTGTCAGATACATGGTTTCCAAAAATTTTTTCCCATTGAGTTGGCTGCCTCTTTACCTTTTTGAGAAATTCCTTTGAGGTGCAGAAACTTCTAAGCTTGAGGAGTTCCCATTTATCTATTTTCTCTTTTGTTGCTTGTGCTTTGGGTGTAAAGTCTAGGAAGTGGCCACCTAATACAAGGTCTTGAAGATGTTTTCCTACATTATCTTCTAGGAGTTTTATGGTACTTTCTTTTCTATTGAGATCTTTGGTCCATTTTGAGTTAATTTTTGTGTAGGGGGTGAGGTAGGGGTCCTCTTTCATTCTTTTGGATATGGATATCCAACTCTCCCAGCCCCATTTGTTGAAAAGACCATTATGACTCAGTTCAGTGACTTTGGGGGCCTTATCAAAGATCAGTCGGCCATGGATCTGAGGGTCTATCTCTGAATTCTCAATTTGATTCCATTGATCTATATGTCTATCTTTGTGCCAGTACCATGCTGTTTTGGCAACTGTGGCTTTATAATAAGCTTCAAAGTCAGGGAGTGTAAGTCCTCCCACTTTGTTTTTCTTTTTTAGAGTGTCTTTAGCAATTCGAGGCATCTTCCCTTTCCAAATAAATTTGATAACTAGCTTTTCCAAGTCTGCAAAGTAGGTTGTTGGAATTTTGATTGGGATTGCATTGAATCTGTAGATGAGTTTGGGTAGAATTGACATCTTAATGACATTTAGTCTTCCTATCCATGAACATGGAATATTTTTCCATCTTTTAAGGTCCCTTCTATTTCTTTTAGTAGAGTTATGTAGTTTTCTTTGTATAGGTCTTTTACATCTTTGGTTAAGTTTATTCCTAGGTACTTGATTTTTTTAGTTGCTATTGAAAATGGTATCTTTTTCTTGAGTGTCTCTTCAGTTTGTTCATTTCTAGCATATAGAAACATTACTGACTTATGTGCATTAACCTTGTATCCCGCTACTTTGCTAAATTTGTTTATTAGCTCTAGTAGCTGTATCGTCGATTTCTCAGGGTTTTCTAGATATAAGATCATATCATCTGCAAACAATGACAGTTTTACTTCTTCTTTTCCAATTTGGATGCCTTTTATTTCTTTGTCTTGCCGGATTGCCCTGGCTAGCACTTCGAGCACAATGTTGAATAACAGTGGTGACAGCGGGCATCCTTGTCTTGTTCCTGATCTTAGAGGGAAGGCTTTCATTCTCTCACCATTGAGTACTATGCTGGCTGTGGGTTTTTCATATATGCTCTTTATCATGTTGAGGAAGTTTCCTTCAATTCCTACCTTTTGAAGTGTTTTTATCAAAAAGGGATGTTGGATTTTGTCAAATGCTTTTTCAGCATCTATTGAGATGATCAATTGATTTTTCCCTTTCGAGTTTTTAATGTGTTGTAATACATTGATTGTTTTTCTTATGTTGAACCATCCTTGCATGCCTGGAATGAACCCCACTTGGTCATGGTGTATGATTTTTTTAATGTGTCTTTGGATTCGATTTGCAAGTATTTTGTTGAGGATTTTTGCATCTATATTCATTAGGGAGATTGGCCGGTAGTTTTCCCTTTTTGTAGCATCTTTGCCTGGTTTTGGTATTAGATTGATGTTAGCTTCATAAAATGAGTTAGGTAGTGTTCCATTTTTTTCAATGTTTTGAAAGAGTTTGAGTAAGATTGGTGTCAGTTCTTTCTGGAAAGTTTGGTAGAATTCCCCTGTGACGCCATCTGGCCCTGGGCATTTATTTGTGGGAAGATTTTTGATGACTGATTGGATCTCTTTGCTTGTGATGGGTTGGTTGAGGTCTTCTATTTCTTCTCTGGTCAGTCTAGGTTGTTCATATGTTTCCAGGAAATTGTCCATTTCTTCTACATTATCCAGTTTGTTGCCATACAGTTGTTCATAATATCCTCTTATAATTTTTTTAATTTCTTCAGGATCTGCAGTTATGTTACCTTTTTCATACATTATTTTGTTTATATGGGTCTTCTCTCTTTTTGATTTTGTCAGTCTAGCTAGGGGCTTGTCAATCTTGTTGATCTTCTCAAAGAACCAACTTTTGGTGATATTTATCCTCTCTATTGTTTTTTTGTTCTCTATGTCATTTATTTCTGCTTTAATCCTTGTTATTTCTTTTCTTGTACTTGGTTTAGGATTGGTTTGCTGTTCATTTTCTAGCTTCTTCAGTTGATCCGTTAGTTCTTTGATTTTGGCTCTTTCTTCCTTTTTAATATATGCGTTTAGTGCTATAAATTTCCCCCTTAGCACTGCTTTTGCTGCATCCCATAGGTTTTGGTATGTTGTGTTCTCATTTTCATTCGTCTCTATATATTTAGCAATTTCTCTTGCTGTTTCTTCTTTAACCCACTGATTGTTTAGGAGTGTGTTGTTTAACCTCCAGGTATTTGTGAATTTTCTAAGTCTCTGATGGTTATTGACTTCTAATTGTATTCCATTGTGGTCAGAGAATGTGCTTTGAATAATTTCAATCTTTTTAAATTTATTGAGGCTTGTTTTATGTCCCAGCATATGATCTATTCTGGAGAAAGTTCCGTGAGCACTAGAAAAGTATGTGTATCCTGTTGATTTGGGATGTAATGTCCTGTAGATGTCTGTTAAATCTAATTCATTTATCAGATTGTTTAGGTTTTCAATTTCCTTATTGGTCTTCTGTCTGGTTGATCTATCTATAGGAGAGAGTGATGTGTTGAAGTCTCCCACAATTATTGTGGAAACATCAATTGCTTCCTTTAGTTTTGCCAATGTTTCTCTCATGTATTTTGTGGCACCTTGATTGGGTGCATAGACATTTACGATTGTTATTTCTTCTTGCTGAATTGCCCCTTTTATTAGTATGTAGTGGCCTTCTTTGTCTCTCAAAACATCCCTGCATTTGAAGTCTATTTTATCTGAGATTAATATTGCTACACCTGCTTTCTTTTGGCTGTAGCTTGCATGAAATATTTTTTTCCATCCTTTCACTTTCAGTTTCTTTGTGTCCCTGTGTCTAAGATGAGTCTCTTGTATGCAACATATTGATGGTTCATTTTTTTTGATCCATTCTGCGAATCTATATCTTTTAATTGGGGAGTTTAATCCATTTACATTCAACGTTAAAACCGTGAAGGCATTTCTTGAATCGGCCATCTTATCCTTTGGATTATGTTTGCCATATTTTTCCCTCTCTCTATTAATATCCTTTATTGTACCCATACCGAATCTCTTTAGTACTGAACCTTTCTCCAGGTCTCTCTGTCCTGTCTTTGTTTCTCTGTCTGTAGGGCTCCCTTTAGTATCTCCAGTAGGGCAGGTCTCTTGTTAGCAAATTCTCTCAGCATTTCTTTGTCTGTGAAAAATTTAAGCTCTCCCTCAAATTTGAAGGAGAGCTTTGCTGGATAAAGTATTCTTGGCTGGAAATTCCTCTCACTCAGAATTTTAAATATATCGTGCCACTGCCTTCTTGCCTCCATGGTGGCTGCTGAGTAGTCACTACTTAGTCTTATGCTGTTTCCTTTGTATGTGGTGAATTGCTTTTCTCTTGCTGCTTTCAGAACTTGCTCCTTCTCTTCTATGTTTGACAGTGTGATCAGTATATGTCTCGGAGTGGGTTTTTTTGAATTTATTCTATTTGGAGTTCGCTGAGCATTTATGATTTGTGTATTTATGTTGTTTAGAAGATTTGGGAAGTTTTCCCCAACAATTTCTTTGAATACTCTTCCTAGACCTTTACCCTTTTGTTCCCCTTCTGGGACACCAATGAGTCTTATATTCGGACGTTTCATATTATGTATCATATCCCTGAGGTCCATTTCGAGTTTTTCAATTTTTTTCCCCATTCTTTCTTTTATGCTTTCATTTTCCATTCTGTCATCTTCCAGGTCACTGATTCGTTGTTCAACTTCCTCTAGTCTTGTACTATGAGTGTCCAGAATCTTTTTAATTTGGTCAACAGTTTCTTTAATTTCCATAAGATCATCCATTTTTTTATTTAGTCTTGCAATGTCTTCTTTATGCTCTTCTAGGGTCTTCTTGATTTCCTTCATATCCCGTACTATGGTCTCATTGTTCATCTTTAGTTCGTTGAGTAGCTGCTCTAGGTGGTGTGTCTCTTCTGGTCTTTTGATTTGGGTGCTTGGGCTTGGGTTATCCATATCGTCTGGTTTTTTCATATGCTTTATAATTTTCTGTTGTTTTTGGCCTCGTGGCATTTGCTGAACTTGATAGGGTTCTTTTAGGGTTTGTAGACCAGTTGAAGTCCTTATCTCTAATTTATCAGATCTACAGCTTCGTGGAGTACACTTTCTCTAACTAACCAGCAGGTGGCGTCCACGAGCCACCTGTTCTCCACAAGCCAGATCTCCCCTGCTTAGCTTTTTTGGTGAGTGGGGGAGTGAGTCTTGTGGGGCCCAATTGGTGTACCAAGCTTGCGTGTGTAGTTGGTGTTGCCTGCCCTGTATGTGGGGCGTGTTTCTGGGCAGTCGGGGAGGGGGGGTGGCCCTAACAATCAAATCTCCCTGATGATCCTAGAGTTTTAAAGCTGCTGCACTAGTCTAATCCTTCAGTTCAGTCCTGCCACAGTTTGTCTCTGCCACTGACCCACAAGTCTTTGGTATTGGCGTATGGCTCCTGAGACTTGCAAGTGGGCCCCTCTTCCAGGCTGTGCACCCCGGGTCCTCTGTTGAGGGATGTCTGTGCTATGTCACAGGTGAGTGCCGTCCCCCCAGGGCAGTTCTGGGCTGCTGGGCTGTGTTGGGAGGCTCCCAGTCTGCTCAAATGATGGCTGAATGGGGCTCTGTTAATTCACACTGCTCCCCGTTCCCAGCTCTGGGACATTCAGCTGAGGTTGCAGGGAAGGCTAATGTCCACGCCCAGTTTTGTGGTGTGTGCCTGTTATTTGAAGCACTTCCGTCACACTGGGTTGTCTGGGGCAGCTCTGGGCTATGGGGCTGGCGATGGGCAGGAGTGTTTCCTGTCCACCAGGATGGTGGCTGTGAGCGGACACCCCCCTTTTCTTGGGAAGTTGTGTTGTTTAGTGAATTTTCTCAGCCACTGGATTATTGCCTTTTGTCTCAGAGGTCTCTTAGTTCTGCTCTTGACTTGACGTGCCCAAATTTCAATTCTTTGAAGCTTTCTGTATTGAGCTTCTTAGAGTAATTGTTTTAGAAAAAGCAAAAAGGATTTAAAAAAAAAAAAAAAAAAAAAAAAAAACGGCCCTCCTCAGAGATCTAATGGGTTATTGAAATGCTAATAGACAAAGCAACCAGGGCCATTAAGGAAAGGTGCACAGGGCAGAGAGATCAGCTTTGCTTCGGGATTTGCATATGCGCCTCAAGGCCTGATCTCCGCCCTTCCCCTTTCTGTGTTCACCAGAACTCCAAAAATCCTCTGCTTTTATTTTGGAGTTTTTCGTGTTGTTTTTTTTCTATGCCTGTCTCCTCTCCGCTGGGCTGGCTGTTCTCAGAGTCTCTGGTGTCTGGTCTCAGTCTATCTATGGTTGGAGTTTGAATCAGTAGAATGAGTTTCCGATAAGAGCAGCCACTGCAATTCTCCCTTCTCCTTCCCGGAGCTGACAGCCCCTCCTCCCCCGGGACTGAGCCTGGCAGGGAGGGGCGCGGGTCCCCTGGCCACAAAAACTTACAGATTTCGCTGATCTCAGCAGTTCCACGTTTTCATGAGTATTGTATGAAGTATGCCCAAAGACAGATTGCTCTGTGGTGTCCAGTCCACGCAGTTCCTGGCTTTTTACCTACTTTCCTGGAGGAGTAACTAAAACATACAGCTCACCAGTCTGCCATCTTGCCCCGCCTCTGCTGTGACATCTTATAAGCCTATGAATTTGGGTGAATTAACAGATATTGTTAGAACTAAGAAGTGATCTTTTTTTAATACTTGACATTGGTAAACCTCTTCAGAAATATTAAGTCTAGATTCAGCATCTTGTTTTAAAAGGGGGTGTGAGAAACCCAGAGAGGTCAAGATAGAAATAAGAATAGTTAGAAATAAAGAATACCCAATTTCTGGAAAAATGCTCCATAAGCCATGAGGCAAATTATGAGGGGAAACTTTCATGACTTTAGGTCTGCAGAAGATTTTTATAAAGAGTATGCTTGTTGGTTATCTTCTTTCTGCTGAGAAAGAAGATGCAAAAATGCATTCAGTTGCAGAGAATTTTGTTGTTTTGGGATATAGATCCTTTGTATTTCTCACTGCATATCCTGTGCTGTTTGATGCCCAAACGTCCTGTGGGAGACAGGTCAATAACCATTTTGCTGCTTTTAGGTGTCGCACTGCCTACAGGCCTGAGTCTGCTTCTAGGCCAGTGGTTCTACTTCCTATATTCTAGAAGACTTAATTTGATGTGACTTGAATTGCCCAGGAGCTTTTTCTTTTAACCTTGGCATGCACATACATTAGGGCCATTTTATATTTAAGAAAGCAATTTATGGAAAATAAGATTGGATCATATTTTTCTGTTCTGTTTCTCCTGAATAAGTGATCCTTGTCAAAAAATTTCAGCATGCAATAAAAAGCACTCCAATTTGTTTCTTCTGGCTTAGACAGTATATAATTCTTTGCATTTCTCTTTTCCATGCAAATTTTGTATGTTAAATTAAAAACTTATATCTTGAAATTTCCTTTTCATTATAAGTTATCATTTATACCATGGAACCATCCTACCCTTTAGTCCTTGCTTCTCACCTTGCTATAGTATAGATTTTGCTACTGCTATGAGTAAAAGGAGAGAGAGGAAACGAGTAGTTCTCATAGTATTTCTGCTTTCTGCTTCCTAACTGTTCTTCTCCTGAGCCCTTCCATTTCTGTTGCTCCCTCACTGTCCCCATTATTGGGTGCCATGATGAAATCATATGTATGTATTTGTCATTTATCACCTCAGTTGTTTGAGTAGAAAAAGAAGAACAATCCCCTATTTTTTGTTGTTTCTGGTGTTAATTACTTTAGAGGACTCATAAGGATTAAGAAACTACACTCTGTTTCAAGGGTACAGGCACTGCTAGTAGAAGGGAGAGCAGGCCAAATATCTCTGAGGTCCTGAGAATAAATAACAGTACCAGTTTCTAGGAGGGGCTTGCAGCTGGGTGAGGCTTTGGAGGTAGGAATTGAATCCTTGTTCTTAATGTCAAGGTTACAGAGGGAATAGATATTTTTAGTCTCAGCAAGTGAGAATTCTGAACACTCCTGAATAATTTTTTTTTTTGCATCGATTATTTAATGCTCACAACATTATAATATAAACTGTCCCATCATTTCTGGTTTGCAATTGAAAAAACTGAGAGAGTGCAGCTAAGTATATTTCCCCCCATAGTGATAAGTTTAGGACTTGTACCCCAGCACTATGACTCCAGAGACAATGGTCAGCAACTTCTCTGAAATCTCACCACATTAAATAATTTTTTTAATTGGGGTTCTATAGTGCTCTTTTTGTATATGACAATACTTGAAATATATCTTGGGTAAAATAGGCCTTTCTAGACCAACCTAGCATTGTTTCTGTGGGAAATTGTGTTCAGAGTTCCAAATAATAGACTTAAAAATACACTTTTGGAATATTACCCATATGAGAACTGGAATCTGCCTTGTAATCCAGATTTTCATTAGGACTTAATGTCTGGAGATGACTCATGGCAGGGCTATTTTAAGTAGATCTCATCTACAGATGCTCCCTGTTTCATTTGTATCCATTTAATCAGGTGCTAATACAGTACACAAAATGATTTTACTCCTTGTTTTAAAAAAATGGTGAGTATATTTTAACGTTTTGTGATTTTTATTTTTAATAATTTTTGACTGGGTTGTAAAGATACAAAGTGTTGAATTGGGAAGGTGTAAGAAGATATAGAATAAAATGCAAAATTTCTGCCAAGCTACAATGAACTCTAAACCACCCAGTTCCTTTCTCTATTGATTGGATATTGGATGTTGTGAATTTTCTGTTGTTGGGTGCTGAATTCCTTTAAATAGTGTCGGGCTTGTTAAACAGTTAAGTTACTTGGAATCAGTTTGATGCTTTTAAGCCTTGCTTTTATGTTTTGTTAGGACAGGTCTAGAGCAACATTAGTCTATGACCAGTTTAGCCCCACTAACAAGGGTTTCTGAGGGCTGTGCATGATGTTCTGTGTATTAAGAGGTCTTTCTACTCTGGGTGGTGGGAAGATGAACTACTCCTAGCCCTGTGTGATCTTCGAGAATTGTTTGGTCTCCTGCTTTCTGGTTGTTCTTTTCTTGTCTTTGGGTAGTTTCCTCTCACACACACTTAGAGGGAACCCTTCTGTAGCTTTCCAAAGCTCTTGCTCTGTGCAGATCCCTCCCTTCCAGTTCTGTGTCCCACAAGTTTAGCCTTCTTGGTCTCCTTGAACTCTGGTTTGTCTCATTGATTCGGTTCTACTGCCAGGCTCTATTTGAGTTCCCCCTCCTTGTGCTATAGCCTGGAAATTCCCCCCAGCCAGTACACTGGGGCAATCATAGGGCTCATCCTTATCTAGAGATCACAGCTCTGCACTGCCTGTTGGCCATTGCCTGGAAAGTTGTTATTTCATATATTTTTTCTCATTTTCTCGTTGTTTGAAGTGGAAAGGTAAATGTGATCCAGAAGCAGAAGTCTGTGGGTTTGTTTATGGACTTTTACCAGTGTTGTACTCTTAGTTTACAATAACTTAATAGTAAGACTTGATATCTGGTAGAGCGGGATCTCTCAGCTTGTTTTTCTTTTTCAAGATTGTCTTAGCTATCCTTGGTCCTTTGCATTTCTATATACATTTTAAAATCAGTCTTTTACTTTCTACAAAAAAAAAAAAAGTTATGTTGATTGAGATTGCTTTGAATCTATTGGAGAGAATTGACATCTTGTCAATATTGTGTCTTCCAATCCATGAGCATGGTATGTATCTTTATTTAATTAGGTCTCAATATTTTCTCAATAATGTTTTATGGCTTACTTTGTAGAGTTTAACATTTCTTTATTATAAATGTTTTAAATCTTTTATTTTTTAATGCCATTGTAAGTAGTATATTTTAAAAATTATTTTATTTGTAGCTGATATATAGAATTTAAAAAATACTGACCTTTTATCAGCAACCTAGCAAATTTCTTATTAGTATATTTCTTTTAAGTTTGTATATTCACGGTTGTATCGTGTGAATAGTAACAATTTTGTTCATTTTTTCCATTCTGAATACCTTTGTTTTCCTTGCCTTATTTAAGTGATTGAGATCTCTGGTACATCATTAAATAGAATTGGTGATAGTAGGCATCTTTGTTTTAGTTCTCTCAGAGGGAAAGCTCTCAACATTACATCATTTATTGTGATGTTTGCCCTTAGGTTTTTTTGTACAATCTTTTTATCAGATTAAGGAAATTCCCTTCTATTATGAGCTTGCTAAAATTATTATTGTGGTAGAATGTTAAATTTTATCAAATGCTTTTTCTTCATCTATTGAGATCATTGTGTGATTTTTCTGTTCTGTTAATGTGGTAAACTACCTTGATTAATTTTTAAGGTTAAAACAACCTTTCATTTCTGGAGTTTTGTAAGAAACAAAATTTTATCATGCCATACTATCATTTTTATGTATACTGGATTTAGTTTGCTCATATTTTATTGAATATTTTATCATTTGGGTTCATAAATGAGCTTGTCCTATAGGTTTCCTTTTTTTAAATGCCTGTGTCAGGATGTTTATTTATTTATTTAGATGGTGCATCCCTAATGTTTTTAAAAATTGAGATATAATTCACTGTTTCATTTTGCTAAAGGTGCCAAAATGCAATGTACCAGAAATGGATTGACTTTTACAATGGGGGTTTATTATTTATTAGTTCACAAAGTTACAATTCTAAGGCCAGGAAAATGTCCCGATTAAGGCATCAACAGGATGATACCTTCTCTGTAGAAAGGTGGATGGCATCCAGGGTTTCTCTGTCATATGGGAAGCACATGGCTGGCTCTTCTGGTCTTTCTCTGCTGGGGTCAGCTTCTGATATCTGTGGCTTTCTCCAAAATGTATCTGGGCTTCTGTCTCTAAGCATCTGTGGGCTTCTGTCTTAGCTTGTCTCTTGGCTTCTCCTGGGGGAAAACTCTGGATTACATGTCTTAGCTTCTTTCCTGGTTCTGATTTCAATGGCTGTCACAAAAAATGGCTCTGGGCATTTTCTTTCTGAGAATCTCTGACCTCTCTTCAAAATATATCTGGCTAGGAGGACACGGCTTGGAAGAGTGACCCACTTGCAAGTCACAGGGACCATAGGCCAATACCATGGACTTGTGGGTCAGTGGCAGAGACAAACCGTGGCGAGACTGAACTGAAGGATTAGACTCTTGGAGCAACTTTAAATCTCCAGGAACACCTGGGATATTTGATTATTAAAGCTGCCCTCCCTCCCTAAGCGCTCAGACACATACCCCACATTCAAGAAGGACAGCACCAACTACACACGCAAACTTAGTGCACCAGTTGGACCCCCACAAGACTCAGACCCCCACTCACCACAAAGACAGACTTGGGGAGAACTGGCTTAAGGGGAATAGGTGGCTTGCAGGTGCCACCTGCTGGTTAATTAGAGAAAGTGTGCTCCACCAAGCTGTAGATCTGACAAATTAGAGATAAGTGTTTGAATCAGCGTACATATCCTAAAATAACCCTATCAAGTTAAGCAAATGCCAAGAGGCCAAAAACAACAGAAAATTTTAAAGCATATGAAAAAAACAGACAATATGGATAATCCAAACCCAAACACCCAAATCAGAAGATCAGAGGAGACACAGTACTTGGAGCAATAAATCAGAGAAGTAAAGACAAACAGTGATAGCATGGCACAGGATATAAAGGATATGAAGAAGACTCTAGCAGAGCATAAAGAAGAAATTGCAAGAGTAAATAAAAAGACGATCTTATGGAAATAAAAGAAACTGTTGACCAAATTAAAAAGATTCTGGATACTCATAGTGCAAGACTGGAGGAAGCTGAACAATGAATCAGTGATATTGAGGACAACAGAAAGGAAAATGAAAGAACAAAAGAAAGAATGGGGGGAAAGATGGAAAAAATTGACGTGGACCTCAGGGATATGATAGATAATATAAAACGACCAAATATAAGAGTCATTGGTGTTCCAGAAGGGGAAGAGAAGGGTAAAGGTCTAGGAAAAGTATTCAAAGAAATTGTTGGGGAAAACTTCCCAGACCTTCTAAACAACATAAATACACAAATCATAAATGCGCAGCGAACTCCAAATAGAATAAATCCAAATAAACCCACTCTGAGACATATTCTGATCAGACTGTCAAATACTGAAGAGAAGGAGCAAGTTCAGAAAGCAGCAAGAGAAAAGCAATTCACCACATACAAAGGAAACAGCATAAGACTAAGTAGTGACTACTCAGTGGCCACCATGGTGGTGAGAAGGCAGTGGCATGACATATTTAAAATTCTGAGAAAAATTGCCAACCAAGAATTCTTTATCCAGCAAAGCTCTCCTTCAAATTTGAGGGAGAGCTTAAATTTTTCAGAGACAAACAAATGCTGAGAGAATTCACTAACAAGAGACTTGCCCTACTTGAGATAATAAAGGGAGCCCTACTGATAGAGAAACAAAGAAAGGAGAGAGAGAGATGGAGAAACATTCAGTACTAAAGAGATTCAGTATGGATACGTTAAAAAAGACATTAAGAGAGAGAGAGGGAAAAAATATATCTGACAAACATAAACGAAAGGATAGGATGGCTGATTCAAGAAATACCTTCACAGTAATAAAATTGAATGTAAATGGATTAAGCTCTCCAATTAAAAGATATAGATTGGCAGAGTGGATCAAAAAATATGAACCATCAATGTGTTCCATACAAGAGACTCATCTTAAATACAGGGACACAAAGAAATTGAAAGTGAAAGGATGGAAAAAATATTTCATGCCAGCTACAGCCAAAAGAAAGCAAGAGTAGCAATATTAACCTCGGATAAAATGGACTTTAAATGCAAGGATGTTATGAGAGACAAAGAAGGCCACTACATACAAACAAAAGGGGCAATTCAGCAAGAAGAAATAACAATCATAAATGTTTATGCACCCAATCAAGGTGCCACAAAATACATTTAACAAACACTGGCAAAACTAAGGGAAGCAATTGATGTTTCCACAATAATTGTGAGAGATTGCAACACATCACTCTCTCCTATAGATAGATCCACCAGACAGAAGACCGATAAGGAAATTGAAAAGCTAAACAATCTGATAAATGAATTTGATTTAACAGACATATACAGAACATTACATCCCAAATCACCAGGATACACATTCTTCTCTAGTGCTCATGGAACTTTCTCCAGAGTAGATCATATGCTGGGACATAAAACAAGCCTCAATAAATTTAAAAAAAATTGAAATTATTCAAAGCACATTCTCTGACCACAATGGAATACAATTAGAAGTCAATAAGCATTAGAGACTTAGAAAATTCACAAATACCTGGAGGGTAAACAACACACTCCTAAACAGTCAGTGGGTTAAGGAAGAAATAGCAAGAGAAATTGCTAAATATATAGAGACGAATGAAAATGAGAACACAACTTGTCAAAACCTATGGGATGCAGCAAAAGCAGTACTGAGTGGGAAATTTATAGCTCTAAACACATACATCAAAAAGGAAGAAAGCGCTAAAATCAAAGAACTAATGGAGCAACTGAAGAAGCTAGAAAATGAACAGCAAATCAATCCTAAACCCAGTAGAAGAAAAGAAATAACAAGGATTAAAGCAGAAATAAATGACAGAGAGAACCAAAAAACAATAGAGAGAATAAATAACACCAAAAGTTGGTTCTTTGTGAATATCAACAAGATTGACAAGCCCCTAGCTAGACTGACAAAATCAAAAAGAGAGAAGACCCATATAAACAAAATAATGAATAAGAAAGGTGACATTGCTGTGGATCCCAAAGAAATTAAAAAAATTGTAAGAGGATGCTATGAACAACTGTATGTCAACAAACTGGATAATGTAGAGGAAATGGACAATTTCCAGGAAACATATGAACAACCTAGACTGACCAGAGAAGAAATAGAAGACCTCAACTAACCAATCATAAGCAAAGAGATCCAATCAGTCATCAAAAAAACTTCCCACAAATAAATGCCCAGGGCCAGATGGCTTCACGGGGAATTCTACCAAACTTCCCAGAAAGAACTGACACCAGTCTTACTTAAACTCTTTCAAAACATTGAAGAAAATGGAACACTACCTAACACATTTTATGCAGCTAACATCAATCTAATACCAAAACCAGGCAAAGATGCTACAAAAAAGGAAAACTACAGGCCAATCTCCTTCGTGAATATAGATGCAAAAATTTTCAACAAAATACTTGCAAATTGAATCCAAAGACACATTAAAAAAATCATACACCATGACCAAGTGGGGTTCATTCCAGGCATGCAAGATTGGTTCAACATAAAAAATCAGTCAGTGTATGACAACACATTAACAAATCAAAAGAGAAAAATCAAATGATCATCTCAATAGATGCTGAAAAATCATTCGACAAAATCCAACATCGCTTATTGATAAAAACACTTCAAAAGTTAGGAATTGAAGGAAACTTCCTAAATATGAGAAACAGTAGACATGAAAAAGCCACAGCCGCATAGTTCTCAGTGGAGAGAGACTGAAAGCCTTCCCTCTAAGATCAGGAACAAGACAAGGATGCCTGCTGTCACCACTGTTATTCAATGTGCTAGAAGTGCTAGCCAGGGTAATCCGAAAAGACCAAGAAATTAAACGCATCCAAATTCAATAGGAAGAAGTAAAACTGTCATTATTTGCAGGTGATATGATCTTATATTTGGAAAACCCTGAGAAATTGATGAAGCAGCTACTAGAGCTAATAAATTTAGCAAAGTAGTGGGATACAAGATTAATGCATGTAAGTCAGTAATGTTTCTATACACTACAAATGAACAAAGTGAAGAGACACTCAAGAAAAAGATACTATTTTCAATAGGAACTAAACAAATCAAGTACCTAGGAATAAACTTAACCAAAGATGTAAAAGACCTATACAAAGAAAACTATATAACTATTAAAAGAAATAGAAAGGGACCTTAAAAGATGGAAAAATATTCCATGTTCATGGATAGGAAGGCTAAATGTCATTAAGAAGTCAATTCTGAGAAAGCCAGGAACTGCGTGGACTGGACACCACAGAGCAATCTGTCTTTGGGCATACTTCATACAACACTCATGAAAATGTCGAACTGCTGAGATCAGTGAAATCTGTAAGTTTTTGCGGCCAGGGGACGCGCGCCCCTCCCTGCCAGGCTCAGTCCCGTGGGAGGAGGGGGTGTCAGCTCCGGGAAGGAGAAGGGAGAACTGCAGTGGCAGCCCTTATCGGGAACTCATTCTACTGATACAAACTCCAACCATAGATAGACTGAGACCAGACACCAGAGAATCTGAGAGCAGCCAGCCCAGCAGAGAGGAGACAGGCATAGAAAAAAAAAAAACAACACGAAAAACTCCAAAATAAAAGCAGAGGATTTTTGGAGTTCTGGTGAACACAGAAAGGGGAAGGGCGGAGCTCAGGCCTTGAGGCGCATATTCAAATCCCGAAGAAAAGCTGATCTCTCTGCCCTGTGGACCTTTCCTTAATGGCCCTGGTTACTTTGTCTCTTAGCATTTCAATAACCCATTAGATCTCTGAGGAGGGCCCTTTTTTTTTTTTTTTTTTTTTTAATCCTTTTTTCTTTTTCTAAAACAATTACTCTAAGAAGCCCAATACAGAAAGCTTCAAAGACTTTCAATTTGGGCAGGTCAAGTCAAGAGCAGAACTAAGAGAGCTCTGAGACAAAAGGCAATAATCCAGTGGCTGAGAAAATTCACTAAACACCACAACTTCCCAAGAAAAGGGGGGTGTCCGCTCACAGCCCCCATCCTGGTGGACAGGAAACACTCCTGCCCATCGCCAGCCCCATAGCCCAGAGCTGCCCCAGACAACCCAGTGTGACGGAAGTGCTTCAAATAACAGGCACACACCACAAAACTGGGCGTGGACATTAGCCTTCCCTGCAACCTCAGCTGAATGTCCCAGAGCTGGGAAGGTGGAGCAGTGTGAATTAACAAAGCCCCATTCAGCCATCATTTGAGCAGACTGGGAGCCTCCCTACACAGCCCAGCAGCCCAGAACTGCCCTGGGAGGACGGCACTCACCTGTGACATAGCACAGTCATCCCTCAACAGAGGACCCGGGGTGCACAGCCTGGAAGAGGGGCCCACTTGCAAGTCTCAGGAGCCATACGCCAATACCAAGGACTTGTGGGTCAGTGGCAGAGATAAACTGTGGCAGGACTGAACTGAAGGATTAGACTATTGCAACAGCTTTAAAACTCTAGGATCACCAGGGAGATTTGATTGTTAGAGCCACCCCCCATCCCCGACTGCCCAGAAACACGCCCCACATACAAGGCAGGCAACACCAACTACACACGCAAGCTTGGTACACCAGTTGGGCCCCACAAGACTCACTCCCCCACTCACCAAAAAGGCTAAGCAGGGGAGAACTGGCTTGTGGAGGACAGGTGGCTCGTGGACACCACCTGCTGGTTAGTTAGAGAAAGTGTACTCCACGAAGCTGTAGATCTGATAAATTAGAGATAAGGACTTCAATAGGTCTACAAACCCTAAAAGAACCCTATCAAGTTCAGCAAATGCCACGAGGCCAAAAACAACAGAAAATTATAAAGCATATGAAAAAACCAGACGATATGGATAACCCAAGCCCAAGCACCCAAATCAAAAGACCAGAAGAGACACAGCACCTAGAGCAGCTACTCAAAGAACTAAAGATGAACAATGAGACCACAGTACGGGATATAAAGGAAATCAAGAAGACTCTAGAAGAGCATAAAGAAGACATTGCAAGACTAAATAAAAAAATGGATGATCTTATGGAAATTAAAGAAACTGTTGACCAAATTAAAAAGACTCTGGACACTCATAGTACAAGACTAGAGGAAGTTGAACAACAAATCCGTGACCTGGAAGATGACAGAATGGAAAATGAAAGCATAAAAGAAAGAATGGGGAAAAAAATTGAAAAAATCGAAATAGACCTCAGGGATATGATAGATAATATGAAACGTCCAAATATAAGACTCATTGGTGTCCCAGAAGGGGAACAAAAGGGTAAAGGTCTAGGAAGAGTATTCAAAGAAATTGTTGGGGAAAACTTCCCAAATCTTCTAAATAACATAAATACACAAATCATAAATGCTCAGCGAAACCCAAATAGAATAAATCCAAATAAACCCACTCCGAGACATATACTGATCACACTGTCAAACACAGAAGAGAAGGAGCAAGTTCTGAAAGCAGCAAGAGAAAAGCAATTCACCACATACAAAGGAAACAGCATAAGACTAAGTAGTGACTACTCAGCAGCCACCATGGAGGCAAGAAGGCAGTGGCACGATATATTTCAAATTCTGAGTGAGAAAAATTTCCAGCCAAGAATACTTTATCCAGCAAACCTCTCCTTCAGATTTGAGGGAGAGCTTAAATTTTTCACAGATAAACAAATGCTGAGAGAATTTGCTAACAAGAGACCTGCCCTACTGGAGATACTAAAGGGAGCCCTACAGACAGAGAAACAAAGACAGGACAGAGAGACTTGGAGAAAGGTTCAGTACTAAAGAGATTCGGTATGGGTACAATAAAGGATATTAATAGAGAGAGGGAAAAATATGGCAAACATAAACCAAAGGATAAGATGGCCGAATCAAGAAATGCCTTCACGGTTATAACGTTGAATGTAAATGGACTAAACTCCCCAATTAAAAGATATAGATTCGCAGAATGGATCAAAAAAAATGAACCATCAATATGTTGCATACAAGAGACTCATCTTAGACACAGGGACACAAAGAAACTGAAAGTGAAAGGATGGAAAAAAATATTTCATGCAAGCTACAGCCAAAAGAAAGCAGGTGTAGCAATATTAATCTCAGATAAAATAGACTTTAAATGCAGGGATGTTTTGAGAGACAAAGAAAGCCACTACATACTAATAAAAGGGGCAATTCTGCAAGAAGAAATAACAATCGTAAATGTCTATGCACCCAATCAAGGTGCCACAAAATACATGAGAGAAACACTGGCAAAACTAAAGGAAGCAATTGATGTTTCCACAATAATTGTGGGAGACTTCAACACATCACTCTCTCCTATAGATAGATCAACCAGACAGAAGACCAATAAGGAAATTGAAAACGTAAACAATCTGATAAATGAATTAGATTTAACAGACATATACAGGACATTACATCCCAAATCACCAGGATACACATACTTTTGTAGTGCTCACGGAACTTTTTCCAGAATAGATCATATGCTGGGACATAAAACAAGCCTCAATAAATTTAAAAAGATTGAAATTATTCAAAGCACATTCTCTGACCACAATGGAATACAATTAGAAGTCAATAACCATCAGAGACTTAGAAAATTCACAAATACCTGGAGGTTAAACAACACACTCCTAAACAATCAGTGGGTTAATGAAGAAATAGCAAGAGAAATTGCTAAATATATAGAGACGAATGAAAATGAGAACACAACATACCAAAACCTATGGGATGCAGCAAAAGCAGTGCTAAGGGGGAAATTTATAGCACTAAACGCATATATTAAAAAGGAAGAAAGAGCCAAAATCAAAGAACAAATGGATCAACTGAAGAAGCTATTAAATGAACAGCAAACCAATCCTAAACCAAGTAGAAGAAAAGAAATAACAAGGATTAAAGCAGAAATAAATGACATAGAGAACAAAAAAACAATAGAGAGGATAAATATCACCAAAAGTTGGTTCTTTGAGAAGATCAACAAGATTGACAAGCCCCTAGCTAGACTGACAAAATCAAAAAGAGAGAAGACCCATATAAACAAAATAATGAATGAAAAAGGTGACATAACTGCAGATCCTGAAGAAATTAAAAAAATTATAAGAGGATACTATGAACAACTGTATGGCAACAAACTGGATAATGTAGAAGAAATGGACAATTTCCTGGAAACATATGAACAACCTAGACTGACCAGAGAAGAAATAGAAGACCTCAACCAACCCATCACAAGCAAAGAGATCCAATCAGTCATCAAAAATCTTCCCACAAATAAATGCCCAGGGCCAGATGGCTTCACAGGGGAATTCTACCAAACTTTCCAGAAAGAACTGACACCAATCTTACTCAAACTCTTTCAAAACATTGAAGAAAATGGAACACTACCTAACTCATTTTATGAAGCTAACATCAATCTAATACCAAAACCAGGCAAAGATGCTACAAAAAAGGAAAACTACCGGCCAATCTCCCTAATGAATATAGATGCAAAAATCCTCAAGAAAATACTTGCAAATCGAATCCAAAGACACATTCAAAAAATCATACACCATGACCAAGTGGGGTTCATTCCAGGCATGCAAGGATGGTTCAACATAAGAAAAACAATCAATGTATTAAAACACATTAACAAGTCAAAAGGGAAAAATCAATTGATCATCTCAATAGATGCTGAAAAAGCATTTGACAAAATCCAACATCCCTTTTTGATAAAAACACTTCAAAAGGTAGGAATTGAAGGAAACTTCCTCAACATTATAAAGAGCATATACGAAAAACCCACAGCCAGCATAGTACTCAATGGTGAGAGACTGAAAGCCTTCCCCCTAAGATCAGGAACAAGACAAGGATGCCCGCTGTCACCACTGTTATTCAACATTGTGCTGGAAGTGGTAGCCAGGGCAATCCGGCAAGACAAAGAAATAAAAGGCATCCAAATTGGAAAAGAAGAAGTAAAACTGTCATTGTTTGCAGATGATATGATCTTATATCTAGAAAACCCTGAGAAATCGACGATACAGCTACTAGAGCTAATAAACAAATTTAGCAAAGTAGCGGGATACAAGGTTAATGCACATAAGTCAGTAATGTTTCTATATGCTAGAAATGAACAAACTGAAGAGACACTCAAGAAAAAGATACCATTTTCAATAGCAACTAAAAAAATCAAGTACCTAGGAATAAACTTAACCAAAGATGTAAAAGACCTATACAAAGAAAACTACATAACTCTACTAAAAGAAATAGAAGGGGACCTTAAAAGATGGAAAAATATTCCATGTTCATGGATAGGAAGGCTAAATGTCATTAAGATGTCAATTCTACCCACACTCATCTACAGATTCAATGCAATCCCAATCAAAATTCCAACAACCTACTATGCAGACTTGGAAAAGCTAGTTATCAAATTTATTTGGAAAGGGAAGATGTCTCGAATTGCTAAAGACACTCTAAAAAAGAAAAACGAAGTGGGAGGACTTACACTCCCTGACTTTGAAGCTTATTATAAAGCCACAGTTGCCAAAACAGCATGTTACTGGCACAGAGATAGACATATAGATCAATGGAATCAAATTGAGAATTCAGAGATAGACCCTCAGATCTATGGCCGACTGATCTTTGATAAGGCCCCGAAAGTCACTGAACTGAGCCATAATGGTCTTTTCAACAAATGGGGCTGGGAGAGTTGGATATCCATATCCAAAAGAATGAAAGAGGACCCCTACCTCACCCCCTACACAAAAATTAACTCAAAATGGACCAAAGATCTCAATATAAAAGAAAATACCATAAAACTCCTAGAAGATAATGTAGGAAAACATCTTCAAGACCTTGTATTAGGCGGCCACTTCCTAGACTTTACACCCAAAGCACAAGCAACAAAAGAGAAAATAGATAAATGGGAACTCCTCAAGCTTAGAAGTTTCTGCACCTGAAAGGAATTTCTCAAAAAGGTAAAGAGGTAGCCAACTCAATGGGAAAAAATTTTTGGAAACCATGTATCTGACAAAAGACTGATATCTTGCATATACAAAGAAATCCTGCAACTCAATGACAGTAGTACAGACAGCCCAATTATAAAATGGGGAAAAGATATGAAAAGACAGTTCTCTGAAGAGGAGATACAAATGGCCAAGAAACACATGAAAAGATGTTCAGCTTCACTATGTATTAGAGAGATGCAAATTAAAACCACAA
Source organism: Choloepus didactylus (assembly GCF_015220235.1). NCBI lineage: Eukaryota > Metazoa > Chordata > Mammalia > Pilosa > Megalonychidae > Choloepus > Choloepus didactylus. The sequence continues at coordinate 166,132,584 of NC_051307.1, forward strand.
TGAGATACCATGTAACACCGGTTAGAATGGCTGCCATTAAACAAACAGGAAATTACAAATGCTGGAGGGGATGTGGAGAAATTGGAACTCTTATTCATTGTTGGTGGGACTGTATAATGGTTCAGCCACTCTGGAAGTCAGTCTGGCAGTTCCTTAGAAAACTAGATATAGAGCTACCATTCGATCCAGCGATTGCACTTCTCGGTATATACCCGGAAGATCGGAAAGCAGTGACACGAACAGATATCTACACGACAATGTTCATAGCAGCATTATTCACAATTGCCAAGAGATGGAAACAACCCAAATGTCCTTCAACAGATGAGTGGATAAATAAAATGTGGTATATATACACGATGGAATACTACGCGGCAGTAAGAAGGAACGATCTTGTGAAACATATGACAACATGGATGAACCTTGAAGACATAATGCTGAGCGAAATAAGCCAGGCACAAAAAGAGAAATATTATATGCTACCACTAATGTGAACTTTGAAAAATGTAAAACAAATGGTTTATAATGTAGAATGTAGGGGATCTAGCAGTAGAGAACAATTAAGGAAGGGGGAACAATAATCCAAGAAGAACAGATAAGCTATTTAACGTTCTGGGGATCCCCAGAAATGACTATGGTCTGTTAATTTCTGATGGATATAGTAGGAACAAGTTCACAGAAATGTTGCTATATTATGTAACTTTCTTTGGGTAAAGTAGGAACATGTTGGAAGTTAAGCAGTTATCTTAGGTTAGTTGTCTTTTTCTTACTCCCTTGTTATGGTCTCTTTGAAATGTTCTTTTATTGTATGTTTGTTTTCTTTTTAACTTTTTTTTTCATACAGTTGATTTAAAAAAGAAGGGAAAGTTAAAAAAAAAAGAAAAGGAAAGAAAAACAAGGAAAAAAAAAAAAGATGAGTGCCCCCTTGAGGAGCCTGTGGAGAATGCAGGGGTATTCGCCTACCCCACCTCCATGGTTGGTAACATGACCACAGACATAGGGGACTGGTGGTTTGATGGGTTGAGCCCTCTACCATAAGTTTTACCCTTGGGAAGACGGTTGCTGCAAAGGAGAGGCTAGGCCTCCCTATATTTGTGCCTAAGAGTCTCCTCCTGAATGCCTCTTTATTGCTCAGATGTGGCCCTCTCTCTCTGGCTAAGCCAACTTGAAAGGTGAAATCAGTGCCCTCCCCCCTACGTGGGATCAGACACCCAGGGGAGTGAATCTCCCTGTCAGCATGGAATATGACTCCCGGGGAGGAATGTAGACCCGGCATCGTGGGACGGAGAACATCTTCTTGACCAGAAGGGGGATGTGAAAGGAAATGAAATAAGCTTCAGTGGCAGAGAGATTCCAAAACGAGCCGAGAGGTCACTCTGGTGGGCACTCTTACGCACACTTTAGACAACCCTTTTTATGTTCTAAATAATTGGGGTAGCTGGTGGTGGATACCTGAAACTATCAAACTACAACCCAGAACCCATGAATCTCAAAGACAGTTGTATAAAAATGTAGCTTATGAGGGGTGACAATGGGATTGGGAAAGCCATAAGGACTACACTCCACTTTGTCTAGTTTATGGATGGATGAGTAGAAAAATAGGGGAAGGAAACAAACAGACAAAGGTACCCAGTGTTCTTTTTTACTTCAATTGCTCTTTTTCACTCTAATTATTATTGTTGTTATTTTTGTGTGTGTGCTAATGAAGGTGTCAGGGATTGATTTAGGTGATGAATGTACAACTATGTAATGGTACTGTAAACAATCGAAAGTACGATTTGTTTTGTATGACTGCGTGGTATGTGAATATATCTCAATAAAATGATGATTAAAAAAAAAAAAAAAAAGTCAATTCTACCCAAACTCATCTACAGATTCAATGCAGTCCCAATCAAAATTCCAAGAGCCTACTTTGCAGACTTGGAAAAGCTAGTTATCAAATTCATTTGGAAAGGGAAGATGCCTCATATTGCTAGAAACACTGTGAAAAAGAAAAACGAAGTAGGCAGACTTATACTCCCTGACTTTGAAGCTTATGATAAAGCCACAGTAGTCAAAACAGCATGGTATTGGCACAAAGATAAACATATTGATCAATGGAATTGAATTTAGAATTCGGCGATAGACTCCCATATCTACAGCCATGTGATCTTTAATAACGCCCTCAAAGCCACTGAACTGGGACATAACAGTCTTTTCAACAAATGGGGCTGGGAGAGTTGGATATACATATCCAAAAGAATGAAAGAGGACCCCTACCTCACACCTTACACAAAAATTAACTCAGAGTGGATCAAAGACCTCAATATAAGAGACAGTACCATAAAACTCCCAGAAGATAATGTAGGGAAACATCTTCAAGACCTTGTATTAGGTGGTCACTTCCTAGACCTTACACCCAAAGCAAAACCAACAAAAGAAAAAAATAGATTAATGATAACTCCTCAAGCTTAGAAGCTTCTGTACCGCAAAGGAAGTTGTCAAAAAGGTAAAGAGGCAGGCAACTCAATGGGAAAAACGTTTTGAAAACCATGTATCTGACAAAAGACTGATATCTTGCATATATAAAGAAATCCTACAACTCAATGACAGTAATACAGACAGCCCAATTATAAAATGGGTAAAAGATATGAAATGACAGTTCTCTGAAGAGGAAATACAAATGGCCAAGAAACACATGAAAAAATGTTCAGCTTCCCTAGCTATTAGAGAGATGCAAATTAAGACCACAACGAGATACCATCTCACACCAATTAGAATGGCTGCCATTAAACAAACAGGAAACTACAAATGCTGGAGAGGATGTGGAGAAATTGGAACTCTTATTCGTTGTTGGTGGCAGTGTGTAATGGTTCAGCCACTCTGGAAGTCAGTCTGGCAGTTCCTTAGAAAACTAGATACAGAGTTACCCTTCAGTTCAGCAATTGCACTTCTCGGTGTATACCCGGAAGATCTGAAAGCAGTGACAGGAGTAGATATCTGCATGCCAATGTTCATAGTAGCATTATTCACAATTGCCAAGATATGGAAACAACCCAAATGTCCTTCAACAGATGAGTGGATAAATAAAATATGGTATATACGCACAATGGAATAGTACGCAGCAGTAAGAAGGAACAATGTGATTAAACATATGACAACATTGATGAACCTTGAAGACATAATGCTGAGTGAAATAAGCCAGGCACAAAAAGAGAAATATTATTTGCTACCACTAATGTGAACGTTGAACAATTGTAAAATAAATGGTTTATAATATAGAATGTAGGGGAATTAGTGATAGAGAGCAATTAATGACGGGTGAACGATAACCCAATAAGAATAGATAAGCTATGGTGGGTAAATTTAATGTTCTGAGAATGCCCAGGAATGACTATGGTTTGTTAATTTCTGGTGGGTATGGTAGGAACAAGTTCATGGAAATGTTGCCATATTAGGTTATTTTCTTGGGGTAGAGTAGGAACATGTTGGAAGTAAAGTAGTTATTTCGGGTTAGCTGTCTTTTTCTTACTCCCTTGTTATGGTTTGTCTGAAATTTTTTTTAATGTATTTTTTAAAAAAAAATTTGGTATAGTTAATAGTTAATTTCAAAAAAAAAACCCAGTTAATTAAAAAAAATGTCTCTGCCTTTTATCCTCTCATGAAGGATACCAGTAAACTAATTAAGACCTACCTTTAGTGGGTGGGGTCACATCTCCATGGAAATAATCTAATCAAAAGGTACCACCCACAATAGGTCTGCCCCCACAAGATTGGATTAAAGAACATAGTCTTTTATCGAGTATGTAACAGATTCGAAGCAGCACATCCACATACCATATATAGTTCACTCTTTTAAAGTGTACAAGTCATTGGGTTTTAGTATATTCACCAAGTTGTATAACCATCACCACTATCTAATTCCAGAACATTTTCATCACCTAAAAGAAACCCCGTGCCCATTAGCAGTTACTCCCCTTCCCCCTAGCTCCTGGCAACCATTAACCTACATCCTGTCTCTTAAGGATTTGCCTACTCTGGACATTTTGTATAAATGGTATCATACATTATATAGCCTTTTTTATCTGGCTTCTTTCACTTAGCTCCGTGTTTTTAAGGTTCATACACATTGTAGCATATATCAGTCCTTCATACCTTTTTATGGCCTTTACTATGGCACTCCCTTTTGTGTACTAACACATTGAGTAACAAAAGGAATAGAACTCTTACCACAGCTATAAAATTGTCTACTTCAAGCAGATTTTAGGAGAAATGAAAATTTAGGAGAAATGAAAATTTAGGAGAAATGAAAATTTCACAGGACTTCCCTGTGATTATTGGGCTTTAACTCAATTTTATTTTATTGTTTCTTATTTTATGTTTCTTAGCTTTCTAACTTCTTCGGGTTCGTTTGTGTCATGCGTTGCCTGTGAATTGTGGCTATTACTTTAAACCTTAGTGAGATTCTAGATTGAGGCCTCATAGGAATTGCTGTTTTGTTAAATGAATGTTTCTTCTTCATTTTCATAATAAATAGTACCAGAAGATTCTGTGAATTCCAGAAAAGGGCATGTTGAATTATTTTAAATTAATTATTATTTGTTGTGTGCCAGTTTCAAGTGTCTTAGGTGGAGTAACTCATTAAAATTTCACTATTACCCTGTAATATGGGTGCTAGTAATTATCCTTATTATATAGATTAATAAATGGAGACACAGAGAAATCAAGCAATTTGCCGGAGGTCGCACAGGTAATAAGTAATAGAGCTAGGATTTGAACCTAGGCAGTCTGACTCCAGTCATACCATTATCCTATAATGCTTCTGGGTGTGTTGCTTATATTTGCAGTTCAGCCAGCATTCCTAATTCTTGAGGTTTATAGAATGTTTATATGTTATAAAATACTTCACAGTCTCATTTAATATTCCTGGGAGCAAGGTTGAAGTAGGTACACTTTCTTTTGCTTAATATTGCACTTTAAGGATTTTGTTTAGATATTGAATATTAATTTATTCAACAGGTATACAATGAAGATCTACTAGATTCAAGATACTGTGTTCATTTCTGCGGAGATTTCAAAAATGAATTATTATGTGAATGCTGCCATTTAGGAAGAAAGTTAAGATACAAATCATTGTTGCAGAAAATAGATAGTGCCCTAATGGAGAGTATGTTCTGAAGTCAGAGGAGTGAGATATTTCTTTTTCTCTTGCCTTTGCTTGCTTCATTTTACCATTCCGACTGTCAGGATTTAAAATTGGGTAGTTTGATCCTTTAGTTGTTAGTCATTCTGAGACTGTGGTCGTTGTGAAAATAACCTAAAATGTATGGTTTTGTTTGGTTTTAGGGAATGACTGAGGAAGAGGAAGATAAACTTCTGTCATTGAAAGACTTCATGATGAAATCTAACAAAGCAAAGGCCAATATAGTGGACCAGAGCCATCTTCATGATACTAGTCAGAAAGGTGTAATTGACTTGGCAGCCGTAGGGATAACTGGGAGACAAGTTGATCTTGTTAAAACTAAACAGGAAGCAGAGGACAAGCGGGGTTAGTATATTTGTGTGTGTGTGTGTAAGTTAATTTTGTTATTATTAATTATTTGATGGTGCTGGTCTTAGCTAATTAATGATAAAATATAAAGTCACATTTCCCAGATATAGAATTTTCAAATACAGTTTATCTGTTACTTAGCAAGGAGATTTAGGGGAGGAAAAGTAGAGAAGTGATCTAACAGTTAAGAGGTTAAGTAACTTGCCAGAATCACAGCTCTATATGTGTCAGAACAAGGATATAAATCAAGGCCTTTCTCCAAAGCCCTGTTCTCATAATAAAATCAAGTCACTTCTGTGGAGGTAAATGAATGCAGATGAAATTTTATTTTTTAGTCCTTTTAAACACCAAAGTAAGGCCAGCAGTCTGTAAAATTAGATACCATTTTCTAGTTTGTTATTAGTAGATAAACGCCAGTGAATTTAGAAGAATTGTCTTGGTATTAACAATGAAATAAAAAAGTAGAGAGCAGCTGAACCCCAGTTGAAGAAGTCTTTAGATTTGGAACCATAGGTTTTGTGATATTGACACTGACTGTATGAAATTTTCAAGGTCCTGCGCATTCTTCTTTTAACTCTTTGTGGAACCACACTCACTTTCAAATACATGTCTTTAAAATCCCTCTATTCCAGTATAAGATTTTTTTAAAAATTAAATTCAGTTTTATTAAAATATATTCACATACCATACAGTCATCCCTGGTGTACAATCAACTGTTCACAGTACCATCATATAAGTTATGCATTCATCGCCCCAATCTATTTTTGAACATTTTCTTTACATCATAAAGAATCAGAATAAGAATTTAAAAAAAAAGTAAAAAAGAACACTCAAATCACTCCCCCCATCCCATTCTATTTTTCATTTAGTTTTTGTCCCCATTTTTCTATTCATCCATCCATACACTAGATAAAGAGAGTGCGATCCACAAGGTTTTCACAATCACACTGTCACCCCTTGTAAGCTACATTGTTATACAATCGTCTTCAAGAGTCCAGACTACTGGGTTGAAGTTTGATAGTTTCAGGTATTTACTTCTAGCTATTCCAATACATTAAAACCTAAAAGGTGTTATCTATATAGTGCATAAGAATGTCCATCAGTGTGTCCTCCCGATTCCATTTGAAACCTCTCAGCCACTGAAACTTTACTTTGTTTATTTTGCATCCCCCTTTTGGTCAAGAATATATTCTCAATCCCATAATGCCAGGTCCAGATTCATCCTCGGGAGTCATGTCCTGTGTTGCCAGGGAGATTTACACCTCTGGGAGTCAGGTCCCTTGTAGCGGGGAGGGCAGTGAATTCACCTACTGAGGTGGCTTAGTTAGAGACGTCTACATCTGAGCAAAAAAGAGGCACTCGGGGAGACTCCTAGGCACAATTATAAGCAGGTTTAGCCTCTCCTTTGCAGTAACGAGCTTCCTAAGGGCAAGTCCCATGATACAGGGCTCAGCACATCAAACCCCCAGTCCTCAATGTTTGTGGCAACATCAGCATCAATCCAGGTGAGGAAGTCCAACACTTCCACATTTTCCTCCAGCTCCTCAAGGGGGGACCTGCAAATATATTTTTATTCTCTGCCCAAATTACTTTGGGATGTGTCACTATTTCACTCTAACCTATACAAACCTGCCATATCTCACTTCTTATTCAAAGTTCCATGTAATTGTGGTGTTTGAACAAACTGAGTGTAGAGTTATACTGTTTAGAAAATATAGAGCCTGCACCAAAGAGACATCTCTTACCTTGGTCTCACATGGAAGTTGAAGTTTTAAAACACAGTCAGTTTCGACCTTTACCCTTTGGCCCGGTTTGCCCTAGTTTTAACCAGATCTGCTTCATTCATATCAGTAATTGATGTCCAGAGTAAGATTTTGAGGACAGATAATGAATTAATTATATTTAAAATAATCTGTCAAACTTGGGTAAAGTTTTCAACTTGATTGTTAGTGGTTTATACCCATAATATGTAAAGCACTCATACAAATTAGTAAGGAGAAGGTAAGCATCCCTTGAGAAAAATGGGTGAAGGATTTGAACAGGCAACTCACGGAAGAATAGAAACAGGTAAATATATATGCAGACATAAGCAAGTAAATAAATGCAGATTAAAGCAATCAGAGGCCATTTTTGGCCTATGTGATTAGCAAAGATCTATGATACTAGTGTTGGCAAGGGTATTGGGAAATAGGCATTTTCATACACTGTTGGTGAGAGTATAAATTGAACTTCCTTCTTTTTAGAAGGCAGTTTTACATTATTTATTGTAATTTAAAATGTCTTTAATCTTTGACTTTTCAGTTCTGGAAATTTGTCCTATGAAACACTGATAGGCATGTGAAAAAATGTACAAGAATATTTTCAGTACTAAAAAAATGGGAAATCATTGAATGTCTATTAATAGGGGAATGGTTAAGTAAATGTTGAAGGTATTTAGTTAAGTGGGGGAGGGAAGTGAATTGTAAAACTGTAATTATTCTATTTTTAGAATATGTATGTTAGTATATCATTAAATTACATAGTTCATGAGGTTTTAAAAGTTGGAGAATTGAGTTTATGGGAGCAATTCATGTTGTATTTTGGTAATGATAGAATTTTGTGTTATACTTTTCATAATTTGACAAAGATAAAAATAAAGTGTTTCTCATTTGTCTGCAATTGGGAGGTAACATTATAGTAATTGAGTTTTTTCTTTTTTTGTTTTCTAAGAAACTGATACTGGAAATAGGTCATATTTAGCAGTGTGATCAGTGACATATTTTCAGAAGTTGTTTTTACTGTTGCTTCTTAGATAAAGTGATTACTTGCAATTGAGCTGGTTTTGGGAAACTAGGAAGCAGTTAGATCATATGACAGCAACATTGAAAGCCCACTTGTTCCATCTGACCCAGAGATGAGGTGAGAGTTAATGAGTTGATGTATAAATGTAGATAAGTTGGAGATACCAAGGAACAAACAGGAAGGGAAGTCCATTGCTATCCCTTCTTTACCCTCTCTCCCCCCAGAGATAGCAATGAAAGCATGTATTGGTTTTAGAAGCTACTTTTAAACTAACTATTTTGAGTATTTTCATAGCTAGAAAACATGTAAAACCAGACTCAAATGTGAACGAAGAATGGAAAAGCATGTTTGGGTCACTGGAACCACCGAACATCCCACAGGCCCTACCCAAAGGTAGCGACCAGGAGGTGATTCAGACTGGGAAGCCGCCTCGTTCTGAGTCCTCTGCTGGCATATGTGTTCCTTTGTCAACTTCTCCTCAGGTACTGTGACCTAGGCAATATTTTTCCTTTTGTCTTTGAATTCTATTCTACTGTGTTGGATGTTTAAAGGCCATATGCTGTGCTGGAAAAATTAATATGGTGATTTGTCCTTTAGGGAGGACACCTTTCTTTATAAGACAGGTTTGTCTTTAATTTTATAGGCAAGAGGGGATTTAATTATTGAAAGCACCAAAAATGTCTCATTTTAGCACACTCCCCAGTAAAGTGACTTGAAATTGTGGGTTGAAGATATTATTACTAACTGTCATTATAATTAGGCTATAGTGAACCTTTTAAGTCTTCTTTTATTTCTCCTCTAATATAACATAGTTATATTTGTAAAATAGCAAAAATACTTCTGGGAAGAAAAGTCTCTAGCTTGCCTTGTGTGGTAAATGATGGTCTAGATATATTTGAAATAAGTTTGTAATTTAAAGTAATTCTTCTCTAGCCAATCATATTTTAAATGAAAAATATTAGCCAGACTGATAAATTGAAAGTCTATTTCTTCTTTTCATTTAAATTAATGAGCTTTCTGTTTAATGTTATTGCTGGGGTGGAATATATATGTGTGTGTGTGTAAAAATGTGTGTGTGTATAGGGCATAAGTTTGGAAAATTAATGTTCGTGGTGAAATATCATTTTAACTAGGTTTTCATTGAAAGAAATCATTGTATTTAAGTTGATTTAGAAATTGGTACAGGTATAAAGGCAGAAGCTGGTATAATTAATATGAGAACATAGGGTACATTTTTCCTTCAAATATACTTGTTCATGATATAAATACCTGTAATTCTATTTGTTTTGCAGGTTCCAGAAATGACAAATGTTCAAAATAGAAAACCAACCATACAGGTTTTAAGTAGTACAGTTTTACCATCCCCCTACCAGATTCGGAACACCACTTGTAAAACTGAACTTCAACAACTCATACAACAAAAGCGGGAGCAGTGCAATGCTGAGAGGATAGCCAAGCAGATGATGGAAAATGCTGAATGGGAGAGTAAACCACCACCACCTGGTAAAGTGCCATTGCTAAAGTAGTTTTATTTTAGTCTAAGTGCCTAAGCCTAGAATCTAATGGACAAAAACAATACTTAACGGAAGTAAGAAGAAAATTAATACTTTGGAAGCCCAAAGGAGAAAGGAATAAGTCAGAAATCTTAAGTCATTATTTGTGGAGTTTAGATCTTTTCAGCTCTGGGGGCGACTTGCAGTGCCATATTTAGGCCAGTCACTTAAGTTTTTAGCCTGTGCTCTGGTTTGCTAAAGCTGCTGTTATGCAAAATATCAGAAGTTGATTGACTTTTATAAAGGGGATTTATTAGGTTACAAATTTACAGTAAGGCCATAAAACTGTCCAGACTAAGGCATCAACAAGAGGATACCTTCACTGAAGAAAGGCCAGTGGCATCCGGAACACCTCTTTCAGCTGGGAAGTCATGTGGCTGGCATCTGCTGGTCTTTGGTCCTGGTTTCTAGTTTCAAAAAAGGCTTTCTCCAAAATGTCTCTGCGTTTCTGTCTCTCTTATCTTCTCTCTCTGCCTCTGTGCCTCTTTACTTGTTCTCCCAGGGTGTTTCTCTGTAAGCATCTGGGAATTCCACTCTTAGCTTCTCCAGGGCAAACTCTGGGCTTCATCTCTTAGCTTAGCATCTCTAAATGTTCTTTTGTCTGCATCTCCCAGTTTCTCCAAGCTTCTGGATCTGTGTTGGCTCTTAGCTTCTCCCAGGGGCAAACTCTGGATTGTATTATTTTAGTGCCTCTCCAAAATGTCTCAGCATCTCTCAGTGCCTTCTCTCTATGAGCTCTCTTAAAGGACTCCAGTAAACTAATCAAAACACACCCTGAATGGGTGGGTTCACACCTCCGTGGAAATAATATAATCAAAATTCCCACCAACTATTGGGTGGGTCACATTTCCGTGGAAACAACCTAATCAAAAGGTCCCACCCAACAAGATTGGATTAAAAGATTGTGGCTTTTCTGGGGTCCGGAACAGCTTCAAACCAGCACAGCCTGTCTATTCTTTGTTTTCTTTTTTATAGTTCTAGGCCTTAACTGCCAGTCTAGTTCATGCCCTTCTCATTAATGTGTGGCTTCTTGGTGAAAACTCCTCCTTTGAATTTCTGAACGGTTTAACATTCATTTATTAATTTTCTTTTTAAAAAGTTAGAGAATTTAGAAAATAGTGGATAATTTAAAAAAATCACCTTTAACTCCACTACTCAGCAATTATCGACATTAAGATTTTGGTGAAACACACCTAGCATTCAGAGAAGATTTAAATGAAATTTAGAGATATTTCGGATGAAAATGTGGCTCAGCTACATGCACAGACTCATGCACTGTAATAGTGACAGTGTCACTGTTGTATCTTAGGCTTTCTAGAGAATTATTTTGTTTTTAATGAGTTCCTATATTTGGAGTTTAAAAATAAAACTTTAACTTGAAAGCTTTCTGATAAGAAATGCATAGTATGCTTTATGTAGAGATTTAAAAATAATTTGAGTGCCTGTTAGCTTTTTTTTAATTCTATTTTATTGAGATTGTTCACATACCATACAATCATTTAAAGATTCAGAGTGAGCAATCAATTGCCCACAGTACCATCATACAGCTATGCATCCATCACCACAGTTAATTTTTTTTCAACTTTTAGAACATTTTCATTACTCCAGAAAACAAAGACAAAAAAGAAAACTCAAATCCTCCCGTACTGCTACCCACCCCCCCTCCATTATTGACTCATAGTACTGGTGTAGTACATTTGTTACTGTTGATGAAAGACGTTAAAATACTACTAACTGTAGTACATAGTTTGTAATAGGTATATTTTTTCCCTATACACCCCTTTATTATTAACTTCTAGTTACAATGTCATACATTGGTTCTAGTTCATAAAAGAGATTTCTAATATTTGTACAGTTAATCACAGACATTGTACCAGATTCACTGTTTTATACATTCCCATCTTGTTACCTCCGACTTTCCTTCTGGTGACATACATGTCTCTGAGCTTCCCCTTTCCACCACATTTACATACCATTCGGCACTGTTAGTTATTCTCACAATAATGTGCTACTGTCACCTCTGTCCAATTCCAAACACTTAACTTCAACCGAGTTAAACATTCTGTTCATAATAAGCAACTGCTCCCCATTCTTTAGCCTCATTCAATATCCTGGGAACTTGTATCTCATGTCTGTGAGTTTATAATTTTAATTAGTTTATATCAGTGAGACCATACAATATTTGTCCTTATGTGTCTGACTTATCTCACTCAATATAGTGCCCTCAGAGTTTCTTCTTCAACTCATTTTTTTTAAAGACTATTTTGTTCACCCACCATACATTCCATACTAAGTAAACAATCGATGGTTCTCTGTATAATCAAGTATTTATGCATTCATTACCATCACCAATATCTATATAAGGATATCTCCATTTCTTCCACAAAGAAGGAGGAAGAGTCAAAGAAGATACAAACACAAAAGAAAAAGAAAAAGAAAGAAAAAATGTGATAGCTAAAAAGCAACAAAAGGAAAGATAGAATTAAACTAAAGTACAGTAAAAGAGTCAGACAACATCACCAAAGCAAAGAGTCCCACATCCATCCCTTATAACTCCTTCTCACAGGCATCTAGCTTTGGTATATTGCCCCTGCTATATCAGAGGAAGCATAATACAATGTTTACACCAACTATAGTCTCTTGTTTGCATTGATTGTATTTTTTTCCCCAATACCACCCCATTTTTAACACCTTGCAAGGTTGACATTCATTTATTCTCCCTCATATAAAAACATATTTGTGCATTTTATCACAATTATTGAGTACTCTAGGTTTCACTGAGTTATACAGTCCCAGTCTTTATCTTTCCTCTTTCCTTCTGGTGTCCCACATGCTCCTAAACCTTCCTCTTTCAACCATACTCACAGTCATGTTTGTTCAGTGTACTTTTTTTTTTTTTTTTTAAATCTTCATTTTATTGAGATATATTCACATACCACGCAGTCATACGAAACAAATCATACTTTCGATTGTTTACAGTAACATTACATAGTTGTACATTAATCACCTAAATCAATCCCTGACACCTTCATTAGCACACACACAAAAATAACAAGAATAATAATTACAGTGAAAAAGAGCAGTTGAAGTAAAAAAGAACACTGGGTACCTTTGTCTGTTTGTTTCCTTCCCCTATTTTTCTACTCATCCATCCATAAACTAGACAAAGTGGAGTGTGGTCCTTATGGCTTTCCCAATCCCATTGTCACCCCTCATAAGCTACATTTTTATACAACTGTCTTTGAGATTCAAGGGTTCTGGGTTGTAGTTTGATAGTTTCAGGTATCCACCACCAGCTACCCCAATTCTTTAGAACATAAAAAGGGTTGTCTAAAGTGTGCGTAAGAGTGCCCACCAGAGTGACCTCTCGGCTCCTTTTGGAATCTCTCTGCCACTGAAGCTTATTTCATTTCCTTTCACATCCCCCTTTTGGTCAAGAAGATGTTCTCCGTCCCACGATGCCAGGTCTACATTCCTCCCCGGGAGTCATATTCCACGTTGCCAGGGAGATTCACTCCCCTGGGTGTCTGATCCCACGTAGTGGGGAGGGCAGTGATTTCACCTTTCAAGTTGACTTAGGTAGAGAGACAGGGCCACATCTGAGCAACAAAGAGGCATTCGGGAGGAGGCTCTTAGGCACAATTACAGGGAGGCCTAGCCTCTCCTTTGCAGCAACCGTCTTCCCAAGGGTAAAACCTATGGTAGAGGGCTCAACCCATCAAACCACCAGTCCCCTATGTCTGTGGTCATGTTAGCAACCATGGAGGTGGGGTAGGCGAATACCCCTGCATTCTCTACAGGCTCCTCAAGGGGGCACTACATCTTTTTTTTTCCTTGTTTTCCTTTTCTTTTTTTTTTTTTTTAACTTTCCCTTCTTTTTTAAATCAACTGTATGAAAAAAAATTTAAAAAGAAAACAAACATACAATAAAAGAACATTTCAAAGAGACCATAACAAGGGAGTAAGAAAGAGACAACTAACCTAAGATAACTGCTTAACTTCCAACATGTTCCTACTTTACCCCAAGAAAGTTACATAATATAGCAACATTTCTGTGAACTTGTTCCTACTATATCCATCAGAAATTAACAGACCATAGTCATTCCTGGGCATCCCCAGAACGTTAAATAGCTTATCTGTTCTTCTTGGATTATTGTTCCCCCTTCCTTAATTGCTCTCTATTGCTAGTTCCCCTACATTCTACATTATAAACCATTTGTTTTACATTTTTCAAAGTTCACATTAGTGGTAGCATATAATATTTCTCTTTTTGTGCCTGGCTTATTTCGCTCAGCATTATGTCTTCAAGGTTCATCCATGTTGTCATATGTTTCACCAGATCGTTCCTTCTTACTGCTGCGTAGTATTCCATCGTGTGTATATACCACGTTTTATTTATCCACTCATCTGTTGAAGGACATTTGGGTTGTTTCCATCTCTTGGCAATTGTGAATAATGCTGCTATGAACATTGGCGTGCAGATATCTGTTCGTGTCACTGCTTTCCGATCTTCCGGGTATATACCGAGAAGTGCAATCGCTGGATCGAATGGTAACTCTATATCTAGTTTTCTAAGGAACTGCCAGACTGACTTCCAGAGTGGCTGAACCATTATACAGTCCCACCAACAATGAATAAGAGTTCCAATTTCTCCACATCCCCTCCAACATTTGTAGTTTCCTGTTTGTTTAATGGCAGCCATTCTAACCGGTGTTAGATGGTATCTCATTGTGGTCTTAATTTGCATCTCTCTAATAGCTAGGGAAGCTGAACATTTTTTCATGTGTTTCTTGGCCATTTGTATTTCCTCTTCAGAGAACTGTCTTTTCATATCTTTTGCCCATTTTATAATTGGGCTGTCTGTACTATTGTCATTGAGTTGTAGGATTTCTTTATATATGCAAGATATCAATCTTTTGTCAGATACATGGTTTCCAAAAATTTTTTCCCATTGAGTTGGCTGCCTCTTTACCTTTTTGAGAAATTCCTTTGAGGTGCAGAAACTTCTAAGCTTGAGGAGTTCCCATTTATCTATTTTTTCTTTTGTTGCTTGTGCTTTGGGTGTAAAGTCTAGGAAGTGGCCGCCTAATACAAGGTCTTGAAGATGTTTTCCTACATTATCTTCTAGGAGTTTTATGGTACTTTCTTTTATATTGAGATCTTTGGTCCATTTTGAGTTAATTTTTGTGTAGGGGGTGAGGTAGGGGTCCTCTTTCATTCTTTTGGATATGGATATCCAATTCTCCCAGCCCCATTTGTTGAAAAGACCATTATGGCTCAGTTCAGTGACTTTGGGGGCCTTATCAAAGATCAGTCGGCCATAGATCTGAGGGTCTATCTCTGAATTCTCAATTCGATTCCATTGATCTATATGTCTGTCTTTGTGCCAGTACCATGCTGTTTTGGCAACTGTGGCTTTATAATAAGCTTCAAAGTCAGGGAGTGTAAGTCCTCCCACTTTGTTTTTCTTTTTAGAGTGTCTTTAGCAATTTGAGGCATCTTCCCTTTCCAAATAAATTTGATAACTAGCTTTTCCAAGTCTGCAAAGTAGGTTGTTGGAATTTTGATTGGGATTGCATTGAATCTGTAGATGAGTTTGGGTAGAATTGACATCTTAATGACATTTAGCCTTCCTATCCATGAACATGGAATATTTTTCCATCTTTTAATGTCCCCTTCTATTTCTTTTAGTAGAGTTATGTAGTTTTCTTTGTATAGGTCTTTTACATCTTTGGTTAAGTTTATTCCTAGGTACTTGATTTTTTTAGTTGCTATTGAAAATGGTATCTTTTTCTTGAGTGTCTCTTCAGTTCGTTCATTTCTAGCATATAGAAACATTACTGACTTATGTGCATTAATCTTGTATCCCGCTACTTTGCTAAATTTGTTTATTAGCTCTAGTAGCTGTATCGTCGATTTCTCCGGGTTTTCTAGATATAAGATCATATCATCTGCAAACTGACAGTTTTACTTCTTCTTTTCCAATTTGGATGCCTTTTATTTCTTTGTCTTGCCGGATTGCCCTGGCTAGCACTTCCAGCACAATGTTGAATAACAGTGGTGACAGCGGGCATCCTTGTCTTGTTCCTGATCTTAGGGGGAAGGCTTTCAGTGTCTCACCATTGAGTACTATGCTGGCTGTGTGTTTTTCATATATGCTCTTTATCATGTTGAGGAAGTTTCCTTCAATTCCTACCTTTTGAAGTGTTTTTATCAAAAATGGATGTTGGATTTTGTCAAATGCTTTTTCGTCATCTATTGAGATGATCAATTGATTTTTCCCTTTTGACTTGTTAATCTGTTGTAATACATTGCTTGATTTTCTTATGTTGAACCATCCTTGCATGCCTGGAATGAACCCCACTTGGTCATGGTGTATGATTTTTTGAATGTGTCTTTGGATTCGAATTGCAAGTATTTTGTTGAGGATTTTTGCATCTATATTCATGAGGGAGATTGGCCGGTAGTTTTCCTTTTTTGTAGCATCTTTGCCTGGTTTTGGTATTAGATTGATGTTAGCTTCATAAAATGAGTTAGGTAGTGTTCCATTTTCTTCAATGTTTTGAAAGAGTTTAAGTAAGATTGGTGTCAGTTCTTTCTGTAAAGTTTGATATCATTCCCCTGCGAAGCCATCTGGCCCTGGACATTTATTTGTGGGAAGATTTTTGATGAGTGATTGGATCTCTTTGCTTGTGATGGGTTGGTTGAGGTCTTCTATTTCTTCTCTGGTCAGTCTAGGTTGTTCATATGTTTCCGGGAAATTGTCCATTTCTTCTACATTATCCAGTTTGTTGCCATACAGTTGTTCATAATATCCTCTTATAATTTTTTTAATTTCTTCAGGATCTGCAGTTACGTCACCTTTTTCATTCATTATTTTGTTTATATGGGTCTTCTCTCTTTTTGATTTTGTCAGTCTAGCTAGGGGCTTGTCAATCTTGTTGATCTTCTCAAAGAACCAACTTTTGGTGATATTTATCCTCTCTATTGTTTTTTTGTTCTCTATGTCATTTATTTCAGCTTTAAACGTTGTTATTTCTTTTCTTCTACTTGGTTTAGGATTGGTTTGCTGTTCATTTTCTAGCTTCTTCAGTTGATCCATTAGTTCTTTGATTTTGGCTCTTTCTTCCTTTTTAATATATGCGTTTAGTGCTATAAATTTCCCCCTTAGCACTGCTTTTGCTGCATCCCATAGGTTTTGGTATGTTGTGTTCTCATTTTCATTCGTCTCTATATATTTAGCAATTTCTCTTGCTATTTCTTCATTAACCCACTGATTGTTTAGGAGTGTGTTGTTTAACCTCCAGGTATTTGTGAATTTTCTAAGTCTCTGATGGTTATTGACTTCTAATTGTATTCCATTGTGGGCAGAGAATGTGCTTTGAATAATTTCAATCTTTTTAAATTTATTGAGGCTTGTTTTATGTCCCAGCATATGATCTATTCTGGAGAAAGTTCCGTGAGCACTAGAAAAGTATGTGTATCCTTGTGATTTGGGATGGAATGTCCTGTATTTGTCTGTTAAATCTAATTCATTTATCAGATTGTTTAGGTATTCAGTTTCCTTATTGGTCTTCTGTCTGGTTGATCTATCTATAGGAGAGAGTGATGTGTTGAAGTCTCCCACAATTATTGTGGAAACATCAATTGCTTCCTTTAGTTTTGCCAGTGTTTCTCTCATGTATTTTGTGGCACCTTGATTGGGTGCATAGACATTTACGATTGTTATTTCTTCTTGCTGAATTGCCCCTTTTATTAGTATGTAGTGGCCTTCTTTGTCTCTCAAAACATCCCTGCATTTGAAGTCTATTTTATCTGAGATTAATATTGCTACACCTGCTTTCTTTTGGCTGTAGCTTGCATGAAATATTTTTTTCCATCCTTTCACTTTCAGTTTCTTTGTGTCCCTGTGTCTAAGATGAGTCTCTTGTATGCAACATATTGATGGTTCATTTTTTTTGATCCATTCTGCGAATGTATATCTTTTAATTGGGGAGTTTAATCCATTTACATTCAACGTTATAACCGTGAAGGCATTTCATGAATCAGCCATCTTATCCTTTGGTTTATGTTTGTCCTATTTTTCCCTCTCTCTATTAATATCCTTTATTGTACCCATACCGAATCTCTTTAGTACTGAACCTTTCTCCAAGTCTCTCTGTCCTTTCTTTGTTTCTCTGTCTGTAGGGCTCCCTTTAGTATCTCCAGTAGGGCAGGTCTCTTGTTAGCAAATTCTCTCAGCATTTGTTTGTCTGTGAAAAATTTAAGCTCTCCCTCAAATTTGAAGGAGAGCTTTGCTGGATAAAGTATTCTTGGCTGGAAATTTTTCTCACTCAGAATTTGAAATATATCGTGCCACTGCCTTCTGGCCTCCATGGTGGCTGCTGAGTAGTCACTACTTAGTCTTATGCTGTTTCCTTTGTATGTGGTGAATTGCTTTTCTCTTGCTGCTTTCAGAACTTGCTCCTTCTCTTCTGTGTTTGACAGTGTGATCAGTATATGTCTCGGAGTGGGTTTATTTGGATTTATTCTATTTGGAGTTCGCTGAGCATTTATGATTTGTGTATTTATGTTGTTTAGAAAATTTGGGAAGTTTTCCCCAACAATTTCTTTGAATACTCTTCCTAGACCTTTACCCTTTTGTTCCCCTTCTGGGACACCAATGAGTCTTATATTTGGACGTTTCATATTATCTATCATATCCCTGAGGTCCATTTCGATTTTTTTCAATTTTTTTCCCCATTCTTTCTTTTATGCTTTCATTTTCCGTTCTGTCATCTTCGAGGTCACTGATTCGTTGTTCAACTTCCTCTAGTCTTGTACTATGAGTGTCCAGAATCTTTTTAATTTGGTCAACAGTTTCTTTAATTACCATAAGATCATCCATTTTTTTACTTAGTCTTGCAATGTCTTCTTTATGCTCTTCTAGGGTCTTCTTGATTTCCTTTGTCTCCTGTACTATGGTCTCATTGTTCATCTTTAGTTCTTTGAGTAGCTGCTCTAGGTGCTCTGTCTCTTCTGGTCTTTTGATTTGGGTGCTTGGGCTTGGGTTATCCATATGGTCTGGTTTTTTCATATGCTTTATAATTTTCTGTTGTTTTTGGCCTCGTGGCATTTGCTGAACTTGATAGGGTTCTTATAGGATTTGTAGACCAATTGAAGTCCTTATCTCTAATTTATCAGAACTACAGCTTCGTGGAGTACATTTTCTCTAACTAACCAGCAGGTGGCATCCACGAGCCACCTGTCCTCCACAAGCCAGTTCTCCCCTGCTTAGCCTTTTTGGTGAGTGGTGGAGTGAGTCTTGTGGGGTCCAATTGGTGTACCAAGCTTGCGTGTGTAGTTGCTGTTGCCTGCCCTGTATATGGGGTGTGTTTCTGGGCAGTCAGGGAGGGGGGTGGCCCTAACAATCAAATCTCCCTGGTGATCCTAGAGTTTTAAAGCTGCTGCAATAGTCTAATCCTTCAGTTCAGTCCTGCCACAGTTTGTCTCTGCCATTGACCCAGAAGTCCTTGGTATTGGCGTATGGCTCCTGAGACTTGCAAGTGGGCCCCTCTTCCAGGCTGTGCACCCCGGGTCCTCTGTTGAGGTATGACTGTGCTATGTCACAGGTGAGTGCCGTCCCGCCAGGGCAGTTCTGGGCTGCTGGGCTGTGTAGGGAGGCTCCCTTCCGCCGAAATGATGGCTGAATGGGGCCTCGTCAGTTCACACTGCTCCACCCTCCCAACTCCTGGACAACCAGCTGAGGTTGCAGGGAAGGCTAATGTCCACGCCCAGTTTTGTGGTGTGTGCCTGTTATTTGAAGCACTTCCGTCACACTGGGTTGTCTGGGGCAGCTCTGGGCTATAGGGCTGGCGATGGGCAGGAGTGTTTCCTGTCCACCAGAATGATGGCTGTGAGTGGACACCCCCCTTTTCTTGGGAAGTTGTGGTGTTTAGTGAATTTTCTCAGCCACTGGATTATTGCCTTTTGTCTCAGAGCTCTCTTAGTTCTGCTCTTGACTTGACCTGCCCAAATTGCAATTCTTTGAAGCTTTCTGTATTGGGCTTCTTAGAGTAATTGTTCTAGAAAAAGAAAAAAGGATTGAAAAAAAAAAAAAAAAGGGCCCTCCTCAGAGATCTAGTGGGTTATTGAAATGCTAAGAGACAGAGCAACCGGGGCCATTAAGGAAAGGTCCACAGGGCAGAGAGATCAGCTTTTCTTCGGGATTTGCATATGCGCCTCAGGGCCTGAGCTCTGCCCTTCCCCTTTCTATGTTCACCAGAACTCCAAAAATCCTCCGCTTTTATTTTGGAGTTTTTCGTGTTGTTTTTTTCTATGCCTGTCTCCTCTCTGCTGGTCTGGCTGCTCTCAGATTCTCTGGTGTCTGGTCTCAGTCTATCAATGGTTGGAGTTTGGATCAGTAGAATGAGTTTCCGATAAGGGCTGCCACTGCAGTTCTCCCTTCTCCTTCCTGGAGCTGACAGCCCCTCCTCCCACGGGACTGAGGCTGGCAGGGAGGGGCGCGGGTCCCCTGGCCGCAAAAACTTACAGATTTCGCTGATCTCAGCAGTTCCACGTTTTCATGAGTGTTGTATGAAGTATGCCCAAAGTCAGATTGCTCTGTGGTGTCCAGTCCACGCAGTTCCTGGCTTTCTACCTACTTTCCTGGAGGAGTAACTAACACATACAGCTCACCAGTCCGCCATCTTGCCCCGTCTCTCTCTGTTCAGTGTACTTTCATTGTTGTGCTACCTTCACCCAAAATTGTGTTCCAGACCTCTCACTCCTGTCTTTTTCTATTTGTCTGTAGTGCTCTCTTTAGTATTTCCTGTAGAAACAGGTTTCTTGCTCACAAACTCTCTCATTGTCTTGTCAGAGAATATTTTAAGCTTTCCCTCGTATTTGTATTTGACGGACAGTGTTGCTGGATATAGGATTCTTGGTTGGCAGTTTTTCTCTTCCAATATCTTAAATATATCACCCCACTTCCTTCTTGGCTCCAAGGTTTCTGCTAAGAAATCTGCACATAGTCTTATCAAGCTCCCTTTGTATGTGATAGATTGGTTTTTTCTTGCTGCTTTCAGGATTTTCTCTTCATCTTTGAAGTTTGATAATCTGATTATTAAGTGTCTTGGCTTAGGTCTATTCAGATCTGTTCTGTCTGGGGTATGCTGCACTTCTTGGATCTGTAATTTTATGACTTTCATAAGAGATGGGAAATTTTCATTGATTATTTCCTCTGTTATTGCTTCTGCCCATTTTCCTTTCTCTTCTCCTTTGGTGACACCAATGACACATATATTCATGTGCTTCATGTTGCCATTCAAATCCCTGAGACATTGCTCATGTTTTCCATTCTTTTTCCTATCTGTTCTTTTGTGTGTGAAATTTCAGGTATCTTGTTCTCCAGTTCCTGAGTGTTTTCTTCTGCCTCTTGAAATCTGCTGTTGTATGTCTCCATTGTGTTTTTCATCTCTTGTGTTGTGCCTTTCATTTCCATATATTCTGCCAGTTGTTTTTTCAATCTTTCGATTTCTATTTTATGTTCACCCTGTATTTTCTTTATATCCTTCATCTCTTTTACTGTATCTTCTCTCAACTTGTTGATTTGGTTTTTGAATTGATTTAGCATATTTCTTTGAAAATCTTTAATTGATTGTTTCATTAAAGTGAAACAGTATCTCAACTGGATCTTAGTTGAGGTGTAAATTTGTTCCTTTGGGCCATATCTTCGTTTTTCCTAGTGTATTCTGTAGTTTTCTGTTGTCTAGGCATCTGGTTTCCTTGGTTAACCCAATCAGATTTTCCCAGACCAGAAAGGGTTCAGGTCTCAGAATGGGGTTATATTCAGTTTCAAGTTTTCCTGAGGGTGTATCTTAGAAGACTGACAGACTTTCCTGTGAGGCCTCTAACTGCTGTGCTTTTTATAACCTGCCCAGCAGGTGGCATGTGTCAGCCTATCTCTCCTGACTGGTGTAGGGAGTTGTGGCCTGCAGTTTCTGTTTCAGCTGTTTTCCCTCAGGCTCTGGGGTCTGGTTCTGAATGGGAGGCCAATAGTAGGACTGGACACCATGTCCTTCCTCTTACAGAAGTGTTCATCAGCATTTAAATAGGTTCTTTGTCTCTGACCCTGCTGTCTCCACCCTTGTCTGGGTCAGAGCGCTGTGCAATGCAAATGGCTGTGGCTTTCTCAGGTTGAGAGAGAGAAAAAGGGACAGAAAGCCCCCCTCAGGGCCAGTCCATGGCACCCCCAGCTTCACCCACCGGCCAGAGGTGGCACCTGGTTCTCTGGACTTCCCCTCCTGGTACAGAGAAGTCCTCCAGCTCTTTAAGGTCAGTCATCACTACAAGCCTGTGTCTGCTTGTTGAGGATTTGTAGCTTGTATTGAGCAGTCCACGTTTGTTAATTAAAACCCCAGTTGGAGCTGGACTGAGGTATATTTGCTTGTTCAGAGAGTGCTGCTCTCTTATCACAGCAAGGTTTTGTAGTTTGGGCTATGGGGGGAGGGGGCTGTTGGCTCAGGTCCACAGTTTTTACTTATAGATTTTATGCTGTGATGTCAGGCATTCCTTCCAATCCAGGTTGGTGTACAATGTGTGGACAGTCACGGTTGTCCCCCAGCAGTTATTCCAGATTATTTTCTAGTTGTTCCTGGTTTTTTATTAGTTGATTCAGGGGAACTAACTAACTTCCACTTCTCTCTATGCTGCCATCTCCTCCCCATTAGCTTTTAATGTGGACTTGGGAAAATGCTGGTAGAAATCAATGATTTAAAGATTTACAAAATGTTACATGGTCAGTGGCATCATTAGTCATATAAATTTTCTTCTTAAAATAAATATCCTGGAATGTTTAAGCTATTTCTGTGGTATAAGTCAGTATTGTTTAACAGCCCTGCTTTAGAAACAGAAAAAAGTTGGCCACAAACTATTTTATGATAGAATCTGCCTCTTATAAGTGGCATTTTATACTTAAGAGGAGTTAAACATTTTATCCAGTAATCACAGAAAAGGTACCAAATTTTGTGGTTCGAGAAATGTGCAGTGGCTTTTGGACTCTTGAGTTTTCTTTCCACATTTGAGTAGTTCTGTGAAATTGATTTTCTCTAAAGGGCAATGTTCATCCTAGCCTGGTAGATTATCTTGACTTCATGGAAGAGTGTTTTTGATCACTTTCAAATCCAGCACATGCTCCTTAAAAATCACATTTAGCTGTTTGTGAGCTTGAGATTCAAAGGAAATGTTTTATTTATTTTTTTTAATGTCTATGTGAACCAAGTTTGGCAGTAATCTTGGTTTCATTTTTGCTTTTTGATCAAAAACAAATAATTTTATCCTAAAATTAAGCACATTGCTGACTCCCAATTGAATATGGTTTTCAGCACAATATTCTTTTCTATTTTTTCTACTTTAAAATAGATTAATATTAAATATTATTAAATGTTAATACAACCAAAAAATTTTATTCGTCAAACATAGGAGACAGTTATGTGCAGGGACCTATTTTAAGTACTGTGAACAATTCAGAATGGGTAAGACATGGACTCTGCCCTCAGGGAATTTATAGCTTATTAGAGGAAATTAATCATACACAAAAAGAGTATACGTAAGAAAACAGAGTATAGATGTCATAAAGTAAGTACTGGAAAGTGCATGAGTATTCTGAGGCTGTCATTTTAATACCATATATACTGACATGTTGATACCATAGAATAAATGATTACAGGGGAGAGGGAATCAACATTTTAATGTTTACTGTGGGCCAGGAACAATACTAGACTCTTTACATGCCTCGTTTATCCATATAGTTACCCTTTGTGTTAATTAATATACCCCTCATTTTACATGTAAGGAAACTGAAGCTCAAAGAGTTTAAGTAATTAGCTTATGGTCACATATTTAGAGTATGAGGAGCTGGATCTTTGAGACTGTTAAGCTCAGGCTGCCTCCCTAGAGACCAGTTTCTCTAGGCCATGTTAGTCATTACCTCATACTATTGAGCCAGTAGTCAGGATTTTAAGGGGTAGGAAATGACTGCTGTGTCTTCTCCTTGACCCCTAGAGAAGTGCATAAGATGCAGTCTCTGAAGCTATTATAGCAAGTTTTGATTGCTATCTTGAATATCTTAACTAAATAGATAATATCTGTCATAGTCCAGTAGAATACTTTGTGTTGGTAAGTTATTGGTGCCCTTTAATTGCTTAATTCTTACGATTATTCTTCAGTTGGTTGTTGGTGATGGTAGTTGGGGAGTTAAAGGGGAGATTGTGTATATTTACTACAGTTTAAGGCTCTTTCTTTTGTTTTTCCTTAGGGTGGCATCCCAAAGGGCTACTGGTTGCACATCTTCATGAACACAAATCGGCTGTGAATCGAATTAGAGTCTCTGATGAGCACTCACTCTTTGCAACATGTTCAAATGATGGTACAGTGAAAATCTGGAACAGTCAAAAAATGGAAGGGAAGACCACAACTACCAGGTAACATATGCTCAGGAGAGGATCAATTCATTTTCTCATTCATTCAACAAATATTTATTGAAGGCTTACTCTGTGACAGGCACTTTTTTGGGTGCCAGAGATATAGCAATGATAAAATTCCTTTTCTGTGGAGGTTATATTTTAGTGAGAGATGATGGCCAATGTAAATAAGTGAAACATATAGTGTGTTAGATTGTGAAAAATTTACAGAGAAAAATATAGCAAGTAAAGGGTTGTTCTAGTTTGCTAATGCTGCAGAATGCAAAACACCAGGTATGGATTGGCTTTTATAAAAAGGGGTTTTATTTCATGACACAGTTACAGTCTTAAGGCCATAAAGTGTCCAAGGTAACACATCAGTAATCGGGTACCTTCACTGGTGGATGGCCAATGGCATCTGGAAAACCTCTGTTAGCTGGAAAGGCACGTGGCTGGCGTCTGCTCCAAAGTTCTTCTTTCAAAATGGCTTTCTCCCAGGACGTTCCTCTCTAGCAAGCTTGCTCCTCTTCAAAACGTCACTCACAGCTACACTGAGTTTCTTCTCTTTGAGTCAGCTCATTTATATGGCTCCACTGATCAAGGCCCACCCTGAATGGGTGGGGCCACGCCTCCATGGAAATATCCCATCAGTTATCATCTACAGTTGGGTGGGGCTCATTTCCATGCAAAAAACCTAATCCAGACATTCCAACTTAATCCCCACTATTATGTCTGCCCCACAAGATTGCATCAAAGAATATGGCTTTTCCTGGGGGACATAATACATTCAGACCGGCACAAGGGGGATAGGAAATGCAGTAGGGTGGAGGTAGAAAAGAATTTTAATAAATTGGCCAGAGAATTCCTCGTGTAGTAGATGGCATTTGAGGAAAGACTTCAAAAAGGTAAGGGAAAGAGCCATATGGTTATTTGGAGAAGAGCATTCCAGGCAGAGGAAACAGGAATTGTAACAGCCCAAAATTTGGCATATTTGAGGATTGGCAGAAATGTCTGTGTGGCTAGAACAGAGTGAGCAAGAAAGAGAGAGAGAGAGAGAGAGAGAGAGAGAGAGAGAGCAGACGAATTAGGGCATTCTTGGGCTTTGGCTGTTAATCTGAGTGAGATGGGAAGATTTTGGAGGGTTCTGAGCAGAGGAAAGATATAATCTGAGGTAGATTTCAACAGAATTACTCTGGTTATTTTGTTTAGAATAGGCTAACGAGGAGCAGGATAGAGGCAGCTTTGAAGGCTATTGCAGTAATTCAAGCAAAAGATAATGGCTTGGGCCAGGGTAGTAGCAGTGGAGGTAGTGAGAAATGGTCATATTCTGAGTATGTTTTGATGATACAGCCAGTAGTAGAGCTGATAGGTTGGATGGAATATGAGAAAGAGAAAAGTCAAGGATGATGGAATGGCTAGCTGTATAAGGAAGACAAATACTGTACCATTGCCCCACAAAGTGGACGTAATTTATGACTTGAAATCCTTAGTTCTCTGAATATGAGTGATGAGATTTTTAAAAATTGTGTTTAACTTATATATAGCATAACATTTGCCATTTTAATCATTTTTAAGTTCACTATACTCTGGCATTAGTTACTTTTACATTATGGTGCTACCATCACCACCTTCTATTACTAAAACTTTTTCTTTACTCTTAACAGAAACTTTACTTTTTAAGCAGTAACTCCCTGTCCCCCTGCCCCCAGTCCATCATAACTTCCAATCTACCTTCTTTCTTTGAGAATTTGCTTATTCTGGTTATTTCATTTACATGGCACTATATATATTCCCCTTTTGTGTCTGGCTTATTTCACTTAGCATACTTTCAAGGTTCATCCAAGTTGTAGCATGTGTCAGAACCTCATTCCTTGTTTTTGTATGGGGTGGGGAGCGCCGATTATTATTATTTGTTTGTTGGAGCAGTTGTAGGTTTACAGAAAAATCATGCAGAAAGTACAGAATGTCCAAAAAAGACCCCCTCCCCACCACAGTTTACCTTGTTATTAACATTTTGCATTAGTATATTAGTGTAGTAACTTTGTTACAACTGATAAAATAATAGTAGTGTAATTATACTATAACTATAGTCTATTTACATTAGGGTTCCCACTCTGTGTTGTACAGTTTTCTTCGTTTTTATCTGGATAACACATATGCAAACTAAATTTTTGCACATTAACACCTTCAGTGTTATGCTACCATCACCACCATCCATTAACAAAAATTTTCTGTCACCCCAAACAGAAACTCTGTACCAATTAAGCCTTATCTCCCCATTCTCCACCTCTACCCCAACCCCTGGTAACCTGTATTCTAGTTTCTGACTCTGAATTTGCATATTCAATTTATTTCGTGTAAGTAAGATTATAAAATATTTATCCCTTTGTGTCTGGCTTATGTCTTTCAATGTGATGTCTTCACGTTCATCTATGTTATTGCATGAATCAGAACATCATCCCTTTTTATGGCTTGATAACATGCCATAATATGTATAGACTACATTTTGTTTATCCGTTCATTTGTTGATGGACACTTGGGTTGCTTTTACCTTTTGGCAATTGTGAATAATGCCTCTATGAACATTGGTATGCAAGTATTTGTTGGAGTCTCTGCTTTCAGTTCTTTTGAGTATATTCCTAGAAGTGAAATTGCTGAGTCATATGGTAATTCTTTACTGGACTTTCTGAAGAACCATCAAACAGTTTCCCACAGCAGCTGCACTATTTTACATTCTCACAACAATATACAAGCGTTGCTATTTCTCTGCATCCTTTCCACCATTTATTTTCCAATTTTTCTTAATAGTAGCCATTCTAATGGTTGTGAAATGGTATCTTATTGTGGTTTTGATTTGCATTTGCCTAAATGGCTAACTGATGTTGAGCATCTTCTCAGGTTCTCATTGGCAATTTACATATCTCCTTTGGAAAAATGTATATTCAAGTCTTTTGCCCATTTATCAATTGGGTTGTCTGTCTTTTTGTTGAGTTGTAGTAGTTGTGAAATATTCTGAATTTTAACCCTTATGTATGTTTTTTGACTATTTTCTCCCATTCTGTCTTCTTACTTTATAATAAAGTCCTTTGATACACAAAAATTTTTAATCATTTCTCTATTTTTCTTTTGTTGCTCGTGCTTTTTTTGGAAACTCCAAAAACCTTTACTTTACACAAGGTCCTGAAGATGTTTCCCTATGTCTACATTCATTCTTTTGGATATGGATATCCAGTTTTCTCAGAACCATTTGTTGAAGATACGATTCATTCCCTACTGAGTGGACTTGGTACCCTTTTCAAAAATCAATTGGCCATAGATGAGAGGGTTTGATTCCATTGATCTATATGTCTTTCCTTGTGCCAGTACCATGCTGTTTTGATTCCAGGCATACATTGTTTTATTGAGCTTCATTGTATTATACTTTGCAGATATTGTTTTTATTTTTTCCTTAACAAATTGAAGGTTTGTGGCAACCTTGTGTTGAGCAAATTTATCAGCGACATTTTTCCAACAGCATGTGCTCACTTCATGCCTCTGTCACATTTTGGCAATTCTTGCAATATTTCAGACTTTTTCACTGTTATTTCTGTTATGGTGATCTGTGATCTTTGATGTTACCAGTGTAATTGTTTTGAGGCACCACGAACTGTGCCCATATAAGACAACAAACTTAATTAATTAATGTGTGTTTGTTCTTACTGCTCCACTAACTGGCCATTCCCCAGTCTCCTCCTCCTCGGGCCTGCCTATTCCCTGAGACACAAAAATATTCAAATTAGGCCAGTTATGCTACAGTGGCCTGTAAGTATTCAAGTCAAAGGAGAAGTCACATGTCTCTCACTTTAAAACAAAAGCTAGAAATGATTAAGTTAGAGAGGAAAGTAGGTTGAAAGCTGAGATAGGCCGCAAGCTAGGTCTCTTGTGCCAAACAGCCATTTATGAATACAAAGGAAAAGTTCTTGAAGGAAATTAAAAGAGCTACCCCAGTGAACACACGAATGATAAGTAAGCTAAACAGCCTTATTGCTGATGTGGAGAAAGTTTTAGTGGTCTGGATAGAAGATCACACCAGCCACAAAATTCCTGTAAGCTAAAGTCTAATCCAGAGCAAGGCCCTAACTCTCTTCAATTCTGTGTAGGCTGAGAGAGGTGAGGAATCTGCAGAAGAAAAGTTTGAAGCTAGCAGAGGTTGATTCATGAGACTTAAGGGAAGAAACCATCTCCATAACATAAAAGTACAAGGTGACGCAGCAAAGTGCTGATGCAGGAGCTGCAGCAGTTTATCCAGAAGATCTAGCTAAGGTAATTGATGAAGGTGGCTACACTAAACAGCTAATTTGAAGTGTAGACAAAACAGCCTTCTATTGGAAGAGAATGCCATCTAGGACGTTCATAGCTAGAGAAGAGATGTCATTGCCTGGCTTCAAAGCTTCTAAGGACAGGCTGACTCTCTTATTAAGGGCTAATACAGCTGATGATTTTAAGGAAGCTGGTGCGCATTTAACATTACAAAAATCCTAGGACCCTTAAGAACTAGGCTAAATCTACTCTTCCTGTGCTCTATAAATGGAACAACAAAGCCTGGATGATAGCACATCTGTTTACAACATGGTTTACTGAATATTTTAAGGCCACCATTGAGATCTATTGCTCAGCAAAAAAAGATTCCTTTCAAAATATTACTTACTGCTCATTGACAATGCACTTGGTCACCCAAGAGCTCTGATGGAGATGTATAATGAGATTAATGTTGTTTTCATGCCTGCTAACAAACACATCATCCATTCTGCAGCCCATGGATTAAGGAGTCATTTCAATTTTCAAGTCTTCTTATTTAAGAAACACATTTCTTAAGGCTGTAGGTGCCATAGATAGTGATTCCTCTGATGGATCCGGACCAAGTCAATTAAAAACTTCTGGAAAGAATTTACCATTCTAGATGCCATAAAGAACATTTGTGATTCATGGGATGAGGTAAAAATATCAGTATTAACAGGAGTTTGGAAGAAGTTGATTTTAACCCTCATAGATGATTTTGAGTGTTTCAAGGCTTCAGTGGTGGAAGAAGTAACTGCAGATGTGGTGTCAATAGCAAGACCTACAATTAAAAGTAAAGCCTGAAGATGTGACTGAATTGCTGCACTCTCATGATAAAACTTTAATGAATCAGCAGTTGCTTCTTCTGAATGAGCAAAGAAAGTGGTTTTTTGAGATGGAATCTGTTCCTGGTGAAGATGCTATGAACATCGTTGAAATAACAGCAAAGGATTTAGAATAGTATAAAAACTTAGTTGATAAAGCAGCAGCAGGGTTTGAGAGGATTGACTCCAATTTTTCAAAAAGTTCTACTGTGGATAAAATGCTATCGAACAGCACTGCATGCTACAGAGAAATCTTTATTGAAAGGAAGAGTCAGTTGATGTAGCAAATTTGATTGTTGTCCTATTTTAAGAAATTGCCACAACCACGCCAGCCTTCAGTAACCACAACTCTGATCAGTCAGCAGCCATCAACCTCAAGGCTTGACCCTCCAACAATAAAAAGATTATGACTCACTGAAGGCTCAAATGATGGCTAGCATTTTTTAGCAATAAAGTATTTTATTTATTTTTTTAAAATTCAATTTTATTGAAACATTCACAAACCATACAGTCATCCACAGTATGCTATCAACTGTTGACAGTACCATTTTATAGCTGTGCATTCATCACTACAGTCAGTCCCTGAACACCTCCATCACCACACAAAAAAAGAACAAGAATTAAAATTAAAGTAAAAAGGAACACCCAAAACATCCCATCCCTCTTATCCCTTCCCATTACCATTAGTCATTTACTTTTTGTCCTCATTTTTCTACTCATTCATCCATACACTGAATAAAGGGAGTGGGAGCCACAAGGTCTTCACAATCACATGGCCATACAGTGTAAGCTATATAGTTATACAGTTGTCTTCAAGAATGAAAGCCACTGGATTGTAGTTCAGTAGTTTCAGGTATTTCCTTTTAGCTATTCCAATATACTAAAAACTAAAAAGGGATATCTATATAATGCATAAGAATAACCTCCAGAATGTCCTCTTGGCTCCATTTGAAATCTCTCAGCCACTGAAATTTTATTTGTTCCATTTCTCTTCCCCCTTTTGGTCCAAGAATGCTTTCTCGATCCCACGATGCCAGGGCCAAGCTCATTCTCATTAAGTCATGTCCTATGTTGCCAAGGAGATTCACACCCCTCGGAGTCATGTCCCATGTAGGGGGGGAGGGCAGTGAGTTTACCTGCTGCGTTGGCTAAGAGAGAAAGGCCATATCTGAGCAACTAAAGAGGTTCTCTAGGGGTGACTCTTAGGTACAATTATAAGAAGGCTTGGCTCTCCTTTGCAGTAACAAGCTTCATAAGGGCAAGCCCCAAGATAGAGGGCTCAGCCTTTGAAATTGATAGTCCCCAATGCTTGTGAGAATCTCACTAATTCCCCAGGTGGAGAAGTTTAATATTTTCACATTTTCCCCAGTCCCTCAAGGGGGCTTTGCAAATACATTTTTATACTCTGCCCAGATTACTCTGAGATGTGTCAGGGCTTCACACTAACCTATAGAAACCAACCAGATTTCACTCCCTATTCAACATTCCATATAATTATGGTGTTTGAATAAACTGACCATACAAGTTAATTTATGTAGTGTGCTACAAAAAATATAGATTTTGCACCTAATAAACATCTCTCCCTTTTGTCTTATACAGAAGTTGAAGTTTTAAAACACCATCAATATCGTCCTTTACCCTTTAGTCTGATTTACCTTAGTCCTAACCAAGTCCTTTTTATTCATATCTCTAATTGAAGTCTGATCTCTTTTTCGGACTCTTTAAGATTTGCTTTATGGGGTAATGCTGACATTCATAGCTGCCAGACTCTGGCTCTGAGTCTCAGGTATCACACAGATATCCGAAGTTCCAGGGACCGACCAGGTTAATTTAGACATAGCCATTACAACTCAGGGATGGATGTAATTGCTGTAGGAGCTTACAATCTAGGAACCTTTACACTAAGCTTTCCCCTGATAACCTATGCTCTCAGATTTAATTCTCAGAGTTTGCTCATTATAGTTAGTCCATATTAGTGAGGCATTATACTACTTGTCTTTTCATTTCTGGTTTATTTCACTCAACATCCTATCATCAATGTCCATTCACCTAGTTGCATACCTCACAACTTCCTTCCTTCTTGCAGCAGCTCAATATTCCATTGTATGTATACACCACAATTCCCCATTCCATTCATCAGTCAGTGTAACCTTAGGCCACCTCCATCCAGTATGAATTGTGAATACTGCCACCATAAACTCCACTTTGCAAATGTCCATTCGTGTTCCTCTTTTCAGTTCTTTCAAGTATGTACCCAATAACAGAATTGCAGGATCATATGGCAACTCAATGCTTAGCTTCCTGTGGAACCACCACACTGCCCTCCAGATGGGCTGCACCATTCTACTTCTCTACGAGTTGTGATTAGGGACATCCACCCATCTCTTCATTTTCTGCAGCCGTTTTTCTCTTTCAGTATCTTAAATATATTACACCACTTCTTCTTGCTTCCATGGTTTCTACTGAGAAATCCACACATAGTCTTATCAGGCTTCCCTTGTATGTGATGGATCGCTTTTCTCTTGCTGCTTTCAGTATTCTCTCTTTGTCTCTGATGTTTGATAATCTGGTTATTAAGTGTCTTGGCATAGGCCTATTCAGATCTATTCTGTTTGGGGTATGCTGCATTTCTTGGATCTGTAATTTTATATCTTTTATAAGAGATGGGAAATTTTTGTTGATTGTTTCCTCTATTATTGCTTCTGCCCCTTTCCCTTCTCTTCTCCTTCTGGGACACCCATGACATATACATTCATGCGCTTCATGTTGGCATGAGACGTTGCTCATATTTTTCCATTCTTTTCCCTATCTGTTCTTTTGTGTGTAAAATTTCAGGTATCTTGTTCTCCAGTTCCTAAGTGTTTTCTTCTGCCTCTTGAAATCTGCTGTTGTATGTCTCCATTGTGTTTTTCATCTCGTGTTGTGCCTTTCATTTCCATAGATTCTGCCAGTTTTTTCAAACTTTTGATTTCTACCTTATGTTTGCCCAGTGTTCTCTTTATATCCTTCATCTCTTTTGCCATGTCCTTCCTAAACTGTTTTATTTGGTTTTTGAATTGATTTAACCTATTTATTTCAAAATCTTTGATTGTTTCATTAAAGTGAAACAATATCTCAACTGTATCTCAATTGAGGTATATGTTTGTTCCTTTGACTGGACCATATCTTCATTTTTCCTACTGTGATTTGTAGTTTTCTGTTGTTTAGGCATCTGGTTTCCTTGTTTGCCCCAATCAGATTTTCCCAGACCAGAGGGGCCTCAGATCTCAGAAGGGGGAAATATTCAGTATCAGGTTTCCCTGAGAGTGTGTCTTGGAAGATTGACAGACTTTCCTGTGAGGCCTCTAGCAACTGTGCTTTTCCTAACCTGCACAGCTAGTGGCACCTGTCAGCCTATTGCTCCCCACTGGTGTAACTCTTTAATTCTTGTTGTCCCTTTAATTCTCAGCTTAAGTTGTGTCTGTTTTGACTGTTTCCCCCCAGGCCCTGGGGGCTAAGTTCTGAAGGGCAGGCCAGCCCTAGAGCTGAGCCCCCTCTCCTTCCTCTTAGGGAAGATACACCATCTAGGGAGTTACCTTCTTGAATTACTCCTTTGTCTCTCTGACTCTGTTAACTCCACCTCTGCCTGGGTCAGAGTGCTACAAACTGAAAATGGCTGAGGTTTTCTCCAGTGAGCCACTCAGGTTGAGAGATAGCAAAAGGGAAAGTAAGCTTCTTTTCAGAGCCAGTCCACAGCCCCCAGTTTCACCTGTCAGTAAGAGAGCACCTGGTATTCTTGGCTCCCTTTCCCAGGACACAGGAGTTTTCTGGCTCTCTAAGGTCAGCTGTCTCTAAAAGCCTCTGCATGTTTTTTTAATTTAATTTTTTTTTTCCATCAGCCCCACCTCCTCTCCATTGAGAGTGACCTTGGTGTAATTTGCTGCTCATTAGGGGTTTGTCTATGTTTGTAGCTTGTATTCAGTGTTCACATTTGTTAATTAAAACCCCAGTTGGAGCTGGGTTGAGCTATATTTGCTTGCTCTGGGAATGCTGCTTTCTCCTACAGCAAGGTCTTGTAGCAGCTCATCCTGCCATGAGGGGAGGAGGCTCTTGTCACACTTCCGCAGTTTTGACTTACAGCTTATACGCTGCGATCTCAGCCATTCCACCCAATGCAGGTTGGTGTTCGATGTGTAGACAGTCACGGTTGTCCCCCAGCAGTTGTTCCAGATTATTTTGCTAGTTGTACCTGGTTGTGTATTAGTTGCTCCAGAGGACTAACTAAATTCCACACCTCTCTATGCCTCCATCTTGCCCCTCCCTAGATTGCTTTTAAAGCTGTTCGACTTGGCTTTCTTTATAATAGTAAGAAAACCAGAATCAACCTGAAGATTCAGCAGTAGGGCTCAAATAAGTTAAATAAGTGGGAGTACGATTGTAAAAATGATGTATAAATGAATTTTTTGATATGAAAGATAATACTGATATATCAAAGAAAAAAGTATGTTTGAAAAGAACATGTAGAGTTTCCTTTTTTTTGGAATGGCAAAGTAAAGGGCTCTGAAAATCTGTTCCCTCATAAAAAGCCATTAGAACACTGGCCAAAACTATCAAAATCAACTTTTTCAGGACTCTGGAAATTAGCGTAAAACAATCTGAAGAGTGTTCAAGAAAAATCACTTAATCTCAGTAAGAACAGTGAGCCAGGTGGTTTTATTGAGTTGCGCTAATCCCACCCCACCCCCCCAAACATCTGTAGTAAAATACAAACATATCAAATCATTGACATAACCTTAACTTTAATTAGCCAGAATAAGAAGAGCAAACTAAACCCAAAACAAGCAGAAGAAAGGAAATAAAGACTAAAGTGGAAAGAAATGAAGTGGAGAATTGAAAAGCAAAAGAGAAAAATCAACCCCATCAAAATTTCATTCTTTGTATAGATCAACAGAATTGGCAAGTCTTTACTACACTGACCAAGAAAATAATGGTGGAGGACTCAAATACCAGAAAGCATGAATAAAAAAGGAAAGACATTACTACCAACCTTACAGAAATGAAAAGGATTATAAGAGAATACTTTGAACAAATGTGTCAACAGATTGGGTCATCTAAATGAAATGGACAAATACCTAGAAAAACGCCAGTACTGAAAATGATCAAGAAATAGCAAATCAATGTAGACTTGTCACAATAAAGAGATTGAATCAGTTATTTAAAAAAAAAAAAACAAAGAACTCCCTGCAAAAAAAATGCCCAGGCTGAGATGGCTTCACAGATGAATTCTACCAAATGTTTAAAGAAGAATTAGCACTCATCCTTCACAGACTTTTCTAAAAAATAGAAGAGGGGAAAGACTTCCTAATTTATTCTATGAGGCCAATATTACCCTGAAACCAACCAGACAAAGACATCACGAGAAAAAAAAAAAGACCCGCATAAAAACTGCCAACAAAATACTGGCAAACAGAATCCAATATATAAAAAGGATTATATACCACAACCAAGTGGGATTTATCCCAGAATGAGAGGCTTGTTCAACATTCAACATACCAAAATCAATCAATGAATACATCATATATCAGTTAGTATAAAGGACAAAAATACATGATGAGCTCAACAGACTCAGAAAGGATTTAACAAAGTCCAGCACATTTTCATGATAAAAACACTTAAACTAGTAATAGAAGTGAACTTTTAACTTCTTCGTTGTGATAAAGGGCTTTTATGAAAAACTCATTGCTAATTCATACTTGATTGTGAAAGAATGAAATCTTTCCCCCTGTGATCAGGCACAGGACAAGGATTTCTGCTCTTGCTACTTCCATTCAACATTGTTCTGGAGGTTTTAGCCAGGGCAGTTAGGCATAAAGAGAGAAAAGGCATCCAGATTGTAAATGAAGTAAAACTATCTGTATTTGCAGATGATTTGATCTTGTATACAGAAAATCTTAAAAGAATCCACAAAAAATCTGTTAGAACTAATAAATGAGTTTAGCAAAACTGTAGGATACAGTATAATACATAAAAATCATTGCATTTCTATATACTAATAATGGCCAGTATGAAAGGGAAAAAAAAGCAATTCCATTTACAATAGCAGCAATAGAAGAATACTTAGTAATAAATTTAACAAAAAAAGTACAAGACTTGTATACTGAAAACTACCAAAAATTATTGAAAGAAATTAAGGAAGACCCAGTTAAATAGATATCCCATGTTCATGGATCAGAAGACTTAATATTGTTAAGGTGGTAATCCTCCCCAAATTGATCTACAAATTTAATACATTCCCTATCATTTCCAGCTGCTTTTTTTTGTTTGTTTGTTTTTGCATAAATTGATAATTTGATCCTCAAATTCATATAGAAATGCAAGGGAGCCAGAATAGCCAAAACAATCTTGGAAAACAAAAAAGAACAAAGTTGGAGGACTCACACTTCCAGATTTAAAAACTTACTGCAAAGCCACAGTTGTTGAGACATTGTTGTCCTGGCATAGGAATAGACATATGGATCAGTGAAACAGAATTGAAGGTCCAGAAATATTTTTATGGCCAGTTGTTTTTCAGCAATGGTGCCAGGGCAGTTCATTGGGGGAAAGAATAGTATATTTAACAAATGGTGTTGGGACTAAAGGTGTTCACATGCAAAAGTATAAATTTGGACCCTTACCTCAAATGAAAAACAGAATTACTCAAAGTGGATCATAGACCTAAATGTAAGAACTAAAACTATAAAACTTTTACAAGAAAACATAGGCATGTGAATTTTTGTGATCTTGGATTGGATAGTGGTTTCTAAGCTATGAAATCTAAAGCACAAGTGACAAAAGAAAAAGTAGATAAATGGACATCATCAAAATTAAAAACAGTACACTACACTATTAGAAAAGGATAAATGCAACCCATGAAATGGAAAAAAATATGTACAAATCATATATCTGATAAGGCACTTGAATTCAGAATCTATAAAGAACTCTTACATCTCAATAATAAAAAGACAACCCAACTTTTTTAAAATTGGCAAAGTGCTGGAATAGATATCCTTCAAAGAAGATGTATAAATGGCTTATAAAATATGCAAATGGCTGAAACAATGCTCATCATTAGGCTTTAGGGTAATACAAATCAAAACCTCAAGATACCACTTCCTACCCACTAGAATGATGATAACAAATGACAGACAATCATAAGTGTTGGAGAGGATATGGAGAAATTGTAATATTGCTTGTGGAAATGTAAAATGTAAAATGGTGCAGGCACTTTGGGAAACCATTTGGCATTTTCTCAAAATGCTGTTAAACATGGTGTTAATATATGACCCTGTAATTCCACTTCTAGGTATACACCTAGGCCAATTGAAAAATATATCCACACAAAAATATACTGTGAATAACAGCACTATTCATAATAGTCATAAGTGGAAACAACCCAAATTTATCCATTGACTTGTGAATGGATAGACAAAATATGGTAGATCCTTTCAGTGGAATAATATTGGCCATAGAAAGGAATGAAGTACTGATGCATGCTATAACATGAATGAAACTTGAAAACATGCTGAGTGAAAAAAGCCAGATGCAAAAGGCAACATAATGTATGACTGCATATATATGAAATGTCCAGCATGTGCAAATATATAGAAAATTAAAGTAGATTAGATGTTGCCATGGACTGGGAGGGAGGGGAGAATGAGGAGTAAATGTTAAAGGGTTTAGGGTGGTTTTCTTCCTGGGCCTGATTAAAGGTTTTAGAATTAGATGGTAGGGATTTCTGTAGAAAAAAATTCTGTTAATATACTAAAAGTCACTGAATTGTATACTCTAAAATGTTTTAATTTAAAATATGGGAATAGTTGCTCAATAAAAGTGTTATTTAAAAAAAGTAAACCTCAGGGAGATGACTAATAGACAAAAGATATAAAGTATGATTCCATAGTTCTTAAAATAAATATGTATTATAATATGCATAGAACCCCTTTGGAAGTGTATAAACAAAATGTTAATAGTGCTTTCGATTGTTGGTAGAGTGATAAATGATTTTATTTTTGTTTTCTGTTTTTTAATAATGTTTGTACATTTGATATGTATTAACTTGTATAATGATATAAATTACAAAAGATAAATTAGGTGATAAGGGTTTTTTGACATTTTTAGAGGTATGATCCCTTAGAATGGTGAGGGTGCACCCTGTGCAGAGGGGGATGATGGAGGGAATTGGTGATAACGGGAGGCATCCTATGTGCATCATATATTCAATAAGTTTGGCAGTGAATTTAAGGAAGGAGACTAGAAAAGACAGCTTGAGAGATCAGTATGAGTGTAGGAGAAACTGAATATTATAATAAAATTTTGCATATATGGATATTTATGATTATACATTATTTTATCTTTACTATGACCTATTTAGGTAATAGGGGCAATTTTTGTTTTGTAGACGAGTAAACTGAGGCACAGAGCAGGTCAAGTGGCTTGACCGAGATAGAAGTAGTCAGTACTAGAACTCAAGTCTTTGGCTCCAAAGCTAGTGCTTTTCCTGCAGTGCCTGGCTTCATCTTACGGAGTATAGAAAAACCAAAGCATGTAAGAGTAAGGGTTTAAGGTATAATAAGATTTGAAGGAGAACTGGATCAGGGGGACCACAAGTGTGGGAGTTCTAACTGAAAAAGAAGAGGGTCAGTCTTTCTAAGATTTGAGTGAAGTGTGTGGAGATGGCCCTTTGAAAATATCAGAAGAAAAGGTGCTTTTGGGGGGACTTTTGTTTCTATTATGAGTTCAGGGAGATAAATGTACCTCAAAGTAGTAATTTTGTTTGTGAACAGCCATGTGGATATTTGTAGAATATTAGCATTAATAATGTTAGAAATGAAGTCTATTTTTCTTTCATTCAGATCTATTCTTACATATAGCCGAATTGGAGGACGTGTCAAGACACTCACATTCTGCCAGGGTTCTCACTACTTAGCCATAGCATCTGATAATGGTGCTGTCCAGCTTCTTGGAATTGAGTCTTCTAAGCTGCCCAAGTCTCCTAAAATTCATCCTCTACAAAGCAGGTATCTATGGTTTGTCTTTTTAAAACTTTGCATTTAGTGTCCCGTGGTAATTTATTCCCCTTCCCTCAATGTAATTGGGATCTACCGAGAGCCAAGTACAACATCGTACCTCATTTTTAAAGCACATGAAATAAATAAAACTGCTTCCAACTCAAACACTATCACATGTAGTTGGTTTCAAAACACTACATCTACATGTTTTATTTGCTGCCGATTTGTTAAAAGGTCAGAAGAACATCTTGAAACTTGTGGTTCATCCCAGTTTGGAATCTGTTTGAACAACCTAATTATCAGTTATATCTTCTGTCTCAGCTATTGAAAGCACAACTCTGGCTAATTTTGAGAATGTAAGTGTTTTGCATTAAAGAAAACTCAAATGTTGTCAGCATTCTTTCACTTGGCATTGAAGTCTCTGTAGTTGATGGGAATAAGGAGTGTTTAGACAGATTATTTGTCTTACCATTTTAAAACAAAATACTATCTGGTTTTATTTAAGAATTTCCTTCACTTCTTCCAAATTGTGGCTGCTCACAGATTAAACACATGCATGGTAATATATTTAAAGACAAGGCAGAACAATTTTTTAACTGATTAGTAAGTGCTAAAAAAGAGGCTTCCAAAAGCAAAGAAAATGCTCTGTGGGAAACTACAGTCTACAGGGAGAAAAAGACAAGGGAACCAACAATTTCAATACAGTGTGGTCAGATGCTATGTTACAAGGACAGTGGGAGGCAGCCTGAAGGGTATGGGAAAGAAGGCCTAGAGAAGGTGAAACCATTTGTGAGTTAGCATCTCAGACAAAGCAGGGTAGTTGAGAAGAGCATGCCAGGCAGAGGTGGTGACCCTACAGGAAGAAAGCGGAATGAGGCGATACTTACAATTTAGTGGATTATTCAGGATGTGGGGGGAAAGATGGAATGCAGTCTGTGAGGAATCTGTTTTACATGGGAATCACATAATCACATTGAAAGGGAAGGGTAATAAGGGAGCCAACCTAAGAAACTTTGGAAAACAGTGTTTTAACTGGATATTTCAAGGCTAATGACAAAAGGAACTGAACACCATTGGGTAGCGTAGGCAGAAAGAGATGTTTGTTGGGTCACCTAGGAGTTTTTGCTTTTTTGTTTTGTTTTGTTTTTGCATTTAAAAAGTTATTTTCAACATAATTTATTGAAGAATTTGGGGCAGCTTTTGTCCAGGACACATTATATATGGCCTTTAAAAAAAAACAAATACCTGCCAGTTTTCTTTAAAACCCATTTAGTAGAGAATGACTGTATAGTAATGTATCTATTGAATTCCATGTAAGTTAACAAGAGCTATTGGGAAAATGTGCTGTATGGTGAGTGTGCTAGCAAGACACACACAGAGATGTGTTCAGTCTGTGCAGTTACCTCTCAGCCAACACCCCTTTTTGCTGTGAATGTTACTGTCTTTACCCTAAACCAAACATTAACTACCTCGATTGGGAGATTGTGCCAGGATGTTTAGATTTTACTCTGTCTGACGGCAGTATGTGCCAAACGTTGCCATAAGTCTTTTTTTGTTTGTTTCATTTAATCAGATCAATTCTTGTTATGGATGTTAATAATTAGATTTTGTGAAACTTTCTCACTTTTTTTTGGCATTTGGATTTTTCATCATCGCTCAGTGGTAATACAGTCAGATTGTTTGTAAACCTAATTGTTATCTAAAACAGGGATCAGCAAACTACAACCTACAGTATGGTCCATAAATTAAGAATGATCTTTGCATTTGTAAAGGGCTTTTAAAAAACAAAGAAGAATGTGCAATATAGATGTATGTAACTTGCAAAGCCTAAAATATTTAGTATCTCCCTCTCTACAGAAAATGTTTGCTGACAATTTATCTGAGAGAGAAAACTAAAATAGTATGTGTAAAAGCAGTATAGATGTATGTAACTTGCAAAGCCTAAAATATTTAGTATCTCCCTCTCTACACAAAATGTTTGCTGACAATTTATCTGAGAGAGAAAACTAAAATAGTATGTGTAAAAGCATGATATATATTGATCAAAGAGGCTGGCCAGTGTGTTTTATGATATTCTTCTTAGTTTTAAAAATGCTCAGTTTGAAAAAGTTTGGTGCTCCCATGCAACATAATATACCCATCAATAAAAAGGAATAAATTATTGACTCATGCAGCAACATTGATGAATCTTAAATGCATTGTGCTAAGAAAGAAGCCAGACCCAAAAGGCTATTTATTGTTTGTTTCCTATTTAAATGACGTTTTGGAAAACCTAAAATTATAGGGAGGAAAACAGGTCAGTTGTAGTCAGAGATTGGGGGTATGAGGAAGAGGTGACTACAAAGAGGCTGCATAAGATAATTTTGGGGGTGTGGAATTTATGTTTCTGTGGTAGTAGATACACAGCTAAACATTTGTCAAGACCCATAGACCTGTATACCACAAAAAGTGAATTTTACTGTATGCAAATTAAAAAAAATATTCAGGATGTGGTGGAGAGGTGGAATGCAGTCTGTGACAAATGAATCTGTTTCACATAGGAGTCACATAATCACACTGAAAGGGAAAGGTAATAAAGGAGCCCACCTAAGAAACTTTGGAAAACAGTGTTTTAACTGGATATTGCAAGGCTAATGACAAAAGGAACTGAACACAAACATTATATTCTAGTTGGTTGTTTTTCACAGGGGTGTGGGTTAACAGTTCTGAAACTACTTTGTATACAAGGTTGAACAAATAAGTAAATATATTGTAGATAATAAGAGCCATGTTTCTCACTGTTGGAGAAAGAAGTTACAAATAAGGAAAGGGAGAAGGCTGGAATAAACCCTGGTGCTGGGTAGGATTGGTAGAAGATATCAACATGGACTCGTGTGTGTGTGTGTGTGTGTGTGTGTGTGTGTATAAACACATACACGTGTAAATATATATAGATATATGTGTTTGTGGGTATATATACATATATATACATACACTCACACACATATACACACACAAATAGGTATAGAAATATAGATATGTCTATGGGTAAGGTAGTATACATAATATATTTCCCAAATCTGTCCATTGAGAGGGATTAGAAGCAGGGACACCCCCACAGCAGTGAGCATACTTAGTGCCTAGATCTTGGTTTTCTAAATACTGTTTCCAGTGAAAGGAACCAGGCTTCTTGGAGACTAGCTGCTTCCAGGAATGGGATGGGGAAAATAGAAGGTGAGCCTGGAGGATTCTGTGGTAAAGGAAAATTAGGAAGTCATTAAAAAAAAAAAAAAAGAGTATCTAAAGGGCACAGGAATGCACCTGAAAGTTTCCAAGGGCCAAAGTTGGGGCAATGTGAGCAACAAAATAAATAATTATAGTATTGGATTATAACCCAATAAAATAAATATCCATGAGTTCATGCTAATATAAAAAGGACTGAATCACTAAGTTAATGAGGAAGAATTCCGATCCATAAGTGTAAAAGGAATGAGAGATATAAAATCACCATTAGAATATAACAGTAATAAGTGGAGGAGGCATGATCCATCAATAGACATTAAAATTAGTGGGCAAACGTTTATGCAGAATCAGAATTTTTTACCTAGTTACAAAGTATTTCCTCTAAAAATTGACTAATTTCAAAGGGAAAAATAGTTAACACCACCAATAATAGTTACTGATATCTTATATTCCCTTATATGATGCACTGAGAAGGGCATATCACTTCTGTGATATTCTTCCCAATAACATATTTTCAGTTTAATCATGAGAAAACATCAGGCAAACTCAAATTGAGGGCTTTCTACAAAATAACAAACAGTCTTCAAAATGTCAAGGTCATGAAAGACAGTGGATGAACAGGGACTCTGAGATTGGAGGAGACAAAGGACATATAACAATTACATGCCATATGGTCTCCTGGATGGGATCCTGAAGCAGAAAAAGGCTACTAGTGGAAACACTGGTTAATCTGAATGCATTCTGTACTTTAAAATATTATACCAAGGTTTCTTAGTTTTGATAAATGTTTTATGGTTATATAAGATACTAACATTAGCGGAAGGTGGGTGGGAAGTATACAAGAACTTCCTGTACTATTTTTGCAATTCTTCTATAAGTCTAAAATTAGTTTTTAAAATTGCCTCAGCTATCATTCTCTTGATGGGTCACAATTTTTATTTCCTGACTATGGAGAGGATATAAATTTATTTTAAATGGAAGCTGGTGTCATGTTTTCACTCACTGGAAAAGTCTTTGGCTCTTGCTTTGTGTATTTCTCTAGAATTCTAGACCAGAAGGAGGATGGCTGTGTGGTGGATATACATCACTTCAACTCTGGTGCGCAGTCCGTTTTGGCTTATGCCACTGTGAATGGTTCTCTGGTTGGCTGGGACCTCAGGTCTTCAAGCAATGCGTGGACATTAAAGCATGATTTAAAGTCGGGCCTCATCACTTCCTTTGCTGTGGATATCCACCAGTGCTGGCTCTGCATTGGTAAGGTGACTTTTAAGTCATGGACTGGGTTTTAAATGCCGTTAATGCCCAGACTTGGCATCTTGTATAAGCTACTTTTTCTTTTTTCCCTCTTTATTAATTTTTCCCATCTCCTTTTCCCCCTCATAATTACTATTTTATAGCCACTTGCAATTTAATGTTTTCCATTTAAAAAAAGGACAGATTTGTAAGGGTGAAATTAAGTATATCTATCATAAAACAATTTCCCCTTTCTCCTTGTTCTTACATGAGTCTCTACTTTTTAACCATTATAGTGATCACATTTGCCGCTGTTCACTTTTTCTTCCAGGGAAGCAGCAAGCTTGGTTTATGGAAAACAGCATTTGAGTTTGAATAGATAGTTTTGAATTCCAGTAAACTCAGGCTACTTAACTCCTCTGATCTCATTTTCCTCATTTTCGAATGGGCTACTCCATTCAAAGGCTGCTTTGAGGGTCTACTGAGGTAAAAGCATCTATCACAATGCCTGGCAAGGGAGCATCTGTCTCAGTGCCTCGAAGACTGAAGATACACTGTGTCTTCTTGCTTGCTTTCTTTCCTCTTTTTTTACACCCCCATAACCACCCGGCAGCTATTGGGCTTTGAACCCACCTTTAGAGATGCTACATGTTATTTTTTTTCCCACTTTGCACTCTTACTCACAGGACTTATAATTGCTGGATTGAATTTAGGTTTCTAGAGTCCCTACTTTGCATTTGTGATATTTTTAAGTATCTGCTCTTTCCTTAATTGCTTTTTGTATAGTTTATACGGAATGCATTTTTTTCCCCTTTTATGTGAATAAATGGGATGGGTTCAGGAAGATGTAATGCCAGTCCTAGA
Source organism: Choloepus didactylus (assembly GCF_015220235.1). Taxonomy (NCBI): domain Eukaryota; kingdom Metazoa; phylum Chordata; class Mammalia; order Pilosa; family Megalonychidae; genus Choloepus; species Choloepus didactylus. The sequence continues at coordinate 166,176,372 of NC_051307.1, forward strand.
AAGGTAGATATTGCACAGCTAACAAACTAGCAAATGGCAGTGATGCCTCTCAGGAACTCTGATCAGCTTTGAGGAGGGTAGAAGATGCAGTCTGTAGCTGTTTGAGCCATAGTTCTGGAGTGTGGCAATGTGACAAACAGAAGGACACTGCCCCTTTTGTCTTTTCCTGCCCCCCAATCTCTCCATTGGAACTGGAGACCAATCCAGGAATGTACTCTACCTCTGTCACGACCAGCTGCCCATTGTTAGAGCAGATATTATTCTTTTGGGGATAAGGATGCCCTTTCTCTGTAGAACTTGAGGCCATTGGCAGATGCACAGGTATGCACCACAGTTTCTGCTGTGATTGGATAGCATACCTGTCTCCTGAATGTTTTGGAGAAAAGGGAACATGGAAATGATTGAAATCTAATGATAGTTACAAAGCCTCTGCTTCTTTGGTCTTGGTAAAGTGATCATTGAATGCCAAAAAACCATGTCTGGTAATTTAAGGAAACCAAAACATTTTGACTTAGCAAATTGAGTTTCTATCATTTCTTTAGAGCTTCTGATTTTGTGGGTACTTTTGGCAGTCAATAACAGTGTCAGTAATTAATGAATTATTCATTTTCAGTTTACATTCTTTAAACACTTGTGTAATAATATTGTGATAAGCCCTTTGTATCTTTGTTGTTTGAGCATTAGATGCTAATATTTTGTGGTGGTTTTTTTTTCCAGGTACAAGCAGCGGTACCATGGCTTGTTGGGACATGAGGTTTCAGTTGCCAATTTCCAGTCACTGTCATCCTTCCAGGGCTCGAATCAGACGCCTCTCAATGCATCCTCTGTATCAGTCTTGGGTGATTGCAGGTAAAATAGAGGGCTGGCTTTCAGATGTTGGGGGGTTTTTCTTGGAAAGTACATAATCCCTGCTGCCAAGACTCATGTTCTTAGACTTTCAGATTTTGTGTATGGACTGAGTTTAATTCTGCTCCATTCTGATGATAGAAGTTCCTACCACTGAAATCTTGCTGACACCTCATATTTATTATATTCTTTATCAGGCAGGGTTACAACAGGAAACAGATGGCATACCCAGGTTAGGATAATTTGAGGAAGATTTATTTTCATAGGAGCTATTTACAAAGGTATGGTAATAGGAACACCACAAAAAATGGTGCAACAACATGGGGCTAGTAACAGCAGAGAGCATGTAGAAGGCATGAGGGGAGTGAACAGTTACTAGAACTTGGTAGGAAGTTGAATAGACAAGGCACCTTGAGGGGAATGGTGATTTGGGGGTGAGGGACACAACCAGCGTGAGGTGAAGACTTGACTTTCCTCCTTCCCTTTAATCATCTGTTGGGAATAGGCCTGTGTTAGTTTCCTATGGCTTCTCTAACAGTTTACCACAAACTTGGCTTAAAACAACACAAATTTATTCTCTTATAGTTCTGGAGGATAGAAGTGTGAAATGGGTTTCACGAGGATAAAATCAGCATGTTGGCTCCAGGGACTCTAGGGAGAATCTGTTTCCTTGCCTTTTCTTGCATCTAGAGCTGCATTCCTTGCATTCCTAGGCCCATGGCCCCTTTTTCCATCTTCGTATTCAGCAGCATGTGGTCACAGTGCTGCCTTTGGCTGTCCAATCTCCCTATTTTTCTCCTCTTATGAGGATACTTGTGATTACAATTAGGGCCCTTCCAAATAATCCACGATACTCCTCATCTTGTCAAGGCCCTTAATTTAATCATGTTGGCAAGTTCATTTTTGCTATATAAGGTAACATTCTCAAGTTCCAGGGACCGGGACCTGGATAATCTTTGGGGGCACAGGCTGACCTTATCTAGAAGTTAGAGGGCAGAGGCCTACTGATGTGGTCCATACGGGTCAGCCTTAGAATGGCAAATGGAAGATGGACAACACTATGCTAACCCTCCTACTAACATCCCATCCTTAGACTGCTTCAGCCACTCTAGCCTCCTGGCTTTTTCCTTGAATAATAACCCTCCTGCTTCAGAGCCTTTGCATAGTTTTGTTTATTGTATCCAATAGAATGTGAATTTCATGAAACAGATTCTTTATTTGCTTTACTTTTTTTCCCCCAGTGTCTAAGACTGACTGGCTCATAGGAGGTACTTGGTAAATATTTTTGATTGACAGAACATTGGGATATTGTCACCCTCCCTGCTCAAAAATGCCTGTCTTTCTCAGGTGTACAGTTCTAGTTCTCTATAATCTGCCTCTACCATTCTTTCCTCTCCACTGTCGACTCTCACTTCTCCCTGTCACGAATGTGCTTTAGTTAAACCAACTATCTCTATTTCCCCCAAACATCCAGAGATTTTTGTTTTTATGCTTTTTGCTTATTCCATTCTTTCTGCCTGAAATGGTCTGCCTGCCACCTGTATTTGTCCAGTTTCACCTGTTGTTTCAGTTCCAGCGAAAGCATGTCCTTTTCCATGAAGCCACCTTGATTCTCATCCACTGATTGTGATCCTTACCTTCCTTGAATTTAGATGCGACTTTGCACTTTGCTCTTTTTGCTACCCTTGTCTTATACTTATTTTTTTCCCCTCCACTTCTGGTCTGTAGGTTTCTTGAGGGCAAAATCTGTTTATGATTTACCTTTGCACCCTCACAATTCTCTCCACTTGGTTGGAGACCAGTAAATATTTACTGTTTGGCTATTGGAAACATTTTTTTTGCACTCATCCATCTGGTTACAGAATCACAGTGTTATTTAAAAGTAATAGTATTTCTTGCAGGATGGGAAAAAACTGGGAGTTGGTACAGGCCGACTTGTATCCTTTGCCAAGATGCGAAAGCTCTGGAGCCAAGCCCTCCTTGTCTGAGTAATGGTTCTGGCTTTTGTCTCCCTTAGCTGTTCAGGGCAACAATGAAGTATCTATGTGGGATATGGAGACTGGTGACAGAAGATTTACTCTCTGGGCCAGCAGTGCACCGCCTCTTTCTGAGCTACAGGTTTGATTCCACTTTTTATTATGAAGGCCAATATTATTTCCCACATCCTAAGTACTTTAAGGCATTTTATCAAACATGATATCTGTTGGGATTTTGGGATTATGTTTTAAATTTGGGTTTTTCAATAGCATCAAGTATCATGTGGCCACTGCTGCATGGTTTTTTTGTTCGTTTTTTTTTTTTTTCCCAATTCCTTAGGCTTACTGTCTCTGCTGGCTCCATAAGGCTGCAGTGTCTTTTTGGGATGCCAGTAAGATCTGGGTTAGTTAGGAAAAACCCAGGTTGAAGTTGAGGTCATTGAAAAATGGAAAATGACCCTCTTACATGCACTTTTTGTGTTTGTCATGGTGCCGTGGATGTTTTACTGGGGCAAAAGTTAGGAAAATTTTTTTCTTTTTTAGCTGATGTCCTGCTCAAGGTGGTCCTGAAAATGAAAATTGAAAATTTGCAGGAAGCTGAACAGGCTATGCCTCCCTATTCAGAATGGTACATAGCAAATTCATTTTAAAGCCAAAGAAAGAAGTAGCTATGATATACACAATTGGTATCTCATTTCTTCAGGCAACCAGGGGCCTATGATAAATAAAGCTACTGACAGTTAACTTGCCTTTAGAAATGGCATCATTTATAAGAATATTTTGATGTTTATTTGACTCCATATTTCTTTTAAGCCTTCTCCTCACAGTGTCCATGGTATCTACTGTAGTCCTGCAGATGGAAATCCTATCCTGCTAACAGCTGGCTCAGACATGAAAATAAGGTACAGTACTTAATATATAATATGGTTTATACAAGGATGTTATTTATTATAGATATTTGCATCATAGCAATGTTTAAAATCTTCAGCATCTTGCAGGGACAGCTGTTAATACTTTATATGTAACTAATTTTATGCCATTTTAGAGAAGTGTCTTTTAATGGGAAAGAAGATATGTTATACATTGATGAATATAAGCAATCATTATCTCCTCACATTATCCTTCAGAGATTAATCATGATGTTTTTCCTCCTTTAGGTTTTGGGACTTAGCTTATCCAGAGAGATCCTATGTTGTTGCAGGAAGTACTAGTTCCCAGTCTGTGTCCTACTACAGGAAAATAATTGAAGGTACCGAAGTTGTTCAGGTATGGTGTTTTTATACGTACAAAATGGCTTTCATAAACAATGAGTTGGTTAAAATAAATGACTGTGGCCAAGATGGCAGTTTCAGTGAGTTTATTTTCTCTTAGGTTTTTCTGTATTTTTTCAAATTAACTTTTTTATTGAAGTATAATATCATATAGCAAGAGAATATATTCTAAGTGTACAACTTGATGAATTGTCACAAGCTAAACACAGTCATGCAACCAGCTACCATATCAAGAAATAGGGCATTGGTAACACCCAAAAAGCCCTTTCTCATGCTTCCCTCCAGTCTATTACCCCTGCCCTCTTCCAGGGGTAACTTCTATCCTGACTGACTTCTAATAGCCCAGATAAATTACGCCTTTGTTTGTCCTTTATATACATTGAACCCTATAGTATCTATACTCATATATAACTTCTTTTGCTCATCGTGGTATTTGTGATTCATTTATATTGTTGGGTGTAGTTGTGAATTGTTCATTCTAATGGCTGTACTCCATTTTGTGAGTATATCACAATTTATTTACCTATTTTACTCTTAATGGGGATGTGGGATAGTTTTCAGTTGGGGTATTACAAATATTCTAGTACATGCCTTTTGGTGAACTTTTATGCGTGCATTTGTATTTTTAAAATTTACTTATTTTTTTATTTAGGGAAGTCATAGGTTTAGAGAAAAATCATGCAGAAAGTATCAAGTTTTCCCTATTAGTAACACTTTACATTAATGTGGTACTTTTGTTACAATTGATGAAAATAACTACTACAATTATACTATTAACTGTAGTCCATAGTTTACATTAGAGTTCACTCTTTCTGTTGTATGGTAATGTTCTTTTTTAAAAATTTTTATTCTGGTAACATACATACAACCCAAAATTTCTCATTTTAACCACTTTCAAATATACAATTTGATGGTGTTAATTACATTAAGAATTTTGTGCTACAATTACCACCATCCATTATCAAAACTTTCCATCACCACAGACAGTAACACTGTACAAATTAAGCATTAACCCCACATTCCCTACTGTCAGTGCAGCGCCTGGCAACCTGTATTCTAGTTAATAACTATGAATTTGCATATTCTAATTATTTCATATATCTGAGATCGGATAATATTTGCCCTTTTGTGTCTGGCTTATTTCATTCAACATGATGTCCTCAAGGTACATCCATGTGACAACGTGCATCAGAACTTAACTCCTTTTTTTTTTACAGCTGAATAATATTTCATTGTGTGTTATACCACATTTTGTTTATCCATTCATCATGGGTTGCTTCCACCTTTTGGCTATTGTAAATAATGCCACTGTGAATATAGGTGTGCAAATGTCTGTTCCAGTCTCTGCTTTTAATTCTTTTGGGTGTATACTGAGATTGCTGGGTCATATGGTTATTATATACTTAACTTTCTAAGGAACTGCCAAACTGTTTTCACAGCTACTGCACCATTTTCCATTCCATCAACAATGTATGAGTATTCCTATTTCTCCGTGTACTCTCCAAGTATTTTCTATTGCTTTAATAGTTTCTAATCTAGTGGGTGTGAAATGGTATCTCATTGTGGTTTTGATTTGCATTTCCCTAATGGCTAATGAGGTTGAGCTTCCTTTCATATAGTTTTGGTCCATTGTATATCTTCTGTGGAGAAATGTCTATCCAGTTCTTTTGCCCATTATTTTAATTGGGTTGTCTTTATTAAGTTCTATGATTTCTTTATGTTTTCTGTATATTAAATCCTTACTGAATATGTGGTTTCCAAGTATTTTCTCCCAGTATGTAGGATGTCTTTTTGCATTTATGGTGAAGGCCTTAGATGCACAAAAGTCTCTCATTTTGTTGAAGTCCCACTTACCTATTATTTTTCTTTTGTGGCTTGTGCTTTGGGTGTAACGTCTAAAAAACTGTTGCCTAATACAAGGTCCTAAAATGTTTCCCTGTGTTTTCTTCTAGGAGTTTTATGGTTTTGATTCTTACATTTAGATCTCTGACCTGTTTTGAGATGATTTTTGTATATGTGTGAGATAAGGATCTGCCTTCATTCTTTTGCATGTGGATATCAGTTTTCCAAGCACCATTTGTTGAAAAGACTATTCTTTCCTCTTTGAATGGAGTAGGCATGTTTGTCGAAAATCAGTTGGCCATAGATGCGAGGGTTTATTTTTGAACTCTGTTTAATTCCATCGGTCTATATTTCTGTCCTTGTGCCAGTACCATGCGGTTTTGATTACTGTTGCTAAGATTTAAAATCAGGAAGTGTGGGTACTCCATAATCATTCTTCTTTTTCAGATGGCTTTAGCTATAGGGGCCCTTATCATTCCATGTAAATTTAATGATTGGCTTTTCCATTATTGCAAAGAAGGCTGTTCTATTTTGATTAGGATTGCATTGAATCTGTAAATCACTTTGGGTAGACTTCACATTTTAACAATGTTTAGTCTTCCAGTCTGTGAACATGGAATGTCCTTCCATTTATTTAGGTCTTTAATTTCTTTCAGCAATGTTCTATAGTTTTCCATGTACAAATACTTTACATTCTTGGTTATATTTATTCATATATATGTATATTATTAGAGAAGTTGTAGGAAAATCATGCATAAAATACAGAGTTCCCTCTACCACCCTATTAACACCTTGCATTAGTGTGGTACACTTATTACATTTTTATAATTGTACCATTAATTGTAGTCCATGGTTTACATTAGGGTTCACTGTGTTATACAGTTCTGTTTTGTTATTTAAAAATTTTTTATCCTAGTATCATATATACGACCTAAAATTTCCCCTTTTAACCACATTCAAATATATAATTCATTGTTGCTAGTGATGTTCACAGTGTTGTGCTACCATCACTACTATCGATCACCAAAATTATTCCATCAATACAAGTAGTAACTCTGTACAATTTAAGCATTAACTCCTCATTCCCTTCTCCCATTACCACCCCTGTAACCTTTATTCTATTTAGGTAACCTGTATTTTAGTTTCTGCCTCTATGAATTTGCTGATACTAGTTATTTCATATATATATATAGTGAGATCTTATAATATTTATCCTTTTGAGTCTGGCTTAACTCAACATGATGTCTTCTAGGTTCATCAATGTTGTCACATGTGTAACAACTTCATTCCTTTTTATGGCTGAATAATATTCCATTGTATGTATAGTCACATTTTGCTTCATTGATGGACACTCAAGTTGCTTCCATCTTATGGCAGTTGTCAGCAATGCCATTATGGACATCAGTGCACAAATACGTGTTTCAGTTCCTTCTTTCAATTCTTCTGGGTATATACCTAGATTTGGGATTGCTGGGTCAGAAAATTCTATACTTAATTTTCTGAGGAACTGCCGAACTCTTCCACAGCAGCTGAACCATTTTACTTTGCTACCAGCAATGAATCAGTGTTCCTATTTCTTCACATCCTCTCCAACACTTGTAATTTTCTGTGTTTTTTGTTTTTTGTTTTTAATTGCAGCCATTCTAGTAGGTGTGAAATGGTACATTGCATTGTGGTTTTGATTTGCATTTCCCTAATGGTTAATGATATTGAAAAATTTTTCATGTGTATATCTTTTTGTTCATTTGTATATCTTCTTTGAAGGAATTTCTATTCAAATTTTTTGCCCATTTTTAAATTGGTTTGTCTTTTTGTTGAGTTGTATGATTTCTTTATATTCTGGATATTAAATCCTTCTTGGTTATGTGGTTTCCAAATATTTTATTCCATTTTGTAGGTTATCTTTTTACTTTCATGATAATTCTTTGATGCACAAAAGTTTTAAAATTTTAATGAGGCCCCATTTTTTCTTTTGTTGCTTTTGCTTTGGGTGTAAAATCTAAGAAACCAGTGCCTAACACATGTTCTGAAGATGTTTCCCTGTGTTTCTTCTAGGAGTATTATGCTTTTGGTTCTTATATTTAGGTCTTTAATCCATTTTCAGTTGATTTTTGTATATGGTGTGAGATAAGGGTCCACCGTCATTCTTTTACATATGGACATTCAGTTTTCCCAGCACTATTTGTTGAAGAGACTATTCTTCCCCCATTGAATGGAGTTGGCCCATTTGTCAAAAATCACTTGATGATAGATGTGAGGATTTATTTCTGAACTCTCAATTTGATTCTATTGGTCTGTTTGTCTGCCCTTGTGCTGGTACTGTGCTGTTTTGGTTACTGTGGCTTTGTAATAAGTGTTAAGAAGTCTGAGTCCCCAAACTTTGTTCTTTGGCATCCCTTACCCTTCCATATAAATTCGATGATTGGCTCTTCCCTTTCTGCAAGGAAGCCTATTGGAATTTTGGTTAGGAACATGTTGAGTTAGTAAATCACTCTGGGTAGAACTGAGATTGCTGATTTTATTGATCTTTTTGAAGAATCAACTTTTGGTTTTGATGATTCTCTCTTTTTTAATTCTTTTTCATTTTCTCTGCTCTAATTTCCTTCCTTATGCTCACTTTGGGTTTAGCTTGCTCTCCTATTTTCTAGATCTTCCAGTTTTGAGGTTAGGTCTCTGGTTTGAGATATTTTTTAATGTAAGCATTTAAAGGTATAAATTTCTCTATCAGTACTGCTTTTGCTGCATCCCACATGTTTTTGTATGTTGTGTTTTTATTTTCATTTGCCTCAAGGTATTTCCTAATTTCCCTGATGATTTCTGTATTGAGCTGTTGGTTTTAAGGGCACTTTAATTTCCACATGTTTATGAATTTTCCATTTCTCCATCTGTTATTGATTTGTAGCTTCATTCCATTTTGGTTGTAGAAGATACACTGTAGATTTCAATATTTTTTAGTTTATTGAGACGTATTTTGTGATCTAACATATGGCCTATCTTGGAGAATGATCCATGTATACTAGAGAAGACTGTATTTCCAGATATTTTAGGGCTCTGCTGTTAGGTGCATATTGTCTTCTTGGTGAATTGGCCTCTTTTATCACTATAGAATGACCTTCTTTGTCCCTCATAACACTTTTGACTTAAAGTCTATTTTATCTGATATCGTTGTAGCTACTGCAGCTCTCTCTATTTGCATGGTATACATTTTCATATCCTTTCACTTTCAACCTATATGTCTTTGAGTTTAAGGTGAGACTCCTGTAAACAGGATATAGTTGATCGTGCTTTTTTATCCATCTGTCAATCTCTGCTTTTGACTGGAATGTTTAATCCATTTACATTTAAGCAACTACTGATAATGCATGGCTTTCTTCTGCCATTTTGCTATTTGGTCTTTGTAAGTCATAACTTTTTTATCCCTCAATTCTTTTTTTAATGCCTATTTTCATAGTTGTATAATTTTTTGTAAATTACAATTGAGTCTCTTTTCACTTCCTTCTTTATATACTTTTCACATACTTTCATTGTAGTTACCATGGGGCTTAAATTTAATACTGTAAATCTATACAATCATATCTGATTTTTCCAACTTAAATTCAGTCAATAACTGGAATAGCATACTCAGCCTCTGTTCTGTACCCCTCTTTCCCCAACCTTTGTGTTTTGTTACAGATTATATCTTTATACATTGTATGTCCAAAACCATAAATTTATTATTTTATAGGCATTTGCATTTTAGAACCTGTGAGAAGTAAATAGTGATCTACAAAAACATAAAATACAGTAGTACTGGCATTTATGCTTACCCATATGTTTACCTTTACCAGAGATCTTTCTCTTTGCTGCTTTAACCTCCTGTCTAGTGTCCTTTCCTTTCAGTCTGAAGTACTCCCTTTAACATTGCTTGTAGGGTAGGTCGAACTCCCTCAGCTTTTTAAAATCTGGGAATGTCTTCATTTCACCCTCATATTTGAAAGAGAGACTTGTAGGATATAAGTTTCTTGGTTGGCAATTATTTTCTTTCAGCACTTTAAATATTTCATCTTGCTATATTTACTTCTATCCTGGTATCATTTAACCCTCTCTGGAGTATATTCTTTTCCTTAGTTTTTTCTTTTGATGTTGACAAAACTTAATATATACAGAATATTGGCTTATTTATAAAGTTTCCTATTCGTAAGTGGCTGCTCATGGTTTCCAATGACTAGAAACCTCAAATATCATTTTGGACCCCCTCTCTTTACTCCTTTTGTGAAAGCATGATTAGTTCACAGAAGGTGTTAATGTAAAAAAAATAACTCAAGAAACATTCTAGAAGAATATTGACAAGAGGTAGAATTTGGTATATGCTTTTAACTTCTTTCTCCTTGACTTTTAACTATGAAACAGGAAATTCAGAATAAGCAGAAGGTAGGACCAAGTGATGACACCCCTCGGAGAGGCCCAGAATCTCTGCCTGTGGGACATCATGACATTATCACGGATGTCGCCACGTTCCAGACAACACAGGGTTTCATCATAACGGCTTCTAGAGATGGGATTGTTAAGGTGTGGAAATAAAAACCTAGTGATCTGTATAATTTTTAATAAAATTGTAAATATATAACTGAGAAAAGGTATTTCTAGAAACAGAAGTTAACAGCAAATTTGTTTCCTTAATTTTCCAAAATCATGTCTCTATTTTACGGTTTCATGATTAAACACATATCCCACCCAAGGTGGTTAAGGCAGTTGCACTTGGCTAGTTTGTCTTTGTATATATCACTGCAGTAATCTGTGTGACAATAGTGTCTCTGTGACATTTTATTGTATATGTCCCGGAGGTGAGGAATTTATGATGCTAAGACCTATTGATCTGAATTTACTTTGTATAGAAAAGATGGTTGTAAGCTATAATATAAACTTTTTTTTTTGCTATTAAAAATGCTATTTAAACAAACCAATAAACTATATCCAAAGAGGTTTTGTTTGTATTTAGTGATGTTTTTAACAGTAACATTTAACAGGAATAAAATCTCTAGCAGCATTTGTTCTGAGGTGAAGAAAGGGACTTGGAATCACAAGGAATCAGTGACAGAACTAGGCATTCTGTCTGAATCTCTGGATGCTCAGTGTTAAGCTCTTTTTGCTTTGCTGTCTTTATCCCTCTCTCTTCCTCTATGTTCTATAGTTTGCCTCATTAGTTATTTAGCATGGAAGACTTGATAGGCTGTGTATCAGTTCTAGAGAAATATGTCACTGCATGGCTATTGTCACTATTTTTTATAGACTCTACTGTAAATTCGGCAGTTTGGCCCATCAGCTTGCCCTTATTCAGTGCAGATTATTATTTTTTTAAATTCATGAAAAAGAAAAAAATAAAAATGATTAAGCTGTTAAAAATATGTCAGAAATAAATGTTAGCAGCTGACTGCTGTGGACTAGGAAAGACAGAGAGGCCCTCCACCCAGAGAAAAGAGGGGAACATGGCACAGTTCTGATCCAACTGTTGACTGGTGAAGTTGACCCTCTTGGTCATTCAGCTTTGATCCCTTCCAGGCAGGAGCCCGGGGCACCCACTCCACCATTTGTTTCCACACACACAGTAATTGTGGTGAGTGAGTGACTGAACTGGGCTGCAGCTCCTGGAGTGCATCCCCCACTCTCAAGGCCAATAGCTTCTGGTTGGCCTGGACCCTGTCAGGTTGGCTGCTATGGATAGAGTCAGGCAAGCCCTCCCACCCAGGAACAGACGGGTGCTTGGCATAGTTTTGATCCAACTGTTGTTCAGTGAAATTGGACTACAGGGTCCCGTAGCCTTGGTCTTTGGCTTGGACAGATGCTCAGAGCACCATGGTGCCATTATTACCACTCATCACAGAAACAAAGAGGACAGAGGACCAAAAAACCTTTGTAGGGCTGTGGGAAATAGTTTGCTAAAGAGTGCCATCTGCTGGGAAGGCTGGGGAAGTGCAGTCTTGGGAAGCTAATTTCCTGACCCTCTCTCCAGGGCCTTTTAGAACTAGTCTGCATACTTGTGTGGGACCCTGGCCCTGTTTTGGCTGGGAAGTACTGATGAACTGAGTGCCAAAGAAGACCTTTAACATAAACCCAATTGACATCAAAATCTTAGGTAAGATAGATAGGGAAATCAACTTTCAGAATAAGCTTATCAAGATAATCAGATGCCCAGATACCGGCAAAAAATTGCAAGGCATACTAAGCAAAATTAAGATATGACCAAGCTAAATGATCAAATTTAAATGACAGCGGAGATGCAGAAGTTGAAACAACTAATCAAGGATGTTCAAACAAATCTAAAAAAATTCAATGAGATGGCTAAAAAGATAAAAGATATAAAGAAGACACTAGGACAGCATAAAGAAGAATTTGAGAGAATACATTGAAAAATAACAGAGCTTCTGGAAATGAGAGACACTGTAGATGAAATTAAACATATACTAGAAACACACAATAGCAGAATTGAACAGGAAGAAGGGACCAGCAAGCAAGAAGACAGAGCAACTGAATATGAACAGACAAAAGAACAAATGGAGAAAAAAATGGAAAAAATTGAGCAGGGTCTCAGGGAAATGATTGACAACAACAAGCACACAAATATAAGCATCATAAATGTCCCAGAAAGAGAAGAGAAGGGAAAAGGGCCAGGAAGAATATTTGAGGATATAATGGCTGAAAATTTCCCAAACTTTATAAAAGATAGAAACATGAAAATCCAAGAAGCCCAACGTACTACAAACAGAATGAATCTGAATAGACCCACTCCAAGACACACACTAATCAAACTATCCAATGCTTAAGAGGAGAGAATCCTGAAAGCAGCAAGAGAAAAGTGATTTGCCATATACATGGGAAGCCAAATAAGGCTAAGTGCTGACTTCTCATCAGATACCATGGAGGTGAGAAGGCAGTGGCATGATATATTTAAGATAGTGAAAGAGAAAAATCGTCACCCAAGATTTCTTTATCCAGCAAAGCTGTGCTTCAAAAATGAGGGAGAGTTTAAAATATTCACAGATAAAAGAGAAGCTGAGATTGTTAATTAACAAGAGACCTGCCCTATAGGAACTAAAGGGAGTTCTGCTCGTGGAAAAAAAGGAGACAATGCAAGACTGTTAAAAGAGACAAAGAAGGACACTATATATTAATAAAAGGGGTAATTCACCAAGAAGAAATAATCATAAATATTTATGAACCTTAGAAGGTGTCCAAAAATACATGAGGCAAACACTGGCAACACCAAAGGGAGTAACAGGCATCATTACAACAATAGTTGGAGACTTCAATACACCACTGTCTTCAATAGATAGAACATCTAAACAGAGGATCAATAAGGAAACAGAGAACCTAAACAATGTAATAAATGAACTAGACCTAACAGACAAATATAGAACATTGCACCTCCAAATAGCAGGATATACATTCTTCTCAAAGTGCTCATGGAACACTGTCCAGGATAGACCACCTCCTGGGGCACAAAACTCGTCTTAATAAATTTACAAAGATTGAAATTTTATAAAGCATTTTCTCTGCTCATAAAGGAACAAAACTGTATATCAATAATAGGTAGAGAACTAGAAAATTCACAAATACAGGGAGGTTAAAGAACATACTTAGTGAATCAAAGAAGAAATTGCAAAAGAAATCAGTAAATATTTTGGGACAAATGAAAATGAGAACACAACATATCAAAACTTACGGGATGCAGCAAAGGCAGTGTTGAGAGGGAAATGTATAGCCCTAAATGCCTACATGAAAAAGGAGGAAAGAGCTAAAATCAAAGAACTATCTGAACACCTAAAGAAACTAGAGAAAAAAAACAGCAAACTAACCCCAAAGCAAGCAGAAGGAAAGAAATAGCAAAGATTAGAGCAGAAATCAATGAAACAGAAAAAAACAATAGAATAGAAAGAATTAATAAAAATAAGTTGGTTCTTTGAGAAGATCAATAAAATGGACGAACCCTTAGCCAGAATGACAAAGACAAAAATAGGGAAGATACAAATAAAATCATAAATGAGAGGGGTGTCATTGCCATGGATACCAAAGAAATAAAAAAGATTAAGAAGATACTATGAACAACTGTATGCCAACAAACTAGACAACTTGGCTGAAATGGACAATTTTCTAGATTCACATGAACAACCTACACTGACTGGAGAAGAAAGAGAAGATGTCAACAAACTAATCACAAGTAAAGAGAATGAATCAGTCTTCAAAAGCATCCCAACAAAAACCCAGGACCATATGGCTTCACAGGTGTTCCTGTTTGCCAAAGCTGCCATTATGCAAAATACCAAAAATGGATTGGCTTTTATAAAGGGGATTTATTAGGTTACACATTTACAGTTCTAAGGCCATAAAAGTGTCCAAACTAAGGCATCAACAGGAGGATACCTTTACTGAAGAAAGGCCAGTGGCATCTAGGAACAGCTCTTGTCAGCTGGGTAGGAACAGGGCTGGCATCTGCTAGTCCTTTGTTCCCAGGTTGCTTTCAGAATGGCTTTCTCCAAATTAACTCTGGCCTTTTGCCTCTCTTAGCTTCTCTCAGCTTTCTGCTTGATTCTCTTGGGGCATTTTCTCTCTACGCATCTGGGAGTCCTCTCTTACATTCTCCAGTGCAAACTCTGGGATTCTTCTCTTAGCTTAGCATCTCCAGACATCTTTCTGTCTACATCTCCAAGCATCTCCAAGTGTCTGGGTCTGTGTCGGCTCTCAGCTCTCTGAAAGGACTCCAGTGATCTAATTAAGGCCCACCTGGGAACGGCAGGGTAATGCCTCCATGGCAATGATCTAATCACAAGGTCCCACCTCCAGTTGGGTGGGTCACATGTCCATGGAAACAACCTAATCAAAAGTTTCCACCCTAATGAAAAGACTAATAAGTCTGCCCCACAAGATTGCATTAAAGAACATGGCTTTTGTGGGGGACATAATAGATTCAAACCAGCACAACAGGTGAATTTTACCAAGACTTCCAAGAAGAATTAATACCAATTCTGCTCAATCACTTACAAAAAACTGAAGAACAAGGAACACTAACTAATTCATTTTATCAAACCAACATTACCCTAATATCAATGTCTGACAAGATACGAGAAAAGAAAACTACACACCAACATCTCTAATGAATACAGATGAAAAAATCCTCAACAAAATATGCAAATTGAATCAATCAGTACATTAAATGAGTTGTGTTATCCCAGGTCGGCAAGGGTGGTTCAACACAAGAAAATCAATTGGTCGCATTAACAAATTAGTCACAATAACAAATTGAAAGGGAAATACCATATGATCACCTCGACTGATGCAGAAAAGGCAGTTGACAAAATCCAGCATCCTTTCTTGATAAAAACACTTCAAAAGATAGAAATTGAAGGAAACTGCCTCAACATAATTAAGGGCATCCATGAAAAACCCACAGCTAACATTGTACTGAATGGTAAGAGACTGAAAGCTTTCCCTTTAAGATGGGGAACAAGACAAAGATGCCCACTGTAACTACTACTGTTAAATATTGTGCTAGAAGTTCTAGTTAGAGCAGTTAGGCAAGAAAAAGAAATTTAAAACATCCAAATAAGGAAAAAAGATGTAAAACTTTCACTATTTGCAGACTACATGATCCTGTATTTAGAAAGCACCCCCCCAAAAAAACAAAAGCAAACTATGACAAAGCTACTAGAGCTAATAAACAAGTTTAGCAAAGTGGCAGGATACAAGATCAACACTCAAAAATCAATGGTGTTTCTGTACACTAGTAATGAGCTATCCAAGAAGGTGGTCAAGAAAAAAATTCCATTCACAGTAGCAACTAAAAGAATCACTAAATATCTAGGAATAAATGTAATCAAGGATGTAAAGCCTGTACACAGAAAACTATGTGACATTGCTAAAATAAATCAAAGAAGACCTAAATAAATGGAAAGACATTCCATGTTCATGGATTGGAAGACTAAATGTCATTAAGATGTTGTTCTGCCCCAATTGCTCTACAGATTAAATGCAACACTAATCAAAATTCCAACAGCTTATTTTATTGAAATGGAACAGCTAATTATCAAACTTATTTGGAAGGGAAGGGGGCCTTGAATAGCCAAAAAAAAAATCTTGAAAAGGAATGAAATGGGAGGGCTCATGCATCCTGATTTTAAAGCATATTATAAAACCATCTTAAAAAGTGGTCAAAACATATGGTGTTGGCATAAAGATAGACATATTGATCAATGGAATTGAGTTGAGAGTTCAGAAATAGACCCTCGGATCTATGATCAATTGGTTTTTGACAAGGCTCCCAAATCCACTCAACTGGGATAGAACAGTCTCTTCAATAAATGGTGCTGGGAGAAATGGATATCCATATACAAAAGAGTGAATGCAAACCTCTATCTCATTCCCTATGCAAAAATTAACACAAAATGGATCAAAGACCTAAATAAAAGAGTCAGGACTATAAAACTCCTAGAGGAAAATGTAGGGAACCATATTCAAGATCTAGTAACAGGAGGTAGTTTCTTAGACCTTGCATCCAAAATACAAGCTATGAAAGAAAAAAAAAAAAGATGAATTGGAGATCCTCAAAACTGAATACTTCTGCACTTGAAAGGACTTTTTCAAAAGGGTGAAAAGGCAGCCAGTTCAATGGTAGAAAATATTTGGAAACCACATATCTGATAAGAGTTTGATATCAGAATATGTAATAAACAATAAACTCAACAATAAAAGATGAACAACACAATTAAAAAATGGGCAAAAGATATGAATAGACATTTTTCCAAAGAGGGAATACAGATGGCTAAAAACCACATGAAAAGATGCGCATCTTTGCTAGCTATTAGGGAAATGCAAATAAAAACCACAGTGGCGTATCATTTCACGCCTATTAAAATGGCCACTATTAAACAAACTGGAAACAAGTATTGGAGAAATTAGGGTAATAGGAGAAATTGGAGAAATACTGAGAAATAGGAATACATATTCAGTGCTGGTGTGAATGTAAAATGATACAGCTGCTGTGGAAGACATTTGGCAGTTCCTCAGAAAGCTTAGAGTTGTCTATGATCTGGCACCACTACTCGGATATACACGGAAGACATGAAAGCAGGGACATGAACAGACATCTACACACCTATGTTCACAGCAGCATTACTCACAATTGCCCAAAGATGGAAACTCTAGTGTCCCTCAGCCAATGAATGGATAAACAAAATGTGGTGTATACATACAGTAGAATATTTTTCAGCAGTAAGGAGAATGAAGTCCTGAAGCATGTGACAACATGGATGAACCTTGAGGATATTATGTTGATAGAAATGGCAGACACAAAAGGACAAATATTATATAATCTTACTAATATGAACTAATTATACTGTATAAAGACATAGACATAGAATCTAGAATATAGGTTACCAGGAGATAGAATGACACTAGAGAATGGGGAGCAGTTGCTTAAAATATGTAGATTTTTAACTAGGTTGAATTGAAGTGAGTGGAAATGGATAGAGGCGATGGTAGCACATTATTGTGAGTATAATTAACAGTGCTGAATTGTGTGTGAGTGTGGTTGATAGGCGAAGTTTAGAGTCATATATGTCATCAGAAGGAAAGCCAGAGGCTAAAACATGGGACTGTATAACTTAGTAAATCTTGTGGACAATGACTGTGATTAACAGTACAAGTATAACAAATTTCTTCCATGGACTAGAACAAACATATGGAACTATCACAAGGAGTTAATAATAGAGTGGTATTTGGGGGAAAATGCACCTATTGCAAACTATGGACTGTAATTAACAGAATATCTTAATAGTCTTTCATCAGTAACAAATGTACCACACCAATACTAGGGTCAATGATGGGGAGGGGGAGGGATAAAGAGTACAGGATGCTTGGAGGTTTCTCTCTTTTTTTTCCCTTGGAGTAAGGAAAATGTTCTTAAATTTTATGTGGTGCTGAACATACCACTAGTGGTGATACTGTGAGCTATTGATTGTATACCTTGAATGGATTGTATGGTGTGTGAATATATCTCAATAAAATTGCATTTAAAACAAAGAATGTTAACTTTTCAAAGATCAAAATTGGCCTTTCCCAGTAAGGTAAAAAACCCTTCAAGATAATAGATTAACATTTGTACACAGACCTAATTCTCTCTCCGCATTTAATTCTCATCCACTTGCAGAAGTATTTATTGTGTTCAAAATATTTTAGTTTGAAATTAGTTACATGAGTTTACAAAACAAAAAGTTGGATAATACAAATCTGGTAAATACACTACTCACTTAAGAAACACTCAAAAATAATTTTCTATAATCCTTTAACTAGATAATTCATTTATGGAATAATCATAGTTTATAATGCATATGTCTAGCTTCACGATTTGGTACGCTTAGCATTCAGATAAATAAACCACAAAACTATTGGAAAACACACGTCATTAGTAAAGGACAAATTTACGAGATGGACTTTGACTAGACCAGATTGCTTACAGGATCAGTAGAATCTGCAAGTCTAATGTTGGCATTGTCATGTTGCATCGCCTCTACTGTCCTTAAAGTCTTCCAAGAGCATATTTACAGGGTTTTGAGCAAATAAGATCAATTTAGAGTCTGCAGGTGCTAGGAAAAAACATTTTTGAGACATAAACTGGTATTCTGAGAATGGACTTCAGGCCTGGAACCATTAGATTGATAAAACGTGGGAAGTGCTGAGTTAAAAAATAGAGTGAGCTGACAGAGATATGATCATTTTCTCCCTTTATCTTCCTATCTCCCATCCCCTGCACCCTGCAGAAAAGAGAGATCATTTGGTTGAATTGTTACTTAATATTAAAATGTATGTCATGTTGAGTTGCATCTCTTTTTGGCCTCCATATTTTCTTTGATTTAACAAGTTTGATTCATAGCTCAGTATGATAATGGTATGCTGGTTCTTTAGTCAATTAATTTACATTTTTAAACCAAGAACCCTTATTGCTTATTTGTGTGATTCTTGGTTTAAATAGCATTTTATTTAATTTACTTTCAACTTTTTTTTTTTTGCTGCATCATACTTTTAGGAGAAAGAGGTAAATTGTGGAAAGTACTAATACTAGGACTTTGTTTTTAAAAAAAGAACTTTCTTATTTGCAGTTCACATTCTACAGCCACCTCACCTGTTAATGATTAGAAGGATGACCCAAAAATACTGAAATTATCTCAATCACCAAAGAAATATTTGTTTGGTGTACTTTACTTACCAATGCAAAAAAAAAAAAATTTAAAAAAGACCAATGCATTTTAAAGGTATTTCCAACAAGCAGAAGAAAGGGGTTTTTCCTTAATTCAATGTTAACCAGAAAAATTCCTTTTATTAAAATATCTCTTAAATATTGTTCACCAATTTCCTGTACTTGAAACACAAACTTTTTTAGAACTTCTGAGCACCACTTAAGATGAATGAAGAAACCTGATATGCTTTATTCTTCTCTGTTACCTGAGTATGAATATTTCATTTAACTCCCTGGAATCCTTGCTCCTCTGAAGCCGTTGGGAGCTGAGCTATATCTATGGAGTTGCCTGAGTATGGATGGCAGAAGTGGTTTAAAAAAAAATTATGGCAGATAGCTCTTCTTTCCCAGGTTTTATGAAAAGAGGTATAGAAAACAAAATCAGAATGCATCCACTGATCTGTAATATCAGTAACCATCTGTCCCCCATGCATCTAAGCAAGGTCTCCCTTTCTGCAGAGAGGGATGGTCTGCTGTAGCAGGGACATGGCTACCAACAATGGTGTCAGCTTTTAGAATTTTAGGTAAGGTCATAAATAATGCCATGTTGGGGTTTATTTGTTGGAAATATCAGTCCTTCATTAGATTATAGTTACGTAAACTCGATGGCAGTGAGGAAATTTGGAGCCATCATAGAATGCTACTAGAGGCTAGCAGGGTATTTTTTTTGTAAAACTTCCCTGCTCTAACTCTCTCTGATGAATTTTGCATCTCTGCATGTAGATTTGTATATTAAAGCAATGATTTTCTTACCTTTTCCAAACTCAGAACGTGTGCATTTAAGGCTCCTTCAGAGCTTCGAGAATCTTGTTTTAGTGCTGTTCACCATTGAAATAGTTACCAGATGGGTAAAAGTAACTCATAAGTTCACCTTTGACAAGTTGTGTCTTTACTCACCTTGTCTAAAGAAAATAGGTATTAGTAGAAAATAATAAATGAAGGAAAAGAAAAAATAAAAGTCCATGAAGATGGCCAGGCAGGAGGCTCTGTGATGAAGAAAGAACTTGCAGCTCAAGGGAAATAATCTTTGTTCTGGGGGAATTGAGTTTCTCAGTGAATTAAGGAGGATTTGGAGCTGGGGAAAATTACCCTCTGCTTCTCACCTATCTAACCAAACAATTCAGAGGTGAGAGGAAACTGTACAGCACAAGCCTATCTGAGGAGTAGTTAGTCCACACAAAGAGAAAGGTGTGTTTAAATGGAATAGTCGTGCAAAGTCAAATCTTCAAAAACATGATATTCAAACAGCATCCATTTCTAGGTAAATGTTTTGCAACCCAAAGTGCTTGAAAATACTTCTGGTTAAATAGATGAGCATTAAACAGTAGTAAATTGAGATGAGGGCTTGGTTTGCAGAAAATACTGGACAGAGACCTGTAATCAAAAGAACTAGCCTTTGTCCATGTATACACATGATTACACTATACAAAATTTACTTTCAAATCACCTTTCCATTAGACTTTTCAAAAACACTTCTTTCATTCTTCCATCTTCTAATAACAGTTCTTGAACATATCCATTTTAGACTGCTGGAATTGTCAGGGTTGATCAAATAAATGGGCAAAATATATCAATCCCAATAAGTGCAAGGGGTCAGGTTACTTGATAGTCTGTAACTTGTGGCTTGTTCGGCTCTCAAGAGTAGAGTTCCAGATAAAGGCAAATGTGTTCCCTGCCCCCGCCCTGCCCTCAAAAAAAGTGACCCAGAGTGCTAACAGTGGGCTTAGATTTAGCTACTAATTTAAGTCTTAAGTCCTACCTTGCTTCCTAAGTGAGCACTTTCTTTATCCTGTCACTTGGGAACAGTTTTTATCATCCTTCTCCCAGTTTTAAAGAAAGGGAATATGTTTCTGGTAAAATTTCTAAAATTTTGAACATCATCATCTCTGCTTCCTCTTGCTACTGTTGAAAGGTATTTTTTATCTTGAAAAAATATTGCCTTCTGTGATGCATCTTGTTTGAGGGCAGCTTTATGTGGTCCAGGAATAGAGCTATAGAAGCAAAGAAAAAGAGAAACATTATAAAAGATAAATGTCATTTTAACCTTAATAGATTCCATATTTCTGTCTTCTTTCCTAGGTGAAATGTTGCACCCATTTCCTTGTTGCATTTCTCCAGGGTAATTTTATTAATATTACTAAACTAGGGGTTTTGACTGGCCCATATATAAAGAAGCTGGCAAATGAGACAGCTTGTCAGAGTATGCAAAAGTATAATTTTAACAGCCAAGTTTCCTCTTCATGGAATGTGTTTCACCTACATCTTCATATGGTTGGCTCCTCTGATTATCCAGATTTGGGTTCAAATGTTACCTCATCAGAGACCAACAAATCTGAAGTATTTCCAGTTTCACTCCTACTCCCTCACACAATATGCTCTTATTTTCTTCCTAACACTTATTACTATCTAAATTTTTATATACTGGTAAATTTCTTTATACTATGTTCTTCACTATTCCATCTAGAAAGTAAGGAACTTAGAAGAGTGCTTAGCATGTAGTAGACAACAAGTATCTGTTTAATGAAAGCATTAATGAATGTCACTCCATCACTCCCTCTCTTTCTTTCCCTCCTTCCCTTCTTTCCATCTATCCACCCTCCCATCCATCCAAATACATACCATCTCTTCTATGGAAGGCACTGTGTACAGTAGAGGAAATAGAACTAGAGCCTAATCTGGCAGACACATAAAGAGTTTGACTGGGAAGTAGTGAGTAACACAGCAATACAGGAGAGCTGGAGTCAGACCTCAGAAAGCCTTGAATGCCAGGTTCAGAAACCAAGGAATCCTAGAAGCCAAGAAGTTCTAGCCTGTCCAATAAAACTTTCTGTGCTGATGGAAATGCCCTTTAATCTGCACTGTCCAGTATGGCAGCCACTAGCCACACGTGGCTGTTAAGTACTTGAAATGTGGCTAGTGTAACTGAGGAACTGAATGCTTAGTTTCTTATGATTTCAATTGATTTAAATTTAAATAACCACATGTAGCTAACAATATTGGCTAGTGCAGGAAGGGAGCCATTTCTGACTTCATTTTATAGGGACGTGGTAGAAGAGCTTCGGGTCTGAAAACATGCTCATATCCTGGCCCCTTCACTTACTAGCTGAGCAGCTCTTGGCAAATCACACAGCTAGCATGATCCTTGTTTCCTCAGGTGCAAAACAGAGATTTAAAAAAGCCATATCGTTGTGAGCAACAACCGAAACCCCCAGGCTAGTGACCATGGTTCTCTGTTGGCTACAGATGAGGAAAATGAGGTGCCTGGAGGTGAAGGCCAGTGGCAGAACCAGGACTGCAAACCAACTTTTCTGCAGCTGAGAGTCCAATGTTTTTATACAGGACACCAAGGATAACTATCAAGATAATTTGGAATAGGAAAGGAAATGATAAGTTTCATGCTATCAGAAGCACCTGAATATGGGTATAGAAACATAGAAGAGAGGTGGCCTGGAACAGGTTAGACAGTTAAGAAGGTATGAGGAGCCTGGTACATAGCAGGCTCTTCATATATATATATATTTGTAGCATGTGTGGGAGCTTGGTGTAATAAAAACAGAGAGATTTATCAATATTGATAAACCTCAGTAATTAGCTGAATTGGAATCAAGATAGGATTCAAGAAAACCCCAAAATGTGAAGACCAGGGGAACAGTGGCAATATTCATCTATGATCCACTTCTTCACATTTAGATTTTTCTGGTTTCTCCAGGTATAAAATATGACCTCTCTCCAAGTCCAACAGAAATAAATATTTTAAGAATGATTACAGTGTAAGGTACAGAATTAAACTAAAATTAAATTATTTCATTTCTCTCTCTCTCTCACACACACACACACACACACACACACACACACACACACACTTTTTCCTTCATTTATAAAGAAAGTGGTGTAGGAGGAATCAAAACAACAAAGAGAACAATGCCATTCATGTTACATAGACCCTGAAACCTCCATGCACTATGTACTTAATGTCTGGTCTTCTGAAATCCAAATCCCAAAGTATATCTCAGTTCACTTCCTCAGGGATAATCAGGGTTTTACAAAGTTGACCAACAAACTTATCCCAGTTACCAAGAACAACAGCCATGACTACATTTCAGCAAATACAATCTCTTCCCACATTTCCTCCTCAGCTTTGCTCTTCCCTGTATTTTCTTGTTAATTTCAAGACTTCAAATATTATGAACCTACATTCTCCAAAGTCATAATTGCATACAGAGAACATGGCTATAATAATACGGAGAGTATATTCTTCTGGGTCTGAAACATACTGTTTTAGTGGCTTGGGTTAATCTTATTTTCTATGATGGTCTCTCTCTTTTTTTCCCCCTTCCCACTGTATCCCCCCTTTTTTTTCTTTTATGGCAAACTTAGTTATCTTAATCTTTTTTCTTCCTCTGTCTTTAAGAAAAAGTTAAGTCAGTAACTGCTAGTATAACATTGCTATCTTTTCTTTTTCCCCTTAAGTATTTTTATTCTCAAAAGGGTTGACTATGTTAAATAGCATATCTCTTAATTCCTATTTTCCACTTTATCATACATAGGAGTGTGTATTTGATAAAAGTCATCTGATTGCCCAGTTTGGATATCATATGGGCTTTCTTTATCTTTCTCCTACGTTGTGTTGTTCACACACGTTGCAGATTGGTACCTCTCAACAATACATTGTCAAGAGAAAGAAACAGGTATGAAATACCATTCAGTTCATTTTGCATCTTATGTCTAGCTCCAATAAAACTTGCAGAAAGAAAAAATATAGTAAATGCTAGATAAAATGAGGTGGGTGGGGCTAATTACAGATTTCAGTTCTCTGTGATCAGATTCCTCCATTCATGCAGATAATCAGGAGTCACACGTGCTGCATTTAGTACCTAACTGGATGCACTGGAGTAGAAAATTCAGGCAAAATTGCTTCTATTTCCAGAATTCTTTTTATCTTGATACACATTTTGTGTGTCCAGAAAACACTTTGGGAAGCAGAATTACAACAGCTGTAACTATTCACATGTCATTGGTGAATGTGTCCATTTTAAAAATTCAGTTGTTCTGACTCTTGTCTGCCACCCACTTTAAAGTCTTGGCACAAGTGCTTCCCTGACTGGATAAAATAACAAGGTGGTGGTTTTCTGTCTTTTATTGTCTCTGAGTGGATCCAACACTTAGAAACAGCTGCCTGCCATCTCACCCTCACTGGCCATATGTCTTTTTGGTTGCTTGTAGTGTGAGTCAGTTCATTTCTTTTTCATCTGAGAAGAATCAGCTTCTGTATTTCTCAAAATCTCACAGCACAATGATCAAATTCTTATGCAAGTCATTCTGAGGATTTGGCAAGTCATCTTTATGGGCATGCCTCCCGCCTAGCAGGCATTCTCATTTCTGTCAATCCTGGGTGTTCATTTCTGTCTCACTTCTATAAAATGGCTCAAGCAGAGAGTTCGAGAAGCAGCTAGGTGTCTTGTTACCTTTTATTATAGTCTTGGGACACTTAGAGAGGGCCTGGGGATTCCCAGCCAAATACACGGAATGAGGGAGTTCATACACAATGGTATGAATTTTATGTCTCAATTCTTGATGCCCCAGCAATTTTCTGGCAATTGACCATTCCAGATACATACAAGAAGTATATCTAGGGTAATACGGAGAAGGGAGGAAGAAACTTCTCATCCAAAGAGTCCATGAATCCTCTCCTTACTCATACTGTCTTTCAAATAGAAAGCACAGTGGGGTTTCCCAAAATCCCTTTTAATTGTATAGGTTGGCTCCATCTTCTTTCCTTGCAGTCATGATCAACCACATAATTTGTGAGCCCAGCACAAAATGAAAATGTGGGGTCCCTAGTTCAAAAAGCAGGAAAAAAGCTTTTTCTTTCTTCCATGGTCTGTCTGTCTGTCTCTCTCTCTCTCAACTTGTCATGGAGTGTTTTATTGCCTATTTAATGCCCATCCCTGGGCATGGGTAGACTCGTGAAGCAGTGCAGACCCTCACAGATGCCAAGCGACCTTGCCCTATTACATGTGTGTTTGGGGCTTACCAGCTACTGGACCCCTCTTCCCACCAGCTCCCCGACTGATGCCTCCAGAATTTGATCCAGGCTTCTGTGTCCCACGGTCCCAAGCCACAGTAACCCCAAGAGTATTGTAACCTCTTCACTGGCAAGTTGTGCCAGTTTGGATGTATTATGTCCCCCAAAATGCCATTTTCTTGTATGCAATCTTGTGGGGACAGGCATATTAGTGTTGATTAGGTTGGAATATGGATTAAGCTGTTTCCATGGAGCTGTGACCTACCCAAGTGTGAGTGGCTCCTTTGATTAGGGTGTGACCTCTTGATTGAATGTTTCCATGGAAATGTGGCCCTGCCCATTCATGGTGGACCTTGATTAGTTCACTGGAGTCCTACAAAAAGAACTCACAAACAGAGGGACCTGAAAGCAACTGAGAGTGACATTTTGGAGAAGAGCTGCAGCTGAGAGACACATTTTGAAGACAGCTGTTGAAAGGGACACTTTGAAGAACTCACAGGAACTGAGACAGGAGCTGGAATACAACCTAGGATCAGCGGATGCCAGCCATGTGCCTTCCCGGCTAACAGACGTTTTCCGGATGCCATTGGCCTTCCTTCGGTGAAGGTAAACTTGTTGATGCATTACCTTGGACACTTTTATGGCCTTAAGACTGTAACTCTGTAACCCAATAAATTCCTTTTGTAACAGCCAATCCATTTCTGGTGTTTTGCAAAAGGGCAGCATTAACAAACTGGAACACAAGTGTTAGGTACCTGTATAGGGGTAGGCAAGAGGCTCACCTTCACGTAGTTACCTGCCAAGCTCACTGCCAGCATAGGCTGGGATGGCCGCTGACCTGCCAAGACTGTGATAAGAGTTCTCCAAGCCTCCCCATGTTTGTGCCCAGGCTCCTGCCAGGGCTGTAGCGGTGCCTGACTGTGGGAGTGGTTAGGGAGACTGAGTCCTGGGAAGGTGGTGAGGCAGGACCACCAGTGAACTGAGACTCTACGTACCAACACCCCTCCCACCCCCCAGCACATGCCTTATTGTCCCACTGTACTTCATTTACAAAACACAACTTCAAAGATAAAATGATTAATAGCGACCTCAGAGCATTAAACCCCAAGTGGGGGCCCTTCTGAGTGCTGGGCTCATTGCAAAGGTGCTGGTCTCCTGCCCATGAAGCCAGCCGCTTGCAGTACCCACCAAACCTGACTCGGTAGGAGCACCAAGATCCCTCTTCGCCAGCTTTAACACATCCTCCATACTAAAGACGTGAGCCTCGGCAGGAGTCACAAGGCTTGATGTCGCGCCTGTTTCACCTTCCAAACTTCCAGACATCCACAGCAGAGGGAGCTCTACTCTTCTCGGACTGACTTCGCAGGGCTATTTTAGGCTTGACTTCAGGAAGTATTTGCTGCTGGACAGTTCCCCAGCACTAATTCAAGGGGAGGAGAGAGATTCCAGGCAGAGCTTCTCAAAGGTTCTGGAGCTGGGATTTTGCCCCTGATCATCACATAGAAGTGCACACACTACACAATAAAATGTAAATGTGACTCCCAGGGGCTAGTGCACACTTCATTTTGGTCAGGGGCAGAGTATGTATGAGTGTGTTAGTACATGATTTACTACAATTACTTTCCTAACTACTTATTTCAATTATTAATTTTTAAAAATGTAGTATTTGTAACATGCAAAAGGATAGAGTTTATGTATTTCTGAAATATTTCAATCAATATATTATGAAGTCTAATAAACACCATTGAACCCACTGCCCAATTTAAGATCTAAAGTAGAATACCATTGTGTCTCCTTGTATGTTCCCCTATAATCCCATATCCCATCCTTCCCCTTTGAGTATCCTGAAATTTGTATGTATTTGTATTTAAGAAACAAAAACAAAAGCATGTGTAGTATCCATAGACAATATATGGTCTAGTCTAGCCTGTTCTGAGCTGTGTAAGAACTGGCTTCATACAGCACATGGTCTTCATTTGGCTTTTTCTTTCTCTTTCTACAGATTGTTCATTGTTGTTGCATGTAGCTATAGTTTGTTAAGATAAGGTAGCAACCTAAACAATTTTTCTTCTCGACTACCTTTCTTATTTTACATGAGACAACCCTGGGGTGGAAAGACATAGGACTTTTTTTGCATATATTTAACATTTTCCACTTATCTTTTTTCTTTTTATCCAAATAGAAGTAGAATGTTTTGGGCATGATCTTTTAGCACTCCAAACTGCTCAACAATGCATCTCTCCCCCTGTTCTTTCAAATGGGACTTAGTAACAAATGGACTTTGGCACATATCCAACTCTTGGTAACCATTTTATATATATACACTTATTCCATAGTTTTCCAAGCAACAAATTATGATAGTTAAATTCACTTGGAAGTAACCATCAGTTAATCTTGAAGTAAGGACTCTTTCACAACTCCTTTCTGTTAAATTCTACAAGCATATTCTTTTATTTGGAGGTAACGTAGAATTCTATTGTGAGTTACACATTTAAGCTGTTTAAATAAAAACCCACAGAAATTCTCACTTATACCAAGTAACTGGTTTACATGTCATTATATCTTCATCTCCAGAGGATATGAAACATTTTAGGGATTCATAGAAAAATAAATAACATGGTTGAAGAGGTCTAAGAAAATGCTGACTTTTGAAATTTCACTTATTTTCCTTGATGTTCTCTATCCTCCCCTTCCATGATAAATCACGCACAGAAAAATTCAAACTGAGGTTAAACTCAAAAAGAAATCTTCAAGTCAAACACTTTTTCCAAGAGAATTAGTGTTCCTGACTTCTCATTTTCTCAAATCCAGCAAAACATTTTCGGCAATTAATTGCAGAGTCTTAAGGTTTCACCCAGGGTGCTTCTATGTACCTGTTTCAACAGGGAAGCACAATTCTGCTTCTACTACATTTCCTAGTGGAAGGACTTATCACCAAAGGGCTAGGCCACATGTTCTGTGACGAGGAAGACAGAATTTAAAGTCTGGTATTCAATTATTAAATGTGCATAATATTTGGGTGTAATTGGCATTAAAGAATTCAGTAATGCCCATTGCAAATAACTTACCTTGATAGACTTGATAATGAAAATAAGTAGTTAACTTTAAAATAAAAAGAGCCACATATTTAATAACATATAAATATTTTGATAAGAATGAACTGATATGACCAAGGAGAATCTAGAAATTCTTGGGTTAATTATAACAACATGGTGATAGGCTTTTCAAGGTACTTTCTAAACTCAGCAAGCCACTGTGCTCCAACTGCTCCATCAACAACTGGATGATTTCACAAGCTAGTGTATCTGACATCATTATAACCATATCAAATCCTTTTTCATTAGCTGCTGGAACCAGTCTATCCTCTGAAGCACAAATTGTCAAAATACATGCTTGAGGTAGGTTAATAATAGCAGAGAAATTCTTAATTCCAATCATTCCTAAATTGGGATTGTAAAAGTGCCACCCTGGAATTCATGTAGCTATAGTTTAGCCTCTTGAGCTTTGGTTGCTAAAGAAACATCTTTCGCAGTGGTTTCCAGTCCTTTTATATGTGCATTAAATACAATAGGAGTTATAAGTCCTGCAGGAGCACTGACGGCAACACTGATATCAACAATGTGATTCTGTCTTACAACTGTGTCCAGCCAAGAAGAATTTGCTTCAGGAACTTTCAAACGTGCCAAAGCTGAAGATTTCATGAGACTTCATTGACAGAAATTTTGCTCTCCCTTCTAACATAAGTTGTTTCCATACCAATAAAACTTCTCCCATATTTACATCAATAGAAAGGTAATAATGAGGTATGGTTTGCTTAGACTGCATTAACCGCCGTGCAATAACTCAGCGAACGTTGCTGATTGGGGTATCAGTGAAGACACCTGTAGGAACTGGTGTCACTCCTGGACCTGGGAAAAGCACAGCAGCTGCGGGGCAAGAGCAGCTTTGAGAGGCACAAAAGAGTCCATGTCCTTCTTGGGCCCGTCCCTTTCACTTGTGCAAGGTCAATCCCTTTCTCTGCTGCCACTTTCTTTGCAAGAAGGCTAATAAACACCCTCCCCTTTGGTCCAGCAGAAGTAGCTGGGTGGGCGGCTAAAGGTGCAGAAGCTACAGGTTGGGGAGCTGGAGGAACAGTGGCCACCGGGGGTGGGGTAGGTGGTGGTGCTTGGGGTTTTAAATCAGTTACTTCAGTTGGCCTACAGTCAGCAAATGCTGGTATATCTGCCTCTTTTTCTACAATGATACAGAGTGGGGCTCCTAGAGACATCTCTTGTGCCTTCAGGGATCAAGATTTTTGCCAGGTAACCTTCCTGAACTTCAAAACTATAGTGGCCTTGTCAGTCTCTACTCTGCCAACAAGTCCCCTTCACTTAGCTTTTCAGCCACTTTTTTTTCCCATCTCTGAACTGTGCCCATGGTCATGGTGGGAGAAAGGGCATGTGAGGGGATATGAGCTACCAGGAGCCTGAGCAGAAGGTGTTGGAGGGAAGCAGCGGCAGCAGGGGTTGCTTGTAGGGGAGGTGCTGCAGAGAAATCCAATGTATAATTTTTTAAGGCCTCAATATCCTCTGGCTTTTCAACTGTAATAAGGATAACTGCTCCAACTGGAACATCTCTGGCACCTTCAGCAACAAGAATCTTTGCTATGTAACATTCTTCCAGGCTCTCAAACCCAACAGTGGCTTTATGTGTTTCAACTTCTACAATTAGATCACCCTCACTGATTTTTTTCCCTTTCCTTTTTACCCCCAACAGGCTATGGTACCGGCCAGCATTGTGGGAGAAAGCGAGGGCAATGGAACCTTCCAATGCAGCGGAAGACTGCAACAGCAGCGGCCGGGCAACGCCAAAAGCTGCGGCAGGAGGCGGTTCAGCGCTGTGGCCTAAGAGCTGGGGCTCCAGCCGCAAAGTGCGGGGACCCCACCATACCCTGTAATCGGCACTGTTGAAATGGGCTGGGGTCTGGCCAAACCGTGGGGTCATGCAGAGAGCTTTGGGTCCCTCTGGCAAGGCCGTGCACCAAGCCCGGAATCCCACCCTTGGAGCCACATGCTGGGCCCGTCATGCACAGAGATCCACATAATGCACATACCCTGAGACCCCAAACCCAACGCCGTCTCCAGAGTCATCCACTGAATTTTAAAAAGTTATTTTTTATTTTGGAAATTGTCAATTCACAGAAAATTGGAAAAAACAGAACCATGAATAACTATACTCTCCACCTAGATTTTCCAATTGTTACCATCTTGTATGCATGTATAGATATGTGCGCGCGCGCACACACACACACACACACACACACACCACCCTATTTCCCTTTAGGAAAACCACTTGAAAGTAGATTGAAGTCATCATACATGTTATTCATAAATATTTCAGCATGCCTCTTTCGAGAACAAAGATATTCTCTTACACAACCATGATACTATTCCTACACACAAGAAAGTCAACATGAATTCAATAATATCATCCAACATGTCCCCAGTTGTCCTGAAAATGTCATCTATGGCAGCTCTTATTTTTTCCTCTAATCTAGGATCCAATCAAAGTTCACACAACTACATTTGGCTAAGTCTCATTAGTCTCCCCCATTCTAGAACAGCACTCCACCATCCCTTGAAACCTATGAAGAGTAGAGGCTAGTTGTCCTGAAGGGCATTCCACATTCTGGTATTGTCCAACTGTTGCCTCATTATTAGACTCGGGTCAAACATCTCCAGCAGGAACTTCACACAGGTGATGATCCTGCTGCATCACAACATAGCACATAATACCAGTACTTAAAGGAGGTGCCACCAGATAGCGCCATGTAAAGACACATTTTCACATTTCCCTCTTTGTAATTAATAAGTAATTTGTGATTGTGTAAATAGACAGTTCCCCAACCTCCTTTCATCTACTGTTTTTAGCATCCCTTAAAGATCCTTGTCTGGCTCAGTTATTACAATGGGGATTACATCAGTGATTTTCTAATTCTCCCATTCGTTCTACATTTATTAGCTGGCATTCTTCCATATAGAAGAACCACCCCCCCCCCACCTTTTTTGGTATCTTTATGGATGTAAAAATTCAATATGTTATAATCCATTATCATCATTATTTTTTCCTATGTTCAAAATACCCAAATCAGGCCAGTGGGAGTCTTTTCAAGATAGCCCCTCTGTCCTTTTGACATGACAGTTTTTTACTACTTTCTTGCCTTCTGGCACAAGAAAAGTTCCAGGTTCACAATGTACTTTCCCTGATGCAACCTAGAATTTGGTATTTCTCCAAAAATCCCTGGTTCATTTTAGTGGGGAATGGTATTTAGAAAACAAGATCTGGCCATTGGGTATGCTCGTGGCCTCTTGGGTGTCCCACGAGTGTTTTTCCATCTTAAAAAAATTCTATTTGGTTGTTTTTCAGATAAACATGGTCATTTTTATTGCATCTTGTAACCTCAAATTATATTTTAATATCATGCAGCAAGAGATTTTGCCTGAATAGGATGGAAGAAGAAGAAGAAAAGGAAAAGGAACAAAGATAAAAGAGGCAGAGAAGGAAGGTGGGGGGCACATACATCAATACTATCAAGCAGATAATACCTTTGTAACTGTCGTGGGGGCTGCCTTGGATCTGAAGGAGTGAATCTGTTGCATTTTGTTCTGAAATTTACTGGTGGATATTTGTTGATTGCACCTAGGAAGAGAAAAGTCTGTGATGAGTCTTATTCACAGCAGTCGACGTTACTCAAATCTGTTCCCTACACAAAGAATCACTTCACTCTTTTTAACATCCAGAAAGAGATGCCAACTATGTGGCCATATGAGATGAAAGCAGATTTCCCAGAGGAATCTTTAGATTTGGGTTTAGAAAATACCTCTCTGCCGAATTTGTAGGTGGAGAATTCCACTAACTTTTCAGAAAGATGCCCTTAGCCGTTAAAGTTATGGTCAAACATTAAAGGAGATGTAGTGAACCAGTCCTAAGAGTCTGGCCTGTAGTTGAAGTGAACTGATCAGAATATTTATTTTTCATTGGCTTCTTTGCAATATCAGAATGCAAAGAAAAAATATTTCCTTTATGGTCTTAGGATCACTGACAACAACAGTAACAACAGCGCTATCTTGGGTTTGATTTGTTGGTGGCTCATTTCATTTGGAAGTGTAAGAGATTGACGTGGTCCACATAAATTAATTCTTCATAATAATGAAACACCATGAACCACCACCAAGAATTTGGGGTGGGGGGTGGGGGGCGGGTGGGAAGGGAATTCCATCTTAAACTTCCTTCAACTTCTTGTCTCATAGGACTGTTATTTTACAAGTTTCTCAAAGTCTTTCAAGGTGTTCTTTTGTTTTACTCCTACAAATGCTTTCTGATTATTCCTTCAGAATGACTTCTAGCCCTGTTTTTTTTCCCCTCCTTTTTCTCTAGTTCCTCTTTCTGGTTCCTATTTCAGAATACATCCAATAAGTTTCATTCTGAGAGTATATTGCTCCTATATCAGTGTTTCTCAAACCTTAATATGCATATGAATCATCTAGGGATCGTATTAAAATGCCAATTCTGGTTCAGAATGGCTGGGGTGGGGCCTGAGATTGTGCATTTCTAACAAGCTCTCGAAGGATACTGATACTGCTCATCTGAGGCTCACAGTTGAAGCAGCCGAGGACTAGCAGACACATGGCTCCATCAACTATTTCCTAGGCTCCCCAGGCTGACTGGTCCATGTCTCTGCAGCCTTGACTAGTCTCACCGCATCATGTCAGTGACATGCAATGGCCTCTCACTTGAGTTATACCGGGTGCTCTGTTGCCTGAGTGTTCACTTTTCTTTATCTGAACCCCAATGGCTTATTCACCATGAAAATGTTCAGAAATCCTGCCCTGTGCTTTTTGACCCTCAGAGTCAATTCAGGTCATGGCTTCTTTTTATTCATCTTGTTGAATTAAGAATGGTTTCCATACTTTCAATGCAAGGTCAATCCAAGAAGCCCACGTTTCTTTTTATGGGCACTGGTTACACTAATTACTGGCATCAAAAAATTCATTAATGACACAGAGAAAGTTTTGCAAGGGTGTATCTTTCATTCTGACAGGTAAAATAGTATCTCCTAATATTTCAAACACTGCCTCTGGAACTTGTGAAAGCAAAGCCAAGAATTGTTTACTTTAAATTTTCTTTGGCTCTTTTTTGGTGTGTTAACTGATCAAACTTTCCATCAAAGGCAGCACGCTAATGTTACATGGCAAGGGTTTCTACTTTGCAGCTAAAGTCCAGGCTATGACCTCACACCCCCAGACTACACTGCTCCATGCAGCCAGATGTGTGAGCAGCTGCTTGTTTTGATTCTCTATAGTAACCACAGGCATAAAAAAAGATGAGCCAGAACATTAAATTCTTAGGAATCAGAGCCCTCCACTGCCCATTATAACATATGTTCTTTTTCTGACCCTATGATGCCCTTAAAGACAGAGAATAGGTTTCCAAGAATCTATGTCAGCTCATCAATCCTTTTTTTGGGAAAAGCAAATATATTCTTAACGTGCAGGAAAGACCAGATTTTATGACTTACGCCTGACTGAATTTATAAAGGACTTCGTAAACTTCACACTGTATCTGTGGTCAGGCTTATGAATTCGGCCAAGCTGAATCAAGTGGTGTTCCAAAGGGTGGCTGGCTAGATCTTCTAGTTCCTTGTCATTCCAAGTAGGGCCAAGGGAAAACACAAATAGCGCATAACCTTGGCATTTGGCTCGTAAGGATTCTTTCTTTAAGGTTTCCTTATCCAAATAGCTGGTTTCCCCAGCAGATATCACAAATATGACTTTGTTTCTTCTCAGATTGGGTGTACTTAAAAAGACATTGTCCAGAATCCACTGTAAAGCGTGGCCAATAAAAGCATCTCCATTTAGTTGTTGAACGGATTCTTTCATGTGCCTCTTCATGAGGCGTTTACTGCTGTAGGTGGTAAGGTTGAACTCGGTTCTAACGGGACTCTTCTGAGTGTAGGGTTGGAAGTCAGGGGGAGCATGGCTCAATAGGGCCACCCTGTCTCCAGTGACAGAGGTCATGGGTTCTGGGGTGATTTCAAAGTGATCTAACAGTGCTCCCAGGAAGTCTCTTATGTCTTCAAATTCGGCACGTCCCACGTTCCGAGAGCCATCCAGAAGGAAAGCAGCGTCCACGTAAGACTGCAGAGGGGATGGTTTGGCTTGATCACAAGAAGCATCCGGCTTGCAAATGTCTGCAAAACAGAAGTCACTTAGGGTTACTAAACAGAAACGGACAGGAAAGGAAAGATAGTCTCTTAGATATTTTGACATTTGTAAACAGCATAATCTTTGATGTTAAAATAGTTACTAAATGACTTTGATATTAACAACAAAATTTCCTAGTACATGGCTTGTATCTAGAACCAAAAAGCACAGATTTTACACGTAATCTTAGTCTTGGATTCCATTCACTAACTCTGACTGACTTTTAATAATTAAGACTATTTTCAACATATGTTTCATCTTGGCTGAATTTTAAGTTCATAAATATCTAAATTGACAATATATCTAATGTACACACGATTACATTGTACCACAACACAAAAGCTAGTGATTTTCTCAAAACTGACAATATAGTTTAAACCTTTATCATTAGGTCACATTGCTGTAATATGAAAAAGTAATCTGCTTAAAAAGTAAGAGTGAAAAAAAGCAATGGATCTTTTATTCAATTTAAATAATTGTTTATCACTCAATGTCTATTTTTGTACACTTCTGAAGGACAAAACAACCACTCTATGATGCTTATTCGTTGAAAGTTCAGTACATGTTTGTTAAATGAATGAATATAAATATCACATATTAATGGACTTTCATAAAATATGAGGTCATTCTCATAAATGTGCTTATCTCATTTAACACAAGAATGTGTAATAATAAAAATAGAGAGTGAATTTTATTGAATCTAACCACAGTGAATATTCACAGGATTAAAAAATATTTGGAGCTGTAAAGATCTTAGAGGTCACCTAATCCAACCTCCTCATCTTACAGAAAAGACTCAAGCCAGAAGAGGAAAAACATCTTGCCAAAGGACGCACTATTATTTCTAGAACTTTTTACACATGAAGTCAGTGTTCTGTTATTAGAGATGAAGACTTGTGGTGTAGAGGAGGAGAGGCCCGCTGGCCTGAGATCTGGGATGCTGGATTCTAGTCTTGTCTCAATAACGGACATGCTGTGTGTCCCTAGTCAAGTTACCTCTCCACCCTGGGCCTCAATTCAAAATTCCTCTGGCGTTGCTCAGAATCACCCTAATACTCCATCTAGGGCTGACATTCTATAATCCTAGGTTTTCAATAACAGTCGGTGGTTGCAGATGAGAATGTCCTCTTTAAAAACCGAAGAGAAAAAAGAGCAATGGGTTAACACGTGTGTGAACAGCTGGCACTTAGATATAGCATGGCCCATGAATAAAAGTTACTAGATGAAAGATTAATGACCAGAATGCAGGTCCTAGGGGATATTGCAATCTTCCTAACTTGTCTTTCTCATGGACTCACTAAATTTTGGCTGTAGATAAGTTATGTTTCCCTTATTGAAATTCAGTAAGATTTTCTGTCCCTGTATAATGGTCAGATGACAGAATAGTCACTTGACTACACGGGAGTTTTTAAAATCAGAGGCAGCAGGCTGCACATTTGCTTAGTTTTGTGGGTTTTTTAATTGCAGGAAACAACAGCCAAGATATCGTCCATGATAATGCCTGAGAGGCAAAACAAGGGTTTGGGCCAAGAAATGGAGCCAAAATCTATCCCCAGTCACACATATGCAGCTTTTGATTATGTAAGATACCAGCACACTATTGTAACTGACATGTTTGAAAGTGCAACTGAGAATATATAGGGTGGGATGTATCTCGCCACAGCATGATTGGCACTTTAACTACTTTGAATTAAGAATGCCAGTACCTATGCTGATCTTGTACAACTGAGGGAGGGAGGGAGGAAGGGAGATTAGAGGGAGGCAGAGGCGAAGACGACAGAAAGAAAGACTGGAAATCCTACTTCTCTCTCCAAGCTGCCACCTCCCTGTGAGGTCATTTATGTGGCAGGTATTAGCATCTCACTGATACACAAGGGGAAGGAGAGGAATTCTGCATTTTCTTCAAGGCCAAATGGGGAATTTCAGGAAGCAAAAAATGGGACCTTCCTTATTCATTAACTGCAGGGAATTTAGAGCCAGGCTTCTTGGGTTTGACCTGGCTGTGGTTCTGAGCAAGTTATTTCATCTCTCTAAGCCTCATTTTCCTCATCTGTAAAATGGAGCTAATAATAGTTCAAATGTTTTAGGGTGATTGAGAGGATTGAACAAAATAATTCATTTAAAGCGATCAGAACAGTGCATGGCATATAGCAAATGGCTGATAACTGTCAAATATTACACCCAGAAATCTCAGTGGTTTCTACCATCTTCATAATTATTAGACACAAATTGAAGTTAGAGTCCAGTTTTCTAGCTAGTTCTATTGAGCCTGTTTAAAGCACAAGAAAAGACAAACCATCTCTGCAAACTTCTTTGATGCTTAACATTTGGGTCTCTGTGAAGTTTCTTTTCAATGAGAAATGCATGAATTCCTGCTAGTTTTCACTTCTACTGCACTAAAAGAAACCTCCCCAAGCAGGTAGGACAGTAGTGAATTGCTGTAGAGCCTTCTTGGAGGTTGTGAACATTTGAGACTTGGAAAACATATAAATATACTTACAGCATGAAAAACTTGGCATGAGACAGGGTAACCTTTTTCTGAAAATCATCATTATTTCCTGGCAGCTGCACTGAGTACAGAGGTATGGAATGTAACCCTCCTGTGGCAATATATAGGAGGGGACCCAGCTTGCTGGGCTGAGAGGTTCCATCTGTGGGAGATGCTGTGTGATGCAGTGAGCCCAGAGCCTGGGAAGTCCTCCTGAGGCCACCCACATCCCCACTGCCAAGTTCCAGCTGCTCCTGCCAATGGTGACTCAATGCGCTTAACAGGCCTGACCAAATTATGTTCCCTCTGTGGGTCTTACCATAGCAGAAAGTGCATTGCTGGAGTCTTTCTAATGCTGGCGTGTCGTCGGCCCCAGGTGGAACCATTATTACTTGGAATGTGCCAGTGTCATCGATCTGCAAGGAGCAGAAGTAAGAGAAAGAACAGCTTAATGGGTGGGGCTGCAAGAACCTGCCAGGATTGTTCAGAGAACTGAGATCTGGAGAGGTCAGTGCTGCTCCTGCTAAGATCATGGGTAGGTGCAGCATGTCAGAGTGGTTAAGAGCACTGCCCGGCTTTAAACCCAACTCTCCCTTTAGCTGGATGATGGTTACTTTACATCTCTGTTTCATCTGTAGAATACTTCTACTATTACCTAATAGGACTACTGTGAGCATTAAATAAGTTCTTAATTGTAAAGTACTTATTGGCACAGGGTAAGTGCCATGTAGTTCACTGAAGAATTCCTTATAGTTTACACTATAAGGTGTAAACTATAGTTTACATTATAGTTACACTTTCATACCCATTATCTCAACAATCCAGCAACTTCTTACCTTTATTCAGCCCATTTTACAGATGAGGAAACGGAAGCTCAAAGAAAGGTTAAAAGACAATTCAAAAGACACTGGACGCTAAAGCCATTTAAAGAAGAGGATCAGAGACCTTGCCCCCCTCCCCCCACCCCCAAGTACCAAAGAACCATGTGAAATTGCCTGATGCTCCTTATAACTATCCTTTGAGTTTCCCATTATGAACCAGCTTTGAAACGCAGACTCAGATCCACGCTCAGGCAGCACTTCTCTCTGAACAACTACTCTATGCTTTCCAAACCACCTGAGTTATTAATAATGAAGATGATAAGGAGGCCCCAAGTAATCAAGAATAATGAACTTGGCAGTTAATCAACTCAGAGAAAATGGATAGTTGAAAAAAAATTACAGTTATGGTCCTGTAAGAGATGAAGATGCCTATGAGATGACATTTTATTTTTTCCCTATGAGTCCTACTGTCTTAAGCAAATGAACCCCTCTTTCTCTGGGAATTTCTCTTCCCATACTTTATCCAGAGAGGTAGGACTTTGGCCGCCATGTTTGCATGGGATGACTCCAACACTCTGACCAGAACTGATTAGACCAGGGATGGATATTTGAGCCAATCATATTCACTTTCTCAGTATTTGGAACTTGGATCCTGAGATCATTGGGAGTCTGTTTGGGTTAGTGGCAATAATTAATAGAGATATAGGTAGTCATATTCCCTCTCAGGGACAGAGGCATAAGGGAAACGGAGAGGGAGGTGAAAGGAGGGGGACAGTGCAGACAGGTAGAATGAAGCAGAAATGAGAAATGGAGAGAGTCCTGGTGATTCTAGGCTTTTCCTGTGGCTCATCTCTGCTTCTACCCATCTTTTATTCTTCTGTCTATAAGAGATGGAGAAATCTGTGCTCACGGGGATTCCTTTCTGGGAGACCACTGTGTTTGCCTTCATGAGCTGTCTGGGTTAGAGGGGAGACTTGAGGGAATAGGTGATAACTGAAGCTTTTAGATAAATTTCTAGGCACAAAAATATAGAGAAAAGAATGGATAGTACTAGGAAAAGAAGGTGGTAAAGGTGAAAGAAGGTGGTAAAGGTGAACACTGTGTGGTATAAGAGAAACAGAAAAGATCCTGTGATGGTAGGGCAGTGGAGAACGGACAGGGTGGTGGTGACATAAAAGGGGACTTCTGGTGGAACGCATTGCTCTGCATGCTGGAGTCTCTTCTGGACTCACCTTCTTCAGTAAAGTCTGCATTGTTCCCTGATTCTTTGTGCAAATAGCCTCTTTGAAGAAATTTTGAGTTCTGTGTCCTGGGGAGCATAGGATGAAAACAGCCTGCCTACCTGGACTCAAGACCAGAGGACATCTAGCTTCTATCTGGAGCCTTATAATTGAGTCTACTGAGACTATGTACATGCATGACCTTAAGCTAGTCTAAATTGGTTTTGTTTATCTGTAAACAAAGAGTCATTTCTAGTACACCAGCAGAAATAATTGGTCTGTATTGTTAAGGACTTTTGATAAGTACCTCTATGCAATGTTTCCAGTGAATCATGCTGTCACTCCACCTGGATTGTGATGATGAATCAGTCCAGAGATCATGAATCAGACCATTTGGTAGAGGCAAAGAGCTATCTCATTGCTAACTACCAGGATCCAGGAAGAAAAAAAAAGAGCTAGAAGAAACCTTAGAAACCATGTCATCCAGTTCCATCATTTTACAGATGAGGACAATGAGCCTAAAGGAGGGATGGAACATGGAAGGCTTCAAATTTAAGTTTTGCTCCCCCAATCAAAACTTACCTTCTCTCTTTTGCATGAGCTACCTTGATGATTGTAGTTTTGTTTAAGTGGGTTCTAAGCTTACTTAGAGCATTGCTTCTCAAGATGTTCCCCAGGGATTGCTGCCTCTGTTAACTAGTCTTGTGTTCTTCATGTCCATAATGTGACAACTTCCATATTTCTGGTGATAGCATAATTTGATTATTCAGGCTTCACATTTACTCATGACCCAAAGCAACATCATTTCTTATCATTAATTCTAAGGAGTTGCTTTCCTGGGGTAAGTCCACAGGGGGTCTTTGCTGCTACCCCCCAACCCCCCACCTCAGCAATCTCGCAATCCCACCATATATCATGGGAGTAACTGTAGTTAGCATGTGACAGAAAAATTCCTTATGTGAATGT
The DNA here is from genome assembly GCF_015220235.1 of Choloepus didactylus. Taxonomy (NCBI): domain Eukaryota; kingdom Metazoa; phylum Chordata; class Mammalia; order Pilosa; family Megalonychidae; genus Choloepus; species Choloepus didactylus. Next base: position 166,216,333 of record NC_051307.1, read on the forward strand.
GGGCTGAGGATTTAAAATAAAAGAGTCCTATTGTTCACTTTTCCTACTACTCACCTTCCTGTGGTTTCAAAATAGCACCATGTTGGACGAAAGTTTAGCTTTTAGGTCCACAGATAGGTGATTATGGGGCATGGCATCAAATGGTTCTGGACATCACCCTGTTCTCTCTTCTCTAAACATCAAGGGGCTCCATAAATTGATGCACTCAAGAAAAATTTAAATTGATATTACAGATGGTCTTCTGTCTTTAGACAATTCTGATGTTATCAAAGGAAATCCTTTTAAAAATAAAAAGGTTGGCATTTAAAGTGCTAAATTTTCCCATTAAAAATTTCCCCCAATTTCAGCTCTGTCTCCAATCACACAAATGATCTGTAATGTCAAATATTACACTTCTTATTGTTTCTCTCACCTGCAGTGCCAAACAACAGAGAAAAAGAAAAAAAAAAAAAATAGGCTATCTTATAGGTACATAAGAAAGGGAGATCCACCATATTAGAATTCTGAATGTGTAGCAAATATAATTTCTCTGGAATTAGGAATTGCCAAAGAAATTTAGAGGGAAAACCCTAGTGACAAAACAAAGCTGAACTTGAAGTTTTTCCAATAAGAATGGCCTTCTGTTTTCAAAGGGACAAACAGCTCATCACTCAGCTTTATACCATCATAAGAAATTTCCAAGACGGTGGTCACACTCCATTTGCTAAGGAGCAGAGGGAAATCACTGAATGCTATCAGAACAGCTGCTCCTGGGGCCCACCACACGTGTCTGCAAAGGTACAAATTTCACACTTGGCTACCGAACTCATACGAATTGAGATGGGAAAAGTCATGATGATGAACAAATGAGGGTTTTAAAATGTAGCTCTGAAATGAAGATGCCAGCCAACATTGTGTCATTAGACTTTTTTTTTTTCCTTTTTAAGAACAGAACTCAAGTGTGGGTAAGCACAATTGAAGAGACTGGATAGCAGAAAGAAAAAAAAAGGCAAAATAGAAAAGCAGAAATGTGATTTCTCCACTGTAATTCCATTGCTAATGGCTTAAAACATTAGATATTGGGTTCTAACCAACTTGTGTGTATGCCTTTCTTTTGAACCCTTCCAGACACCTCTGTTTAGTTCCATCCTCTAATGTCAGCTCCATGAGAGTAGGACTTTTGTTTTTCTAGTTACCTTTTGTATCCCTAGAGCCTAGAACAACATCTGGTACATATGAGGGGCTCACTAAACATCTGCTGGATGAATGAACCTTGGGGCGAGATCTGACTTCTCTCTGCATCTCTAGCTCTTTTTCTGCTAAGGGGTATTGGAGACCAATGCTGCTAGGATTAATGAGAGGCTATGATCAAGAACTTGAATCTTCCTGGTACCCTTCTGAGATGAATTCCTTCAAAAAGGAATAGGTAGTCTCTAGGCAATTTGGGTAGAATCAAGAAAGTAGATATGTTCATCTCCAAGTGAGGATGTTAGCTCTCCAAAAAAATACACATTTTCAGGAAGTTTTATATGCTGTGCACATACTTTGAGTAAGTTTCAGTTTATATGACAAGTGCCATCAGTTATTTGTATCAGTATATAGAGTTGTCTCTAGTTCTGTGACTAAATAAAGCCAAGGGTGAAGGGGGCTCTCAATAAATAGGGAATTATGAGGACTCTGTGTGTAACTAAATTCACTTACAGAATTTTTCAGCAGCTGTTTCTCATATAGCAGCTTCATTTGCATAGCCTGGCTCCAGTCTTTTCTAATTTATGTGCATTTTCCTTTCTGATTCTGATAAATCAGCCTTTTCATTTACATATTTCTGAGAGTTAGCTCAAAAGAAGCTAAAGCAGTTTCAGCTCCTTTACAACCTGGACTTCAACATCATTAAACAGGTTTAGTCCTGCATCAAACAACTGAATGACAATAATAATCAAAGCAATAGCTACCATTGTTGGGTGTTTGCTATGTACTAGGCACTAATGCACTGCATTATATCATTTAGTCATCAAACCTACTCTAGGAAATAGGTACTGCTTCTTTCTATATTTTACAAATGAGTTCTGTATTTCAACTCTGTTTTGCTTATTTCACCACTTTTACTGAAAATTATAGAGCTGAAAAGGCCTCAAAAGGCCATTTAAATCTAGCCTCCAGCCTCCAGGAAAAGTCAGAGAGAAGTCGCCCTTGACAGGTGAGTGACTGCCCCTATTTCAGAAGGCTCTTATTAAAAAGTGAAGTCTTAACCACCTGCTCTCAGTCCATGCAAACAGCAAATCAAACTCATTTTCAGAGAGGTCTTATTTAAACCTAACCTGAAGTTTCCTAGTATGACTATACCTCGTTTCTCTAATTAGAGATTTTCCTGTGTAATAATTTTTCACATACCTGAAGATACAGTTGCTTCTTACCTTCCTTTCTCTAAGTGAAATAATTTTTGGATGGTTGGCCTTTTCATTTGGGTTGCAATTTCCAACACCCTTTTGCCGCCCCTTGGGGCCCCCCTTCACGGTGTCCACATGAATGGAAAACTAACAGGTGGTTTATTTAGGAAAGCTGCATATTAGGATTTTAATCCTCAATCTGAGGAGCCATCACTGGGATGACTTTTCATTTATAACATTTGGATCTTCATATGACTGATGATGTTATAAAATCAGCCAATTGTTTTTCCTTGTACAACAGCAAATTCTACCCTGCCCATATGTGTGACATCTTCAGATATTCACAGGTCTTGCTGGCCCAGTACCTTTAGGCCCTGAGGCAACTCAGAGAGTAGCTTGGGGAAGCACTAGAATAGCAAACCTGGGTTCGAGCCCTGACACTGCCACTTCTTGTCTGTGTGAACCTGGGCAAGAAGCTGAACTTTTCCAGGTTCAGTTTTCTTGTCTCTAAAATGGGAGTAACAGTATGTCTCTCACCATGATAACTAACTGTGAGAATTAAACAGGATAATGCTTATAAAAGGGCTTAGCACATTCCTGGCACATAGTAATAAACACTTATTATCAGTACACTCTGCCAACCCAGAATTTGAAAGACTTTCAAACAACCTTGATTTTGAAGGCAGGAAAGTATAGTTCTGTCTAGAAGCATGTGAGTATATGCAAAAAAATATTAATAGTTATTAGGTGAAAGGCTAACCCTCTTACCCCAAATGCACGCTTGACTAAGGGCACGTTTCCAAAAGCAATCACCACTGGAATGATGTCCAGGGCACTGAATTCCATGGCGGCCGTGGTGACGGACTGAGCATCCGCAGACTGGCTGCTGCTGAAAAATGTGGCGATTCTTCTCGTAGTAGCCCCTGGAAATGTTCGCTTGAAGACATTCCTGGAAATAAACCTCATGGCTTTGCCAATCTCCCTCGCATCCGAGGATCTTTCATAAGGAATAGCTTCTATTTCCCTGAGAAGTTGGTTCTTGCTGTAGGAGTCTGAGAAGCGGATGAGGTGCCTGGCGTGGGAGTTATAGGAGAGGATGGCAATGCGTGCCCCCACTGGACAGTTGCTGTCCCGGACCTTAATGTTTCTCACGAGGGAAGCAATCATCTCCTTCATCCGCTCAAATTCCTGCTTGGTGACATCCCGGGACTGGTCTAAGGCAAACACCAACTCGGTGGGATGCACGGGACATTCAGGTTTTCCTAAAAGAAGGGAACATGCCCCTTATGTAGCAGGCTTGCTTTTAAGAAAATGGATACATGGAAGGCAAAATAATTAAAAAATGTTAAATAATCAAATATTTAAACATTAAGCAATTACATATTAAAATTTGAATATTAAAAATAAATATTTAGAAATATTAAAAAATTTACGCCTTTTAATAATTAAAAATGATAGTCTAAAAACTGAGGTCTGCCCTTTTAAATAAAGCACAAAAGATAAAAATTCTGTAATTCATTTTGATTTTTCATTAAATCTATAACTTAATTGCTAAATTCATTCTCAATAATAAAGAGCTCAGGGAAATGCCCTTTTACTTACGAGATTTGATCCATGGTATCATGCTTTATTGCTGGAACTTTACTCAGTTAAACAAACTAAAACAGATAAATTTTGCTACTTAATGGTGAAGTATATTGGGTGTTAAAAAGAACTGAGTGTGAAACTATAAAGGCTCTGCTGATAATTTCAGAGACATTAGAAGAGAACTGATACACGGTATACAGAACAAAGAGAGCAGGTAATAAAATGCAGGGTAGTGGTTAGAGCTCAGCAGCTGGGGTAGGGTCCTGGCCCCATTGCTCACCAGTCTGTGGCCTTGGCCAAGTTACTTATCTTCTCTGTGCTTCAGTTTTCTCATCTGTATACTGGGAGTCATAATATCACCTACTGGATAGGCCTGGGGTGAGGCTTAAATGAATCAACACAGGTAAAGAACTCAGAACAGTGCCTGGCACATATATAGGTAAATGCTAGCAATTACTGTTATAACTGTTACTACAGACTTTTTCATTGAGAGTGAACAACCGAATCACCAAAAGGAGATGAAAAAAGCTTAACTGGTAAATTTTTCTTTAACAGTTTAAACTGCAAGTTTGGCCAATAAATATGCCTTATTACTTACAGAAACTCTGAATTATGCTTTTAAACTGCACATTTATTCAGTGATCCTAATTCATTAACCCTAATCCCAGTACTCTGCATTTATCATAGTTGGCAATTTACGTTTATCTAATCATCTCACTAATGTTTGCTTCTCCCATTAATTTATGAAGTATGGAGACAGGGACTGTATGTCTCTTGATCTGTTGAGTTATTATTAGATTTAGTAAATGCTGAATGAATGAATAAAAAATAACCAAAGAACAGTTCTCTGTAACAGATACAGGAAGAAGAACAAAACTTTAATAATGGGTGTGATGTCTAGTGTTGGGATGTGGGTTGGTAAAAGGGAACCCCAAATATTGTATTTCTCTTGGAGGGGTGCCTCCTCTCATCAGATGCCAGCAAGTCTGATTCAGAGATAATAAATATAGCACAAAGCCCTCCAGCTTACCACAGGCTAGCTCAGGAACTCGCATCTGCTGGGGCTCACCAGGATGACCAAGGAGGGAGTGCCCCCTGCCACAGAGCCAACTGAGCCTCACCCACCTTAGTGGTAGGTTTTTATCTCCTTCTGGTCCTTGGCTCCATGAGCTTCACAGGCAAAACGAGTTAATGCCTAGCCAGTAACAATAAATGTTCAAACCCACATCAAGCTATGCACCTCAATGGATGCGGGAAATAATTTATTAGACTTTGAATCTAATTGAGTGGACTGAGCAGATACTTTTAAAGTTTTTAAGGTCATGTCAATTTTACAATGAAAAAAAGAGTAGGATTATGACTACACATGAAAGTAGTTTTGCTAGCTTTTTAGTTGGGTCATTATTTGCATATGGAACAAATGAAGAGCAAAGTTTCCGGTGTAATTTGGAAATAAAGGGAAAAAAAAGATTTATAGTGCTTTGGCTGAAGATATGAGAAGATTCAAGTTTTCAGGAGAAACAACTAAAGCCTAATTCAACTTGCAAAACTGAAAGCCAGCAAGGTGCCAGGAACCCTGAGGATTCTGAAGAATGCTGGACTGGAATATGAAGATACCTAAGGGATCCTCCTCCAGGGACGGTTTGCCACGCGGAGACCTAACATGGGGCAGTAGCCACAAACTGCCTACAGATGACTGCTGCTTATCACAAAGCAGGTAACGGCAAGGACAGAGGGAAGCAAGGATCGGCTTCAAACCACCACCACTTAACTAACACACAACACTGTCATCTGTGCCTGGAATATCTCACCAGCCTCCTAACCAGGCCCTTTGGCTTCTACACTTATCTCCTCTATAACTACTCTCCCCATAGCAGCTCAAGTAAACTTTAAAACATTGTTTAGCAGCTCACACTACACCTTTAACATTTCAAATAGACACTTCAATATCCTCTCATTACAATTCAAATAAAATCCAGCCTCCATCATAACCTGCAAAGCTCAGCCTGATCTGGCTCCTGACTACTTATCCATTTTTCATGTGTCAATCTCCCCTCCCTCACTATGCCTCGGTCACACTGGGCTTCTGTCTGTTCCTAGAAAATACCTAGCTCTGTCCTGTCTCATGGCCTTTGCACTTGAATTTCCCCCTGTCTGGCACTGGCAAAGCTGACTTCTTTTTATTCTTCAGTCCAGATTTCAGTGTCACTGCCTGAAAGAAGAGCCCTTCATTCCAAAGCATTTCTCCCTCCCTTGCCATTATTCCATGACAGATCATCCAACTCTTCATCTCTTTCAAGCAACTATGGGATTTCTTTATCATCTGTATCCTTCACTAGAATGGAAGCTCCCAAGGGCAGGAACCACGTCCATTTTAATCAGCCCTATGTCCCCAGCACCTAGGACATAGCCTGGCGCATAGTAGGCTTTCAATGAACAATTGTGGAATGAATGAACAAGCAGAGGGCATGGTCATAGTGGATTTTTAGAAAAATATCTTGAATGAGCAATTGTAAAATACTTGAAAACCAGCACTGAAAGATAGTAAGCCAATCTGACAATTAATATCAGGCATGAGCTCCATAGGTTTCAGCATTATCTGAAGCTGCACACTCAGCTCAATTGAGATCTGAACATCCCTACTTTTATGTCTACACTTTTGTCCCCTGCATCTCGATTTCTAACCACTGGACTTGAAGAGAGAGGGATGGAGAAAATGAAGGGAGGAAGAAATATAATTCCAAAAAATCTAAGTCACATGAATGGTAAAGTTAGTTGCTAAAATATGAATAATAACAAAAAAAGCCAAACAGCTGGTTGAGAAATAGCTGTGAAGCTCAGTTACAGCTGAGGGATTTATTGGAGACAGATCTGTGCTACCAGAAAGAGGCAGCAAAGTCACCCCAGATAAAATTTATATCATTTGGCAGGCAACACACTGTTCTAACTCGTCTTTCCAGAAGTATGATATTTTAGAGCTTGATTAACACATGCTATAAATAAAGATTACTTACCGTACCCGCCAGCTGGGGAAGAAAAACAAAGGAGATTGGATTATTATTCAGTAGGAGAACAGAGTTCTGTACTGTGTAATAAAATCATGGCAACCAAGGTTCTGCCCTGTGTTTTTTGTGAATTACTCCCAAATTAAGGCAGGATTTGGAGAATTTGCAGACTAGCATCTTGGTAAAAACATTGCTCCTTCCATAGGGAATGGGATGGGAGAAGCCATGGGACAGTGTACAGTTATAAATCAGCAGCCTGCCACCAGCTGTCACAGGCAAAGAACATTTGCCTGGGAGGATACGCTGTGTTGCAGGGAGGTGCAATGAATTTGGAAAGCTAAAGGGTTCTAACCCCTCTTTACTTTGAATGCACTTTCACTTTTCCCCATGTTGATATCTACAACTTCCAATTAGACACACACACACGTGTTTACACCACATATATGCATGTGTGTCTGTATTCTAAACAGTTTACTGTGAAGCAAATGAAGCTTTAGACATTCACTGTACAATATGGTAGCCACTAGCTATGTGTGGCCATTTAAATTAATTAAAATTAAATAAAATTAAAAACTCAGCTTCTCAGCTGTAGTAGCCACATTTCAACTGCTCACTGGTTATAGTGGCTAGTGGCTACCATAGTGGACAGTTCACTAGAATACTTCCCTCCCTGCAGAAAGTTCTCTTGGAACTCTTGCTTGCAGTGGACCCTTGCAAGACCCTGGGAGGGTCCCTAACCATGTGTTTTCACAAGGACATGTATTTTATAAAATATGCAGAAGTCACTGGTTGTGAGTCTTTTTTTTTTTTTTCTTGTTATAAATATTACTTCCTTTTGAGATAATTTTGTCCCTACTTTTGGATTTGTAATTTGGTGTCAGGCTCCTCAAGTTTTTTTCTGCGGGGGGGTGGGGCAGGAGTGCTTCTCAAATTTTAAAAGATCAGGCCCCATCTCACTTGGCTCTGCCCTTGAGTGATTACAGTTCACATGGCTACCACATCAGAAAACCTACTGTGCTAATTCAGCCCCAAAGCAATGAATCTTCATGACCCAATGTGTATATTTTGATTCTCATTACAGTTCCATTCTGCTACAAAAAGGCATGAGTTAAGACTGACCTTGCGTTCAAAGCTTTTCAAAGTCTTTTTCTTTGAGACCAAAGCTCTTTAAAGAAATGGGCTCTAATTGTTCATTTTTCTCTCCCCAAATGCCCTGAGGAAACTTTTGTTTTTTCCTTTCAGTCATATTGTTTATCTGGGAAGTCATTAAACATTTGTAGACGAACATTAAATAATCTACTCTCTTCTAACTTTGTACATGGAATTCCTTTGATGATACTAACATATTTCAATAAAAGAGGCTGCTATAAGGATCTTAAATTCAAGAGTATTTCCCAAATCAAAATGACTTTTTGCTTTTACATTTTTGAGAGGAAGAAAGAAAAAAAAATTGGCAGAATGAGTAATTTTACAAGCGAATCAACCATTCCAACTAAAAGTAATCAAACCCACCTTTCTAGGAAACAAATAATGAATGATAAGCCAAAGTCAGGGCCCCATCCACCAATTCACTCTGTTACCACTTCTGCCTCTTTCATACCAATTTCAATTCTGGTTACTTAGCTGTTAGCACTCATTTGAAAAAAAGTTCAATGTGACCTTCTATTCATTGATTCTGCCATCAGGAGAGTTCTGACCTCAAATTTCAATTTTCCCTAGATTAAAAGCCCTAGATATATTATTACTTAGTTCTTGGAACGGGTTCAAATAGACACGTTGGCAGCCAGAGGAGTTAATAGTCACCAAACTATGCTGACTCAAAATATATGCAGGGACTTCTCTAATCTTAAGAAATTGGCTGGTAAATTGTGTTAATTCTGAGTGCAGAGTTCACTGCTTTCCTTCTATGAATACTGACAACTTGGGGCATCGTTTTAAGCAGAGTACTTACGACTGTAGTCCCGCACATACTGAATAAGTTCACATGTCTGCAGTTCAAAAATAAAACAGAAAGAATTAACCAACAGATTGCTTGGTCCTGAAGTTTAAAAATAAATAAATTTATTGGAGTGCTCAGAGCACTCTGCTGGAATCTGGAGATACGTACAGAAAATGAAGCCCATCCTTTGGTCCCTTTCATACCCTAGAGAAACAAACAAACAAAAAAATATGGGTTTCATGGCTTTAGACATACACATCAGCAGCCAGAATGTGTACCAATTGTTACCCTAGTTAGAGGGAAGAAAAGAGTACAGGTAGGATACTTGTCATCTAATCAGTAGGAACCTTCCAAGGGGAATAAGCGATAAGCAGGAAGCCTGACCCACACAGACATCTGAAGATCACTTTCCTCCAGCTCCCTCTTTGGACAACAAGGGTTGTCCAGAATCTTAGGATGGAGTGGGCAACTTGACACGGGTGTTCAGAACTCTGGAACAGGACAAGATAAGGCTGAGCTATCCATCCACGGCTGCCCTCCTCAAGGCAGAGTTTTGGAGTCCCAAAGTAACTTGAGGAATTAAGACAGAGACAAACTTTAATTTATTCCCACCATTTGGACGACCAAGGAACCAGACTCAAACCGAATACCTAGAAAGGTAACCTAAATGTCTTCCAAAAAAATGAATATATGCATATATCCATCTGGGTTAGGCACAGAAGGAACAAAGTAGAATTCATTTTCATTTCATTTTTGGAACAGGAAGACTCTGGCCACATGCTCAAAGAGAGATACTCGAGGAAAAATGCAATGGAGCCCCACCAAAAATCCTGAAGAAATAAATTCCATGTAAATGCAGTTTTTGATAATTTATTTACTGTTTATTAATTTCTTCTCACCTTCATTTATTCACTGATCACTTACTGAGTGTAAGAAGAGGGAAAGGATTGGACAAATAAAATTCACTGATAATTGAGAAATCTCATTTTTGTCTAATACTTTTAATTTCCTCTCTTAATCCACCCTACCTCCCAAGAGATGGCAGCTAATGTTTAATTGGCATTTTCCTTCTCTCTGAGCACATGATGGTAAAACAGTGAAAATAGCGGCCAAACAGCAGAGACAGAAGGCATGCACATTTGGACAAGAGGGCTCCGTGCGCTGACTTCTCAAGTGGGAAACGACCTGCTGTGATTTATGGCTTTCAACTTACCTTGCGTCCAGTAGGTCCTGGCTCCCCAGGGGATCCCATCTCTCCTGCAACCCCAGCAAACATCTGGAAGCAAAATTTATTTATTTTAAAATTGTTTTTATACATATGTGTATGTGTGTTGCTTGTGTTTCAAATTTCAAAAGTAATAATCTTCATTTTAGAAAAGTGAGATTTCCAAAAACACACAGAAGAAAAAAAATCTCCAGCAACCCCTTCTCCCCCAAATAATCCTTATTAACATTTTGATGTCTTTTCTTCTAACCCTTTGTTTCATTTTTTCTTTTGATATTAAGCTACATATTGATTTTCTTTACTTATTTAGATCATCATTTTTGTTGTCTTTGGAACTAAATATGTATCTCATGAACATTTTCATCTTACAAAATATTTATGTGTAAAATCATTTTTCATGGCTGCAGAGTACTCTGTTATATGGATGTATCATGATTAACTTATGCAGTACCTTATTATTGACATTTAGGTGGTTGTTGGTGTAATACGTGATGTTATTATAAAGTTATATGCATTATTCTAATTATTTCCTCAGGGAAAAGTGCTAGAACTGGAATTACAGGGTCAAAGAAGAAATTTTTTTTAAAATGAGATGGTAGGCAACTAATATGAAACCTCCCCCCCAAAAACCAGAAAATTAAAATACAGAAAATCCTGAAACAACATCAAAACATTTAATAGTCAGCTAGAAATATTTGTAGTGAAATGGGGATAATAAGAGTAATAATTTGTGGACTCCTTACTATATGCCAGAAATTTTCCATGTGCATTCAACATATAATTTATCATAAAGAAAGCTAGAATTTGGCTAAAAATATTGGGGCAATATAACTTTCTTCATTCTAAATCCATAGGATTTAACAACATTTATATGAATAAAAACTGAACAGCAAATGATTATTGATGTCTTTTTGGGTGTTCCAACGATATTCACCATGTACTGGGTTGAGTGAAAAAAAAAATTGGCTGACTATATTTTATTTAGAAGTTACAGGTTAAACTCGTAGGAAAAAAAACCCGGCAAACTGAATGTGTGCATTGACTTTTGCTCTTTCCCAATATCCTACTATAGTGACAGTAAATAGATTCCTTAAAGGCATAAAACAACAAAAATAGGGAGGATGAAAAAGGAGACACAATAGCCATAAAGCTTCAGAGGATAGAAAGCAGATGTATAAGTGTTAAATGACTTAGCCAGGCCAGGGAATGCTGTGTCCTAAGCCAGCAGCAGGGAAGGATAGCAGATTTTCTCAGAAGGCTCAGGAACTGGCAGCAAAGGGTTCCTCTAGAAGTGGAGGTGAAGGGGAGAGACTAAATAAGGAGGATCGGTTGAAAAATCTTTTTAGGAATATGGGTAACTTGTTCCTTCTCCCATTCTAGCAACAGTAGTAAAACCGAGGTGTGTAGCCTGGAGGATTCAAGGAAGATTGAGGGACAATGGTACTACACAGAAAATAGGGAGATAAAATGAAGATATGTGCAGTAGATGTGAGACCCCTCAGCTCTCATCTTTCATGTGGCTCCTAGATAAGCTGGCAGCCAGGCCTTTACCCTCCAGGCAAGAAACTGAAAGCATCTTCTCAAGGGAATCTGACCAAAGAAGAAAGACCTACAGAGACTGATACCAGATTTTGCTATATAAAGAGCTTGGCCAGATCACTCTCCAGTGAAATGTGTATTTGACCTGCCCCACCCGTGTGCTCAGGGATTCCAATCAGCCTTTTTGTCCTCAATTCTTAAATATGAAGAAAGGGCTCATTCCCCAGACATGTGAGAAACAGACTACAATAGAAAAAAAACAGTGCAGGAAACTAGACTTTGTTGGGTCAAGAAGACTTTAAAAATACTCATTTATATCCTGAGAAAGATAAGAGAAATGTTTCAGCCATAAAATGAGAACAGGAAACTCTGAAAAGAAACATTTAGAAAATAAAACTGAGCCCTTGAAAATTAAAACACGAAAGGTGAGTTGTAAGAGAAAATCAAGGAAATCTCCAAGAAAGTAGAGCAAAAGGATGAAGAGTTGAAAAATAGGATAGAAGAGATAAGAAAATTAGAGGGCTAGCCCAATGCACTTGGTATTCTAATAATAGAGAACAGAGTAAAAAGAGGGAGGAAATCATCAAAATAATGAAAAGTTCCTTGAACTGAAGGACATGTATTCCAGGCTGTAAGAGCATACATGCCCAGGAAAATGGTGGTGGTGGTGGTGGGGGTGCTGATACCAAAGCATAAAAGCCATAAAATATCAGAACACTAGGGACAGAGAGAGGAGCCAATGATGTTCCATAGACCACTGGTCACACACAAATGATCAAGAATCAAAATGGCTTTGAACCTCCTAAAGCAACAAGAGAAGATGAAAGACATGGAGAAATAACTGTCTTTAAAAGTCTGAGGAATTCCAACCAGGATTCTGTATTAGCCAAACTATCAATCACATGTGAAGGTAGAATAAAGCCATTTTCAGATATTGGCTATATAAAAAAATTGTCCCTAGAAGGCATCTGTGAACCAGGTTGGACAGATCACAACACTCTGGGTCAAGATTAAATTTGATAGAATACCTGTTGCCATCTAAATATCTTGAGAAGGGATTTGAATAAATGGCAAATTAAGAAAGGTAAGTCATCAACTTCTATAGTAGGAAGTCAGTTTATAATACCTGAAACCAAAAAGTAAAGATGTGGGAATACCAGTATGATATTTAGATGCATATTATCAATTCTAAAACAGTCAGTTAAGAAATAAGTTATTTCTGGGAGGAGGAAATGGGAAGGGATGAGAGGGGTGAAGAGATTGCCATTTTTTCATAACAACTTTCTGAAATATTTGATTTTTAAAACCAGTGGTTTTCAACTGGAGGGACAGTGTTCACCAGGGGACATTTGGCAATGTCTGGAGACATTTTTGAGCGTCACAACTAGGGAATGGGAGTTGCTACTGGCATCTAGTAGGTACAAGGCATAGGACAACTGCTCACAACCAAGCATCATCCTACCCAACGTGTAAAGAGTGCTGAGGTTGGAAAATCCTGCCTTAAACTGTAGGCATGAGTAGAGTTGATTAAAAAAATATAAAGCCATGTGGACACACATAAATATACAAAATAAGGCAGGTTAAAAATCATGGTGAATTTTAAAGACTGCTTCATATGGAGAAAAAATCAAGGTGAAGATTTAGAGGACTTAAACCTGGAAAGTAATCATGCTAAGAGACTTGAAGACGCATTCAGAATTCAAGGCAGAGCTTTATCAAAATCCTCTAATGGAAACATCAGCTTTTTCAGGGGGGAAGCCTGGAATTTTTCAGGGTCTAAAAGCTCAACTTCAAATCCAAAGGCACTCATGTATGGGTGGAAAACACAGCTTGACCAGTGAAATATGCAAGTTATAAAAAGTGACAAATGATCCAACACGGGGAGAAAAAAGAAATTAAAATATTCCCAAGGGCCAAGAGAAAATTTTATATATTTCCCATTAGTTTATTGTTTTTTACAAAATGATTATGTGCCTTTGGAGGGAGGGAACCCAACAAACTGCTCAACTTGTTAACATGCTTCCAGTGTTCAATGTTAAATGACTTCATTAACAAGCCAAAGGAAATGATCCAGTGATACTTCACTGCAGATGACATCTGGATTAATTTGAAAGTCTATTCCAATCGTTTTTCTAATTACATCAGCCGGGTTTTTTTTTCTTTTTTTTTTTGCACAAGTATAATGTTAAAGGATAGACATCCTCAAGTTTGTATGAGGAAAAGAATTATAAATGGGAAAGAGTCCTTTCTGAGAAAAGAAGAGAGAAAAAGAGAAGTTTCCTTATTCTTTCAACAAAAATAATCTCTATGCATAAAGTTCTCATTAGAGCTTGTAGCGGGGTATTGAACTAGATCAAAGTGAAATTAATTATGATGACAGAACTGGGAAACAACTTCAAGTATACATTTTTATCAGATATTTTTTTTTCTGCTAATTGGCGTGGTATTAACACCAGATTGCCTGAACAGTGCTGTTCTGAAGTAAAGAGGCAAAGAATGTTTTCACAGACTATTACCATAAGATTGTCTCTTGTATGAAATAGTCATCTCATTTATAGACAGTCTGAGATATATAGAGTTAGCAAATGCAGGAAATCCATTTTTAACCCACTGGAATCCAAGGCAAGCTTAGGATGCTGGAGTCTATGGAATGGACTGGAGCCTCATGTTTATTCCAAGTGATCCAAAGCACTAGGCAATTCCCACGCCCCTTCACGGATTCATAAGGACGATATTCACCTACTTTGCAATGGGAAGTTTTCTCACAGAAGCTAAGAGAGACCCTCTTGAGCTAAATGAGGAGAGGACTTTTCAATGTAAACCTCATTAAAGGTAGTTTTACCCATATCTTAATAGTGAAGACAAGAGACCAGTGGGTATTATGGTCCATTATAACTGCCAGGATGATGGTATTGAACTGACCATATTTTGGCAATTCAAAACTGTTTGGGACCACAAGGATTCCTTAAAAATCTTATTTTTCAGTGTAAAGAATGGTACCTTGGCAGCCAGAAAAGGTGTACATGTTCACTAAAAGTAAACAATGCATTGCCTTCTTGCTGGCAATAAGAGATGGGTAATATATATTTCTCCTTCTCCAAGTTTGTTTTACCAAAAAATACACCCATTTGACAAGTCTTGAAAACAAGTGACAACCCAAATTATTATAAAATGCATGAAGACGACTTCCTAAGGCAGCCAAGGTTGTGAAGCAGTGGGAAAACGAAGCAGCTTACCGTCTTGCCTCTAGCTCCTTTCGGTCCCATTTCTCCTGGATCACCAGAGTCCCCAGTCTCACCCTAAATAAGGTCCAAAAAATAAAATACAATAGTTATGATGATCAAAGGACGATATCTCAACACGTTTGTTCTTTAAAAAAACAGACTCCAACATGAAGACATTTTTAATAAACATTTTTGCCTTTAACAGGCTGCTTTGAAATGTCTTTGTGTGTGTGTGTGCAGTTGTGTAGTTCTCCGCCTCGCACACTGCATCTCATTGTTTTGCTTTTCTCTCTCCCCAACCAGAACACAGTCTCCCTGGAGACATGAATTGTACCCTTTATTCTGTCCCCTGTCCCTAACGCTCAGTTCAGTATATTTCTAGAAAAAGTGAAAACCTTAAGGTAACGGACGTCACTGCTAACTTAGTATCTAAAGGTGATTTATAAAACACGGAAAAACAAGCCAGAAGAAATCAGATAATTTTGGTTTTCCTTACATAATACTTTCCTTTGAATGAAGAAGAAAAGACGTATGACAGAGGGGAAGGTATTCATTTGAGGAGAAAAATAAAAAGGATGATCTTTCTTCCTTTATCCATTAATTTAAAACAGGAAATGGAATATTTAAAAAAATCATACACATCCTAAACAAATGTAGGATCTTAAAAAGTGAAAAAAAATGCCATGCCTTTCTTTCTTCCCTCCTGTCCTCCATAAAGGTAGAGCATTTATTTATAATTAACTATCCTTCCATTGTCTTAAGAATCACGTCATAACCCCAGGCTGGTACGTTACTGAGTATTTCTAGCTGATCTTTAGTTAATATAAAGTACACCGTACCTTAGGTCCACTTTCTCCAGGGAATCCTTCATGTCCCTATAATTGAAAGTAGAGAAAATTAAATATGCACACATCATAGATTTATATTGACTTAATTTTACCTGCTGACTTTAGTTTTAGTATTTCTAAACCAAGGAAGTTCTAAAACAATCAGAAACTGAAAACAATTTGAGAAACTAACTCCAATTTTTACATTAAACAATTTACTTATTTCATCAAAATACTGTGTCAACCTAAGTGGCTAAATGTACACATCCGAGGAGCTACAAGTCAGCTCTCCTATTTTAGACATGTAACAGGGTAGATGGTCATTTGGCCTCGTGTTTCTGAAACAGTTTTCTTGAAATGGATTTTGATGGAGAAACTTGGGAAGTCTCTACAGTCTGCATTTGATCATTCATTCTCCGGTCCTCTGTTTACCTTACTTGGGCCAAAGACTACAAGTGAAGATGCATGACAACCCCTATTTGATGAAAAATACATGTTTTATTTAAAATAAAGTTTATTTTATAACTAGTAAAGTAATTTATCCTCAAACATATGTAAAATACAAAAGAATGGGAGAAGAAAAACAACCCAAATCTTACCACCCAGAGCTAACCACTGTAAATATTTTGTCATATTTTCTTTTAGCTTTAAAAAATGCATTCTAGCACATTTGGGATCAACATTTTTCTGATTACGTTGTGATTTTTTTTAAAAACTTGACATTAAAAATGAATTGATAATTTCTCCACATAAGCTCTGCATATGCATTCCTTTAAAAGGATGGCTAATATGCCAATGCCACAGGCTACTTAATATTTCCCCTATTTTGGGACACTTAGGCTGTTTTCAATTACTCCTTTCTCTAATGAACATTTCACTGGACATCCTTCATTCATTAGTTTTGTTTCTCAAAAAAAAAAAATTAGCTTTGTTTTTTCTTCTAGATAACCTCTTACATCATTCCCACTGAATTCTACTTGGAATCACATTAATCCTTTAAAATGTTTTAGAATTTCAAAGATGAACTTATTGTATGCTTCTCCATCTATTGAACTTTTTTTTTGTATCTCAGTATTTGTCATAGGTCTCACACATTTTGCAGAAAAGATATCCTTAACTATTCTTGGTTTTGTGGCTGGTGTAATTGTGATTGGGATTTTTGCATTATGATTTCTAAGTGGTTATTGTTAATATATAGAAATCACTGGCTTTGGTAAATTTATCTAAATTCTTTCCAGCCACTTAAATATTCAGTGACAATATGAAATTATCTTTCTGATGTCAAGGTAAAAGTTTTTTTTTTTTCTTTTCTAAGTTACTGTTTGTCTCAATGCATTTAGAAAAGCCCTGCAAAACCCCTCACTAATGGCTAAAGGGAACCCACAATGAGAGCAAATTTTGGAACGTCTCCCTGAGTGAACCAGAGCACACAGCTGCTAAGATTAGATCTACTGTTCAGGCTGAAACAAGTCAGGCCCTGACCATACACTTTTTTCAAGAACAGAAATTTCATTTTCAAATTTCAATTGTTATCTGTACCTTAAACCATCAAACTCTTTTCTCCTCCACTACATTCTCCATGGGGTATCAGTAAATGAATTAAAATATATTTCTAACATGCTTGACTGCCTTATTCACTGCCTGCTTTTTTTCCCTCTTAAATGTGGCAAACAACAACAACAAAACATGTAACAGAAAAAATAAATGGAAAATGTCTGGCTTCCAGTAGATGTAACTTACCTTTGTTCCTTTACTTCCAATTCTACCATAACCTGGACTGCCATAGTCACCCTGTAAACAGAGCAATTAATTACAAACATCCTAGACCATAGGCAGAGGCAGAAGTGGACAAGATAGCCAATTTTATGGTGTGA
The DNA here is from genome assembly GCF_015220235.1 of Choloepus didactylus. Taxonomy (NCBI): domain Eukaryota; kingdom Metazoa; phylum Chordata; class Mammalia; order Pilosa; family Megalonychidae; genus Choloepus; species Choloepus didactylus. Next base: position 166,233,919 of record NC_051307.1, read on the forward strand.
TTAGGGAAACTAGAAAGAGACATCCTCTCTCTGTGGCAGACCACTGACATTTTGTGATAATGACACTAAAGACAACTGTCAATAACAGATACAGACAATGCATTGCCCCTTAGTCTTCTTATCTGGAAAATGAGAATAATAATTATACTTACTCATAGTATTATAATGAGGATCAAATTAGCTGATAATATTGCTTCTGGAGAATATATCTTAGTAACATAGCTCTAATCCATTTATCAGTTTGCTAGATAAAAACAAAACTCCCTAAATGCCTGGGTATTGGCTACTGTCTGATACTTGCAGGAGGCCTTAGTGAGATGCCTTGAACTTTGAGAGCAGGATGGAATGTGTCTCTGATGAAGAGGTTCTGATGGGAGGAAAGATTGAAAGAAGGGTTATGGGGATGCTTAAAACAAATTTGGTCCCTTTTACAGCTTAGCTTCAAGAGCTTCCTGGCCATGATGTTTGTACCTGGGAAACTGCCACCAGGAAAGGCTGGCCAAGGCATTATCCAAAACGAGGATATCATTTTCCATTTCTAGAAAACTATAAGGATTGGTATGATGTCTTTCGAATGCTCTTCAGAGAACCACACCAGATAGCTACTGAACTAAAGGATTCCAAGGGCCAGAGCAAAACTAGTAATAAAATGCAAACCGGCATTCCCCGAGGACCTGGAAAGCCCACAGCTCCTTTTTTCCCCAGACTTCCAGCTTCTCCCTGTCAAATGGAGCAATAAAATAAGCCCTCATTAGGTTATTTTAATCATGGAAAATGGAAATGATGACACTAAGGCAACATTCGGCTGCATGCATGTGTACCACACATAATTTCAATGGGTTTGTGCCCAGGACTGTGTGTTGTGCAAGTTATATAAGAAGAGCTGATGTTGCTGGCTAGTTAAGTTTCCACTATTGACAACTGAAGCTTTGACAAGTCTGATTTATTTTTTACTTCAAGTTGCCATTTTAGCAGCATAGAGACATGAACCGCACCATGTCTTACCATAAGTTGAGAAAGCTCTGTATTATTTAACAAAATTTAAGAAAATTATTTTTCATCATCATCCATGTAATTAAACTGTTTGGTGCAAAGACAGCAGATTTATTAATCTAGTTTTCAGGCATCAAGTGTGAATCAAGATAACCAAGGGAACATGACATCCCTGGCAATAGTTTCTGACTTCTGGCTAGCCTGTGGTCTACTGGGGGATACGTTCAGGAAGTATTATGTTTAGGGAGATCCAGCTACATGGGAAAAATTAACAGGTTTACAAAGGAAAGTAAACTTCTCATTTTTTTTTCTTCAAATAAACTTTCAATTTTGAAATAGTTTAAGTTTTACAGAAAAGTTGTGAAGATGGTACAGAGAGCTCGCACATACCGATATCCTGTCTCCCTTATTGTTAACATCTTACATTATTTAGTATGGCACATTTGAATATGAATGAGTAATGATGCATTATTATTAACTAAAATTCATACTTTATTCAGATTTCCTAGTTTTCTTGTTTTTTTTTTTTGTTTTTTTTTTCTGCTTTTTATCTAATGGCCCTTTTCTGCTCCAGGATCCCCACAGGATGCCACAATACATTTAGTCATTTAATCATCCTGCCTCCTTAGGTTCCTCTAGACTGTGACAGCCTCTCAGGCTTTCCTTGTTTTGACGATCTTGACCATTTTGAGGAGTACTGGTCAGGTATTTTGTAGAATGCCCCTTAATTGGGGTATGTTTGATGTTTCTGTCATGATTAGACTGGGTTATGGTTTTGGGGGAGGAAGACCACAGAGACAACGTGCAATTCTCATCACATCATATCAAGGATACCTACTATCAACATGGCTTATCACCACTGATGTTGCCCTTGCTTGCCTGGTGGAGGTAGTGTTTCTCAAGTTTCTCCACTATAAAGTTATTCCCTCTTCCCCCTTTCATACTGTATTCTTTGGAAGGAAGAATGTGGAAGTGTGTGTGCAGCCCACACATAAGGGGTGGGAGTTTTTAACTCCTTTTTAAGGATAGAAAGGCAACACAAGAAGTATGAGAAATGCAAATAGACAAGTGTCCATCAGCACTGATCTCTGGGGGTGAAACAGAATAGGGTTCCATGGAGAAGTGGGATATCATCTGCTCTGATACCTTTATTTCAGGGCAATGGTTCTCAGAGTATGTTCTGGGAACTACCTGCCCCACAATCAATCAATGAACCTGGGGTTCATGTGTAGAAGGAAATTCTTGGACCCCACTGGAATCCATAGCTGGTAATGGAGCCCAAGAATATGCATTTTAAAATAAACTTCTTGGCTGATTTTTATGTATCCTGAAATTTGAGAATGTCTGCTTTAAGATTAGGGAAACATGGGAAGCCAGATGGTTTGTCCAACGACAAACACTTGGTAGATTCAGGCATTGAGCCCAGGACTAACTACTGGGTTGCTTGCCTCCTTGGGAACTTAAACTTATTGGAGTAAGCTGGGGTGTGTGTGTTTGGGGTTCATCTCAGTTAATGAGGAGTCAAGAGTGCTCAATTCTTCCTGGGCCGCCCAAAGTGTTTGGGTTTGCTTTGGAACACTTATCTCCCGAATTCTCGGTTTAAAAGTCCCTCCCATTTTTTTTTAATTCAGTTTTATTGAGATATATTCATATATCATACAATCAACTGTTCACAGTACCATCATATAGTTATGCATTCATCACCACAATCTATTTCTTAACATTTTCCTCACATCAGAAAGAATCAGAATAAGAGTAAAAAAATAAAAGTAAAAAAGAACACCCAAACCATCCCCCCCATTCCAATCTATTTGTCATTTAGTTTTTATCCCCATTTTTCTACTCATCCATCCATACACTAGATAAAGGGAGTGTGATCTACAAGGTTTTCACAATCACACTGTCACCCCTTGTAATCTACATTACTATATAATCGTCTTCAGGAGTCCAGACTACTGGGTTGGAGTTTGGTAGTCTCAGGTATTTACTTCTAGCTATTCCAATACATTAAAACCTAAGAGGTGTTATCTATATAGTGCATTAGAATGTCCACCAGAGTGACCTCTCGACTCCATTTGAAATCTCTCAGCCACTGAAACTAATGCATCTCATTTTGCATCCCCCTTTTGGTCAAGAAGATATTCTCAATCCCATGATTCTGGGTCCAGATTCATCCCCGGGAGTCATATCCTGCATTGCCAGGGAGATTTACACCCCTGGGAGTCAGGTCCCATGTAGGGGGGAGGGCAGTGAGTTCACCTGCCGAGGTGGCTCAGTTAGAGAGAGAGAGAGGGCTACATCTGAGCAACAAAGAGGTACTCAGGGGGAGATAAAAGTCCCCCTTTTTAAAAAGTGACCTTCCTTGGTACAATTACCCAGCTTACATCTACTTCCCTCCATACTCTCACCTCTATCTAGCTCTAGGCCACCTCCATCCCTGCCTACCCTTCTCATGGTCCCTTCTGTCATCCTCTATGAGGTGCCTTCATTTCACATGCAAACCTCCTTATACCTTTGACATCTGACACTCATATCCTTCCTCACTGTAAGAGAAACTTGATTCTGAGTTTCTCAGAATCCCTGATACCACTTCTGCAGTCTTCTCCTGGGGGTCCTTCCCTTCCCACTTCCCCAGCCCCCCAGGGCCAGAAGGCAGCATTGTCTCTGCTCCAAGCTTTCCTTTCCTGATCATAATTGCAATACCACATGCCCCAGTAATTCCTCCTATTCGAAGTTGATCATTCTTGTCATCCATGTATCCCATTTCATTCTCCAATCAACTCTCTTTGCAACACTCAACTACCAGTCTCCACCATTTCAGCCCTTGTAAACCGTTCTTCATTACAAAACTAATCCTTCTTCTTATCCCCCGAATCTCATCCTTTCTGTCAAGAGATTTCTCTGCTAATTATGTACTCTTTCTTAAATCCTCAACCTCCTCTTTTTCCCCTGGTTTTCACTTCTCTGCTCATGAACACACTGCAGTCTTTCTTATCATTGAAACAAACACTCCCCTTCAACCTTTCCTAGACTTTGCCAGTACTACTAATTAATGTTTTCTCTCCCCACTTTCAAAGCCTCACTTCTCCAAAGATAGTTGACAATCCTGTATCTGTTTCTTCCTCACCAATGTATTGTTCAGTCCCTTGCAATCTGCCTCCCTCTCCTTTTCCTCTCTCATTTGCCACTCTTTTGGAACTGTTCTTTGGAGGACTGCAGCCACCACATGCCACGGCTCCTCCCCTCCTCCACATTTTTGTACCAGGTGATACTCTTGACCTTCCCTTTTTGAAGTCTTCCTCTCAGCATTCAGAGTAATTTTTTTTTTGTTTCTTCTTCTTCCTTTCTAATAATTTATTGTCTGTTTCCTCCTACCCTTCTTACCAGTAGGCATCTCCTAGAGTACTTTTTTTTAACTCCAAATGACTTTGAAATCTGCCTCTCTAGTCAGTCCCAAACTCTATCCTCTACCCTGAAACCAAGTGGTTTTCTTTGCCCTTAAATCATTCTTCCTCATGACTTAGCTATTTCTGTGACAGTGTCATTCCTCATGCTGGGAGCCCCCCTGCCTTCTAGCACCCTTCTCTCTGCCTCAGTCCCCTATAGGAACAGTCCTACTGAATTATCACAAGCCCCTTTTGTCCCCTCCCCTGTTAAGTCACACAATCATCACTTACCCTGAAGAACATGTGAGCACACCAACTGGCCCTCTAGCTTCCAACATCTCAGGCTTCAAAATATTTCTATGCTAGGTATCTATTTACAATCTTCTGAAAGTCTGTTTGCATCCATCTGCTCCACTCAACAGTTTAAATAGCATTGTACTGGCTACTGAATAAAGCCACCTTGCCACAGGGTTTCTTCTTCTTTATGTGCCAGCTAGACAGGATTCTTTTTCACTCCCCAAATACCCTCCACCCAGAATTTTCCAACCCTGTGCCTTCCTTCCAAATTCTCCATTCCCTATCCCTGCTTGCCCAAATCTTTCTTCTCCTCTAAGCCTCAGTTCAAAGTCTGCATCCTCTATGATGCCTCTTCCCCCAACCCAGAAAAGGCACTATGTTTAAACCTCCAATATAAGCCCCTTTTCCCAGTTGACTATGTATCATAGATTATGGACTTGAAAATATTCCAAATTCTGTGGGGGTTGACTCCATGTCCAATTAGCATTATACCACCCAGAAATTCATTCATTCAACAAGCATTTACTGAGCATTTGTTACACGCCAGGCATCATTTTAAGCACTAGGGATGCATTAGAGACAAAATAAACCAAGATTCCTACCTTCCTGGAGTTGACTTTCCAGCCTAACTGAATGCTCAGTAGAATGTCTTGGTTTTAAAAGGTGCTCAGTTAAAGGTTTGTATGAATGGAAGAAAGGAAAGAAGGGAGGGTGTGGGAAGAAGGGAATGGACGGAGAGGGAGAAAGGAAGGGAGGAAGGGAGGGGGAGCCAAGGAAGTCCAGCCCCAGAAGAGCTCTGTTTCCTGATTCCTTCAACTGAGATTGGGTGTAGCCTCTCACAAGACTATGCAGCCTGGAATCCCTGACCTCATCTGGGTCCGCACCCACATCTCGAGAAGTTGCTGGCTGTCTAAGAATCAAGCCAGGGTGAAGAGAAATGAGAAGTGTTCTTCTGTGTGCTGACAGGGCTCTGGCTAATAGCACCAAGCAAAAAACTCCAACTACGGTGGGTGTAAAGAATGTGACCTACTTTATTTCCTTGGATTCCCAAACGGCCTTGACTCCCTGCCTCTCCTCCTGGTCCTGGAGGCCCCTGAAAGAAAACAAAGATTGCAAATATAGCAGAACATAAAGCAACGTTCCTTTAAACACTTGTGTCTCTTCTAAGAGGAAAATGAACCTCAGATGGGATTGATTTCTGCTCTGGAAAAAAGTATTGCAGCTGTCACATAAAGACTAGTAAATAAAAGGAAATTAATAAAGTCATTCATGCCAGATGTTGCATAAAAGATTGTGCTTCCTCATGAGACTTCTCTTCCAAAGATTTCAGGTTCTCTCTGTTTTGCTGTTAGAGTAGATGTTGCTAAAATGTCTAACATTTTAAAAAGGTATTTTAAAGGACATTACCTTGAATTTTATTCTTACTGGGTCTTTGCTTTGGTGGAAAGCATTTTTTAATAGGTAAAATTATCTTTATCTACAAATAATAGTATTTGTACATAGAAAACTCAAGAAACTACTTTGCATCAATAACAAAATATGCTAATGAGGTATAAGATAAATATTCAGAAATAGTTTTCTCTCTTCTAGTTAGAAAAGAAATTTAAATAAGTTCCCATTTACCAATATGAGAAAAATGTAAAATACTAAGAATACATTTAACAAGAAAAGATACAAAGACCTATATGAAGAAAACTTCAAAAACTCATTAAAGAACATAATAACAAAACAAAAAATGGATAAACATATTGTGTATCTGTATGGAAAAATCTATTGAATGTAAAAAATATAAGTCCTTCCAACATTCTAGAAAGTATGTTTTATTGGAACAGTGTTAGAGATGAACATTTTTAAAATCCCAATTCAGAGACAGCACAACTGCCTGCCTTCATTATTAACACTTGGTATCAGATTTTTCCTTTGGGATACCCAAACATATGGCAACAAAAATCTCTTTTGGTTAAACTGTTTAGAGGAATTGTTGTAAGTAATCCTGACATCAGTGAAATGAATTTATTTTCATAATCTTTTGCCATGGTTACCATAATTTAAAAGTAAATAAATCAATCTCTGTATAATAAGCATGATGCTTAGCAAATTTATTTTGTTCAGAAATCCAAATGTGACATTAACCTTTTGGTCTTCCAAAAATTAAAAATGTAATATGTTGGACAGAAAAAAACTTCCTAATAGGGAAGCTGAGCAACCAATTGGGAACTTAAAGAAGATAATAATGATCTTGCTACAACTTCTATCATTTTCCTTCCCTTCATCTAAAAAGAAAACTATCAGTTTCTTCATTCTCCATAGCTCCTCAACCCATTCCCTTCTATTTACTTCCACCACAGCACGGAGTTAGTTCCAGTGGACTTCATGTCAACCTAGTTGGCATTTTTCTGTCCTTACCTTATTTAGCTTTGATCACATACTCCCTGAAACCTTTCCATTAACTTCTCTAACACCAATCATCATGTTCCTTCTCTGCTCTCCGCCTATTAAACTTCTAAGACTCCCCTTCTTCTGTATGCCTCTTAAATTTCCATGTGGCTCATGGATTCATCCTCTGACCTTGTTTTCCTCACTTCATCCCCTCCTTCCTGAACGATACCTCCAAAGAGTCACACACCATGTCTACACAGTGAATCCTAAATATATGCATCTCCCATCTATACCACTCAGCTGAACATCAGACCCATAGATTAAAATGCCTATTGAATATCCCATAGGAATTGATTATAAAAATAATCATATCTACCTAAAAGCATGTTCTTTATCTCATATTCTGTTCCTGAAGGAACGGTACTGCCATTTACTTCTCCTGTAACCTAAGCCAGAAACCTGAAAATCACCCTAGACCCCTCCTTCTAGTTTATGTTTCAAAACCAATCAGCTACAAGTCCCAAAGATTTTATCTCCTGTCTGTATCCATCCCTTCTTCCATCACATTGCCATCACCTATCTTCAAGGCCTTCTTGTATTTCACCTACATTCCTGGCTTCCCTGACCACAGCCAGGCCTCTCTCTTACTAATTCTCCACAAGGTTGTCAGAATGATTTAAAACATCAGGCTGACACTGCCACTTTCTTTCTGAAATTCTGAATTCTGTGTAGCTTTCAGAATGAAGTTTAAGATCTGCCTAATATGTAAAATTCTTTGAAATCTTGGTATTGTCTCTGTAGCCTCATCTGTGATTATTTCAATTACCCTATGTTCATGCAAAAACAATCTAAAGTCACCAAATGCTTCTTGTTTAATGTCTTCACACTGTTATGCAAATTGTTCCCTTAGATGGTCCATTTCTCCGTATAGGGAGATTTTTTTAGTTTCCCAACTGCTAAAACAAATGCCATATAATGGGTTGGCTTAAATAACGGGAATTTTTGGCTCATAGTTTTGAAGCTAGAAGTCCAAAATAGAAACATCAGCAAGGAAATGTTTTCTCCTTGAAGACTGTGTGTTCTCGGGCTGGTTGCTGATGATCCTTGGGTCCTTGGCTTTTTTTCACGACAGCATACATGGTAATTTTCTGCTTTTCCTTCCAGGTATCATTGACCACCAGCTTCTTCTCCACAAGGCTTCCTCTCTGTATGTCTGAATTTCATTCTGCTTATAAAGGATTCCAGTAATCCAGATTAAAGCCCAACTTGATTCGATTGGGCCACACCTTCACTGAAGTAACATCTTCAGGAGATTCTGTTTGCAATATGTTTACACCCACCAGAATGTGGACCAAGATCAAGAAGATGTCCAAACTGGGGTACACAATTCAATCCACCCCAGGAGAGGTATAGTCACCCTCTCCTGAAAATCTTACTTCTAGCATCTACATTTCAGGCAGATGCTATGTGTTTGTGTTTGGCCTCACACGTGTTTCACAGATGCTTCTACTCTGTATGTAATTGTTAATTTATCTCTCTCTCTCATCCAGTAGGAGTGAGCTGTATACTCTTTGAAAGAAGGGGTCACATCCTATGGCTTCACATCTCTGGAACATGTGGTACAATATCTAGGACCCATCTATTCATCCATTCATCCATCTCTAGATGTAGGAATTGTCCCAAAGAAGGATGAAAAGAATGTTTTAAATTTTTTCATATGAAATTTCCATATTCACAAAGAGATGAAATAGATTTTAATTGTCCTTCACAGCAAGGGGTAAAGTGGTAGTTTCACATAGGAGCTCACTTTCTGTGGTTCCTTCAGAGATAACAAGCTCTGTGAAGTGGAGGAGATTTCTGGGAGATCATTTCATGTGCAGTCATCCCAAGCATATGTAAATACAATGACAGAATATTTTGTTTGAAAGAGCTCCAAAACAAAAAGATTTCTTGGATGAATGGATGGATGCAGTGAGGACCTTTTCATTAGAACACCAGAAAACCTGATTCTGTTTCCTGTATAGGATCCCACAGAGTACCAAAAGTGGGGTTTGTGATTGCTTGAATAGGGCTTAAGTGTCAATGAATGGTTGCCCAGCTAAAGCACTTGCTCAGTGATTAAACTAGAGGAAGGGGTAGCAACAGACAAGATGGAATGTAACAAAGGATTATGAATACTGAATCTTTATATAATTTTCTTTTTCTTAGTTGCTAGGGTATTAGAATTGCTAGAAGGAAAGAACTGAAATGGTGGAACTATCACATATCCTTTGAAATTTGTTCTATAGCTACTTGTTATATTGTAATTTGAAAGATATTACCTTTTATATATGTTATATTTCGTAATAAGGAAATAACAAACTGTGGAACTATAACCTATAATATTCTTTCAAATTTGCTCTCTAACTACTTGTTAAATTGCACTTGGAAAGTTATCACTTCTATGCATATATGCTATATTCTACAGTAAAAATACTATTTCAAAAAAATTACTTACTCAAATACTGCCAGTTGGATAATGGATCATGTTGTTGATTTCTAAACAAAAGAGAAAAATTCCCTGCCACCCCCAAGTTACCAAAAAGTCAAAGAGCTGTCTTGACCTGAGATCAAGAACAGCTGGGGAGTGTAAAGAGAAGCTTAGTGCATTTAATACTTAGGCATTAGCTAGAGGTCAAATCTTCATGGCTCTGTTGGGTATTTATTCTGTAAAAGACACTGAGTTATATTACATATATAATCTTCTTCAGCCATCACAAAAACACAGTGAGATACATATCATAAACACCATTTTACCAATCAAAAACAGATTCACAAAGTTTTTAACCCTAAATCACTCTGTTAATAAATGATGGTATGGGAAGTGAGCCTAATTCTGATTCTATGGCCTGAACTCTCAATGACACTGTCTGCTGTTCTGATCTAGCCCAAGCAGAGTCCCGAACTCTTGCCATGCATGTAATCTCCAAGCATGATGCTGGAGGCTGGGGTCAACTCTAACCTTCAACATGGGAACCTGGGCTGGGGTCTTCGGTTCACGCTGAGTCTGTCACAGAGCCTTTGGCAATCATAACAGTCCTAACTGTAAGATAAGGTAGAACGGAGGTGTTTAGACTTTAAATGTTAAAAAGTTGTGCTTAGAGAGCCTCTTACTAGGAGGGGTATGGTATTAATGGTTGCGGCATCGCCAAGGACACCTTGACTTTGGACAGAATATGTGGCAGGTCAGGGATTATAGATGTGGCTCCTTCTCACACTTAAGAAGAATACTCCTCACCTCTTCTAATTTTATTAGCATGGAGTAAAGCCTTACATAAATTCACAACCAGAAAATATCAATTTGGGAAGAAACAACTCAAGGAGACTCTATAAGAGTCAGATATGATCTGAATTTGAGAAAATAAAATGAAGAGGCCAGCAATGGGTGAGCTAATACAAGATCACACTGCAGAACACATGAGAAGATGTTCATGTACATGAGAGATAGCTGATTTTGACAGTTCTAGTTTATGAGACAGTCCCTAATCTCAATTTCTAATGCTTCTCCATACATCCTATACTTCATCCATATTGAGCCACCCCAAACTCACCTTGATATCTCTTTATCAATGTGGTTCCTTTTCCTGGATATCTGCCCCTTCTTCAGTCACCTGGTAAACACCTCCTCATCCTAAAAAAAAAAACCTAATTCCCTCATCTCCTCCTTTAACTCTATCCTTTCTTCCATATTCTACCTTGGATATAACCATATTTTAGCACTCAGCCCATAACATCTCAATTATTTTTTTTATGGGTCTCCTTTACCAGACTGGGTGCTCCTGAGACTAGGGTCTGGTTCTGATTCATTCTTGCATCCCAATACAGGGCCTGGCACATAGGAAGCACTCAGTAAATGTTTGTCAAGTGAGTAAAGGAAATGGTTGATGGATCATCCAGTATAAATTATGCAGATTATTGAAATCTGATGATTGAAATACAGGTTTCATGTTGTTATATTATTATTATTATTATTACGACATTCCTCAGAATGTTGACCACTCTGCTTTGGAAATAAAACACCCTCATTAAACCAAGTAATTTTGATTCAGTAATAAACAATTTTTTATGTATTCCATATTGCAATCATCAGATTTCAACATTTTGCATAATCTAGCTTGCATGATCCATCAAACATGTTCTACGCATTTAACAAACATTTACTGAGTACTTCCTATGCTCTTGACCACTATGCTATGCTTTGTAAAGATGACAACAGAAATTCTACTTTGTATCACAAATTAGCATTCAACAATTCTAACCTTTATTGATAATGCAAATTCCACTAGTGATTATTTCACCAAAACCGTAAGTGTTTAAAAAATATTTGCCGCTCCAGCTGGAATTAATGTTTTGTGTCTGATTTTCCATTCCTTTCCTAAGCATTGGTTACACTGGCATAGGACCTGAAGATAAACCAAACAAGAAGGCAACAAAGGAAGATAAAAAAGAAAATGCCATTTCTTTCAAAGTTCCTTACCCATTTTCACTGTGCCATAGACTGTATTTCTTTTATGTCATAGCCATATGCCTGCCTAGATTAGCACATTTGATTTATGCAGAACACCCCATAACACTGCAAAAGTTAATAAGTCTTAGGAACACTGTCAACAGAAATCACATCCCTTTTTCTAAGAAAAACTTTAAAGCTCACTATTAGAAAACACTCATGTTATTCCTCTCGAGTGTCTGGTCCTTGTGTGCTATAAAACTATATGAAACCTAGGACAGTAGATTTATCGAGCCAATAAAGAATAACACTCTCATTGTATATCTGATTGTGTTTGCCTTCCATGGTTTTCCTTTGAAAACAACAATTTTGAGATCACATCCATCATGTCCCAAATATAGAAAATTCCACACATCTTTGAAATAGCATTTTCACTGTGTTGACAGTGGCATTTCAAGAAAAGCAAGCAAAGAAAGAAAACCATGTTTTCCAGCCAGATAAGCAGAAGAGCTACACCAGAGAAAAGAGATGCCTTTTGACCAACTGTGGCAATGCCAAGAGGTTGAATGATTTATGGATTATAACCAAACAGCCAAAGTAAGATTAAAGAGGGCTCACTCACAGAGGTGTGCTACAGAGCAAATGGAATAACTTATTTGAATAAAAGCCACTTGGGTACAACTTTGGATTCCAGAACAAGGGAAATAATAAGACCTCTGGATTTCAATTATCTATATCTCAATATTATATGTAAACAGATGAGATAATCATCCAATATGTTCTTCTTGGCATTTACTTTTTTAAAAAATCTCAATTTGTGGTGCCAGCAAGCCTTTAGCAATTCAGGTATGAAAATGCGAAACAGTTGCTTTTCATCAATTTTTTTCTACAATGAAATTTAAAAGGAAGTTGTCATGCTTTTTAAAGTAGCACATTCATCAAAACTGGGAACCAATATCTTCTTGAGGAGTAATTAAAATGCATTGAAATATTGTCATGAGATACAAGCTTATGCAAATAGCTTTTTAACCATTTTGACTTAAGCTTAGCCACTTAAGTATTGAGTCATTGCCCAGTTTAACTACTGGACACAAGTAACGATTCGTTTTATCTTCGTGTCAGCTGACAGCACAAGTCCCAGCTGTGTCTCATGCATTCTTTTACTGATTAATTCATTATACAAATATTTGTTGAGTCCTACTCTTCCAGGTACTGCTTGTTCTGGGCTCTGGGGATACAGTGCAAACAAGACAAAGTCCCAGCCCTCAGGGAGCTTACAGTCTAGAAGGGGAGCCAGACAAATATCTACTAAAATAAATATACACTATGATGGCAGGTAGGCAGAGGCCAGATCATGTAGGTCTTTGCTTCTCAAAGTGTGGTTGGGGAGCAGCAGCAGCATCGTCACCTGAGGTCTCATTGAAAATCCAGAATCTCCGTCCCACCCCAGACCTACTGATCAGAATCTGCATGTTAACAGGTTCTCCAAAGTGATCCTTATGTACTTTGAAGTTGGAGAAGTGCCGATGTTGGGTAGTCCTTCCCTAGTCTGGGTGTACATTAGAATCACTGGGGGAGGTTTTACAATGACTGTTATCCTGTCCTCACCTCCAGAGATTCTGATCTAAGTGGCCTGGGGAGGGTCCCAGGTAGTGGCATGTTTTACATTCTCCCCAGGAGATTCTAATGTACAGCCAAGGTTGAAGACCACTCAAGTGGGCTGTATTCTAGGGGTGTGGAGAAGTCCCTGGAGGGCTGAGATCCAGGGGAGTGAAGTGATCTGATTTAAGTACAGGAGGATTTCTTAACCTCACAGTAGCTGCTGAGCTGAGGCAGAGGGTTAGAAACCACCTCCCAGACCCTTCTGAGTCTGACAAATCAACAGCCTGCTCTGCACAGTGGGAACCAGAATTTGATGTCGACACCACACTGAGCACTGAAGTCAAACCTAACACCCCTTGCTGGTTCATGGGCAGTAAAGAACACCATCTGCAGGGAAGAAACTACAAAGACATCTGTATTAAAACCAAGGTCAGAGCCAGATGCCATCCACCACTTTCTTTCATTACATACCTGGGGACCTTTACTTCCAAGACCTCCTTTTTCTCCTTTCATACCAGCATCTCCTCTGGGACCCTAAATACATAGAAGTAAAGCATTATTTTCTCCCTAAAAAGGAACACTTGAATATTAACTTAAATATTAAAAGTGGAAATACTAAGTCAGTGACATGGGCAAAAATTGGAAAGAGAGCTCTGATCATGCCTTTGGTTCTATCTTGATCTGTAGAGTTCTTTATCTGTTGAAGGGACATTTTGATCCAATCTGAAATTAAGTGATCAGGGTTTGGAAGAAAATATGGAAGAGCTGAATTTTTCATTATTGCTCTTTAATTATCCTAAGTATCTTCATACTCCAAATCCATGAATTTCTTGTGTTAAAAAGAAAAAAAATCCTTAACTATATAAATATGAAATTGAAAGATTTAAATGGATTTTCTATTCAATAACCACCATGAGGATTGGTCATAAACAAGATAGGGACTAGGTAAGATGAAATTTGGATATTTTTACTTCTGGAATTTTTTTTTGCCTATTAACCATGGCTTCCATATGTTATGCAAAGCAACTTTCACATTGTGTTTTGGTTCTGCATGTCTCTATAAAATGTTATGAATAAGAATAAGGGTCTGTGAAATGTAAGAGTGTTAGTTGCTTATAATGGAATAAAGCCAATCTATTGAAATACTTCCCTAAAGCCCAGTCCCAAACATTTCTCATTTGAAGGTAAGAAAAACTTGCTTCAGCTGGCAAGTAAAGACAAAGAGAAAACAATCAGGCTAGAAAGAGATAGGGATCCAAGGGGAAGAAGGTTTACTGCTCTGATGTGGACAAAGTTTCTCTTCTGATATTTAAGGATATTTTGCCCAACTTCCATCCATCAAGCTGCCAACATATAATAGTTACTTTTATTTTTTAACTATGTGGGCTAAACTGTTGACAAAGAACAGAACCATTGTTTGCCCTGCATATGCCAAACATCACTATTACTTCTCAAACTTTCAAAACTAAAAATTTGGGGAGGAAGAAAATTCTTTTTGTGGTCTGACCTCCTTTCTTTCACCTCAGCATTTGCTAGAACCTTCTTTCCCTTCTCGTTTACTATTCTATGCTACATTTTGCCCTGTCTGGCACAGGCTTCCCTTCCCTCGTGAGATCAGTGTAAAGAGCCAGCCATGGTTTGTTCCTTGCAAAGGAAAAAGTACTTGAAGCAGCTCCCTGGAGAAGTGAGCTAGAAAGGAAAGGCTGAGTGCCATGCTACGTAGATCACCCCGCTGAAGGCTCCAGCTGTATTTGGAACAATTCTTTCCTAGAGTAGAGCCAATTTTTCTACATCATGGGCATCCAGATATGTAACACTGAGCTCTTTCTGTGCTAAATTGACCACCATGACCAGCTTCAAGGCTCAATATTTTCTTTGGCTCAAGGCCTCCCTGGAATTCCCTGGCCAGCCTGGACCCACTGCACAGGGACTGCTGCTCAGCACGTTCATCTTCCTTTACTCTCTTAACTGGCACGAAACTTAGATAAAGGAGATGAGGGGCTGTTCAAGTCACCATAGTGTTGCTCTCTTGTTACCCTGAATCTACTTTAAACATCTGTAATTCTCCAAGGGTTGTGGAGGATTTCTACTGAGCTCTCATATGCTTCCGTTCCCCACATTTCTTTATGTTCTCACCCCTGATTAGTCCCCAAATGTACCTGCGGCCCCTTTAGTCCCGACGAGCCTTCAAGTCCATCTGGCCCCGGCATGCCTCTGCTCCCCTGTGTGAGAAAGAATCAACCTGTCAACACTGTTTCCTGAGAACTTTGTCTTCTTTATGTGCAAGACTATAAATATTTTTCCAATCACAATGATAATGCATGATCTTTGCAAAAACACTGAGGAAAGTAAAGGGAAATACAAGGAAGAAAACAAAAATATTCCATAATCCCATCAAACAGAGATACCCACAACTAAAATATTTGGTGTATTTCCTTTTTGGTGTATTGTCTTTAAGCGCACGCACACACACATCCTTCTTTTTCTATAAAATTTGCACTATATTTACCTTTGGTATTTGGTTTTAAAAAGCCCTATAATGTACTTCACATTTTCCTCAAAAATCTCCAGGCATTTTATATATATTATATTCAAATAGATGAAATATCTAAGTCAAAATTGAGCATTTTCTTCACATTGCCCTTGGACTCCCCCACGGAAGAATTCCAGAAACAGTAAGGAAGGATTAAGAAAGCCAAATTTTAGCAACTATTAGGATAGCCTAAATTTACATCTCAGTTGCATATGATTAATGTCCTGCATTGGTACCCTTTCCCTCAAAATCAGACAAAATTTCTTCATACCTTCTCCCTTAGATTTCATTGCATTTGTTTATTGCCACTTTCTTTGGTTCCCTTTCCATTTTTTGAAGTATAACTTTGAAGTGGAGGGAGAAGGGATGTCTGTGAATGGTAAACTCTATTAGTCTTTCTATACTTAAAAATGTCTTTATTTTATATTCACTAATGGTTTAGCTAGATTTAAAATTCTAGGTTAACAGCTATTTTTTTTCCTTCACATTGTAGACATTACTTCTTTGTTCTCTGGCATGTATTACTGTTGATCAGAAGTCTGATGCAATCTAATCAGTCATTCCTTCGTAATTAAAAACCGTTTTTTCTTTCTGGTAGCTTTAAGAAGTTCTCTTTCTTTTTTCAACATTCTGGAGTTTTTCCATGATGTGATTGAGAATGGATATGTTATTTATCCTGACTGCATTTTTAATCTGAATTTGTAAAATTCTCAGCCACAACTGTTTTTCATAAATATTACAGGTTCAGGAATTGTGTACGGTATATCGCCAATGTATACAAAGGGGATATGATACGGTTTTTGTTCTTACCAACTTTTTGGACAAAACATCCAGAATATCGAATTTGTATTAGGGTTTCATTGTATTCTCTTGATTGGTATGGTTTTCATGAAAATTGTAAGTTAGGTCTCAGAGTTAATTGAACAAAAATCTAAAAGAAAATCACCCACTGAGTTACTAGAGTTTTCACTTGAAATGGAAACAAAGTTAAATTTAACAATAGTTGAGCCAAGTACTGCCTGTGGCCATTAATTTTTATGATTATTTTATGAAAGTATTCAAATTTTCATTTTCTTCTAAGACCTGAGTTCTTTTATTCCATATCTGACATCATCAAAAAGCAAAAATAATTTTAGAGTTGCAAGAGGTTTTACAGAGCTTTTATTCCTGCTCCTTGATTGGACACTGAAAATGTGTCATACAGAGTTAAGAAAAGAAATCATTGTACCTCTGGGCCTGTTTGTCCCCTTCGGCCATGAGCTTCCTACAATAGGAGGAAAGAGGGATATCATTAATTCTGAAAAAAAGATGTGTTTTACATTTTATTTAAACTAGTAATGAACACCTTAAGGCGCTGACATAGAAAAAAGTTCTCACATAGTGCTGGAAGCATTCAATTATCACTGCACAATGAAAGCAAAATGTTGTCCTGTTGCCCCATCGTAGGACAATAGGTAATTGAAATCAGAGATGATTGAAATCTACAGATACTTGTGGGAAATAATTCACTCCTATTTGGTCCAGAGCACTGTTTTACAAGGGCTGTTCACACACTACAAAATTGACTGAATTTTATTTCTTTTCCTTTTTCCTGAGCATGACAAGCAAGCCAAAAATTAAAAGTGGAGTGGCCAAAAGGCTGGAGAGCACAGGAAAAACTTGGAGAACTGTTCAAACTCAGAAACGAAAGAAAGCCAACTTTAATTTTATCAAAAAAAAAAAAAAAAAAAAAAAAAAAGCCAAACAATATGTTTCACCTGCCAGAAATGTAAGAACCTTCTCAAGCATTCAAAAGTTACTCAATTCAGTACATTAATAAAACTTTCAATCAAAGCAATGGTGCCACAAAATCAAGTGGATTTTTCCAGCTACTCTCATTTGGTCTGATATGCAAGGTTAGCATCTAAGTATATTCCAAATCAATATTTCATGGAGTTGGAAATCAAGGAACAGAGATATTTTATTTAGGTTCTCTCAGAGCATCATGGCAAGACTGGCATCCAGGATTTGTAACAACTCAATAAATATTAGACAATATTGTTTTGATGGAAATTTAAGATGTTTAGGTCAAAATTCCTTGAGATTTTTAATTTTACTAATCATATTTCAGTCAAAATCTATTGTTACCTGGAAAACAGATCGTGTGTTTTAGAAAAAGGTTAAAGGCATATTCCTTTAAAACCCTGGTGATTCAGTTTAAGATGAAAGCCTAAATCCTCTCTACCTGAGGAATGAAAGGAGTTCATTCTACTCTTACATCACAAGGTTTTGTCTGATTCAATTCACTTCAGTTTCATTCAGAAAAATCTCTATCAAGGATCTATTACCCACAAAGTATATTGGATGGGAACTATGGGGAGAAAAAAAATGAGACCTACACACATAGTCCTTGAACTCAAGGGACCCTTACTCTAAGGGCAGGAGATAAGTATTACAAATATTTACCATACAAGGCAGAGTATGGCAAATGCTACATTAAAGTAGAGGATACAGTGATGAGTTTCAAAGAAAGCAATCATATCCACGTGGTCAAATTACGAAAACCTTCCCAGAGGAAGAGATTTTTGAGATGGGTTTCAGAGGATGGGTAGGAGTTTTACAGGTAGAATAAGCAAGAAGTCTTTAGAAATAATGATCCAGTAAAGGCAGGAAAACATGAGTGTATTTGGTCCTGGCAAGAATGCCAGTCTAGATTAAAGGTGTGAGAAGATAAGGCAGTAGTACAGTTCCTAGGGTGAACATGCTAGGCTGAAGGCTTTGTACTCCATTTAGCAGAAGCCAGTGGGGTTCTTGGGACATGACCAGACCCCGGCTTTAGGTGGATACATCTGGTTGTGGTAGGAGGAACGTAATGAAAACTTGTATTCAGGCAAAATAAATAGTTTCCTGATATGAGTTCAGGGATGTGGAATAGGCTTCCACATTCAAAATTCTTTCTCTGGTCACTGTTACAGTTTCATAAACTTCATGAATAAACATTCACTCCTCTGTGTCTTTGAGGTTTGGCTTTGAAAGGGTACTTCAGGTTGCCACTCAAGTAGTGCTAGGAGAGAAGAAAAGGGCAAAGCATAACTAACAGCCTTCTGGACTGCATAGGAATAAGGTCCATGCTTTGGTTTGAAGCTGCAGTTGCTTTTCATTATCCCTGCCACGAGAATCTATTCTGTTTCTCATCAGAGTCTGGCTCAGAAAGAGCCAACCTGGCCCCTTCCCATCTCCCTCCAGCACTGCTGTGTCTTTGCCCGAATCGTTTCTCCTCGCCCCTCCACTCCACCAACTTAAATCCACTACAGACCTCTGGCACAGCACTGACACCTTGACATTTACAGGTTTCTCTCTCTCTCTACCACAGTGATTGCTAATGGCAGGGGGAGGAGGAAAGCAGATTTAGCCTGGTGGGAACGTTTGGCAAAGTTTAGGTACATCTTCCATTTCACAACCTGGGGGTGGGGGGCATGCTACCGCACGTAGCTGGTAGAGGCGAGGGATGATGCTGAACATCCTTCAAGGCACAAAACAGTCCCCCACAACAAAGATTTTCCGGCCCAAAATGTCAATAGCGTTGAGGCTAGAAACTTAGAAACATGATTCTAAGTTCCTTGAGAGCAAAGATGATGCTTTACTTGACTCTGTAGTTCCGGTAGCTAGAAGAGTTGCTGGGTGCATTGGAGGTGTTCAATAAATGTTTGCTGAATGAATGAAGGTCAGATTTGGCCAACTGCTGTTATTTCCCTGATGCCTCACCCAACCATTGGCCATCCTCCCATAATTTTTCAGCTCAGCAGAACTGCTGCACCTAGGAGTCCTCAATGCTCATTGTCTACCTACAGTTTAGAGGTTTGCAGTGTGAAGCATAGATTTTTCTTCTTTCTAAAAGAATAATGACTTAACTGTTACTATAAAAATGATATATTCTGATTTTTAAACATTCAAATACAGTAAAATAAAAAATTTTAAATCACCTCAAATGTTCCATCTAGAAAAAACTATCATTAACATTTGATAATTAAGATACCAGATATTTTTTATGCACACTTACAGAAAGAAGTCCAAATAGAAGTATTTTTGATAAAAAGGGGATCATGCTATTCATGATACTTTACTATTAAAATATTACATTTAATTTTACTTGAGTTTAAAAGAAGAAAAATAAGAATAAAACGGGAAGAACTGGAAATGTCAGGTGCTGACATTTCCTGACAATCAGAGATACATACCCCTAAAAGATCATCAAAAGTAGGAAAGAACCCTTATGAAAAAGTTAGGAGGTTAGAATTTGTTTATAATATGTATTTTAGCTTAAGATGATGTTTTGAAATTAACCAGCTGCAATGATGAGGGATGAGGACAGTATACTGATGCATCTTCTCACACCTTTCTCCACCTTCCTATTTTCATGTGATTTTTAGATTTTCAAGATGTGTAACATTTACATTTAGTTCTTAATCATGATTTCTAAGATTTAATCTTATTTTTATACTTAAAGAAGTTCAAATTTATTATTATAAAATTTTGAAGGGATCACAGCGATTACAGTGCCTGAATTTTTGAAGACTTTAGAATGTTGATTAGTTACATGCTTAAGAACAATTTGGAAAGGTAAACAAATCTTGGACTAATCTGTATTTCCTTTAAAACTCTGTAGGCATTCCATTGCTCTCTTTTGACTCTGAATGTTGTGAAGAGAGTTGCAGACAGACTGAGTTGTTTTTTTTGTTCCCCATCACTATAGTTCTTTTATATATACATTTTACATAAATGGAATCATGCAATATGTGGTACTTTGTGTCTGGTTTCTTTCACTTAGCATAACATTTCTTAAATTTTTTTTTTTTTTTAATTAGAGGAGCTGTAGGAAAACAGAAAAGCCATGTAAAAAACACAACATTCCCTTATACCCCCCGTTGTTGACCCTTTGCATTAATGTTAACTCTAGTCCATAGTTTACATTATATAGTTCACATTTTTCTCCATATACCACCTTATTAACACCTTGTAATAGTGTCATACATTCATTATAATTCATGAAAGAACATTCTTACATTTGTATTATTAACCACAGACCATCATCCACAACAGGGTTCATTGTGTCATACAGTCCCTTGTTTTACTTCCTAACTTTCCTTCTAGTAACATTTTCTACTTGGGTTGTTTGATTTTTTATTGTTGAGCTGTAGGATTTCTTTACATATTCTGGATATCTGATATCTGGATATCAGATATGTGATTTCCAAATATTTTCTCCCACTACG
The DNA here is from genome assembly GCF_015220235.1 of Choloepus didactylus. Lineage (NCBI taxonomy): Eukaryota > Metazoa > Chordata > Mammalia > Pilosa > Megalonychidae > Choloepus > Choloepus didactylus. Next base: position 166,254,847 of record NC_051307.1, read on the forward strand.
TAGGGTGCCTTTTTACTTTCTTGACAAAGTCGTTTGAAGCACAATAGTATTCAATTTTGAGGCGATCCCATTTATCTATTTTGTTTTTCATTGCTTGTGCTTTGGGTGTAAGATCTAAGAAACCATCTCCTACCACAAGATCTTTAAGACGCTTTCCCTACATTTTCTCCTAGGAGTTTTCTGGACCTAGCTCTAATGTTTAGGCCTTTGATCCATTTTGAGTTAATTTTTGTATAAAGTGTGAGATAGGGGTCCTCTTGCATTCTTTTGGATATGGATATCCAGTTTCCCCAGCACCATTTGTTGAAGAGACTCTACAACCCAGTTAAGTGGACTTGACCACATTGTCAAAAATCCTTTGACTACAGATGTGAGGGTCTATTTCTGAACTCTCAATTTGATTCCATTGGTCAATACATCCATCCTTATGCTAGTACCACGCTGTTTTGACCACTGTAGCTTTGTAATACGCTTTAAAGTCAGGAAGTGTGAGTCCTCCAACTTAGAGGGCTTCCTTGTCTTGTTCTTTATCTTACAGTGAAAGCTTTCAGTACTTCACCATTAAGTATGATGCTAGCTGTAGGTTTTTCAAATATTCCCTTTATCATGTTGAGGAAGTTTCCTTCAATTCCTATCTCTCGAAGTGTTTTTGTCATGAAAGGATGCTAGATTTGGTGAAATGTCTTTTCGATGTCAATTGAGAGGATCATGTGGTTTTTTTCCCCTTCAATATGTTAATGTGGTGTATTACATTAATTGATTTTCTTGTGTTGAACCACCCTTACACACATGGGATAAAACCTACTTGATCATGCTGTATAATTATTTTAATGTTCTGTTGGATTTGATTTGCAAATATTTTGTTGAGGATTTTTACATCTATGTTCATTAGAGAAATTAGTCTACAATTTTCTTTTCTTGAATTATCTTTGTCTGGTTTTGGTATTAGGGTGATGTTGGCGTCATAGAATAAGTTAAGTAGTATTCCCTCCTCTTCAATTTTCTGGAAGAGTTTGAGCAGGACTTGTGTTAATTCTTCTTGGAATGTTTGGTAGAATCCCTTGTGAAGCCATCTGGTCTTGGGCTTTTATTTGTTGGGAGATATTTGATGACCATTTCAATCTCTTTACTGATGATTGATTTGTAGGTCTTCTATTTCTTCTAGAGTCAGTGTAGGTTGTTCTCGTGTTCTAGGAAGCTGCCCATTGCATCTAAGTTGTCTAGTTTTTTGGCATACAGCTGCTCATAGCATCCTCTTATGATCCTGTTTTATTTCTGTGGTGTAGGTAATAAGCATCCCCCTCCCCGACACCTCATTTCTAATTTTATGTGTTTGCATCTTCTCTCTTTTGTCTTTGTCAGTCTAGCTAAGGGTTTGTCAATTTTATTGAGTTTCTCTAAAAAGCAACTTCTGGTTTTGTTGATTCTCTCTACTATTCTTTTTATTACGATATATTCACATACCACACAATCATCCAAAGTATATAATCCATTGATCACATTACTATCATACAGTTGTTTATTCATCACCCCGATGATGAACATTTTCCTTGTACCAGAAAGTGAAAGCAAGGAAAAAAAAAAAAAAAGTAAAAACAGAACACCCAAATTGCCCCCCCATTCTTCCTTCAGTTTTTTTTTTTTTTTGCCCCTGTTTTTCTACTCATCCATCCATACACTAGACAAAGGGGACTGTAATCCACATGGCTTTCCCAATCACATTGTCACCCCTCATAAGCTACATTTTTATACAATCATCTTCAAGATTCAAGGGTTCTGGGTCACAGTTTGATAGTTTCAGGTATTTACTGCTAGCTATTCCAATTCATTAGAAACTAAAAAGGGTTATCTATATTGTAAGTAAGAGTGCCCAACAGAGTGACCTCTTGGATCCTTTTGGAATCTCTCAGCCACTGAAACTTATTTCATTTCATTCCACATCCCTCTTTTGGTCAAGAAGACGTTCTCCATCCCACGATGCCGGGTCTAGATTTCTCCCTGGGAGTCATGTTCCCCGTTGCCAGGGAGATTTACACCCCTGGGTGTCAGATCCCACATGGGGGGAGGGCAGTGGGTTCACCTGCCAAGTTGGCTTAGCTAGAGAGAGAGGGCCACATCTGAGCAACAAAGAGGCACTCAGGAGGAGACACTTAGGCACAATTATAAGCAGGCCTAGCTTCTCCTTTGCAGTAACAGTCTTCCCAAGGGCAAATCCCGTGATAGAGGGGCAAATCCCGTGATAGAGGGCTCCACCCATCAAACTGCCAGTCCCCAGTGTCTGTGAGCACATCAGCAACCACTGAGGTGGGGAAGCTCAACACCCCAGCATTCTCCTCCAGCTCCTCAGGGGGGGATCTGCATATTTTTTCATTTTTTTTTTAATTAACTATTAACTATATCAAAGAAAAATTAAAAAGAAAAACATACAATAAAAAAACATTTCAAACAAAACAAGGGAATAAGAAAAAGACAACTAACCTAAAATTACTACTTTACTTCCAACATGTTCCTATTCTACCCCAAGAAAATAACCTAATATAGCAACATTTCTGTGAACTTGTTCCTACCATACCCACCAGAAATTAACAAACCATAGTCATTCCTAGGCATTCCCAGGATGTTAAATTTACCCACCATAGCTTATCTGTTCCCATTAGGTTATTGTTCCCCCTTCATTAATTGCTCTCTATCGCTAGGTCCCCTACATTCTACATTATAAACCATTTATTTTACATTTTTCAGTGTTTACATTAGTTGTAGCATATAATATTTCTCTTTTTGTGACTGGCTTATTTCACTCAGCATTATGTCTTCAAGGTTCATCCATGTTGTCATATGTTTAATGACATTGTTCCTTCTTACTGCTGCATAGTATCCAATCATGTGTATATACCACATTTTATTTATCCACTCATCTGTTGAAGGACATTTAGGTTGTTTCCATCTCTTGGCAATTGTGAATAATGCTGCTATGAACATTGGTGTGCAGATATCTGTTCATATCACTGCTCTCAAATCTTCCAGGTATATACCGAGAAGTGCAATCGCTGGATCGAAGGGTATCTCTATATCTAGTTTTCTAAGGAACTGCCAGACTGTCTTCCAGAGTGGCTGAACCATTATACAGTCCCACCAACAATGAATAAGAGTCCCAATTTCTCCACATCCCCTCCAGCATTTGTAGTTTCCTGTTTGTTTAATGGCAGCCATTCTAATTGGTGTGAGATGGTATCTCATTGTGTTCTTAATTTGCATCTCTCTAATAGCTAGTGAAGCTGAACATTTTTTCATATGTGTTTTGGCCATTTGTATTTCCTCTTCAGAGAACTATCTTTTAAATATTTTGTCCATTTTATAATTGGGCTATCTGTACTATTGTCATTGAGTTGTAGGATTTCTTTATACATGCAAGAGATCAGTCTTCTGTCAGATACATGGTTTCCAAAATTTTTTTCCAATTGAGTTGGCTGCCTCTTCACCTTTTTGACAAATTCCTTTCTAAGTTTGGGGAGTTACCATGTATCTATTTTTTCTTTTGTTGCTTGTGCTTTGGGTGTAAGGTCTAGGAAGTGACCACCTAATACAAGGTCTTGAAGATGTTTCCCTATATTTCTAATTTTATGTATTTGCATCTTCTCTGTTTTGTCTTTGTCAGTCTAGCTAAGGGTTTGCCAATTTTATTGCGTTTCTCTAAAAAGCAACTTCTGGTTTTGTTGATTCTCTATACTGTTTTTTTTTTATTCTCAATTTTGTTTATTCCTGCTCTAATCTTTATTTCTTTCATTCTGTTTGCTTTGGGGTTAGTCTGTGGTTCCTTTTTTAGTTCCTCCAGGTGTATACAGTTAGGTCTTCCATTTTAGCTCTTTCTTCTTTTCTATATAGGCATTTAGGGCTATAAATTTCCCTTTCAGCCCTGCCTTCACTGCATCCCATAAGTTTTTATATGTTGTGTTCTCATTTTCATTTATCTTGAGATATTTACTGATTTCTCTTTTAATTTCCTCTTTGACCCACTGATTAAGAGTGTGTTGTTTAACTTCCATATATTTGTGCATTTTCCAGTTCTCTGCCTGTTATTGATTTCTAGCTTCATTCCATTATGGTCAGAAAAAGTGCTTTGTATAATTTCAATGTTTTTTAAATTCATTGAAACTTGTTTTGTGACCCAACACATGGTCTACCCTGGAGGGTGATCCATGAGCACTTGAGAAGAATGTATATCCTGCTATTTTGGGGTCCAATGTTCTATATATGTCTGTTAGATCTTGTTCATTGTATTCAAGTTCATATTATTCAAGTTCTCTCTTTCCTTATTGATCCTCTGTCTAGAAATTCTATCTATGACGAGTGGTGTATTGAAATCTCCAAATGTTATTCTAGAGGCATCTATTTTTCACTTCAGCTTTGTCAGTGTTTGCCTCATGTATTTGGGGGCATCCTCATTAGGTGCATAAATATTTATGATTGTTATTTCTTCTTGGTTGCTTGCTCCTTTTATTAATCCATAGTGTCATTCTTTGTGTCGTATGACAGTTTTACAGTTGAAGTCTATTTTGTCTGATATTAGTATAGCCACCCCAGTTCTTTTTTGAGTGGAATATCTTTTCCAACCTTCACTTTCAATCTATTTGCGTCCTTGAGTCTAAGCTGAGTCTCCTTTGGACAACATACAGTTGGATCATATATTTTTAAATCCATTCTGCCAATTTGTGACTTTTGTTTGGGGAGTTCAATCCATTAACATTCAGTGTTACTACTGTAAAGACAATACTTACTTCAATCACTTTATCCTTTGGTTTTTATATGTTGTATCTTATTTTTGTCTGTCTTTATACCTTGTTAGTTAACTTTACTGATAATCTTCATTTCTACACTCTCCTCCAAGCCTCTCTCTCCTGTCTTTTCTTTCAGCCTGCAGAACTTCCTTTAGAATTTCTCATAGGGCAGGTCTCTTGATGACAAACACTCTTCATTCCTGTTTGTCTGTGAATATTTTAAACTCTCCCTCATTTTTGAAGAACAGTTTTGCCAGATAAAGAATTCTTGACTGGCAGTTTTCCCTTTCATTGCCTTAAATGTATCATAACACTGCTTCTCGCCTCCAGGGTTTCTGATAAGCAATGAGGACTGAGTCTTATTGCAGATCCCGTGTGTGTTACAAGCTGCTTTTATCTTTCTGCTTTCAGGACTCTCTCTTAATCTTTGGCATTTGACATTGTAATTAATATGTGTCTTGGAGTAAATCTATCAGAATTTGTTCTATCTGGAGTACACAGTGCTTCTCAGACATGTATATGTATGTCTTTCATAAGAATTGGGAAATTTTCAGTCATTATTTTCTCAAATCGTCTTTCTGTCCCTTTCCCTCCTTTTCTGGGAAATCCACGATGTGTATGTTTTGTGCTTTGTGCTGTCATTCAAATCCCTGAGACCCTACTTGATTTTTTTCCATTCTTTTCTCTGTTCTTCTGACTGTATGATTTTGATTATCCTGTCTTCTAGTTCACTGATTCTTTCTTCTGTCTGTTCAAATCTGTTTTATGCTCCTAGTCTATATTAATCTTTTCTATTTTGCCTTCATTCCCATAAGTTGTTATGTTTCTTTTTATACTTTCAAATGCTTCTTTATGCTCATCCAGTTCTTAATATCCTTTATCTCTTTAGCTATATTTTCCTTCACCTCCTTGATTTGGTTTAGGAGATTTGTTTGAAAATCTTGTATTAGTTATTCCAAATTCTGTGTCTTATCTAAAGTTTTAATTTATTCCTTTGACTAGGCCATATCTTCTTGTTCCTTAGTAGGGTTTGTAATTTTTTGCTGATATGCAGGCATCTGGCTATCTTGCTGAGTTTACTCTGAAGGTCAGTTTCGCTCTCTTCCCTAGAGTTTTATTGTTGATTAGGTTTGTGTTGAGGTTCTTCTTTCACACTTGTTTCAACTTATTCTAGACCTTTAGAATTGCCTGTGTTTAACTAATCAGTGAGTCCTGAGCTCCCTACTCCACCATCCTCCCCAGAAGTTCTCTGAGTTTTGTTTGTTTGTTGTTTTTTTTTTTAATTTTTTCTGCTTGGAAATTTCTCACATTTCTTTCTTTACACACTAAGTTTGATGATTTCACTAAGATATTGTTCAGTGTTGATATTTCTGTAAAATTTTTTTTCCTGAGTCAGAGTATGCCTTTTCTATCTGCTAAATCATGCACTTGATTCAAGAAGTTATCATTTATTACCTATGAGTAATTCTTATATTACAGATGGTCTGTCTACTTTAGGAATGCAAACTGTGCATTTGTTTTCTTTCCATAGTTTATATTACGTCTGTATTATTGCTTTTGTGGCTTTGTTACCATATCCCTGACTGCATTTTCAGCCATGCTTATTCTATTTTTTGTTGTTTTTAATATATCTTATATCGCTACATATTTTCTTTCCCAAGAACTACCAGCTTGCTTTTCTTTGTTTTCTATTGTTTTGTCATTTCTTTGAACTATTTTCAGAGCAATCACGTTGTCTCAATTTCTTTGCCAGAATTCTTCTACGGCTTCCTTGAGTATTTCCTCTTCTAAGGAAGGTTTATCTGCCTTTTGCTCATGTATTTTTCCTCCTCTTTTCTTGCTGGGTCTATTTGTAGGTACTGAGCCACCTCCTTTCTGATTATTACTCACCTTTGAATAAGCTCACCTGTGTATCAGGGCATTGTATGGGGAGGTGTAGCTGGAGTTGGGTCAGTAGTTTTGATATAGATATGTTATATCAAGCACCTAGTTCATCAAGACATTTATTTCTTTTACATTAGGGATACATCCCTTCAGCTTTTGGCACTGAAGAGATTCATGGAGCTCACACCAAGCCCCTTAAGTCACAGTTTCTCTGTGTTATCAAGGTCACTTCTTCCTTCCTCTCCCCTCATCGCTGGCAGACAACATGGCCTAGGTTGAGAGTTGTAGATAATGAGAGTGGAATATTGTCCAGTTTCTCATTCTTTCTGCCTCCCCTGTTCAACTGTGTCTCTATGGGTATATCTCCTGATCTTATCATCTACAGTGCCCCTGGATTTTGTTCACCAACTCCTTCAGGACTATGGCAGTTTCTTTTAGAGAAACCTGATTCCTGCTTGAGGTTTGAGGTGATGTGTGTTGGTGACCCAAATCCTCCCTCACTAACGCCCAGATTTAAAAATAGGTGTCCAATATTTGTCATCATTTGTGGCTTGAAATTGTGGCCATTCTTTTTTCTCTGATTTCTTTTGTTGTTTTTGATGAGTTGCACAAAAGGGGAATATTAAAAAAAAAAAAAAAGTTTTACTTTGCTCTCTTTAACCAGAAGTCCTATTTTTACTCCTGAATGACACTGCTGAATCCGTAACTCAAGATGGGGGCCATATTTCTCAGGTGATGTATGGTTTAAATAATACATGGTGATATTGCATTAGCCTCTAGAGAGGCTGTAGCCCCTATAAAACAAAGAAAGTACATCCTCACATGCCAGACTTTCCTGGATGATATTCTTTTAGTTGAAAATATTTTCCAGGGGTATGTAAGCAGGTTACACCCTTTCAGAAAATGAAATGAATAGCAAATGCATTTCTTTGTCTTTAGATATATTAAAACAGCATTAGCAAAGCACTTTCCCAGCAATCAAATTATGCACATTTTAAACATAATCTGTTCTTATTTCCATTCTGTATCTTGCACAGAAGGGGGGGTTATCCCAAAACTCAAAAATATTTTCCTGATAGAGTAAAAATAGCTGGTTCTATGAACCACTTCTGCTCAGAAAATACAATGCATAGTAAATGTAAGATACTAAATTAGTTTTCATTTGAGCTCAATTTTAAAACATATTTTTAGAGGGGAAGTAGAGGAAGTTGGAGAAGCTTGGATAGCAAACTAAAGAATGGGAAGAAAATGTTGCAAAATGAGAAAAGACAGGTCTAATTTAGAGCCCCAAATAGGCATTTAAGTACATTTCATTGAAGTTCTCTTTTTATTGGAGAAAGATTTTCTTTCAACATATTTTGTGCTTTGCTAAGCACAAAAATCTGTTTTGTTTAAAGTACTCATTGAAAAAAATAACAACAAAACCAACCAACCAACAAAGCCCCAAAGGGTTCCATAAGGAAGTAACCTATTTGACTCTCAGATATGCCAATACCAGAAATGACTTATAAGGACATCACTGGCAACCCCAGTTAGCCTAGCAAGGAGGTCAAATTTTGACTACTCTTGCCCTAGTTGGCTGCTTCTTTCCTTCTATTTGCTCAGCTCTCTCTCCTGATTGATTTCCCCTGCAGCCAGCATCTTTCTGCCTCAGCTTCAGGAGCTTCCCATCCCACCAGGTCCTTTGCCAGCCCTCAGCTGTCCAGGTCAGTTTCCCCACGTTAGTGAGCTCCACTATCCCACCCACTCTCCACAGCCAGCCTTTTCCATCAAAATATTGGCCAGCATTGCACTGAGTCTCCTCGTCTAAAAAGGCTCTTACTGTCATTCTTCTGGAGCCTGGTGTTCCAGGAGGACCTGGCCAGCCTTTTCTACCCTGTTGAAGAAACAGAGAGAATGTGTGAACAGCAATTATACAGCATTGAAAATTTTTCTCTTTAATATCAGCTTGTAGCATTCCATGGAGGGAGGATGGGCACACAGAGAGCTATTTTCTCTTTGGAATGAGGAGTTACTTACAGTTGTCATAAATCCCATCTGTATTTGGGTAATGAGGGGCGGCAGGACAAAATGCTAATGGCATGACTTCAGTTGTTCATCACCACTGTCTATCTTGTGTTGGGGGTACATGTCCCAGACTATTCAAATCAACTTATCCCCACCGTGTCACCAGGTAGGTTATGTGTTAATTTAAGCTTGCTACGTATCAATTATAGTCATTACTGTTTTGGATTCTATCTTTGGATTTCTATTTCTTGTTGGCTAACCTGAGTAGATTAGCACCCCCCGTGAATAAAATCTCATAAAACTCACAGATCTTCCCAAGATATAAAGCAGGGAATAATTATTTATGACCTAACAATAACAGCAGGTAACATCTACTGACTGCTTATTTATTATCTGGCAAGAACAGGTCACTGAATCCCCACCATAACCTTCAAAAAGTAGGTTTTTCATCAGGTTTTGCAGATGAGAAAAATCAAGGTTTTCAGAAAGTAGCCCAAGGCTACAGAGCTGCTGGTAAGGGGCAGAGCAGGAGACAGGACCCAGGTCTGTCTCCAAAGCATCATTTTTTCCACCATGTCAGACTTCTTCCTTAAGCAGAGTATAAAGGGAACTTCCTCTTCAAGAAGATCCAAAGACACACAATTTTCAGATAAATGACTATTTTTAAAAATTCTAAAAATACAGATTAAGATGGCCAATTGTGATTTGTAAGATTCAGGAGATCACTCCCGAGAGACTTGCCTCAAGGGTGGGGGCCGTGTAGATCTACCAGATCTCGTTCTTTTTATCATGTACTACTAATAATACAATGTCTTTTTAGGGTATGTGTTCTCTGGATATTGGGAAGGCCGACAATTCTTTTGCTAGCACAGTTATATCAGCTAGACATACATTTTAAGATAGAATTTAGATGTTTGCATTCATGAATGAAGACCTCAATGATATGGCTTGGTGAAGTAAGTCACGACAAAATCAGAGACCGAAGAGTATTCCTTGAATTCCAGAGTAGCAGATAAGTGGGAAAAACAGATCTTTTTGCTCTTATAAACAGATTTTTCTATACCAAGCATATCCACTCTGACTCCAAATTTCTTAGGCATTTTATATTCCATTACTAAGTACTTGAACCTCACAATTATCACATCAACATTTTACAAGTTACTCTCAAATGTCCACATAATTACTTGTCTTCCGCTTTCTCCTTTAATGCCCTTGGGACCTTCTATGGTATTGTCAAATCCAGGATCACCCTAAAATATAGGAAAAAAAGAAAAAGTAAGTTTTGAACATTTCTCCTTTAAAAATGTAGCTTATCTATAGCATATTTTGCTATCCCAAAGGAAGTTGGCAAGAGAAGTCCATCCATCCCATTTGAAAGCAAAAATAGGTTAAAATGACAAATGGCTGACAAGTGTTTTCTTTTCCTCCTGTGCTTTGCATTATCAGGATAAGAACTGAGACCTAAGGTGAGTGTGTGGAGAGAAAGCAGAGCCAACGGAAGCAAGGATATGTGACTTGTGTTTATAACAACTCATCCTGTTCCTACCACACTTTCTCTTAACTCTTCCTCTTTTTCCCTGGGGCTTGGACAAATTTATAATTGAATATAATTGGTAGATTTTACTTTCACCTATCCTTGGAGAAGGAACAATTTGGTCATAGATTCCATCACAGTAACTTAAGCACACTGAGCAATACAGAGGACTTTCCCTGCCACCCACTCCCTCCTTCTCCTCCTGCATACCTGGCTGCCTTCTACTCCTCTGTTGATTCTTATTTTCTGATTTTCAGGAAATCCTGGAAATCTTGAGTTTTTCCAAATATTCATACAAACATTTAGCAGGAACTCTTTGAAAACAGGGATACGTTGTTGGGTGTTATCTTTGGCAGGCCAAACAGAAGGCTTTCTAACTTGGGTAGTTAGGACCCTAAATGGAGCTGTGTCTCCATGTTGCCAAGACAATCAATCAATCCAGTCAATTCAGTCAACGTTCCAAAAAAATGGAGAGGGAACAACAATTTTCCAGTCCTGCTTAGTGCCAGCTGCTGAGCTGTCTGGCTGATAGCAACCCAGATTATCTACAACCAATCAATAAGTAATTTGAGATCACCAACAGGGACATAATTTTGTTTCAGATACTTAATAAGCTTCTTAAAGAGTTTTGTACTTATAGAGCTTATAGGATAATGGAGTGAAAAAGATGGGGCTGGAATTTTACGTAACTGATACTAACAAAATTTACATGAATATTTAATTATTTCTTTCCCCCACGTACAAAAAGCCAAAGATTATTTTCTATATTTATTTTCCTCCTAAATTTAAAGATCTAAGTTCTTCAAGCAGAGTATACCTAAATTAAAAAATTAGAAAATTGCATTTTGGTGAGAAACACAGGTGAGAAGAAGGAAGGGATTGTAAAGTCCAGAATTTTATTCCACTGGACATACAAGCCCCTATTATAGTTCAACTCAAACTATTTGATTGAAGAGATGACATAAAAAAGAATCATAAATCAGCACATTTTAAAGAGCAGAACTACCCAATCTGCATATGGACCAGTGATCTAAATATGAACTGGTCCAGTCTTTCTATTTTTATTCAGCTGGACAAAAGAGCATCTAATATAAATTTATGATTAAATGTGGGCTTCTAATGGTACGTTTTAGAATTATGACCCTTGCTACCCTCCATAGATCAGACAAACGTTGTAGCTCAGTTTTCACCCAGCAGTGCATGAGTTTTTGCTGTTGTTGTTGTGTTTATCATCAGGTTGAAATGGGAGATTCCAGATAGTTGAGCTAGCTTTCATGTGATCAGAAATTCTTTTCAAATAAGCTTAGATATTCAGGAATTTGTGTCATTTGCATACATTCCTAAGAATAATCTGATTATATGTGCTCCATGAATGTACTCCAGTATTTAGTACAATCTTGCCCTTCCAAATTTTAACTGAAATAGTAACCCACAAAAACCCCATGTAAAAAAGTAGAGTTGTACCAGATTTGATATCTAGCTATCCAAGTGGGTTGTAAGAATTGTTAGGCATTGAAAGATCATTTAAAGTTAGTATAGTGTAGCACTTCACAGAGAAGCTCTAGTGGTTTGATGTTTTAGCCATCTCGAAGTCATAGAACATTTCTTTTTAAATAAAAATCCTTCTTACATTATTCAGGTTCTCTTAAAATATTAGACAATCAAACATTATATAGCAGACAATTTAGGGGGAATTCTAATCACAGTCAATGGCAATTGTAAAGCAATACCCCAAATGAATTTTGGTCATTATACACAGGTGACTGAAAAGTCTTTGTATTTAAACTGCTATTTCTTAATTACCCTTACTTGTGGATAGTTTTCTGGCTCCAAATTAGACACTTCTGAAGCTGACTGAAAACTATTATCAGAAGATGCCACTTAGTAAACAATGTTGCTTTCAAGAACAAATTCCTCCACTTTTTAAATAAAGTTACCTTCAATGTATATATAACATTTACATTTGTCAATATATAGTGCACTAAATTCTTTTTCTGAACAACTCACTGTATACTGGAAGAGTTATTAAAGATGAAGTCCTGTGAGATTCCCCATTATCCCACATCCTTGTCAGCATTTGGTATTGTCCGTTTTTAAAAAGCTTTAGTCATTCTGATGATACATTACTGGTGGGAGCGGGAATTAGTAAAAATTTTTTGAAAAACTGTCTGTCTATAAATATTAAGCTTAAAATAAACATACACATTATGATCCAGAATTCTACCCTTAAGTAGAAATGTGTATATATGTCAACCAAAAGACATAGGCAATAATGTTCATAGCAATACCATTCATAATGGCAAAAATTATTAACAACCCAAATATCTATCAACAGTAGAGTGGATAAATAAATCCTGGTATATTCACACAACAGAATACTCTACAGCAACAAGGTTGAAAGAACTGTTGTTAGACAACAACATGGGTGACTCTCACAAGCACAAAAGAGCCAGAAACAGAAGAGCACATATGATTCCACTTACATAAAGTTGAACGGGTAGAACTAGTTTATGGTTTTAGGATAGGATAGTGATTTCCCTGGGGAAGGGGGCTAGCAACTGGAGGGAGCTTCTGGAATGCTGGTAACGCTCTATTCACATTTGTCAAGCTGTGCATTTATATTCTGTGTACTTTTCTGATGTATGTTACAGTCCAACAAAAAGTTCAATAAAAGTTTAAAAACAAACCTAAATCCTCATTCATTAAGGGTTTGTAGACTAAAGTCTGAGCATGGTGATGAAAGTCCAATAATATGATGTTCCATTGGACTGGGCATGTTCCCCACATTGGTGTGTGCTGTTTTGGTGTGGGGCATGCTTACTCAACTGGGCTGTGTCTTTGTGAGAGCAGGCACCTTCTGTCATGAGTTTTGCCTAAGATGATCCTAGTTGGCTTGGATTCAGAGAAATGAGGCTAATATTCTCAACTGGGAAAGACTCTTAGAGAAAGAAATCCTGGAGATGATTTGTTTCTTCTATTCTGTCCATATTTTGACATATGCAGAAAGAAGCAATAGAGTGGCGTGGAATTCTTTCATAGCTCTGAAGCTCAAGGGCAATTCTGAATATGTACTCTTCAAAAATACACGTGCAAATGATTTGCAAAGGCTTGTCACTATCTACACTTATCCAGCGTATGAAGAGGGTCTAGGATAAGGTGTCTGCTTTTAAAATTCTACAATTTTGGCCATGATGATTTAACTCAGGATTGCTGTTGTAATACCTTAAAATGAGGACGTCTCTCCCTATCAGAAGTGCTGATGAGAACTGAGCCCTAACCCTAAGTTACAGTCCACACAGCCCAGGCACTTACAGGATCTCCTCGCAGGCCCTTTGCTCCAAGGTCACCAGAAATCCCCCTTCTCCCTGGGCTGCCCTGAAGTTAAACAAATCAGAATAAGAATACGACAAGAATTTTTATTAAAATTAAAACAAAGAAACAAACAAAGAGCTTATAATCACCCTGCTTTGAATAATTGAACTTTTTTTTTTTTTTTTTTTTTTTTTTTTTTTACTAAGAGTAATCATTTCTAAACTGGAAAGAAGAATTAACAAAAATAGTTTCAGGCAACATGTGAATAATTTAAGAGTGACCTCAACTATTTGCTGCAGTGGTGAACTCTGTGGCATGGACACATTTGTCACCTTGTTTAGTTCTTACAACTTGAGACAGCTTCGATTCAGAAAGATTAGGCAATTTGCACAAGGTGGCTGTGTCAGCTAGCAAGTGAGTTTCTGACTCAGCCATTCACATGCTAAACATGGATAAATTAGATGATGGAAGTAGGGCTGCTGTTGGTATTTCTTCTAGATGGGAATGAGTGGCATAGACCTTTCAATATGCTGACCCACACCAGAGACCCTTATCAATACCCCTAACTGCTATAGTAGCTGCTTTTCATTAATGGCTCCAATTCTTCACTTGTCCCTGTATCTATAGCCTATGTTGTGCAATTTTCCAGTGTCTTCCACTGTGGTAGGGCAAAATTCCCTGTCCCTAAGTTCAGCCATGTGATTTGATTTGGCCAAGAAAAAGACAGTAGTGTCAGTGTAAGAATTCCAAGCCTAGGCCTTGAGAGGTCTCCAGAGGTCTTATATGCTTTTTCTTGTTCCCTTTTGCATCTGCCATAGCTGTGGAAAGGACATGGCCAACATGGCCAGGCTAGCTCTCTGGTCCCAGGCTAGCTCTCTGGTCCCAGGCTAGCTCTCTGAGACATATATGCAGCAAAGTCTCCAGTGAACCTACAGACATATAAGCCAAGGTCAGCCTAGATTAGCTGAAACTCTCAGACACATAAAAACTAAATATTTTTTCTGAGATTTTGTGGTTGGTTGTTACATAGCAGTTTTGTGGCAATAGCTGACTGATACACCTAGGGTAGCAATTCTACTCTGATAATCACATCTTTACTTCCCAGTATACATTTTTATGTTGTCCCTTTATTCAGTACCCACCTGGGATCCTTCATCACCCTTTTCCCCTTTTCTTCCAGGAAGACCATTGTCACCCTAAAGCAGCAAAGGAGAGAAAACTCAAATTCCAATTTTCTTAATGGGAAATTGTTCAGAAAGTTCTGTGGTACAAGAAGACAGCTCTACCTGCTCTCCATTTAGTCCATCAATTCCACTTTCCCCAACTTCTCCCTGAGAAGATAGAAGTGATCAGAATAGAGTACGTCACACTTTATATAGAAAGAAGTTGGACGACAAACAAAAACAGTTAACTTTGTGTTCCACATATTGCCTCTTTGTTAGACTGACCCTGGGTCATAGCAAAGATACTCAGTAATAGAAACTGTGACAAATGATATACATCGCCAGCAACACAAGACAGGAATAAACACAATAAAACAGTTGGCAATAAAGAAGGAAGGCCAAAAGCATGATGTTTACAATGGAAACTTCAATTGTACAACCTACTGGTTAATAATCTCAAAAATAAAAATGTTTCTAGATAATGGATGGGCAGATAAATGGATGTGCCAAGTACCATACCTCCTGTCCATTTAGTCCCCTGTTGCCCTGAAAATAGAAAGGACAGTGGTGGTTATGGCAGGAAAAGGGAATTACTGTTGGGAAGGCTTCACAATATCTTAGGTGACCCTTACCTTAGGACCTTTGGCCCCGTAGCATCCCTTGGTGCCTTGCTCTCCCACTGGTCCAGGGGCTCCTCTCTCTCCCTGAGAAAGAACACACATCCAGAAACGTTTTTCTATTTTAATCTGGGATCTGTCCTGGAAACTCTACAAGTTTGCTGGGAAAAAAAGTGTGACTGCTCATGGTTTACAATCCAGAATTCATGATTATAAAAACTAAGAATGGAAGTAAATTAGAGCTAATCTGATGACAATACTTTGCTTTTGACCCCACTTGCACACTGCCCTGTGTGGGTGCTATCTAAATAAGACAGGCATACAAACAACTGACAACCAAAGTGTATTATCAAGATTTCAGGAGGTATTCTCTGAAGAGATAACAAAGAATTTGTGAGACATCAGAAAAGGATGCTCCAGGCATGATCTAAGCAAGTAGACACACAATTTCTAGTCTAAAACTCATCTGCTGTCTCATTTTCAACTCAAATATTCCTCCTGCAATTTTTGTCTTGGTAACCCCACCACAATCTGTGCAGTCTTATGAGCTGGAAACAAGGATGTCACCCTTAGCTCCTCTCCCAAGTGGCCACCACATTAAGTTCCTTTAACATTCTTAATGTATCTATTTATATTGTCCCAAGATCAGGACCTCTTTGTATCACTTGTGACCTACCGTTGGGACTTCCAATCGCTACCCCTGCCTAATCACCATTCTGTAATGTTGCCACCATTTCCACTCATGTGCTTAACATCATTCAATGACTGCCCATCAACTAGAAGACACAACTCAAATCTTCTGTAGGGAATTCAAGACTCTCAAGAAACTTGGGTTCTGTCTACCATGTAACCTCCCCCTGCTGTGTTCTGTGTTCTAGTCATGTGTACCCATGAGCCGTATTGCAAACATGCTATTCTCTGACTCAAATACATGCCCTTGAGCACACTGTTCCTTCTGTAGTAGAATGTTCTTTCCCACAACATTTACCCAGAGAAATTCCTATTCTTCCTTCAAATAAGCATTTACCCTTATTTAGAGCTTTCCCCTCTCAGGCTCTGTCTCCCACCCAAGGCTATTCCTGAGGCTGTGACACTTGCTCTGCCACATTCCTTTGCACCTTTTTATGCCTTTATTATGGCCTTTGTGTATAACAACTTTATTCACCATTTCCACATTTTATTTTCCTCTAGACCCCAGAGGTAGGAACTTTATATTTTCTTTTACTTCTTTTTCTTATTTCTAGGGCCTAGCACTGGGCTTGGCACATGGTAAGACTTTTAATATATATTTGTTAAAAGAATAAATGAATGGATGGGTGCAATAATAAGCGAGATCATTGATAAACACTGTGGTGAATGGTAAGCTGCTTAACATATAATTGTTAAACGACTGAATAGATGGATGAATGGATGGATACAAGAGTAAGGCACTATGGAAAATGGGCCAGAAAAGGGGGAAATGGTGTGGTCTGACTCCTCTGGTAAAGCGGCTAACTCTTTCATTGAGTTCATTAATCCATTTTACAGTTTGGTGGATGGTTAAAGAGGAAACAGTTGGTTGATAAACCACTAATGACTAGGATCAGGAAAGACCTGAGATTCTGCACTTGAATCCTTAGTACCTGACCTCTCTCGCTCCCCTCTGGATTGACACAAGGGATTTCATATTGTAGATATGTTCTTAGATATATCCTTAGGGTATTACTTACAGCAATACCCTCCTCTCCCAGGTAGCCGTCACTGCCTTTAAAACCTTGGGATCCCTGGAAATAATAAAAGGGAGAAAACATTAGCACTCTATAGACCCAAATCCAGAGGTAATCAAGCAAAACTCTTCAACTTTACAGTTTATTTCATGTGGAATAGTAAGGGTTTGAATAAAAGAGCCTCCGATTCCCAATGTAGGCTGCATTTATGTGCATAAAACTTTTGAAACTAGTATCTGGATAATTCAAGGTCGTGTGTGTGTGTGTGTGTGTGTGTGTGTGTGTGTGTGTGCACAAATGAATCATAACATTGACCACAACTCTCTCTGGGGTTATACACAGGGTTGGAGCTTCTTTCGAGACAAGTGTTAAAATGAACACAGCTATATCTGTCCCTGACAGACGAGAATTTTCTTTTAACTAATAAAATATTGTTTTACAATTTATGCTACACATAGACCACACACATTTTCCTCCCACTTTTCTTTGTGAGCCTTGTTTTAAAAAAATTCTACCACTTTTTTTACATGAAGTTGACACATTCGTGAAATCATTAGTGCAAAAAGTTTCTTTGGAGACACAGCCATAGTGATCTGAGAGTTACAGGGGCATCTATAAATTATTCCAAAATTAAACACATATGTAAACAAAGTATATTGAAATTATTAAACACAACCATAATGTGTTTATACAGAGTTCAAGATTTTCTTAAGTCTAAAATAACATTTTTATGTAAGAGTACACAAATTTTTTTTTAGAGAATATGTGAATCAATGTCGTTGGTTACTTTTTTTTTTTTTTAATAATAGGCCTGTTTTTGTTTATAAATCTATGATAATATTTTGGCCTGGTAAAGCTGAACAAAATATCTTAATATCTTTTGCTATATAGTGTGATCTAATCTTAGCTTGATTTTCAATAGGCTGCACCAAATATTCTCTATAAAATCTACTTGATTTTGTAAATATATAGCAATGACTCTGAAGTTATTTAAATGGCAAAGAAATGACTTATTGATGTTGACATGAGGGAACGCAGTTGATTTTTTGTTTGTTTGTTTGCATCATTTTCATCCCTGCAAGAACACTGAATGATTAAGGATCTTGGCAGTTGTTTCTCTTGAGACTTCTATGAAAGCTTCTTAAAAAGACTCCAGCTTAGAATGCCTAGGAAAAGCCAAGACTATCTAATTTGACATGTGAAAAGAAGAGTGAAGTAAACTTTTACCTCAGAGGCTCCACCTAGAAGTTAAAATCACCCCTTATTTCTACCTATACTATGTTCCAAAAGAGTGACCCGTGTATCTGGACTAAAGTCACCTTTTTCCCAGGTGGTCCAGGATCTCCCATCACTCCGTCTCCCCCAATGCACTTGCAGAACAAACAGCAGCATGTCCTTTCGGCAACATTGACCTTGAAGGTGAAGGAAGGCGAAAAATACATTACGTTCGGTGGCATTGCTTCCCAAATCACGCATGGAAGTTCAATGGCATGATTCAGACTTCTACCAGTTTCAGAAGCGGGTTCCCCATTAAAGTGACAGTGCTCTAGAGTGAGAATGCATGAGACATTCTTTTGCTTCCATTTTTCTTTCTGTGATACGCATTCTCCACCATGTGGGGAATTCTGAATTGACACGAAGATGTTTTTGTGTTCCCCCAAATGATGTCAGTCCAACTCACTGTATGCTAATTTATTGATGTGATTCTTTGTCCCCACCCCATCACTGACCATGGTGTTTGATTGCCTACAGCATTCTGTCCCCAAATACTATGTTTGATGAAATGCATGCATGCTAACTTTTCCTTTTCCCATTTTGTAAAGCCTAGAGGATTTAGACAGTGCTCTGTGTAATACTGGTTGGAACCAAATCCAGTGGCAAGCACTTCCAGAACATTTTACCTGTGATAGGGTTTCTGAAATACCAATTATATGTCCAACATTTTGGAAGCACTTGCTGTAGAGTGGGAATATGGGGAGAATAGTCCTCTTTAAACTCTGGCCAAAAAACCATATTTTATATTAAGAGACTTGAGTGAATTTCATCCTGAACCTAGTTAGTCAGCCCCTGAAAAACTGGCATATTCCATTGCATTTTTACAATTAACCCACCAGGGTTATTTCTAGGAAAATTCTGCTAACAGTAAATGCTAGTCTCACTTTAATGGGATAGAGTCCATTTATGTGTTGAAGGATTTCCTGTCAAAATTCTAGTGTGACAAGGAAATGGAAATCTTTTGTTATAACCATTAGTGATTTTTTTTCCCTCTTTAATAGCTTCCTGTTATATAAAAATTCCTTTTTTGGCATTATAAAATTCTCACTCTCTCTCCCTGAAATTTTCAGAAGAACAAATAAAACTTAAACTGTATGAACCCAGACAACAACAAACGGATTTTGCAATTTCATATTGGATAACTTAATATCAATTTTCCTCACATCACCAAAATCTTACAGCACCAAATCCATTACTATTAACATTAAAATTGATCTATTACTGTTCCTAAAATTGGTTAAATTTCTTACACAGCATTTCATTTCTCTGATATCTAAAAACAGAAGACTTGTTTTGGAGAATAATTCCCTCCCTCTATGAATTACCAAAACAGATTTCAAAGAGAGGAAGACATAAAAAATACATTTTGTAAAATAGGTACTGGTTCTTCCCCATGTAGGAAAGGGGTTCCAACAAAACTTCCATCTTTTCTAAGTAATTATTTTTACATAATTGCTTATTAAACCAAACAAGTTGTGCTTAAACATCCATTTATATAAAAATTTCACAGGTGGAAAATAGCAGCCGTAAGCAGATTGCTCTTTCTCAGTAGAACTTCAAATGTAATTGGCTCTCATTTATAAGCCATGTTGTAGGGAAATATACCTCTTAAACACTAGAATTACACCATGTGGTGAGATGCGACACCCAGGCTCTGCAAGAGATGAGAAATCTGTCTTACAAGAGGGAACAGCCAATTCATGGCTTGTATCTCAGATGATCTTTGTCATTTATGCTCATAGACTGGAATTTTGGCAAGATTGCAGGTGCTATTTGAAAATTTTTCTTCTCTTTCTCTCTCTTTTGCCAAGCATATACATTTAAAAAGCTTTGCCATATCTCTACTATTATTACATTTCTCCAATACACCCTTTCATTTAGACTGCTCATTAATTCAGAAAAGCCTTTCTTCACTCCCAAATGAATATGTATAAGCATAAATATTAAATCTATATACAAAACTGGTAGAAAATTTAAATTCACCAGCCTTTCTGAATTACTTACCAGATGCCTTGACAGCCGGCTCCCAAGATCTCTCATTCCGATGCTTAGCTGTGTCCGGTACTCAAATCCTCTCCCAAATTCAATGTAGAGAAGATCGGCTAGATCACTTGAATAGGCAGGTCCGTCCAGAGCCACAGTTACCAGCGCATTCAGGCCTGCTCAACACAGTTCACATTTCTCCAGGTGAGGTGGGTTTGGTTACTCTAAGCTTTTTGCGTATGTATTTAAATTGTTAGAAAAACAGTTGCAGGAAGAACAGAAGGATACTCATTTTACTGTCCATTTCCCCCAACCATGTGATGTAAAACTGACAAGTGACAAGACTATAATAAGAACACAAAAGGAATGAATTTTTTAAAAGCTAACTGGATTTGAACCAGGGGAAATCGTAACAAAACCTGCAGTTCCCTGATGAGTTGAAGTGAGACTTCGAGTTACAAAGGGTCCATGTGATATGCCCAAGTACAGAGAAATCCACATTTCAAGAAAATAGGTGCAATCAAAGGAGAGGTCTTTGGTATCACCTGGGAGCTTACAAGAAATACAGACTCTCAGACCCCGGCCCAGACCTACTGAAATAAAATGTGTATTTTAACAAAATCCCCAGGTGATTTGGTCATATGCTAAATTTTGATAAGCACAGCTATAAATTATCTCATAGAGAATCAAAAATCCAGTTGGAACTGCAAGTATTAAATGACAGTAATGAAACCTATTGTCAGGCAATTAGAACAAATGATATCTAAATCCAGTCCTGTGACTCATAGGCTTTGAGATTTCATAGCCTATTGAAAAAAATTGTAGGGAATAGCATAGAGGTTACCAAAGACTTATTTTGCAAAGTAAGAACATCAAATGATGATGGTAATAACCTGGCAATCATTAAAGTGATGTAAACATAGCAACAACAGGGCTATCGTTTATTAATAGTTATTATATACCTGATATTTAGCTAAGTGCCTTACATGCATTATCTTATACGTATCCTCAATAGAACCCTATAGGTACATATGATCATAGCCCTATTTTACAGACAAGCACACTGAGGCTTGCAGAGGTTAAATGATTGGCCCAGTTGGTATTTTTAGATATTTGCTCAGACAGCCTGATTCCAAAGGCTACACTCAAAGGACAGCTTAACAACAAAAATATAATGATATAATCATAGGGAAAATTACAGTCCTATAAATGGAAAAACTTAGCTTTATGAAAATCCAACCCATTGGCATAATTTTCTCATTTTATTACAGATGGGTAAAGAGTTCTTTGAATGGGATTTGAGACCCAAGAGATTGGAGCAGATAAAGAAGTGTCCAAGGAGCTTGCCGAGAGTCAGGAATGCCTAGTTATATAAGTTCATATGATATGATTTTGAATGAAGCGAGCAGTTGAGAGGGAATAGAGTTTCAGGGAAGTACTGGGGAGACAAGTTCCAGTTGGCTGAAGTGCAGGAGTCAACTAGGCAAACACCAAGGAGCAGGGTGAACAATTCTTCCCAGTTTGTCTGGGACTTCCCTGGTTTTAGTGTTGAAAGTTCTACATCCCAGGAAACCCTTCCATCCCAGGCAAAGCAGGACAGTTGGTCACTCTTCCAAGAAAAATGCTGGAGGGGAAGAAAAGTGGTGGCAGGGTGGGCTGGGGTGGGTAATGAGGAATGTGGGTACAGCAATTGGAGTTTAATGATCAAGGGAAGGCATGCTAATAGGTATATTTATACGGAGAAAAATCTCCTGATTTTTTTCTTATAAGTTCCAGAAAATGTAAAAATGTAAGAGTTATGAGAGCCTTGGGAATGTTGACTTGCAGGAAATATGCATATAAATATTATTTGTAACTGCTTTTCTCAGGATGGGGGAACTCCAATCCTGCTCCTCTCAGGAGCAGGGAATCCTGTAAGTAAGCCACATGATCTTAAATACAATGTCTTCAATTTTCTAAAACTGAATTAGGGAAGATTCAGTCTTAGAAAATTTTTCAAAATTTGGGAGATTTTAAAAATTGGGAGAATAAAGAATCACTGAGTGAATTTGAGGATATTAGATTTAAGAAATCAGCAAACTAATTCAAACCCCAATCCATATAGATAAGTTATAAAGCCACATCCACCATCAATGACCCTTTTCTCCTTGTCTCCTCTTGTTTCTTGGTGATTACGCAGTTTACATGTATAGATACCTGGCTTCAAATAGTGAGGCTCTCCAAGGTCAACAGATCACAGGGCCCTGCACCAACTCAATCCCAATTTGTTTAAATATGGGAAGCCAGGACTGGAGGTCCTCCTTGTCCACGCTATTACATCTCTGAGACTCACTTGACACTTTTCAAAGAACATTATGTCCATTATCCTATCGCTCTCATTTCAAAGATTCTTATTTTTTGGAGATATTATTCAAAATCCAGTTTCTGAAGCTGGAATTCATTTGCTAGTTTTTCCTCGGGGGTTGGAAAAAAGAGGACTGGTATTAGAAATCTGAGTACTCCAAGGCACTTCCTAGACAAAGTGCTGATGCTGTCTGCAAGAGCTACATCTTTTCCCCATAAAAGAAAAACTGAAATAAAAAACCTACCCACCCAAACTAAGCACTCCAGCATTTCATTCTTAGTCTGAATTAAAATCCCACTACAATTCATGAGCAAAGGTAAAGACTCGATAGAATAAAGAGAAGGCAGCATTAGAAAAAAAAATCCACACTCATTTAGCTGTAAACTCAGAGAACTTTGCAATTTGTTTAAGAAGGAAGAGAGAGAGCCAAAGAGAAAAGACGAAGTCTAGTCAGCTTCTATTAGCTGACCTGGAAGCCAGATGTTTTAGATCAGCTTCCCAAGAAGCACAGCCTGAGACAGGAGGGATTTGGATGCACACAACTGATTGAGGAAGCATCCTAAGAAGAAAGGGAGTAAGGGAAGCAGGATACGACAGGGGAAGGAGCTGAGCAAGAAAGTGTTTCAGCTGGAGTCTGGCTTTAGCCTGATCCCACAAGGAGCTCTGAAACATGAATTGCTTCACAGCACTGGTACCATTTTGAGGCAAGAGTCTGATACTTTGTACCCTACCTGCCACCTAAAAAAAGCATGAGGTATAACCTCCTAGGTGAGGTGGCTCCCAATGGCCAAGGACAGTTCTCCAGAAAAAGAACAAGTTGTAAGTTCTTTACAGCCAACACTCACAGCAGCTGGAGGATGGGTGAACCTATCTGGAAATGGGGATCTGGGTGGGCACCAGTTACAAGAGAGTATTTCTATTCTTGGCTGAACCAGAATACGTATATTCATTTTTCTTCCCCTGATCCAAATTTTAGAAAGAACTGACAATAAATCAAATTGGTCATTATTCCTAAAGCCAAAAGCCAGGCACCAAAGATTTAAAAATTCATCAACACCATAGCTCATCCATCTGTAGTCTGAAGGAAGGAATTGATTAGAAAGCCCCAAAACATGAGTAAACTTGCCCAACAATACTCTTAATTTTGGAAACTTTAAAAGTGTTGGAAGAAAATAATCCAACTCCTCCTTCCTTAGCCTAGGAGAAACACACTGTCTACTTCTGCTGACACCAAGGAAGTAGCTATATTAGAAAGGAACACTTTCCAAGAAAGCTTAGGGAGAAGAAATATAGTATTACAAGATAATTTATAGGACCTTGTATTTGGTGCTGTTTCATACATGAGGAGAAAAGTAGATGCCAAAATGTTTTGAGAGCTCATGTGTTTTGCCAAGTGCATACCAAGTGGAGAGGTTGGCAATCCAGGGTTATCTGAGTGCCTGGAAACTTACGAGCCAGAGTTGAGTTCTGAGATCATGTAAAATTAACAAACATTCCCTTCCCACTCCTCCACATTCAGTACCTTCTCGCCTAAGTTCATCAGACTTTTGTTCAAGTATTTCAACATCATCGTCCAGTCCATCTGAAAATAAAAGAACCACCTAGGAAAATATTCAAAACCAAAAAATTAGCAAAAAGGAGGCCATTACAGAGACCAACAAATAAACAAACAAACAAAAAACGTTACCTTTCCTCGAGCAGCTGATTTATTCTGAAATGCATCCCATAGTGAACTCAAGAGGTTTGTGTTTAGAAGAGATGGTCCTTTAACTGTCACACCCTTCAAACTGTTCAGTATTTTTTCACTGTAGATCTCAAACTTGGGGGAATATTTTTCCATGGCATTGGTCACTTGAAATGCCACACTAACTTGAGTCTCTGTCCCCACCTCACAGCTCACTCCATTGAGAGAGCTGATGGCAAGTAAGATGTCTTGAAGGTAGGTTCCTATCCAAGGCTGACCTTCAAGCAAAGTCTGCCCTTTTTGCTGAGTTGAGATATCAAATCCCACCACAATGTCCACGAAACAATCTAGGAGTCAAGGGAAAGGAATCACTCATCAGATTAACAAACAACTGTATTTGACTTGAATACCATATCTTAGACAAGGGACTTAGAATTCTTATTTCTATTCCAGTTATAAAATTGGAAAACAAGGAAGAGCCTGTGTGAGTAACGGAAGAGAATCACTCTATTATTATCTGTAAAATATAAGTGTGCAATATTATTTTTCAGCTGGTAAGAAATCTAGATGATTCTCTAAACAAAGTTCTGACAGATTTTATTGAGGCCATTGAAAAAGCCATGCATAGTCATTTAAATATCTCTAAAACATGTTGCAGAAATGCAAATTGTCTAAAATAAGATCTTCATATCATGCTACTTATTATGGTAATTCAACAACTATTAAATTACAACAATAAAGGAAATGTAAGAGAAAGTCATTTAGAAAGTGATTTGTCTAAAGGGATAGTCTGATGATTTCTCTTTCTCAAAAGGGTCTCCAATTCCTCTTTTTGACTTCTAACATCCACCCAGAAAAGAAAAGTCAAAACAAAAATAGATAATCCAAGAGAACCTTTTAGACCTTGCTTGGTTTAAGTCCTAGAAATGAAGAAACTGGGCACCAAATTACTCTACTCATATTCAACTGTGTTAAAGAGGGCATTGCTTTCAGGGACTTAGCCACTCAGGAAGTCAAAGCCACTGCCATTTTGGAATTCAAGAAATATTGGGAGAGGTATGGCACTAAAAAGAGCTTTGCTCTTATCCTTATTAAATCCAGGGAACTGTAAGCATTTGCGTAGCTTCAAGGTGCTTGGTATTTTAAACTGAGCCTCCTAAAGGTAGATAATTACAGAGGGATAAGGTCATATGATAAATACATCTTCTTCCAAGAATCTTTAGCTTCACTAAACCCTCCTTAATATATAAGGCTTGCTTGGTAAAATAAGGAAGAGGGGTATTTATTTTTAATTTGCATCATTTAGATCAGCAGTTTTTTAAATATCTGTTGCATGGAAAGATGCCCATCCACACTTCTTCACAGATACACTGGTCAGTTGGATATCTGCAAGTCTCTTGAACTAAAATATCAATTTCGATACTTAAAACATGGGCTGGTAACTTGATTCAATTGTAATGAGAAAAGTGTTGTGTGAGGGAAAATAAACGCCTTGTTTTACTCAATTTTCACCATAAGATTCAAGGTAAATCAATGTGTCATCAAAAAATTTTAAATGTTGGTCTTCTTATTTTACTGTATCTTATCTTATTAGAAAATCTCTACTTGGATATTTGGAAGGTGAGATGAAGAGAAAGAAACCAGTCAGAAGGGAACATCAGAATATGCCCTTTCCAAAGTTCCTCTTGAATTCATATCCTGTCACTTCTGTCTTGAGATCGAAAGTTTCACTCTTGGATGAAAATTGTTCAACCCTCTGAGCAGGAAATCATTCAGCAATGAAGAGGTGTTACTGCCTTCAAGGAAACGTCTCTTGTAGAAAACAAACTGGCAGAAATGCCAAACTGAGTGACCCTGGGAACAGCCCCCATAATCTCTCAACTTTTTGTTTAGATTGCTGAAATCACAAATTCTACCTAAAGAAGTTCCCTGTGTTTATTTTCCTAATTCAAGTTGATAAATTATTCTACAATAATGTGGCAAAAGGGATGGTATTTGGGGAACAAGGCCAATATACGTAAGTACGATGGGTGAGAACAGGCTCTTTGGGTCACTGGCTTTTACGTAACAGCCTAGCAAAAGCTACTGAGGCATTTGCCCTTAAATCAGGAGCCCTTCAGTGTTTCAGAGCTGTTTGCTTTAGAGTGAATCTGGCAATGGTGATTAAATTATATGGAGGAAGGAATAGTGTTGGAAGTGAGCCACAGGGAGAAGGCTAAAATTGAATTTCTAAAGAGAAATAAGGAAGGATTAAACTTAGCAAGAATGGGAAAAGAAAAGGGACAATAAATGCAAGGGAAATGCAGAAGGTTATCTACAGGACTGGCTTTCTAGTGTTCTGAGGTTTTGACTGGTCTCGACAAAGAGCAATGCAGATGCTGGAAGGAGAGAGGTGTGCAGGTTTAATGTATTATGTCCCTCAGAAAAAGCCATGTTCTTTGATGCATTCTTGTGGGACAGACATATTAGTGGGAATTAAGTTGGAACGTTTGGATTAGGTTGTTTGCATGGAAATGCGCCCCACCCAACTGTGGGTGATGACTCTGACTGGATAATTTCCATGGAGGTGTTGCCCCACCCATTCAGGGTAGGTCTAAATTAAATCACTGGTGCCACATAAATGAGCTGACAAACAGAAGGAACTCAGTGCAGCTGAGAGTGACATCTTGGAGAGGAGCTACTGCCAAGAGGGACACTTTGAAGAAAGCACAGGAGCTGCAGATGAGAGACAGTTTGAAGACAGCCGTTGAAAGCAGACTTTTGCTCCAGAGAAGCTAAGAGAGGACAAATACCCCAAGTGCAACTAAGAGTGACATTTTTGAGGAACTGCAGCCTAGAGAGGAACGTCCTGGGAGAAAGCCATTTTGAAACCAGAACTTTGGAGCAGACGCCAGCCACGTACCTTCCCAGCAAACAGAGGTTTTCCGGACACCATTGGCCATCCTCCAGTGAAGGTACCAATTGTTAATGTGTTACCTTGGACACTTTATAGCCTTAAGACTGTAACTGTGTAATCCAAAAAACCCCCTTTTATAAAAGCCAATCCATCTCTGGTGTTTTGCATTCCAGCAGCATTAGCAAACTAGAACAGGAGGTCTTTGGTTTTAATCATGTACTGTTCTGCTAAATAACTTTGGGCAAACGACAACTTCTCTGGGTGTTAATTTGCTTGTCTAAAAACAAGAGAATTTTATATTTCAAAATAAAAATATAGAAAAACAGAAGAGAGGAGATCAAAGTAGATAGTTATAGTCTCATGGTTCCCTCCTGAGCCCAAAAGCTGATTCTGATTATCTGACTTACAAAGAAAATCCTTAGAGTTGATGATGGCAGATTCTTAGTATTAAGAAATACTCTCAAGAGGCCAGGGAATATTAATAAGGTTAGAGGACTGGAGGTTCTTGAGAAAATAAAGGGGAAAGTGTGGCTATTAACAGTTAGTTGGGATAGGAGAGAAAATTGTTTGGGACATTTGAAAGACGAAAAAAGGGAAAGGATGTTCTAGAAAATAATATTTCTGTACTGTAAGAAACCCAGGTTATATGCCTCCCAGATTTGATTGGTGCCTCCTTCCTCCTCTTCCCATGCCTTCGGCATTTGTCCAATGGAGAGCCCCGCACTCTGAGGTTGAGGGCCAGGCTTTGACACAGCCTCCATCCTGCCCACTGCAGTAGAGACACAGGGGCTGTGGTGCTATGTCCAACCCAGCTGAACTCCTGGAGGTTCCCTCCTCTGCTTCTACCACTTCCAGGCCCAGATTCACTGCACTGTGGGTCATGGGATCAGTTTCCCCAGCATATTTCCACACACCGTGAGCGAATCTTGAGGTGCTCTCTTACCCCATCTTAATCAGGCTGACCTTTTGCTTAATCTCCTTTTTGATTGGTCTATCCATGATGACAGATACAAAAAGAGATGAGATGTGTTTCTGATTCTTTTGCTCCCTAATCATGGCTCCATGCCACAAAGTCAGGGCTTCCACCATCCTGAAAATTCCTCAAAGTCCTTTCTAGGTTGACAGAGTAGTCAGGGTCATGGGAAAATCAGAAATATAAACATCGATGAAGGTAAGCGAACAGACTTTGGAGTTTAGTTGCTTAAGGTAATTTGGTGTATGTTGGAGACATTAAGGTTGAATGTAGCCTTGAAATATTGCTAAAAAATTTGAGTTCTGAAACCAAGGAACTCTTGGTAATTATTCTGAACTAAACCCATCATTCCATGAATTTGCATTTATATGATCACTTCAAGATATCCTCTGCAATACTCGATGATAGTAACTAATACTCACTGAACATTTACCATGCACTTCCAATCCATTATCTCATTTTTCCTTATGAAACACAGAATACGTAGAAACTCTTGTTACAATGTTCAATTGCGTAAGAAGAGCAGAGACTTAGAGAAGTGTGCCTGAGGTCTCACAGTTATTTCATAGCACATTTGGAATTCATATCCAGGCTTGTCTGGAGCCCATATACTGAACCACTATATTTTACCACTTTCCAGGCAGGCTTCGATGATAGGTCATGCAGGTTACTAGTTCTGCTCTAGATCGCGCTGTGGGAAGCTGATATCTTAGCAGCATGTGGTTTCCTTAGGAAGCAGTTAGTAAGTGGGAACAATTTCAAAATGCAAACTCATGTTATCTTCATAAGCTCCATCTATTAATTGGAGGCATGATGCTGAGAAATTTTATGCCAGTGTCAGATAATCTAGACCACAATAACATCAAGTAAACGGCATTTTAACCAAAAAGGAAATGGGTTGGGAGACAGACAAACCTAGGTTTAAAAATTTTACTTTATCTGTTACTTATTATATCATCTGGACCAGGTTACCAATATTCCTTTCAGCTCCAGTTTCCTTGTTTATAAATGGAAATAAAAATACAAACCACATAGGGTGCTGGGAGAATTAAACAAGATAATGTATTTAAAGTACTTGGAACACAATGCCTGACACTTTGGGGGTGTTCAAGAAATGTTGATTTTTAGTCACTTCCCTCATATCTCCATACAGATAACTTTCCTTTCACATATATTGAATCATGGCGTACAATTAGAGAAATTCTTAGAGATGATTTAGTTTTTACAAATGAGGAAACCAAGGTTCAGAAAGGGTAGTGACTTTTCCAAAGTTATGCATCTTTTAATAAGAAACAGAGCCAGGTTTTCAGGGTCTAAGCCTAGTTTGTTGTAAGCCACACCAAGCTACTGTTCAGTTTCTTAATTTGGGGGTTTATGGTTTGAGAAGAACTGGCATCCCCTAATACATTTGCACATGTATTTGAAGGTTTATCAGTGTTCATTCTAGCCTTATCAGTCCTCAATCCACAATCTGGCTGCAAAGGCCTCACATTCTTACTTGATAGAGTAATGCTTTTCAGTTTATCTTAATATTAAGTAACTTACTTTTTTTTTCCCATGGCTTTTTCCTTTAATGATAACTCAATCACTACTTGTGGAGCATAACTGTTTTTGAATTTCTACATGGTTCTCTTTCATGTGGAAATTAAAAGATCTCAAGATAATTTTCTACCTAATAATTGGAAGTTTCCTGTTTCACATGAAATACCCATTAACATGGAAGGTTTGGCACATTCCAAAGTATGGGGAGACCATGAAGAATGATTTAAAAAGATACTAACCCCTAATCACTACAGGACTCTTCAGCTTTAATCCTCATTGAGTCTATAAAAGGTTTGAGCATGGAGTTTAGAGGAGCATTTTTGGAGAGCTGTTGATATGCTATGAGCTCTCCCACCACACACACACACACACACACACACACAGAAAGAGAGACAGGGAGAGAGAGAGAGGTAATTTCCTCTTCAAGTCAAGAGAAAGGGTGTTAAGAGATAATGCTTAAATGCTTGATAACTGAAAAAACTCAATTTGAAATCCAGAGGCACAAATCCAAATTTCCCCCACACTAGGGGATATAAAAAGAGCCTGAAAATTCTAGAGAATGTGACATGCTGCTCTCCCCACAAAGGAGAGGTGGCCACAGTGGAGGGCTGTACTTTCCAATGTTTGTTGGGGTACTTGATATGTTATTGTTTCCCATGGAGTAATATGGCTCAGTGTAAGAAAGAGCTGTTGTGGGCTCGTAGGATATCCTGTCCAAGCAGGTTACCTGTAGACCTCAGCAGAATCAAGCTGGAGGATCACCAGATGCCCAGGGGCTAATGAAGGCATAAGAGACCACCGGGAATTGAGATCTACTTCCCCTCCTCCAGGGAACCATGGCTAAGAGATCTCCTCATGATGTGCTTTAGTGAGGATGGGAATAATAAGGGGAGGGGAAAAAACTGAAGGACCCATGAAATGACCCAGCTTTAGCCATGGACTCTGGCCAGAGAAAACCATTTCCTGACAGGTGTTGTCAAGTAAAAACTTTAGCCCTTCTCTGTTCTCCAGCCAATGCTGGATGAACCAGAAACCATGGTTAGAAAGATGAAGGCAGGGCCTGGGAAAAGGGAGAGAAATGAAAGCTGGGAAATAACAAGTAAAATGCCTGTTGTGTGTGGTCTCTTCTCTTATAGCAGCTGAGCAGCTGGCAGCAGGCTGGGAAAGAGGAATAACATGGAATGAAGTTTAAAGTTTTAATAGTTACACTGGGGATGGACAGATTAATCACCAATAGGAGGTCCATTTATTCCCTGAAAGTGATTACGGTCAAAGGAAGAGCTAGCTCTGACGAATAAATTTAGTGGGTCAGTGGCAGAGAAAAATGAAGAGACTTTAAAATTACAGCCTAAGTGTCATGCTTATTCAAAGTAAAGTTTAAATATGCATTTTCTCATTTAATCCTTACAATGATCTTTTGAACTACATGCTAGTACGTTCACATTTCAAAGATGACAAAATTAAAATCAGAGAAGTTTAAGAAGATAGTTAATATACTAACTTATGCAATAAAGTTTTGTAATAAAGATACAGTCCTCTAGGGATGTTTCCTATATACTTGTTACCACTACTTTGCAGCCCTGTAGACACAATTGAGGGTTGAACAAAGTCCAACACTTGATCTCTTTGAGCAGGGTTCTCAAACTTCTGACACCAACCAGATTGGCCTTTTCCTCACACCTTCCGCAGAAAGGTGTTCCCATTCACACACAAAAAAGACATGTCCTCCCAGGAGAGAGGGAGATAAAAACACCCAGACTCACAAAACATCCCGTTTCTGAATCCACAAGTTATAAAAATAATGCTTGATAACTAAAAAGTTCAATTTGAAGTCCAGAGGCACAAATCCAAATTTCCCCCACAGCAGGGGATACAAACAGAGCCTAAGGAAAATCTCAATGAAGACTGGGGCTGGGAGGGAGGAGGACAGAATAAATCTGAAGAACTCATTAACTACTTACTGCTTTCACCCCCAGAGGTACAGATGTTGCGAACTATCCTTTTCTTGACCTTCATCAGTTCGTTGAAGTTATCGACCGTCAGCTTTTTCTCTGCGGTCCCCGTGATCTGCATGAGCTGCTGGTCGTCCACGTTCCCGATGCCCACGGAGTAGATGTCGATGCCCTTGCGCCGCAGCTCTTCAGCGGCCTGAGCCACCTCATCCTGCGACTGTCCGTCTGTGAGGACCAGCAACACCTGGGGGGTCCCTGTATTTATCCTACTGCCCATATCTGGCCGGAAGTAATGCCCCACCTTCTGGAGGGCAGCCCCGATGTGCGTATATCCGAAGATCTGCTTGATGTTTTCAATCTGAAAGGAAATCTCCTTTTCACCTATGAATGCTCCCAGCAGGAACTCTGACTGGTAGGTATGGCTAAACTGGGCCACCCCTATCCTCACTCGGTTTAGGCTGACATCAAAGTCTAGAACAACAGATGCCAAAAATTCCTTCATCTTCTTGAAGTCATCTGGGTGAATGCTGTTAGAACCATCCATGAGGAAAACAAGATCTACTTTATCAATATCACAATCTACAAAGAACAGAAAAGGGAAAAACAAGCAAAAAAAAAAAAAAAAAAGATTGTTGTTAAAGAAAGATTCTTTAACCTACCAAGAGTAAATTGAGTGTTGGCAGCTATATAGATACGATATTTCTGAAAGTGGCCTCTTGGCTTATCCTATCCTGTGCTCATATTAACTGAAGAGCAAATAAAAAGAAATGCTCAGTTCATAAAGGCAGCACCAGGCATGAACAATTTGCTCATCATCTTATGCTTCTCTTAGCTTGCCCATTTGTTCTTATGCCATTTTCTTGTCCCAGATGCCAGAGAACTGGGAGGGGGCCACAGAAAACTTGTTCTTACCTGCGACCAAACCCCAACTCTTCCAGAAATCCCACTGACAGTGGTAGCACAGTAAGGAAAAAAAATTAGCATGCATCCATTTAAGGATTCAAACAAAGAGACAGATGGTCTGAATCATTGACTGGGCCTCCCCAGACAGTAGTAGAGCCAATAAACAGTTTTCTGGTTTATTAGGGTATATTAAGAGAAGGTTTAAAAATCATGGTTTATGGACTAGATCCGATCAGTTTTCCTCTTTGTCAAACTCCTTTCTTGTGCATATAGGCAACAAGGTCTACTTGAGAAAAATGTTTTTGAGCAAACCATGCAGTATAGTTTAAAAATGCTTTTCTTGTATTAACACAACAGATGTGAAACAAAAAGAATTTGAGAGAGCATTGCCAATGAAATTAGTTATGTTTGGCATATAACTATGTGTATTCCCTAGACCCTGGTGAGCATTAGCATTTCCTTGAATTCCCCAGTGACCCCAACACTGACCTAAATTAATTCTCATTTTAGCCTAGATTAAAAGGGGGCTGAGATTTCCTGCAGGTGAGATAAGCAAAGCAGAGATAAAAGGAAACACAGTAAATAGATTCTTCAGGAATTAGTTAACTTGTTAAATTTGTTTCAGATTCAAATAAAAGAAATGAGGTACCCTTTCCTGACTAAAGCAGAACTTTCAACATGAAAATGCAATATTAGCTTCTACAGTGGACTTGAGAATGACAGATCAAATTTTAGGCACTGGTCACAAGAGATAAGAGATTTGTTCCAGTTTCCAAAAAGACCAGAAAGATTTTGTCAGTTTTGTGAAGGAAAAAACATCATATTCTAAGGAGGTGAGGCCTATGAAAATCAAAAAAGTTAAGTACATAAATTTTAAAAAAAGAACTGCACAAAGATGTTGAAATTCTGGATAAAGAGCAATTCATCTAATAAAAATCACTTAGTATTTTCAGTGAAATAGAACTTATAAAATTCTGTAGTATTTTTTACTTAGACGACAATCTCTCTCTGAACCAATAGCAGAAAATGGCAGCTAAATAAATAAACGCAGCAATGCAATCCTCAGTTGGCAGAACAGAAACCCAGAATCCAGGGTAAGGGAAGTCCCACTATATTCTGCCCTGGAAATACCTCATGCTAGAATAGAGTGTTTAATACTGGGCTCCAAGTTTTAAAAGAACTTTTGCCATAGGAAAAATAAAGGACCAAGGGAATTCTAGCCTCGAGAGACTTCAGACAGTAATAGCAGGTTCTTAGAAAGAGTTGGAAGCACAGGAAGGAGAACTCGTCAGTGGAAATGACATATAAGCAGATTTAAATTCTAATAAAGCCCATTCAAAACTGATGAATTCCTCATATTGAAGAACTGAGTAGGAATGTTGTAGGAGGTCTTCCTCTTTGGGGAGGAAACCAAATTAAATATCCTTGAGGCCTCTCCAACCCTGAGAGTCTATGATTGTGGCCTCTCTCTCTTCTTAGGAGAACTTGTTCCTGAGGGCTATTGCTTTGGTTTCTCCCTCATTTAGTCCTCTATAAATAATTAGGAAATGCTTAATTGACAAAGCTTACCTACTTTTGAAGAGTTACAGACACTGGCTGACACATCGGAAAAGATCCCCTTTAGGCCTCCAAAAGTCTCCACAAAGTAGTAGTTGTCCCTCGACCCTGCCATGGCTAACAGCTCCACTTGGTTGGCTCCAGCAATCCCCACGGCCAGAACAAGGATGCCCTTGTCCCGCAGGGCCCTTGCTGTGGCATTGAGTTGATCTGCATCGTGGGATTCCCCATCAGTTATCACTATGAGGACCTGGGGGACCCCCTTTTGTAGGCGGCTGCCCCGGGCTTCAGTGAACATGTGGTCGGAGAAGGCTAGCGCCTCGGCAGTGTACGTATTGCCCCCCATGGGCTGGTCATTCTGGAGCACTGAAATCACCTCCCATTTTGTGCCAAGGTCACCCAGATAAAACAGCACCTCTGGGTCATCAGCATACTTGAGGGCCCCAAACCGGACCTGGTTCTTGCCAACATCGGCTTTCTTCACCAAGCCAATCATAAAGTCCTTCATGATATTATACTCATCATGGTCAATGCTGCCAGAGCTATCAATTACAAAAACGACATCTAAAACCTCAATCCGCTTACACTCTGAAAGGAAAAGAGAAAGGAAAACCATAAGAAATTAACTTTGGACTTCATGGGAGACTCTATTTCTTTTTTTTTTTTTTTAATTGCTGGTGTTTCCTCTCCATGGTATCGTGTTCTACATTAAAATGTTGATTCCTGGATAACAGGGACAAGACGTGTTCACTTGTGCCCCCAGTAAATAGTAACCAATTAGATGAACTTTGGGAATGAGGCAGATGTGAAATGAGGCCCACGGCAGGATGGGGGCATTGCGGGGAAGTGGGGGGGGGGGGGCAACAATCACAGAATCACCAAGAATAAAAATTTCAGGTACTTTGGACTAAAAAAAAAAAGTACACAATTCTGTGGAATTTTCCCTCTATAAATGGTTCCTTCAACATTTGCTTTTATGTATACAAATTTGTCTTCTTTTTTTTAAGCTACAGGGATCATGAGATTTTATTCTAATGCTAAACTTTACAAAAAATGATGCAAAGAAAATGAATTTGGCAACATTGTATGCTTTCTTCATAGTTCTATGATGGCTGACTTCTCAAAGTTACATTTTGTCCCTTTTTTAATTTCTCAAAATATTATCTATTTTCATTATTGAACCCTATCATAGAAATAAGCTCATTTCTCACTTGTCCCAACAAAGTCATCCTAGCATGATGCTCTTATTAACTTTTTAAACCTTGGGCCAATGCCATGGAAAAGAAATGCAGGAAAGACCCAATTAATCCTTTATCCATCCATGAGTAGCATGCTCCGTCTTAAGGCTTGTGTTCCAAACTCTAACTCACCCATTCTGAAGAAGTGGAATCGTAAGACAGTTAATTACTAAGTCCTTATGTAGCACTTTGCTCTATAGGCCTTGGCAAGGTATGTTCCAAATGTTAACTCATCCAATCTTGAGGAATTTTGAGAAAGTACCCCCCTCCCCAGAGGCTCACCAAATTTCTTCCTTTGCCAGCCTCTCGCTAACTCTATGGTAGGGCTGCTGAAAACCCTACAGCCAAGGTGCTTACCCCACTAAATGAGGGCCATAAACCCAATTCTCAAAGCTGGCTCTAGTAAAGAAGGAACTATGTCTCTCTGGCCTTCTGCTGCCTTGTGACACCTGCTTGGATCACTCAGAGGTGGGGACTATACTGTTCAGTGTTGGAACTATTCTGTGAGTTTGTTCTGGGTGGAATTACAAAAGAAGATAAACCAGGTATACTCCTTTTCCCACAGAACATAGAGCTTGATCACCAAACTTCGTAGTGTGAGCTGAACATAATTTTAATATCAGAATAGTGTCCCTATCTTCCCTCAAAACTCCATTAAGATCCATCTCCTTCATTGAGACTCTTTAAAATGTCTCTGCCATCAAGCCCAGTGGGTCACAGTATAAATTAGTCCCTTATATTTACTGAACTTTCAGTTATTTTATCACTTTCGTTACTCTGCAGTTTCATCGAGGAGAGTGGGGACTATGCCATTTATGTTCTTTGAAGCATCCATTGCTCAACTTCTCTTACTATATTCCCTCTTTATAGGATTTGATAAATATCAAAGTGTTTTCACGAAATCTCATTCAATACAAGTATCGGTTTTTAAAAATTGTACAAAACACACACACACACACACACACACACACACACACACACACACACGTAAAGGATGCTAGGCCAAATGGGAACCCCCCCCCCCCCCCCCAGGAAGTTAATCCCCTCTACTGCCTGCCTCAGCAGCCCACATGCAGCTCAGGGCACAGGGTACACAAATCTGGGTCCCTTGCCTCAAGATGGACCTACTCATGGCGGAACTCATGCTCCAGGACTCCCCTTGGGGTCAGGCTGAAGCAGACTCCAGCTGAGACCACCTCCTTGCTTAACTCCTACTCATGCCCTCTCCTACTTTCCTTAAACTCCTGGAAAAATGCTCCCTTAATAAATCACATCCACAAGAATCCCTGAGTCAGCTTCTGCTTCTAGGGAACCTGACGTAAGATAAAACGTGATACCACTTTCCTCAAATGGAGGATTCATCACCCTAGTGCTGTTTATACAAATGGGAAAGAGTCTGGGTGGACCAAAATTGCTCCTTACCGAACGTTTAATTCAACAGTTCCATTCAGAAAAGTTACATTTCATATGTAGGTCAAAAGCCACTAGGATAAATATTTCGACTAAACAAAAAAGTTTACAATGTTCAAATAGTAGTCTATTTAATTCAAGAACTAACGGCAAACACTGACGTGATGTTTTGTAGGCCCACTTTTGAATACGGCCATGCCTACCTTCACGCGGGCTGCATATTCCAAAAACAAGATCATCTTCAATGTGCTGCAGAATGTCAAAGTTCTCAACATAAAAAACCATCTCTGGTCTCCCACTGATCTCCTCGAGCTGGGTGACATTGGAGCCAAACACCCCCACAGAGTAGATAATTATGCCTTCTTGCCGAAGTGCCACTGCTGGGTCCTTTACTATATCCTGAGCCTCACCATCAGTGATGAGGATGAGAAATTTCCTGACGTCAGGCCGAGCCCCCTTGGTGGGGCTAAAGTACTGAGATACGAAGGTCAGGGCACTTCCAGTCAAAGTGGTTTCTCCAATGTGAGCCATTCGGTCTATTGCATCCAAAATCTGACTTTGGGACATGAATCTGTTGAGCTGGAACTCCTCCTTATTGATGTGGCTGAACTGGACCACACCAATTTGTACCCGATCTGCCCCAATCTGAGATTTGCTCACCAGGTTTTTCATAAACGTTTTCATTTTGATGAAGTTTTCAAGTCCTATACTTCCAGAACTGTCCACTAGGAACATGATGTCAGCTTTCATCTCTTTGCAGGCTGTGTGGAAGGAAAAGGGATGTTTACTCAAGTCAGCTGTAAGTAAAAAATTAAGAGTGAAGAGGAAAATCCAAAACACAAATAATTCTAAATTGAAGTTAAGTGTGAGCTTGGTTAAGATTATTATAGGTAAACAAAACCTTGAAGGCAATAAAAGTGAGAATATTCTCTTTGATATTTAGTAATTTGCTTTAATACATAACTGAGGGTTTCTTAACATCTGCACAATGGCATCTTGGGCCAGATAATTTTTTATTGTGGAGAGCTGTCCATGCATTGTTGGATATTGTGGGATGTTTGGCAGTTTTGTTAACCTCTGCTCGCTAGATGCCAATAGCACTCCATTAATTAGAACAATCAAAAATGTCTACAGACATTGCCAGATGTCCCCTGAGAAGGCAAAATCAACCCCAGTCCAATATCACTGATATAGCGCCAAAAGATATCATACAACCTTTATAAAAACAATTTAAATAAACCTGAAATATTCCTAAAAATCTGAAATTATTTGAGCATATTACATATGCAGTGTCTAATTATTTACCTACCTTAGCAGGGATTTATGGGAGAAAGCTAATTAATACTTAGTGAGGACTCCCCAGATGCCTTCCTTATGCTTCAGATACAAATTAGAGCAATGCTATAAAGGGCTCTTGGTTTTGTTCTGGACAAACAGCAACACAGGTCAACAAATCCCAACTTAGAATTTTGTATCATTTCTCTAAACCAGCAATGTCAAATATTGCCAGAAGGCAATTTGTGAGCAGAAGTCAAATCAATAGACCACTGTTTCTCTTACCTTCTTCAGCACAGATTGCTTGAACAACTTGATTTCTTATGTCTTTCAAGGAGTCAAAGTTGTGCACATAGTACACTCTCTTCTCCTCTCCGGCAATTTCTCGCAGCTGAGTCTGGTTGGCTTCCTTGACTCCGATAGCATAAACCTTGATGTGCTCTTCTCTCAGTCTACTCGTAGGTTCCATGACACTGTCCTTGGACACGCCGTTCGTCAGGACCACAAGGTGGCACGGCACTTTGTTTCCCCGCTGCTTCTTGGCTTTTTGCAGCAGCCCCAGTGTAAAATTCAGGGCCGCCCCTGTGTTTGTGTTCCCTCCCATCTGCCTGATATTCTCAATGGCCTTCCCCAAATCGTGCTTGTTGGAGTACTTACTGATCTCAAATTCCAAGTCCCAGCCGTCTGCGTACTGAACGGCCCCCACCCGTACCTTGTGGGGGGCGATATTAAACATTCTCACGACCTCTGACAGGAACGTCTTCATTTCCTGGAAGTCGGTGGCCTGGGTACTCCCGGAGCCATCAATGAGCAGGTAGATGTCAGCTTCCTCAGTGTCCGCACAACCTAACATGGATCATACAGTAAAGAGTCTGGCATTTGGAGCAAGTGTGAAGAAGAAACGGAAAGGTATGGGAAGAAAAACAATTATGAGCTGCTCCAGACAGAAAAATGGAAAGCAGCTCCTAGGTTTAAAAAAACGTGTTTTACTAGCTTATTATTGGGGAATCTTGGCATTAGTTCAGACAAATGAATGGTTTTTGACACTTTAATACTATTTAGATATTTCTCAGCCATAAATCAGGGTAAACCTGGATATATTAAGGTATTAGAAAAATTGAGGATGCTTTTTAAAAGTCACTTCTCTCATTAGTAAACAACTGCTTGGCAAAAAGTCAAGAGGTGTTATGATAAGAAGGTATTTAACTGGACACTGTGGACATATGAATTCTTTTTCTTGAAATCTTGAACAAATTACTTACCCTTTGCCCATACCTAGTCAATTAATTAAACCAG
The DNA here is from genome assembly GCF_015220235.1 of Choloepus didactylus. Lineage (NCBI taxonomy): Eukaryota > Metazoa > Chordata > Mammalia > Pilosa > Megalonychidae > Choloepus > Choloepus didactylus. The sequence goes on from NC_051307.1 coordinate 166,294,173, forward strand.
AGGGATTTCCAGTGTCTTAATGTGTATAGGAAAATGATGTTTTTATAGTAAACATGCTCTAAGTATTTGCTGAAGAATGTATACATCTATACATATATGCATAGATACATGAATATTTACATAGCATACATGTATGCATGACATATGTAAACATACATAAAATACATTGCTTTATGCATCTCTCTCTCTAAACTCAGATACTAGAATGGCATTTCACAACAAACGAATTACTCTGCCCTCAATCCAAATCATACCCCCTGTTTCTTCTCTAAATTGGAATTTGGGGATGGGGGAAGAAAAGGGAGAGAAAAGTAGCAAAAAGAAAAAAAAGGAAAGAGAAAAGGGGGTCATGAGAGGCAAAAGAAGAGAGAAAAAGTGAAGGGAGAAAAAATAGCAAAGGATGGAATTCTGGGTATTTATAAGTAACAAGAATCAAATTAAAGCTACAAAAAAGAAGTTAACATGGGAAATCCCTTCTCCTCATTCCAACACCTTCACCGCTTTTATTCTGTTCCAAATTACATTTTGTATTACTCAACTAAAGTAGAAAAATTAGGGGCTTGTTCTTCTCTATCACACATCACAGCACAAACCCCCTCTTTGTATGTGCAATACCTGAAAGAAAAGCCAAGTCAGACAAAAGAAAAAATATCTGAAAATTCCTTCTCTAAGCAAAAGGCTTTACCAGATTTGAGGGTTTCGGTACGCTCTGAGAAGACAGAGACTTTGTGTGTTCTTTGATTCCTCAGCTTCTTCAGAAATGTCCGGTTGTGGGCGGCCAGGTCGGAGAAGGTTTTCAGCTGGGAGACATACTGCTTGGCGGGGTGAGATGCTATCTTTTTCAGCTGGGTGTCACCTGGCGCCCTCTATGCCCACGGCAAAGACAGCTACGCCCTCGCGCCGGAGGTAACGGCCGCCTTCGTCACGTGTCTTCCGACGGTCTGTGGGTCACACACAGCAATCTGCGGCACCCCCTTGGGTTCTTCCGACTGCCGTTCTGGGCACTGAAGACCTCCTTCTCTGATCTTCCTGATGGCAGCTCCGGTAAGAGCTCTTCCCGGTGTGGGGATGAGAGATTCTGGATCTGCTGGAGAACCAGTGTCTTATTTATGCCTGTGCTCAGGGAATTCATCACCTCTGTCTCGTTGCTGTAGGCCACGATGCCAACCCTCATGCAGTGTTCCCTTATGTCAAGAGCAGATACGCTTTCTCTGAGGAATTCTTTCAGATAGTTGAAGTTCTCCTGGCTCATTGATTGACACATCCAACAGGACACGACGTCAGCCACAGAAAGGCCTTGGCAAAACTATGTGGACAAGAAGCGAAGAAGCACAATTTTAGTTGGCGGTTCAGTGTGTCTGCTCAGCATTGGAAAGCATGGAGAACATCTCCCATTGCTTGCTTATCTACTTAAAAAAAAGAAGGTATACAAGTGATTATGAAGCTGAGATTGGAGGAACCTTGTTTCAAATACGGATCTTAGCTAAACTAGCTTTAATGTCCTCATCTGTAAAATGGAGTTAATATGTCTCATAGAGTTGTTATGGGGATTTAATGAGACAATGTGCTTAGCCGGTACCTGGTACCTAAGATTCTCTCAATGAACAGCAGCTATTTCTATCTTGTTAAAATCATTTAACCACCATCACCATTATAATCACCCGCTATAGTCTAGTATTCCTAAGAGATGGCCACAGAATAGCAACCGTGTTTTCAATTATTTTATTTGGAAAAGAGGCTAGTAATAAGGATTCATGTTCTCAGAGCTTACCCAAAAAAAGCCTTCTCTATTATCAGTAGATAATTATACATGTTATGTTCACTTGATTAACCAGGAATAATGTGAGTATCCTATATTAATTATATGCATAGATATACTTTGAGCAAATTGTTTGTTACTGGCTCTCCCGTCCCTGCATGATAATGTTTGTAAACTCTTAGTCTTTTGTTAACAGAGTAGTAAAGAGGACAGATCAAGACTGCAGGTTGGAAGTGGAACAGAACACAGGGAAGCTAATTTACAAACAGAGCAGCAGAAAGGGAGACAGTGTGTGGCTGAAACTCCATGGGCCTGGCACATGGGAGACTCAAACCTAGCTTGACTTCAGATTGTAGCCAGGCCCTGGGCCAGATCAATTTGCTTCTACGGATGACCATAATCCTCTCTCTGCAAAAGAGGGGTCTGGACTATCTAAAGTTGTTTTAACTTAACATTCCACAATTAAATTATATGACTTCAGGAGTCAAGGATTTCTTTAGGAGCAAATTACCTTTTTAATTCACAGGTAATAAAACAACATAGCAACTAAAGCCCAGAGAGGTAGCTCAGAGGTAATCTGGGTGGCAGGGAAGAGAATTCCTTGAATTTAAAAAAGCCTGTGTATCATACACAATGTGGATAAGCTAAACACAGAAAACTAAGACCATGTGGTACATTAGATTTAAAATGGCCACAATCACAGGGCATTCTGAAAATGCATCCCAGCATTTTGGGAACAGGATGTTCATAGAATTTCAATCCTTTCCCCAAGCTGAGTTTTTCAAAAGCCTTAGGTTATCATCCCTATCTGTGTATCTGACCCCACCTTCTACAAGGATATCATCAACTGTTCCGTCTTTGTACTGAGTTGCATCCTTGATGATCAGTGTCATGTTCTGGGAAAACAGGCCTGAGGTCTCTGACTGTCCGAAGGTGAAATGAAACTGAGACGTTGCCATGGACCTTCAGGTTTCCTCAGAAGCTTTCTGCATCCCCACGGAGATGATTTTAACCCCGTCTTTCCGTGACGGCATCAGAAGCCTCTTCCAACATCATCTCTGACTTTGCTGAAGCAGAACCACCAAAATTGGGGGAAACTGGTTTCTTGTCTCTCTGGCTTGCAGGTCCAGAGAAATAGGTCCTGTGAACCTCCCGGAGAGCGTTGCCTATTCTGCAGGGACCCGCCAATGAAATTAAAGCTCTTCCTGAGGTGGTTCAGGCATAGGGTCCTGCTCTTGAAGGTGCTCAGGTAGAACTCGCTGGTGGAGCTGGTCGCTGTACTGGGCCAGACCCCACGCGGTATTTGTGTTGCCTCTATGGGGAGATCATTGACCATTTTGTTGAGAACATTTTCACATACGGGAAGGACTTAATTCCAGCTTGATCAGAGCTGTCCACCAGAAACACGACATCTGCATACTCAGGGCCCTACAAAACCACAAACACACCCATGAATAAAGCAAAACTTTAATTTACTGACATTTTTTACACCAGAGATGGTGTCAATAGTTTAAAAGTCTCTTCCCACTAAAACTGAAAATAAAAAGCCTGAAATTGAACAGACTCACAACAAAAAAGAATACTGGCCTTGGGCTGATTGTTTTATAAAAATCTCATTTGAACTGATCACAAAATTGTCACTTACAAGAAATTATTTAATTAAAAAATAGGTAAATTTAAAGAGAAACCTTGGTTTTTTTTTTTTTCTTTTGTGGATAATACCTCTTGTACTTTTTTTTTGGCTTTAGAATTTGACCTCAGTTTTAAGAACAGTGGATAAATATTTAATTGGAATCAAACTGTTTGTTCAAATTTGTTTAAAAGGTGAAATCTGATAGTCTTCATTATGATTCTCATTAAGCAATGCAAAGGATTTATTAACCTATAAACATATTAGTTTGTATTCTAATCATCAAATGATGAAGTTTAAAAATACCTGAAATCATAAAATATGGGATTGCCTTAACCTATTTAAAGTTAATTAATATTGTTGATGAACCATATGAGTGAGCATTATAATTGGTTAAATTATCTCTGGATTTTGTAAATTTGATGGAAACCTGTATATCTTAGGCTACAGTGGGGATTACAGTTTTAGTTTCCATTAAAATATCGTTTTTATATAGGAACACAATACTTTATTTTTAAAACCTTCATGCAATGCTGGAATTGTATTTTTAATGTGATAAAGAAGCTTGGGTTCAAGCACTAAATGCCTTTCCCTGGTAGTCTAATGGCTTGGATTCAGAACCCTGGAGTATGAGATCAAGTTCTTATCCAGGAAAATGGAGAAAATGTGTGTGTGAGTGTGAGTGTGTGTGTGTGTGTGTGTGTGTGAGAGAGAGAGAGAGAGAGAGTTAAAGGAAATACAGTATAACTGGACAAGCAATTTAAGTGCTGACTTTATCATCAGCTAACTCTATGAGCTCTGTCAAGCTCTTCAATATACTTGGGCCTCAGTTTTCTCTCCCTGAAAATGAATAGATTCAACTAGAAAATATTTAAGTTCCCTCCTTGGTCTGAGATTCAGACTACCTGAAATGATTACCAGATAAGTTCTAATTATACGAAAATAACGTCAATCCTTTTTACAATCACTAGAAAACCAGCTTTGACGTTCCTATGTGTTATTTCATTATGTTTATTGCATAGTGGATGAAATCATCCTTTTGTTTTCTAAATAACCTAATTCCAATCAGTTTTAAGTTTCTTATGATGATCATCCAGCCAATAGCATCTTAGGGGAAGAAATAAGTGAGGTGAATCAACACCTTTCTCCAAGAGAAGGACGAAACCCCTAACGAGCTGTCAGGTGAACCCTTCCAGGATGGCTTGACTTGTGATCAACAATGACTTTCTATTCATCAATAAGACCCCAAATCCCATATGCAGAAAGAAAACACAGATGACTGGAACATGAGGTGGATTCAGGTTCTGATAAGGCCCATCTCTATGTCTCTGGACAATGAAATAATTGGGGGAAAGGAATTGCCTTTCTTTTAAAAGCTTAGTATCAGATTTAGTGAGACATCAAAGGAAGAATTTTCAAGGCAAAGTCTAGTTTATCTCTTTAGAAAACTGGTTGCCACAATCAGAGTCCTTGAGGAAGTGGTAAAAGTCAATGTAGGTGGCCCTGGCTGTGAACTGACCAGTGTAGGAACCGATTATTTAAGAGAAGGTAGAAGTGTTAATGATGGGCCAGTATTTTGACTTTAATTCCACTCAACATTGCAAGCTGACACAGTAGAAAGTGGCTATGAAACTTTCTCTCCAGGGTAAAAACATGTCTGTTGCAATAAACAAACAGTTTGAATTGGAGCAAAATCTGGGCATTTAACCAGGACAACCTTTTGGCACAAATGAATTAAAAGAGATATTCCAAGTTACCCAGGCCTGAACCTAATATTAACAGATAGAATTCCATGTTCTCCCAGAAGACCCCAAAGGAGTTGAAACTGAGGACAAAATGAGAGCTTTCTTATCTTCTACTGTTAACATCCAGAAACAAATGCTCTTCAAAGGGACATAGGTGACATTAAAAAGAAACTGAACTACCATCCCCATTCTCACCACCATGAAAAACAAAACAGAACAAAACTCTTGACTTTTAGGTTAAACTCATTATCTATTTTCCATAATGAAAATTAAAGAAAAGAATTCTTTTATTTTTCCTTACCTGAATCCTGGTTAACAGAAACGTGGGAACAAATTATTATGAAGAACAAAATCAGCAGCATTTTCATATTATGATCTGAAAAATCTCCAACTTGAAATCTGAAAAGGCAAAAATATAAACACCTAAAATAGTTTTGGTTATTTGAGAATCGAAACACACACATAAGAGCACACAAAACTGCATAATAAATTGAGTGCAACAGGGGATGAGAAATTTCTGAGGTTCTCTGACCTAATCTGTGGAGTGACTTAGAGAAAAATGAACCATCAACATTTACAGAGTCATCAGAGCTTCTCCTGGTCCCCAGTCCCTGGAGAAACATAAGATTTTGGATAATCAGTGGAGGTAGCCAGATGCATTCTGATTCCAATAAAAATGTGTGTTCCTATAATCATTCTGTACGCTAGTGTCACCCTCTTTCTACTCATTGCCAAGACAATTCAGAGTTCATGGTTGGGGCACAGTCTAAAACCTGTTTGTTAATCTCTATCATGAAAACATAGGAGTGTTTTATCTTTAAGTAATATTTCTAGATGTGGTAAAAATTCCATTTTTTTTCCTTCCTCCTATCTAATTAAAAAGGTAACCATTTCCCTTTATGCTAAAATCTGAAAGAAGTCACTAAAAAACACCATCTTTCATATTTCATACAATGCCTTATCCTTAGAAGGAATCAGTTTGAGCCATTTTGCTTCCAACTACTTAGAATTGCAAGAGGTGTATGGTTTTCTAATTCTGAAATTTGACCTAAAGCTTTTTTTTCAACTACTATGAAATGTTCAGTGCATGGAATAAAATAAAATTGTAAGGATATTCAAAATAACTACTTTAATGAATACAGGTTTGGCCTCATTCATTATTCACCCTCAGTGAACAGAAATGAATGCCTATATTAATAAATTAGGGTCTGTGTGTACTAATTCTTACCTAAACATGGTTTGCAATATTCATATATGGTTGTCTCGTTCCATATTTGAGGAAGGGCTCCTGGTTTACTTTAATCTTTGACCCCCTTCAGAAAAGGAACATTTGCCCTAAGAAATTACCAGACCTATTTCCTGACCTATTTCATCCTTCCCTCTGACCTTCTGGACTTTGTGACTCTGTTCCATTCTTTCACACAAGAGCCCAGATGATACAAACCAACATCTCAGGCTGTGGATTTCGATCTATCACCTCCTATTCCAATAGTAATCAGTGAGCTCTGTAGGTTATGTTTAGTTTTAACCCTTTTATTTTAGAGGAATCTGAATCCCAAAATGGTTTTTCTCCAAGTGAAACCTAGTCATATCCTCTCTAAAATTTTCTCTTCATGTATATAATAATAATAAAATTCTACCATTTGTTGAGCCTTTGCTATGTGCCAAGCCCTGTGCTAACAGTCCATACATCTGTTTCTCTGTTTACCCCAATAGCAGGTAAAATTACTGTTCCTACTTTACAGATAAGGAAACAAGGATTCAAAAGGGGGAAGTAACTGACTCAAGGTAACACTGGTAAATGCACCACAGTTCTAGTAGGAAACCCACATCTGTCTGACTTTGAAACTTGTCCCCCCAAACCCAATCCTATGAGCATAAAAAGTGTCTCCTAGTTTCTTCATTCCATTGCCCTCTCTCTTAGTACTAGGAGACATTGGATATCATTCCTTTTTCTTTTATCTTTTCAAACCCAGGAATTAACACTGTTTTCTTCTTCTCTATTCATATTGTGACCCTTATAAATAAGAACAGTGTTTAGAAGGTATGAGGAAAATAGAGAAGATGCTTCAAGAAGAGTCTATAGGATCACTGTCAAGGGCTTCAGCAGACAAGGTGGGAAGAAAACAGGACCCGAATGTGTCAAAGCACCCTGAACAGGGAAGCAGGGGTTGGGTGAGGCCACAAAAGTCTCAAAGTAGCATGTGGCATCTGGAAGTTTCCCTAGACAGAAGGTGTATGAAAAGCTAACTCTCTTGGTTAGCATCCCATGGAAGAATTTTCTCGCAGCCTTCAAATAGAATCCAAAATCTGGTGTTCTGTGAAGCTATATGATGATGAAGCACAGTAAATTAGTCTTGAGATGTTTGTGTACTCTGTTGTATATGTGTGTTGGAGGAGGCATTGGAGTGGAGATGGGACTAAACCTCTAAATTCACACTTGGCAGGCAGGGAGAATGGGTTAATTTTTACATCAAAATATGGAGGAACTGGCTATAATCTGTATGTTGTTTTGCTATCAGATATGACCAGGACTTTCATACTTAAAGTTTAAAAATATCTGAGTACCCAAAGACATGAGGGGAGAATGAAGCATGTATTTATTTATATCAATCAGCATAAAATTTAAATTCATGGTGCACTCCATCTTAATATAGCCACATATTGCCTCCCATTATAGAAACATTCTCAAAGATACAGGTTTCTTTCATATGAATTTCATTGCAATCCATTCATTCTGAACCAGGCAAACTGAGGACTAATAAATCTTCTTTGGAAGGAATCTGCTATAAAAAGCCTATTATTAAAAATTTGGATCTTTTGTAAACTCTGTTGAGAAGGCAGAATGTTTCTAATTTAAACTACAGCTGCAGAAGCAACACAGTCATCCAACCATTGGCTTCAAATCCAGAATGGTTAGAACTTGTGTAACACTTCTTCCTGAGGCTTATTAAGAGCCAGCGGTTTCAGGGAGGAGACTTCTGCTCCATACAAGGCAATCCATATCCAGGCTCGTGTCTTTGAAAAAAGAAAAAAAATACCAAGAACCCAGAAGGGATACAAAGAGAATTCATAAGAATTAAGAGACAAATCATCATTTCTTCTTTTGAAATGCGGCATGCAGGATACATGATTTCCAAACACTTGATTTTATTTTATTTTTTTCAGAAAAAAGAATGTTGTCAGCTGTTGTACTATAAGAAACAACTTTAGGTCTTGCCACAAAGTCCAAGATAAATGGTTGCTTGCTTATATAACCCTGGATCTTTTCCTCATTTCCCTTCCTCAAATCATTCTCCCTCTCAGAAGTCAAAATATAGAAAGAAAAATATTTAAAGTGAGACTTTAGTTCATGTTAAAGTGATGCAGAATAAATCCTTGGTATAGAATAGGCACAAATAAAGATCACTGAATCAATGAAGATAAGGAAACAAAAATATTCCAAGCACTCACAGGACAAGCAAGTTGCATAGTTGTACTGTTAATGTCACATTTTCCCTCCAATGCATTTTCTGGAGTCACCAAAGAAGCTATATAAACTGCACATATTGAATAAGATGATTCAGGTAAGCCTTGCCACTTTTCAAACTGTTGAGAGGAGCTTGGGCTCAGTGGAAAGAGCGGCCGGCTATAAACTCATTAACTGGTTCACTCCACCCTAAACTGTTTGGTGACCCTTAGACAACACCACCTCACTCCATAGGTTTCCTAATCTAAAGCAGAATAGACAGATCAAAAAACAAAGAGACACAAATAAATAATTGCTATGAATAAAAAAAAACTATCAATAAGGCAAAGATCCTTAAAGACATTTAAGTGGTAGTAAAAATCTTCACAGAAAGAAAGAAACCCCAGGCCTATATGGTTTATTGGCAAATTCAACCAGACTTCCAAGAAATAGAACATCTGAATCTTTACAACTCTTGCAGGAATAGAAAAAGAGGAATACTAGTCCCTTCATTTTATAAGGCCAGTATAATCTTGATATGCAAATCAGACAAGGATAGTGTGAGAAAATTAAAGGCCAATTTTCCTCAACAGTATAAATACAAATTACTAAACAAAATATTAGTAAATCAAACTCCCACAGTGTTCCGGTTTGCTAATGCTGCCACTTTGCAAAAACACCAGAAATGGATTGGCTTTTAAAAAGGGGGTTTATTTGGTTACAAATTTAGTCTGTAGGCCATGAAAATGTCCAAATTAAGGAATCAACACGAGTAACCTTCACCAAAGAAAGGCCAATGGCATCCAGAAAACCTCTGTTAGCTGGGAAGTTACATGGCTGGAATCTGCTGATCCCGGGTTGTGTTCCAGCTCCTCTCTCAGCTCCTGTGTGTTCTTCAAAACGTTGCTCTTGGGGTGTTTATCATATCTCAGCTTCTCCAGCTGCCTATGCATCTTAAGCATCTGTGTTCCTCTCTTAGCTTTGTCAACAGACCTTTTCTCTTCAAAATGTCCCTCTCAGCTCCTCTGAGGTCCTTCTGCTTGTGAGCTCTTTTATAGGACTCCAGTGAGGAAATCAAGGTCTACCCTAAATGGGCAGGGCCTGTATCTCCATGGATATAATCCAATAAAATGTTTTCACTCACAGTTGACTGAATCACATCTCCATGGAAACAATCAAAGGATTCCAACCTAATCAACACTAATATGTCTGCTCCCCACAAGACTGAAGTAAAGAACAAGGTGTTTTGAGGGGACCATAATACATCCAAATTGGCACACACAACGTATTAAAAAAAATACATCATTATCAAGTTGGATTTATTTCAGGAATTCAAGGAGTTTTAAAATTAGAAAACATTACAAATAAATATGAATCATCACATTGATAGATTAAGGAGAATAAACTACAAATATCACTCCTAAAGTACACGCACGTGTACAGGACACACATACACTCACCAATTCAGGATTTTAAAAAACTTTCTTAAAAAATCAGGACTACAAAGAACTTCCTGATTAAGGATATATTTTTTAAAGTCAGCAAAATTATTATCATTCTTATAGGGAAATACTGAAGCCGTCTTTTAAAATGAGGAATAAGAAGAGGTGGACCACTCTCACTCCTTCTACTCAACATTACGTGGGAGGTTCTAGCCAATGCCCTAATACAAGAAAAAAATTATAGCCATAAAATAGTCATTGTTTGCAAATGACACAATCATCACATCTATAGAAAAATCATAAAAAATAGGCTTCTGGTTGATCAAGATGGTGGTGTGAGATACTCCAGGTTCCATTTCCATATAGAATCTTTGAACAACTAGCAAAACAGGCAGAGCCATCTTCACTCAAAACTCTGGAAAATATTTAAGGGGTTGCAGTAACTGAGCAATTGCTGAATCAAGGAAAAGGCAATATGTAAGGTAGGAAGGGATTCCTGTCGACCAGAAAGGCAGTGTAAGATAATCTGAGGAACTGCTTACCAAAAGAATCTTTGAATAGCTGACAAAACCTTGGAGAGCCATCTTCTTCAGAACTCCACAAAGTAGTTAATCGGTTGCAGTAACTGGGTGAGTACTGAATCAAGAAATGCAAGTTTTAAAAAATGGTAGGAAGAGCCTGTGGTGCTCTTGCTGGCCCTCACCTGCCCCCTCCCTGGTGTGGTGCTGAACCGGCCTGCACTCCCATCGTGGGTCCCTGGCCCTGTTCCAGAGGGAGTAGAGTAACACCTATGCACACACTACAGTCGCTTCTATATCAGTGCCTGACCTATTGGGTGGCAACCTGAAAGACTGAATCAGGAAACTCCACCTCTGGTTCACCCTCCCAGAACTTGTCTGCAGGCAGAAATAGCTTGCAGACAGCTAACATAGTGTAAAGAAAGAATTAAGTAAAAGGCAGTTTGCAGACAAAGGATTACTTGCTGTAGTCACAAATAACACCTGGAAGGGGAGAAGTCTATTTATAGGGAGTAGAGGTGGCATTCAGTTCCCCTGAGAATAGAAGGCAATTAATTCTTAAAGCCCAAAGTGAGCAGAAAACCAGCATCAACATATAGGCTCAGACAAAATAGCCAGGACCCTGCACTTTGCATTCATGTTGGGCCGATCTTCTTGTTAGGAGAGATAAACTCTCAAGGAAACTACTAGCTAACACAAACCTAATGTGTTTGCACATTGAAAGGTGTTCTTTGCATTGGTTTGTTTGTTTCTCTTAGCTTCTGGAACATAATGAAATCTTTATTATATAACTAGCTGGATACAAGCTTAAGGAATGACTAGCTCAGAGATTAAATCCCAGAGATAATACTTTAAAATATTAATAATAAACAGTGGACAGAAGATTACAAGACAAACAAAAAGCAGGAAATGATGGTCAATCCAAAGGAATGAGATAAAATCCAGAGAAAATCAATGTAAAAGACCAGCCTATGGATACACCAGACAAAGACTTTTTGAAAAATAATCCTCAATATGATCAAAGAGATAAAGGAAAACACAGAAAAAGAACTCAATGACATTGGGAAAACAATGAATGAACAAAATGAGAATCTCAGTAGAGAGAGAGAAATTTTAAAAAAGAACCAAACAGAAATACTGGAGTTGAAGACCACGATAACTGAAATTAAAAATTCCCAAGAGGGTTTGAACAGCAGATTGAAGCAGGCAGAAGAAAGAATTTGTGAGCTCAAAGACAAGAAAATTGAACTGATTGAGACTAAGGAGCAGGAAGAAAAAGAATGGAATAAAGTGAATAGAACATAAGAGACCTGTGGAACACCGTCAAGAGAACCAGTATGTGCATTATGGGAACCCCAGAAGGAGAAGAATGAGAGAAAGGGGCAGAAGGAACATTTAAAGAAATAATGGCAGTAAACTATCTAAATTTAATTAAAGACATAAATATGCACATTGCCTTCGTTTAGCCCCCACACAAATTCCTTGAAGTGGGTATGGATACTAATACCATTTCATAGATGAGAATACAGGTTCAAGTGATTGAATACTTGCCCAGTCATGCCATTATGGGCCACAAAAGTAAGATTTTAATCAGGCAGACTGATACCATAACATCTAAGTTTAACTACTAAACCGCCAAGACTTATAGCTGGTTACCTGTGTAACAGGAGAGTGAATTCAGTGCTGGAGGTTGCCAAGTCATTTTCAACAGAGTGATGGCCACTGTGCTTCAGGAATTTGTTCCATTCATTCTATACCCTACTCACAATTTCTCTCTCCCTTACTTCCTGGGCCTGCTATTTCATGCTGTGTACAGTCATGAGTGTTGAGGCTGCACTGGTTGGGAGACATTTGCTGCCTAGCAAATAAACCCAAAATCATATACTGGCTCATACACAATAGTAAATAAAACTGATTTAACAGAAGTAGTTAGATAAACACACTTGTAGAGAAGCCATTCCTCCATACAGTCATTCAAGAACCCAGGCTGAGTGCCTCAGCCATCTTCAACATTTGGTGCTTGCAGTAGTCTCCATTCTAGACAACCAGAAAGGGAAAAGAGATGGGAGCACCCCATGATAGGTTTTAAGGGCAGGCCTGAAAGTTGAGTATATTACTTCTGCTCTTGTTCCACTGGTAGGAACTCCATCATTTAGCCATTGCAGGTGGGGCTGGGAAATGTAGTCCCCGTCGGGGCAGCCATATCTTTGACAAACCCTGCAACTTACAAGGGACAGCCCAAATTTTTGGTGACCAACTAGAGGTATCTGTCACAGAGAACATGATAACTGCTAGGTGATTTTTCATGAAATTTTACTTCTTTGAGTTCCCTGAACTGAGACCTGCAGGATGCATGGGGAGTTTTGGACTCAGGGAAAGTTTTTTTGGTGAAACCAAAAGCTATAAATAATAAATATACACATTCAAGAACACTAACGAGTGCCAAACCAAATAAACTTGAAAAGAATCATGCCCAGACACAGAGTGGCTAAACGAACTGCTGTATGTAAAGGAGCTAGCATAGTGTTTGCTTTGCAGTCAGCATTACATTTTTATTCTTGTCATTGCCATTTTCACAATGGGACAGCTTGCGAGTAGAGGTAATCTAGAAGGGCACCGGCTAAGGAATACCATGGATAGGAACTACATTTACTTCATCTCCTAGAGTGTTTCCCCCCATATTTCCAAACCTTATCATTAGTATAAATTCGTATAGGTAACATTTACTTGCATAACATTTTGCAGCCTTCCAAGTCCTGGTAGCACCCCATGAGATAGGTAGGACTTACTATCCCCACGTACAAAGGAAACGTCTGCAGGTCAGCATTTCCCAGGCATGGTCAGCCTGGTCTTCCAACTCCAGTGCTCCTTCCACTATATCGTATTGCTTCCCTAGAAGCAAAGCATTGTTTGTTTACTATCCTTTTCACTACAGATTAAGGAATTTTATCTAACATGAATGTACCAGATAATTTATGTTTGAAATTATGTTTTAGTGGAATTTTTTTTTAAGTTGTCTTCTTTCTCAATGAATGAGAACCAACTGCTGTGAATTTCTGCCATTGTCAGCTGTCCCCATTAAGTCTTAATAGAGGTTCTTCATCTCTAAGTTGCTGTTTTTCTGCATTTGGCTAAAGCTACAAAAGTACAGCCATACTGACATGATTCACAAAAGCCAACAATGACATCAGCTAGGCTGAAATACGTCCAGCAATACCCAGGAGGACCAGAGAGGTCATGAAATATGTTGAGTCACTGAAAAAATATTCATTCATTGCAGCTAAATCAAAAGCATGTATGGCTTAGTGCAGCAAGAAGTAGAAACTAGGTTTAACTGATCCTTTTTATCCCTGCAGTTAAGCCCAAAGTCCACATTCAACAAATAACTACTAATTGTTGAGCTAAAATTCAGGCTTGCAAATGAAAAATGTTAACTCAAGAGATTTAGACAAAGAGTAGCATCCTGAAGTTGGGATGAATTTTCTCTGTCAGCTCAATTATTAGGTGTCAGAAAAATATTCTGCCTACACTTTGATCAACCAAAAACGAACAAACACATGAGATCTCTGGTATGACTAACTATAGTGAGGAGTGGGGTGAGATTACTTGAATGAATAATAGAAGAAGAGCTAATGCTTACTGAGCACTTATTAGTGGCTAGGCATTGTTCTAAGGGTTACGCTTAATTCTTTCAAAAACCCAAAAAGTATTAATATTATTAGACTCATTTTATATATGAGACTCAGCCAGAGGGTTGAGTAACTCTTCAACAGTCACAGAGCTATTAACTGATAGTTAAAATCAAATAACTAAATATGAATATGGTGCCTCCAACAGTCCCCACCTATGTTAAAGGAATTAGGAGGTCCATAATCTAATTGGTGAGCTGTAACAAATACAGGAAATAAATAAAGAATAATTAACTGTTAAATCACGCAATTTTGATTAAAGCTGCCATCTCAGTAAACAGTACCACCACTCACAGATTTGCCCAGGCTAGAACATAGGAGTCATCATCATTGATTCTTCTCTTCCTTTCATACCCCTGAGCAAATACTGTTGGTTTTACTTTTTTTAAAAAAAAAGTCGATGTCAGACCTAGCCATTTCTCAACAACTTTTTTTTACTTCCACCCTAATCTAAGACACCATCATCTTAAATGAAATTTAGCAAAAGCCTCTTAATCAGATGGCCTGCTTCCACTCCTGTCTACCTACATATTTCAAGAGTACTTTAACATAAAACTTAAAATGAGCAAGATAAGACTTGCTCCAGTCTCCTTACCATGATCATGATGAGCCTCTATTGTTTCACTAACTTCATCTCTTCATTCTCATCCCCTTCCCCCACACCATCTGGCTTCACTGGTCTTGCTTTTCCTTCAACAGGGCAAGCTTGTTCTACCTCAGGGCCTTTGCATTTCTGTTTCCTCACTTTGCTTCGAAGTCTGCTCAAGTATCATGTCCTCCTTAAAGAGCTTCTGGCTGGCACCCTGTTGAAAATAATTTCTCCTTACATACCCATCACTCTCCAGCAACTAAACCTGCACTATTTCTCTTCAGAGAATTTGTTGTCTGAGAATTTGCTTCGGTAATATTTGTTTCTTCATTTATGGTCTGTCTCCTCACACAAAAAAATGTGAGCATTATGAGGACAGGGACTTGTCTTTCTTTGTATTGCACCCCAGTTTCTGGAATAGTGCCAGACCCACTGTAGGACTTGAATGAACAAATAAATGAATGGATAGAGGATGGAAAGATGCAAAAAAAAGCTATAATCCAGGTATCGCATAGGGAGAGATGGACTTATGAAGAAAATGAGGCTTAAGATTGACTTTGATGAACAAATAGAATTTGGTGGCGTGCAGAAGAAAGTGAGAAAGAATTTGAGGCTAGTGAAGATCCATGAGCAGAAACCACCCTGTTGATTGACAAGTGGATGAGTTTTATAAAGGGTAGAGTTCACCAAAGAGCATCCCTCCTGTAAAATTAAAAATAGAACTACTTGGCCTACTGGCCTGGAGAAATGGCTACAATAAAGCTGGCAAACTCTTCCCATGTGCTAGCTACCAATTAGTATTTGTAGCAATCCAAATGAAGAATTGAGGATCAGAGAGTTTAGATAACTTGTCCTGGGTCACGCAGTGAGGAATTAGTACAAATGGGATTTGGACTCACACATTCTGACATCAGACTCCCAAGAATTTATCACAATGCTGCACTGGAAGGTGGCATCTGAGTCACTCAGAACTCTATATATATAAAAAAGTTCATAGGTGATAAAAGAAACTGAAGCCACGTGAAAGGTAGGTGTGGAGCTTGAATAAACAAAATCCACATGGTATAGCATCCCTAAACTGAGCAATTAATGTAAAAGCTGATCTCAACCACTGAAACCCCAAGGCTGCTGCAGAGGCACAAGCAAAACTACTCTTTAGAGACATTTCCACAACTTTAAGTACATAGAGATCTGACACACATAAAAGTAACTAACAAAGATGAGATCACAGCAAAAATTGCACACTATGAAAGCAAATGAACCACTCTAAAGAAGAGTAGAAGATTCCACAAAAAGGAGATGTGGCACCCAAGAATATAAGTAATAAAAATATCTCAAAGAACCTTAAAATAGGTATGTTAAAGATGCTTAAAGAGATAATAGAAATTATAAATACCACAATGAAATATCTGAAGAACATAAAACAGATTTGAAAACAACTACTAAAATAGCTACACAGGGAAAACATATTCAAGAAAGTAAACATTGTGCTTTATGCAGAGATTTTAAAAATAAGAATTAGTCACCCAGAGAAGAGTAAAGAAAAACAAAGCAATAAAATATATGATAGGAGGAGGAAGGACTTCTAGTAGACCTCGATGGAAGTGTAAGACGTTCCGGGGTGCCATTCCCCCACAGAATCTTTGCACAACTAGAAAAATTGGCAGAGCCGTTTTCTTCAGAACTCTGGAAAACTGTTAAAGGATTGCAGTAACTGGAAAAGTGCTGGACCAAGAAAACAGTTTTTAAAATGGTAGGTGAAGCTCTTGATGCCCTGGCCAGTCCCACCCCTACCCCTCCCTGACATGGTGTAGAACCAGCCTGCAACCCCACTGTGAGCCCCTTGCCTGTTTCAGAGTGAGTATGTGTTTCCTGGAGAACCTTTATGTTGGTGCCAATCTATCGGGTGGCAGCCTGAAAGACTGAACTGGAAACTTGTCTCAGGTTCACCCTGACAAAGTTTGTCCTGCAGGCAGAAGCAGCTTGCAAACAGCTAAAGCAGTGTAAAAAACAATTAAGTCTAAGTGGCCTGGGGCAAAGATTACCTGCATAAAGTCATACAATAAAGCTCTGAGGAGGGAGAGAAAGTCTATTTATAGGAAGCAGAGGGGGCATTTGAATTCCTATAAATGGGGGATTTTCTAAGGCCATGGGCAACTACAAGTCAAAGAAAAGAAGCATGCTCCACACAGGCTCAGATAGTCAGGGAGGACCTTGTACTCTGCATTCTCCTCAGGATGATCTTCTTAGTAAGAGGGCTAATGTCTGAAGGAGACCACCAGTCAAAGCAAAGCCAATTTGCAAAGGCAGTGAAAGGTATTTTTTGTGTGTGTGTTCGTTTTTGTTAGTTGCTGGCACTCAAGGAAATCTCTTTCCTATCACTAGCTGTATAAAAGATTAAGAACAGCCAGCTAAGGGACCAAATCCCTGAGTTAACATTTTATTAAAATGTACAATGTGCAACAAAAGATTACAACACAAAGAAACAGGAAATTATGGCTTATTCAAAGAATAAGATAAATATCCAGAAAGCATCAATGAACAAGATCAAGCTTTGGACATACTAGACAAAGACAAAAAAAAAAAAAGAAAAAAGAAAAAAGATCTTTAATGTGCCCAAGTAGATAAAGGAAAATACAGAGAAGGAACTAAAGCATATCAGGAAAATAATGCATGAACAATAAGAATTTCAATTAAGGGAGATGGAGATTTAAAAAGGAACCAAATAAATACTGGAGTTGAAGACAGCAATAACTGAAATAAAAAAAATATTCTAGAGAGTTTCCACAGCTATTGGAGCTGGCAGAAGAAAAACAATCAGTGACTTGAAGACAAGACAACTGAAATGATTCAAGCTGCAGAGCAGAAAGAAAAAGAATGAAAAAAAGTGAACAGAGCCTAAGATACCTATGGGACACCACCAAGTGTACCAATATATTAATTATGGGAGTTCCAGAGGGGGAATAAAGAGAAAAAGGGACATAAAGACTATTCAAAGAAATAATGTCAAAAAATTCCCAAATTAAATGAAAGACATGAATATACACATTCAAGAAGACCAGTGAACACTAAACAGGATAAATGCATAGAGAAGCATGCCCAGACACATAGTAGTCAAACTGTTGAATACAGAATGTTCTGACACTGCAATAGAAAAGTGACATGTTATCTACAAGGGAGTCCCAATAAGGTTAACTACCAATTTTCAATCAGAAAATATGGAAGCAAGAAGGCATTAGGATAAAATACTTAAAGTATTGTCAGAAAAATATTGTCAGCCATGAACTTTGTATGTGGTGAGTCTGTCTTTCAAAAAAGGGGAACAGATTGAGACATTCCCAAACAAAAGCTGAGGGAATTCATCATCACTAGACCTATCCTACAGCAATGCTAAAGGGAGTTCTTCAGACTTAAATGAAAGGATACTAGGCAATGGATCAAAGCAGCATAAAGAAATAGAGACCTCCAGTAAAGGTTATTATATGGGTAATTACAAGTGTCAGCACTATTGTATTGAATTTTTTGGTATGTAAGTTCACTTTTTACTTCTCACAGTTTCTAAATATAAATTATGTAAAGTAAAAATAAAACTATGGTTTTGAAATGCAACGTATAATGCTATAATTTGTAACAAGTTGGGGGGACAGAGGGGTATAGAAACAGTGCATGTACATACTCTTGAAGTTAAGTTGGTATCAAATCAACCATGATATATAGATTTAGGATGTTAAATTTCAGCCTCATAGTAACCTAAAGAAAACATAGGAAAAATATATACCGAAATTAATGAGAAGGGACACAAGATAGTACAGTACAAAAATTCAAATAAATATATAAGTAGGCATTACTGGAAGAATTGAAGGACAAAAAGGTATAAGACTTACAAAGACCAAATAACAAAATGGCAGAAGAAAGTCCTGCATTATCAGTAGTTAATTTAAATGTAAAGAGATTAAACTGTCTAGTCACAAGGCAGAGATTTGCAGAATGGATAGAAAAACATGACCCAACTACATGCTGTTTATAAGAGACTCACCTTAAATTTAAAGACACAGTTGGTTGAAAGGTAAAATGATTGAAAAAATATTCCATGCAAATATCAACCAAAAGGGAGCTGGGGTAGCTATACTAATATCGGATAAAATACACTAAGTAAAAAGCTTTTACAGTGGACAAAGAAGAGCACTATATAGTGATAAAAGAGTCAATTCAACAAAAAGACATAACAATTAGAAATATATATGCACTTAGTGGCAGACCCTCAAAATATATGAATGAAATACTGACAGATTTGAAAGAAGAAATAGATGGTTCCACATTAATAGTAGCAGACTTCAATATAACACTTTCAATAATGAGTGGAACATGTAGATAGAAAGTCAACAAGGAAACAGATACCAACCAGACCTAACAGACATACATAGAACACTTCACACAGCAGCAGCAGAATACGCATTGCACATGGGTCATTCTCCAGGTTAGACCATATTTTAGGTCACAAAACAAGTCTCAATAAATTTAAAAATACTGAAATAATACAATGTGTTTACTCTTCCCGCAAAGGAATGAAGCTAGAAATCAATAACAGAGGGAGAACAGGAAAGTTACAATTATGCCAAAAGTAAGCAATACACTCTACATAACCAGTGGGTGAAAGAAGAAATCATAAGAGAAATTAGGAAACACCTTGAGGTAAATAAAAATGAAAACTCAACATACCAAAGCTTACTGGATACAGAAAAGAAAGTGTGAGGAGGGAAATTCATAGCTCTAAATGCTTACATTAAAAATGAAGAAAGCTCTCAGATCAGAGACCTAATCTCATACCTGGTGAACTAGAGAAAGAAGAGCAAATTAAAACCAAAGTGAGCAGATAAAAGGAAAAAACAAACATTACAATGGAGATAAATGAAATAGAGAATTAAAAAAATCAACAGAGAGGATCAATAAAATACAAAGTTGAATCTTTGAAAGATCAATAAAATCAAATACTTAGCTAGACTGACAAAGTAGAAAAGGGGATGCAAATAACTAAAATCAGAAAAGAAAGGGGGGCATTATTACCAACCCCAAAGAAATAAAAGGACAGAATGAACAACTGTATGCCAGATGAAATGGACAAATTCGTAGAAACACAAAAACTATCTACGCTGACTATATCAAGAAGATACAGAAGATCTAATCAGACTAATAATAAGTAAAGAGATTGAATCAGTAATCACTTTTCTTGACTGAATCAAAGAAAAGCCCTATACCAGATGGCTTCTCTGCTGAATTCTACCAAGTATTTAAAGAAGCAACACCTATCTTGCACACACTTTTGCAAAAAAAATCGAAGAGGAGGGAACGCTTCCTCATTCTATGAGGTCATCATCAATCTAATTCTAATATTTGCATCCCCTTTTTTACTTTGTCAGTCTAGCTAAGTGTTTGTTTTTATTGATCTTTCAAAGATTCAACTTTGTATTTTATTGATCCTCTCTGTTGATTTTTTTAATTCTCTATTTCATTTATCTCCATTGTAATGTTTGTTTTTTCCTTTTATCTGCTCACTTTGGTTTTAATTTGCTCTTCTTTCTCTAGTTCACCAGGCATGAGATTAGGTCTCTGATCTGAGAGCTTTCTTCATTTTTAATGTAAGCATCTAGATATAAAGATATCACAAGAAAAGAAAATTACAGATCAAATATCCCTATAGAATACAGATGCATAATACTAGCAAATTGAATCCAACAGCACATTAAAAGCAGACCATGATCAAGTGGGATTTGTCCTAGGAATGCAAAGGTGGTTTGACCTAAGAAAATCAAATAATGTAACACACCACATTAATAAAATGAGGGGGAAAAAATGCCTGATCATCAATTGATTCAGAAAAAGCATCTGACAAAATCCAGTACCCCTTCTAGAGAAAAACACTGAGAAAACTGTGAATACAAGGAAATTACCTCAACTTGATAAAAAGCATATATGAAAAGCCCACCACAAAATTATACTCAATGGTGAAAGACTGAAAAGCTTTCCCTCTAAGATTAGGAACACAAGGATGCCCACTGTCACCACTGTTATTCAACATTGTACTAGAAGTTCTAACCAGGGCAATTAGGCAAGAAAAAGAAATAAAAGGCATCCATATTGGACAGGAAGAAGCAAAACTTTCCTTATTTGCATATGACACAATCCTATATACAGAAAATCTTGAAAAATCCACAAAAATGCTGCTAGAGCTAATAAATGAATCCAGCAAAGTGGTGGGGTACAAGATCAACATGCAAAAAAATCAGTTGCGTTTCTGTACACTAGTATTGAACAATCTGAGAAGGAAATCAAGAAAAAAATTCCATTTACAATAGCAACAAAAAGAATCAAATATCTAGGAATAAAATTAGCCAAGGATGTGAAAGAACTTGTACACAGAAAACTGCAGAACATTGCTAAAATAATTCAAAGAAGACCTAAATAAATGGAAGGACCTTCTGTGTTCATGGATTAGAAGACTAAATATTGTGAAAATGTAAATTCCACCCAAAGTGATTAAAGATTCAGTGCAATCCTAATCAAATTTCCTATAGCTTTCTCTGTAGAAATGGAAAAGCCAATCATCAAATGTATATGGAAGGGTAAGGGGCCCAAATAACCAAAGCCCATCTTGAAAAAGAAGAATGAAGTTGGAGGACTCACACCTCCTGATTTTAAAATTTATTACAAAGTAATCAAAACAGCGTGGTACTGGCACAAGGAGAGACATGTAGATCAACAAAATTGAATTGAGAGTTCAGAAATAAACCCTGAGATCCGTGATCAATTGATTTTTGGCAAGGGTGCCAATGGGAAAAAATAGTTTCTCCAACAAATGGTGCTGGGAAAACTGGATATCCATATGTAAAAGAATGAAGGTGGAGAGAGTGAGCTGGGAAGATGGCGGCATAGAAAGAAGTGGAAGACTTAGTCTCCCCCAGCACAATTCATAAATGAACAAAAAACCACCAAATAACCGGGAATAACAGCAGGGAGGCAAACGTGACAGTACACTCAACATCCACCAACCTGAATTGGGAGGAATGCCCAAGATCACAGCATAAAATCTGTAAGTAAAACAGCAGACCCGCGCGGAGAGCCAAGAACCTAGAGCTGAGAACCCCTCCCTCATGGAAGCCGCGCCGTGCACTCTCTCAGCCCAGCTCCAAGTGAGGTTTTAATATTAACTGCTCAATACAGACAGTGAATCCTCAACAAGCAGACAGAGGCTTTTGGTGACAACTGACCTTGGGAGAATCGGGGTACATATCTGTCTCAGGATAGGGAGCCCAGAGAATCAGGTGCTATCTCTGGCTGACGGGTGAACCTGGGAGTTTTTCTGTCCCTCGCTCTCTCTCTCTGGAGAGAACCTCAGCTGTTCTCAGCCTGCAAGGCATTGCAGTAAAGACAGCCTCAGACATTCTGCATTCTGAAACGAGCTGAGAGCCCCGCGGCATGGCCCAGCAGCCTGGGGCTTCCCCTGGGGGACGGCGTGCACTGGTGACATAGCACGGCATTCCCTCCGCTGAGCTCCTGGAGGATCGCAGCTTGGAGGGGGGACCTGCTCAGAGAACCCGGGGAGGCTGTGCCAGGTCCGGTGGTTTGTGGGGCGGCGGGGGAGAGGGTCTGGGGCTGAACTGAAGTGAGGGCTTGGACTCTTGCAGCGGCCTTGAATCTCCTGGAACCTGGGAGATTTGAACAGTAGAACTGCCCTTCCTCCCTGGCCACCCATACACACTCCCCACATTCAGGATGGACGGCTCCAGCAACACACCCAAACTGAGTTCTCCAACTGAACCCACAGGAATCATTTCCCCACACACCATGGGAAAAAGGTTGAGAACTGACTTGAGGGGTATAGGTGACTCACAGATGCCATCTGCTGGTTAGTTAGAGAAAGTGTACATCACCAAACTGTGTCTCTGAAAAATTAGATTGATATCCTTTTTTTGTTACAACTTGAAAGAACCCTATCAAGCAAAACAAATGCCAAGAAGCCAAAAACAACAGAAAATCTTAATGTATATGATAAAACCAGACGATATGGAGAATCCAACTCCAAACACACAAATCAAGATTTCGGAAGAAACATTATACCTCGCACAATTAATTACAGCACTACAATCAAAGAATGAAAACATGGCAAAGGATTTAAAGGACATCAAGAAGACCATGGCCCAGGATATAAGTGACATAAAGAAGACCCTAGAAGAGCATAAAGAAGACATTGCAAGAGTAGATAAAAAAATAGAAGATCTTATGGAAATAAAAGAAACTGTTGGCCAAATTAAAAAGACTCTGGATATTCACAATACAAGACTAGAGGAAGCTGAACAGCATCTCAGTGTCCTAGAAGTCCACAGAACAGAAAATGAAAGAACAAAAGAAAGAATGGAGAAAAAATTGAAAAAATTGAAATGGATCTCAGGGATACGATAGATAAAATAAAACATCCAAACTTAAGACTCATTGGTGTCCCAGAAGGGGAAGAGAAGGGTAAAGGTCTAGAAAGAGTATTCAAAGAAATTGTTGGGGAAAACTTCCCCAACCTTCTACACAATATAAACACACAAAGCATAAATGCCCAGCGAACTCCAAATAGAATAAATCCAAATAAACCCACCCCAAGACATATTCTGATCAGACTCTCAAATATTGAAGAGAAGGAGCAAGTTCTGAAAGCAGCAAGAGAAAAGGAATTCACCACATACAAAGGAAACAAGAGAAAAGCAATTCACCACATACAAAGAAAACAACATAAGAATAAGTAGTGACTACTCAGTGACCACCATGGAGGCGAGAAGGCAGTGGCATGACATATTTAAAATTCTGAGAGAGAAAAACTTCCAGCCAAGAATACTTTATCTAGCAAAACTCTCCTTCAAACTTGAGGAAGAGCTTAAATTTTTCACAGACAAACAAATGCTGAGAGATTTTGCCAATAAAAGACCTGCACTACTTCAGATTCTAAAGGGAGCCCTACCAACAGAGAGACAAAGAAAGGAGAAAGAGATATAGAGAATTTTAACAGACTTATATAGTACCTCGCATCCCAAATCACCAGGACACTCATTTTTCTCCAGCGATCACAGATCTTTCTCCAGAAGGGACCATAAGCTGGGATATAAAACAAGCCTCAAGAAATTAAAAAAAAAAAAAATTGAATATACTCAAAGCACATTCCCCAACCACAATGGAATACAAATAGAAGTCAATAATTTTTGAACTTTAACTCCACTATTTACTTCCTACATGATAAAAAATACACAAACTCTAAGGACAAATCAGCGGTTTTGAACTCAATGTAAAATATGTAAATTTAGACAACTATATAAAGGTCGGGGAATGAAGGAGGAGTATAGGAACATAGTTTATGTGCCCTATTGAAGTGAAGGTAGTATCAAAGAAAAACAAGATTGATAGGGATTTAAGAGGTTAATTTTAAGCCCCACAGTAAACACAAAGAAATTATCAGAGAATATAACCATAGAGATGAAAAGTAGAGTTTGGGTTAAGAGAAATGGGGGAAGGGGCAATGGGGAGTTAAGAAATGAGTGTAGGGTTGCTGTTTGAGGTGAAGGGAAATTTCTAGTAATGGATGGTGGGAAAGAGCATTACATCATTCAAAAAAAATGTGATTAATCCCACTAATGGAAGGCTAGGGAGGGGGTGGAATGGGAAGATTTAGGCTGTATATATGTTTCCACAACTGAAAAAAGAAAAAAAAAAGTCTAACTAGACAACAATTGAATGCTAAGGATGAACTTGGATGGGATTGGAGGCTGGAGGACAGGTGGCTTGAAGGGACACAGTTGAGACATAAGGAAAAGGAAATATAGAATGTAAACATTGTATCATTGTTGAATCTCTTATACTTCTTAGCTACGCTTAATGGAATTACATAAAAGAATGTTCTTGTTCATGGGAAGTATATACGTGAATTATAGTGTATGTTCAAGGATGTGTGCAGCTAACTCTCATATGTTCAGAAGACAGAGCAATGACGATGGATGATAGGGAGGGAGGGAGGGAAAGAAATAGCGATGTGACAGCATGTTAAAGTTGGTGGATTGAGCTATCGGGGGAGCGGGGTCAGGGTATGTTGGAATTCTGTGTATGGGGCTAGTATTCTTATTGCAATTATTCATGTAACTTTGAATTTATTTCAAAATAAATGTATATATATATATCCAGAAAAAAAAAATGGATCAAAGACCTAAATATTAGAAGCAAAACTATAAAATTCCTTGATGAAAACATAGGAAAATATCTACAGGATCTTGTATTAAGCAATGGATTCCTAGATTATACCAAAAGCACAAGCAACAAATGAAAAAAAAAGTAGATAAATGGGACCTCATCAAAATTTAAAGCTGTTGTGTGAAGGACTTCATCATGAAAGTGAAAAGACAGCATACAGAAAAGGATAAAATATTTGGATACTCTATATCCCAAAAGGGATTTCTAGCAGAATGTGTAAAGAGATCCTGCAATTCAACAACAGAAAGACAAACAACCCAATTTAAAAATGGGTAAAAGACTTGAATAAACATTTCTCCAAAGAAGATATGTAAATGGTCAATAAAAACATGAAAAGATGCTCAACATTTGCCATTAGGGAAATTAAAATCAAAAGCAAAATTAGATACTATTTCCCACCCACTAGAATGGCTACTATTAAAAATATGGAAAATAAGTGTTGGAGAGGATATGGAAAAATATGAACACCTGTTCTTTGTTGATGGGAATGAAAAATAGTATAATCATTGTGGAAGACAGTTTGGCAGTTCCATGGAAAGTTAAGTTTAGAATTACCATATTGCCTGGTTATCCCACTTCTAGGTATATACCCCCAAAATTGAAATTATGGACTCAACCAGATATTTGCACACCAATATTCATAGCGGCATTATTCACAATTGCCAAAAGGTAGAAGCAACCCAAGTACCTACCCACAGATGAGATGAATGGATAATAAGATATTCCATATGGCAATGGAATATTATTCAGCCATAAAAAAGGAATGAAGTCCTGACACATGTGACAACATGGATGAACCCTGAAGACATCATTTTGAGTGAAATAAGCCATTTAACCAAGGGAAGTAGGGAATGGGGAGTTAATGCTTAAATAGTACAGAATTTCTATTTAGGGTGAAGGAAAATTTTTGTTAATGGATGGTGGTGATGGTAGCAGAACTTTTTGAATGTAATTATTAATGCTGAATTACATAATTGAAAGTGATTTAAAAGGGAAATTTCAGGTTGTAGATATATTACCAGAATAAAAAAATTAAAAACCGAAGAACCTTACAACAGAAAGAATAAACTCCAATGCAAACTATGGACTATAGTTAATATAATAATTATAATTATAACATTACTTCAATAATTGTAAGATAGGACCATGCTAATGCAAAATGTTAATAATGGGGAAAACTCTGAAACTGTTTGTGGTGAGTGGTATATGGGGATTCTGTACATTCCACATGATTTTTTTTCTATACACCTACAACTGCTCTAATAAAAAACAAAGAAGAAAAATAAAAACATATAATATTATAACTTCGGAGGAAATTGTTAAGCCAGACTTCAAAATTAAAGACTGTAATTACATTAAAATCTTAATCTCTGACAAAAGGCATCATAAAATAGAAAGAAAAAGTCTAGAACATATTTAACAGAAATTAACATCTGGAATATATGAAGCACTCCTACAAATCAATAAGAAACTACTGAACCCAATAGTAAAATGGGCAATGGCTATGAACAGGCGATTCAACAGCAGAGGTAACCAGAATGGGCAATGGACTAATGAAAAGATCCTCAACCTTACCTGTAACCAAGGAAATGCAAATTAATACAGCAATACAATTCTATTTCCCTCCTGTTAGATTGGCAAAAAATTAAAGAGTTTAACAATACCAAGAGTTGAAAAGGATTTAGGGAAATTAGAGCACATGGACATGGCTGGCAGGAAAATAATTTGGTACACTCACTTTGGAAAGCAGTTTAGCAATACCTAGGACAGTGGTATATCTTAGCAATTTCATTTAATGACTATACCTTAAATATGTGCACAGAAAGACCTAAAAACATTTGTAATTGTGAAAGTTGCACACAGTTTATGAAGGAGAAAACATTCAGTAGTTTATCTAGTGCATATTTACATATTAGAATATTATTTAATAGTTAAATGACTACTTTAGATCTACATGATTCAATAGGAATAAATCTCAAAACGGAGTGAGAAAACTTGTTGTAGGTTGATACAACCTACCCACAAGAGGTCTCCCATTCCTGGATGGGAGGCTCAGGGAAGATGTGCCAGAATTGTAATGCTGCCCATGTAAAATTAAAGAAACACAAAAAATTAGATGAGTTCTTTATGCATGTATACATTAAAGCAAATCCGGGAGTACACAAACCAACTTCAGAGCAGTATTTCCCTCTGGGAAAGCAAAATGGAAAATGGGATGAGAGAGGGGGATCAAGGGGAATCCAATCCTAACTGTAATATTTTATTTCTTTATAAAAGTCTGCAACAAACATTGCAAAATGTTGATGTGTGTTACATATGGGCAAGGGATTGTTATTAGAGTTTTCTCTTTACTTTTCTGTATGTTTGAAAAAAGTTAATCAAAAAGGAAGGAGAAAGTGCTAAAATGATACTATGCAGAAAGTAAGAAGGAACCAACAGAGGTTTTTGTTTTTTTGTTGTTTTTTTTTTTTTAAATGTTCGTGTCTTCTGATAACTAATCTGGTAGGGTTAGTAGGGTAACTGAATCAGGTGAGGAAGTGATGAGCTCCACTGTCAACTAGGCAAAGCAAAGAGGACTCACACTGGGGAGGTAAAAGATGAAATGGAGAGCAGGAATGAATCCAAAAGATATTTACGAATGCTTTAGGAGGCTTGGATACAAATTTGGATGTAAAGGTGGAAGATTCAAAGATGATGTAAGGAAACAATACATGCATCCCAAAATACTGAATGAATTTCTATTTTCATTTCAATATATGTGTTTTTAAAAAAAAATCCTGGATGTAGGGATATGAAGGAATTATTGACAGAGGCAAGAAATTGCTCGTTTGAAATTGTAGTAGATTTAATATGGCCACCAATTCTTTGCTGCTGCTCCCGTTGAGAGAGGGAGTCTAATTCTCCTCCCCTTAAATATGGGCTAGACTTAATGAATTATTCGACTGATAACAGAATATGGCAGAAGTGAACACCTTGAGACTTTCAGTGCTCCTCATAAGAAGCGTCTTCCTTTGCTCTGGGAGAAGCCAGCTGCCCCATGAGTAGTTCCACTATTCTGGGACCCCCATAGTGTGAAGAAGCCAAACTAGCCCCATGGAGAAGCTATGTGGAGAGAAAGAGATGCCAACTGTCCCCAGATGATACAGCCACCCCAGCCCAGATGCCTGACATATGGTTGAGAGAGTTCTCTATTGACACAGGTCAGCTAAGCAAGGACTGTCCAGGAGAGCCCCCCAACCTCAGAGGCATGCAGGGTAACAAATTATTGTTTTGGGGCCACCAAGTTTTGGAATGGTTTGTTTTGCAAAATTAGCTAACTGTCACGGGAAGGAGGATCCAGGATTTTTTTTTTTTTTTTTTAATTCTGCGTTTGAGGTGTCCACATGTGATGAAAGTGGAGACATCTCACAGGCCGGTGGACACATTGTATTGGAGCCACGGTGAGTCATCCTCAGTCACTCAGAGGTCACCTACTTTGGCCAAACTGCATCAACCCCTGGGAACACAAAATCCAGTAAACACAGCCCTGGACCTCAAAAAGCGCAGTCTGCCCAGGCAGGCAGATCAGAAACTGCAGCATTGTGGGACCAGGGCTGTGATGCAGGAAGGCAAGCCCCACGGGCTTGATGCCTTGGCTCGGGTTGGGCATGGAGCGAGGGGTGATGCAGAGATGATTCTTCCAGTTCTGAAGAAGTACTGTGTCAAGCACAGGTGCTCCCTGAGGGAATATAGACCTGGATAACGAGGCTAGGGAGGATTATTGATGAGTGCCATCGTTTCCAGGAATTTGAAGTCAATAACTAGGCAAAGTGCATTACCTTGGCATCTGCTCCATTAGATAAATTCTACATTAATCTCAGAAGGACACAGAAAGGACCTTGACTACATTTTACTTCAAAAAGCTATCAAAGGAAAAAAAATTAAAACAAAATGCAAAATGTGATATGCGAATTCATTTACTCTTTTGTTCATTTAGCATTTTCCAAGGTTGCATTTCTTCCTGTATTTCATGCACCGGCTATTCTCTATTAAGATTTCTTAAAACTTTTATTTAAAAAAAAAAAGGCACAGTTTTCCCCTTGGGAGAAAAAACCCTATATTTTTATAGTTCACAAAGTACTTTTAATTCACAAGCATCCTATGGATTAGACTCAACCATTCCCATTTTACAGATATTGATACTGAAAAACTCAGTAAGAATGGGTGACTACCCCAAGGTCACACAGCTGGTAAAGAGCAGGATCTGGACTCAGTCAAATGATATACTTCTCTTTCCAGGGCTGCACTTGCCTTCAAGGTGGTTCAGTGGAGACGGGCAAACAAAGCACATGCATGTAACAATGAACAGACAACTGGAAAAAGTGTGACCAAGTGAAAATGTATATAGAAATCAACCACAAGGCATAGAACTGTGATCTGATGGGGGAGGAACTGCTATTAGAGTCACTTTCAGTGGCAGTGAGTTTTGAGACAGATTTTGTGGAAAGTCAAACACTTGCTTTGGTGGAGGAAGGGAAGGAAGAGCAGGTGGGCTAAACGGGCAGCAGTGTAGCACTGGGGTAAACTGGAGAAAAACAACCCGACATTTTCATTTTCGTAGTTATTTACACTGGTGGTTCACAACTGGAGGAGATTTTTGTTCCCCAGGGATTTTTGATTGCCACAGCTTGGGGGTTGGGGGTGCTCTGGCACCCAGTGAATAAAGGGCAGAGATGTGGCTAAACATCCTTTAAAGCATAGGACAGCCCCCCACAACAAAGAATCATCCAGCCCAAAATGTCAACAACACCAAGACTAAGAAATCCTGACCTACACAGTCAGCACATTTAACTCTCAAAACCCTTTGAGGCAGACATTGTGTCGTTTAAAGACAAAGAAAATATAACTCAGAGAAGTTAATTAAATTTCCCACAGTTGCACAGCTAATAATGCTAATAGTTAACCTATTTTGAGCACTTACTGGGAGCAGGTGCTGTGCTAACAGCTCTGCATGGCTTGTCTCATTTAATCTTCACAAACCCAGATGAGGAAGCAACAATTATTATCACCACCATTTTACAGATGAGGATGTTGAGGCCCAGAAAGAGGATGTGAATTTCAGAGGGTCAAATAGTTTTTAAGCAATAGTGCTAGATAAAACCAGTTTCTGGTGCAGCAGTTCTACGATGGGCCAAAGAATTTGCATTTCTGACCATTCCCCAGGTGCTGCTAATGCAGCAGGTCTGGGTAACACACTTTGAGAACTACTGCTCCAAAGCACTGTGCTGTACTCTGCCGTAAGTAACAATGAGCAGGAGGACTGGGACAAATTGCAGACGTTCCACAAATAGTTACCAAGCCCATGCTACACACCAGGTGCTAGAAATTAAATGGTGGGTGAGCTAGTCATGGTCTTTGTCCTCATGACTTCACCAGGGTGTGGAGGATACGTTTGCATAAACAGAAAGAGGTTAGGCTCGGATGGAGAAGCTCGTCTCAGTTTCTAGGCTTCTATGGCAGATGCCACACAACGGGCTGGTAGAACAACAGGAATGTATTGGCTCACCGCTTCAGAGGCTAGAAGGCTTGCTTCCTTCTGGGGACCGTAGCATTCCGGCTGGCTGGCAATCCTGAGGGTTCCTTAGCTTTCCCGTCACATGGCGACGTCCTCTGCCTGTAGTCCCCACTCTCTCCCGCTCTCTCTTCCTCTCCCTCTCCTTTCCCTCTCCTCTCCTTTCTGGTTCCAGCTGGCTTTCCGTTTCAGCTCCTCCCTGGGACTCTCTCTTTTATAAGGCCTCCGGTATTGGGCTTAAAGGCCCAGCCTGATTCAGTTGGCCATACCTGAACTAAAAATAATATCTTCAAAAGGTCCTGTTTACAATGGGTTCACACCCACAGCAATGGGATTATGATTAAGAACATTTTTTTTTTTCCCCTGGGTACATAATTCAACCTATCACAAACCTCACTAAGGGCTAGATAAGCACACAGCAGGGGCTCCTCCCCTAAAAGAAGTGGAAGCTAAGACACCCGAGAGAGAAACGGGAATTAGACAGCTGATTGTACTGAGTGGAGAAGCGTTTCCAAGCTGGAAGACTGGCAGTTATGGGCAAAAGGCCCAGGGGACATGAAGGGCTTGCACATTTGGGGAACTGAAAGCAGTTTAGCAAAGCAGTCATATTTTCCCTCTATCTCCATGACACATGGCCATACTATCTGTATAACTCTGTGTCTAATATACTTTCTGTGCTTCATTTTCCTTATCTTTAAAATATGAATAAAAATACCATATTTCCTGGATTCAAAGTGCACAATTTTCCCCCATTTTAACATTCATGAAATCAGGATGGGTCTTAGAACAGACTTATATATATCTTGTTTTCGTTTTTTTTTGTTGTTGTTGTTTTAACTCTTTTCCTTAAAATCTATTGGTCAATTGATGGTGTGTCAGAATTTAAGAAAGGTGGGTCTTGTTTTACCTTACTGACTTCCTAGGGCTAAGAGAATATGGGACTATAAAAGGAGATTAAGGCCCAACCACAGTGATTCTCAGCCCAGGTTGCACTTAGCATCACCCAGGGAGCTTTTCCAAGGTGATCCATTAATACTTCTGCCCCATCCTCAGAGATCCTAATTTTATTGATCTGGAGTAGGAACCTGATGGGTATTTTTTGGGAAATGTGTAGGTGATTCTAATGTGCAACCAAGTTTGAGAACCTATCCGTGCACCAGTGTGTCAACAAACTACTGTCTAAGGGCCACATCCAACCACCTGCCTGTTTTGGTAAATAAAGTTTTATTGAATATAGCCATGCCATTCATTTACATAGTGTCTATGATTGCTTTGTGCTGCAAGGGCAGAGTTGAGTAGTTATGACAGAGACCATGTGTCCTGCAAAGTCTAAGATATTTATTATCTAGCTCTTTACAGAAGGAGTTTGCCAATCTCTGCCCTATGTCTTTGCTGCTCAAAAGTGCGGTCCTCAGATCAGCATCATTGGGATCACTGGAAGCCCATTAGAAATGCAGAATCTTGGGCCCTACAGAATCAGAACCTACCTGCATTTTAACAAGATCCCCAGGTGATTTGCAAGCACATTAAAGTTTGAGAAGTCTGAGAAGACCTGTCCTGTGCTCATCCAACCCTGCCTGCTGCCTCCCCCCACCCCACCCCCGCCCTGGCTACTTTTTTGCCCCTTTCCCCTTGCTCACACTCAGTCCTCATCCTCCAGGTCTTCACTGCAATGTCACTTCCTCACCAAGGACCCCTCCATCCGGCCCAATTTAAATTAGGTCTCCTTCGTGAGTTTCCTCCATAGTATGTCTCACAGTCTGTAATTACCCCTTCATTTGAGTGTTTCTCTCTTTAATGACTGTTTCCTTAGTAGTCTGGAAACCTCATGAGAGTGGAGGCTGGAACTTAGTGTATAGAGAAAGAGCCCTGAAAAGTGTTGCTGGGTGTTGCTTCCCAGAGGGGCAATGAAAAGAAGAAAGAGCAAGGCTGGAAGTTATTTGATGAGGAAGAGTAGAACAAATCCTATGCACACCATGGACAGTGAGGTCTAGAAGGTCCCAAATGATGAGCAGCTAGGTTAGATTTAATTTCATCTTTTTGTATTCAGAGTTTAATATTAGTGTTCAATCACACAGAAACATTGAGGCACTTTGGTAAACCTCCACAGAGTAAGGATCCAATTTTACCAGCTGTTCATTAAATGAAATCTCTCTCTCTCTCTATCTCTCTCTCTCTCTATATATATATATATATATCAGAAATCTAATTAGAAAGGCAGAGAGCCAAGTATGTGATCACTGCTTGAGAAAATTACATTTCAGGAAGCTTTTCCCTTCCAAAAGAATGGAGGAAACTCTTAATTGCATTCTATTCTCTTTTCCCTCTTAATCACAGCTTGCCTCAACTGATTTTTTAAAAAATGCCCTTGGGGGTGGTGGAGAACATTTTTGAAGGCTAACTTCTTGCATGACTATTAAGCACACCAGCTGCTCTTGTGTAAAGATCTGTAGTGTCTTTCAAAACAAAACACAGTCATCAGATGGCTTAGGCTGACCTTCTTTTGGTCCCAGGCATTACACTCACCAACTATGAGATAAGATCCATGATCTTGGCTGGAGAAGGAAACAAGCTCAAGGAAAGAGAGAAGGAATATCAGAGACACATGGTGCTCCAACAGAACCTTAAGGTGGTTAGAATAATGCTCTCGCCTGGCTAAACAGAGAAGTCTTCCATTAGGAACATTTGATGTATGATTTGGTATCTCTCCCTCTCCCAAATAAAAGAGTAAGGGGTTTTGAAAGGGCTCCAGGGTAAGGGGGAAAGTAGCCTGGATCAGAGTGTAGAGACATGGCTTCTAGTCCCAGGCGAGAGCTTTACACCAATCCCTTAATTTAAACACTGAGACTTATTTTCCTCATGTATAAAATAAGACAATTTTAGTTTTATTTGTTCATCCATTCACTTATCATGCTTTCTTTCATTCAAGAAATATTTCTTGAGCTTCTACAGTGTAGAAGGCAGTGTGGTGGCAGCAGGTATGCAATGAAAAGCAAAACCAGACATGATCTTTGTCTCATGGAGCTTACAGTCTATTGAGGGAGTTACATTTACAATTGTAAAGTTACAACTATGTTATATGCAGTGAAGAAGTGGTTTCTCTGAAACTCCAGAGCCAATTCATCAGCAAGTCTTGTCAACAGTACCTTCAAAATATATTCCAAATCTATCCACTTCTCACCAGGTCATACCCAAGTCCATGCCACCATCGCTTCTTGCCTAGATTATTGCATTAACAGGTCTACGTGCTTCAACTCTTGCCCCTCAATCTATTCTTCACACAGCAATCAGAGTGATATTTGAAGACTGTAGATCAATGGACCCATGTTCAAAAACTCCACTGACTTTCTATCAGGTTTAAATTCCAGTTCCTTGCCCATAGCCTGTAAGGCGCTACATGGTGTAGACCATGCCAGTTCTCTGATCTTATCCTGTTTACTTTCCTTCTCATTCACTCCTCTCTAGCCTCACTGGCCTCCATGCTATTCCCTGAACCTGTCAACATTGTGCCTGCCCGGAAATGTACTTTCCCCTAGATAATCTCACATTTCACTCCCCAATTCAATTAGGTCTCTGCTCAAATTCCATCATCCCAGAAAGGCCTTCCTTAATATCCCTTCCAAAAAGCTTCCCCTTATAGCCAGTCACTAACTCCTTAATTAACCCTGTGTTTCACTTCCTAGAACCACCTGAAAGCTATTTTTTGATTTGTCTATTTTTTGTCTTCTTCCTGGAGGTGCTGGAATAGGGCCTATACATAAAAAGATGCTTAATAAATATTTGTTGAATTATTATATGCCATGGCAACATATAAGGAGAGTTGATTGACGTATCAGTGAATGAGAAGTCAGGGATGGCTTCCTTGAAAGAGTGCTGTTTGAACCAAGAACTGAAGCATTGTTGCAAGTTAACAAGACCAAACCCAGGAAATACTGGGTCAAAATTTCCTTTTACGATGAAAAAATATGACTTCTGAACTACTATTCTGTCCATGCAGGGGTCTAAATTGAGTATCAGCATTGTAAGAGCTAGGCTTTTGAAGCATGTTTTCCAGCTTATCCAGCAGAACAAACAGGTGGCAGTGCCAGGGCCTGGGTTTCGCCACATGCCTGAATTCACATCCGCCAACTGGCTACCTGTGATCTTGACCCTAATCTGTGGAAGTCGGATAATGATAGTAATTTACTCCCTGGGTTAAGGATTACATATGGTAATCTATACAAAATGTTTAATAAATGCTAAATTAATTGACTAAAAATCCCTAGATTATTCAGTGATCCACTGTGTGAAGAAGTCCAGAGATAAACACCTCCTTCCTCCTGGAGTTCCAGCCCAGCAGCCCCAGCAGCCTCTTGCTTCGTGCTGAAGCTAGTGGCATGGCTACATCTCTGAATCTGGGGCACAGTCTCCTTTCTAAATGGGCAGTTTAGCAGACATGCAGGTCAGGTACAATTTGACTTCTCTTTCAGTGTCCAGGGCACTACCCAACTCAATAATTTTGCTGCTGATGACAGATGACAATGGAACATCTTGTATCTAATTGCAACCTTCTCCATGAAGAAATGAAAAGAAATGATGAAGTGCTGAGAAATGAAATAAACAAATAGATAAATGAAAACCCTTATGCTTTGGGGAGAAAGCAGGCATAAATTTAAAGTATTTTGCATCTACGAATACATATTTATGGATTTACCTATTCAAGTATATCAAAGAGAATGAGTTGGGTCTGCAACATAGGCAACACTGTTAACCATCAATTTACCTACTTTTTTTTTTTTTAGAATAATGAGTGTTAATTACAAATGACTCAATGTGCCCAAATATGGGGCTATGTAGAACCAAGGGGGGTTATAAACTTTGTGTGTATGTGTGGGGAGCTGGCCCCAGTGGATCTGAAAACTGGGTTGCCATAGATGATTAGGTGAGTGTGCCAAAGCGTTATCTTAGCAAACAATACTGAAAAGGCTTTAAAATGTGCAGACAGCTCCCTGAAGTGATATATTCATAATTTCCAACACAATTAGGTACTTAACCTGCTCCTCACAGATAAAACCTAAAAAGTTCTTTGTCTTAATCACCAACCAATGCAAGCCTGTGAATTTGCTTAGTGCTCGTCACCTAGTTAAATTACCTACAAATGTGTGTCTGGGTTCACGAGCATTTCCATGACAGTTCCCTAGAGGCCCAACGATTAGGTGCACAATGGTGTTGCTTTGGGATGATGACAGTAATCATGGAAAATGGGAAAAACTAAGGAAGAATCGTAGTTGGGAATAGTTTACTAAGGCAAAGCTCTTGGAAAAAGCTCCTCAGTTTAGAAACGGATTCATGGCCTTCATCCAGGGAATGCAGATGTTGAAACTCAAGGAGAAGGATTATTTGGAAGAAACTGTGAAAAGGAATTCAGCACCATTATGTTATTATATTGCTTACATGTCCAAAAGCACAGCCCATGCAAGGTTTCAAAGGCAGGATGCTTTCAGCTAAACGACCCTTTCCTCCTTCTGGGTTCCATCCAAAGCCCCTTTATCAAAGTGTCCCTTTAACTTATGCCCTCTGGATTGAGAAGTAGGAAGTCGTTGGCAAGTAAATGGTAATTAAACCTTTGGACGGGATACAAACATCCAGTAGGAATAGACTATCTTTATAGTTCTGTCTTTACAGAGCCATTCCTCATAACCAGCAGAATGTGTTCCTTGTGCCATTTCTCTAATGATGAGGCCACACTGAGCCTTCACTGATATCTCCCTCCAGACCCTGTGACACAGTTCCCAAAGAGCTGATGGCCATTTAGGCAGAATTTGAATTTGCTCATGGCCAACAAACTGACCCAGACACAAGTGAAGTGGCATTGGCTAGGGACACAATTCTGTTCTGCTGTGTAGAAAGCAAGAATTTCATTCTTGATTTATTTTTTGTCTAAAATATAATCTATAGTATGCTTATAGCTTGAATACTGCCTTTACCAAAATAGCTTGCAAGCTATCGTAGATTGGGTTCCAAATTCTTAGAACAAGAATTTGTGCAATTAGTTTATTTGGGAGGTAATCCCTGGAAGCACTGGTAGCAGAGTAGGGGAATGAAACAGGGAAGGGGAGGAAGTCAATGTAGAATTGTGAATAAGTAGGCAGGTTACTACAATGGGCAGCTGGGCCTTAATTTCACTGGGGACCTTTGAGAGAATGTACAGTCAGACCTCAAGAGTTGCATCCCCCAACGTGTGAGAAAGCTGGGGCATTTATTCATCAACTTTTATCTGTTACTGGGTGAAGGGTTGCTCTCTGGTGTTAACTCCCAGACCGTCTGGCCTACGCTACTTGAGGCAGGCATGCGCAAAGCCAGAGAAAGCCCTCGGGCAGGGTCACGGTGTTTGAAATAAGAAGGCTTCAGCATGCCAGGGAACACTGAACAGAGAGAACAGGGACAGGGCAGGGGAGAAGAAAAGAGCAGAGCCGGGGCACTGAGGTTCCAAATTCTTCTTAGTGTAACATCATCTTCCTAGTATTACAGATTCTAACTATTCAAGAGAAAATACAGAAGGAAATGAGACCCTAGATTTAACCACACATGGCGCTTGGGGTGAGGTGGGGTACCAAAAGATGGCACACAGACCATTCGACACGCTGCCAGATTTTTTTCCACCAAATAATCATAGTCAAATATGACTATGACTTGCTCATGATCTTCAAAATTCTATCGTATTTGGACTCATGCAATGGAGACTTTTGGTCAGAATTCCTTGCCAAACATTAATCAAATTGTTTTTTAAAGGGCTCAATAAGTGATTAGTTTATCGTTTTTCATGCCAGCACTGATAACTTTGCCAACTAACTCTGGCAAAATTTATCCTCTCTCAAGTCTAGGATATAGTACTTAGAGGATTCCAGAAACATTCTAAAGTCAAATCAATAACCAAATTCTTAATTGTAAATGGTTAAAGAATAGTTTTAGATATATATTATATATATAATACATAAATATATATTTTACATATATATAATAGTTTTATATATGTGTATATATATATTCCTCTGACTTATGGGGAATGTTGACATTTACATTCCTAAGATTAAATGTATACTCTATTTTTCTTCACTCTCCTGCACTGTTTTAGCACTCGGGGAAAAGTTTCTCATTATGCCAAAATTTAATCAGTAAATTTCTTTCTTATTCAGAACTACAAAAAGTGATAGCTAGTAGAGCTAACAATCAAGACAACTTATAAAGGTAAGATTTTGTCCATAATGATAGACCAGCTGTTCTCTGCTTTAGCAAGACTCAACTTCAGAAGCAGGGACACAAGTACGGTGGTACCACCTCCTTTATCTTGCACTGAGATTTCTGCCTGTTATTGGATTTTTAAAAAGTGCAACTGCCCCAGCTTTATATGAGAAGGATACTTAAGCCACTTTTGAAATTTTAAGCACTTATCAAATATTTATTGGGTCCCTTCTAAGTGCCAGGTACTGTGGGAAGTATTAGCAATATAAGAGACAGAAGAAATTTTTTTTCTGCACATGATTTATGTCAGCCAAACAGTATCCGTTTTCCTTCATGACCACAGGGAATCTCTTCCAACTCTCCCTGTCAGGGCCCTGAGGTTTCCCCAAGAGAAGACAAGCTCTGAAAGGAGGGTGAGGGACTAGGAGAAAGAGTGAGGCAAAGCCTCTATTATTGTTCATTAATTATAATAAAAAAGGTTGACCTTTAATCAGTCACATTTTGCAAAGGATCCTCTATGCTTTTTTAATTCCCCCTTGCTTAAACACCTGAGGGTTGCTTTTTGGGCCTTTAATTTAAAATATGATATCGTAAACATAATACCCTTCTGCTGAAAGTAGAAATTGCAAAACCATTATCCAAAGAAAATAAAACACTGAATACACTTTTCAAAGCCTCCTACCTGCAGCAACCATTTGACTTCCCTGGGAGAAGTTTCCCAGGCTGCAAAGCATGGGATATGAAGGAATGTGCAATAAAATCAGAATAGCCACAACCCCAAACATCTCTTTTAGGACAGCAACATGCCTCGGTGACAGGTCTTTCCTTAAACTTTCTCTACAAACTGGAACACTTCCAGGGAAAATGGGAGATGACAATGTTTGGTCAGTCATTCATTTCTGGTATTCATGTGTTACACTCCATGGAAACAACAGTTATTTAAGTAAGGTCAGAACTTTGAATGAAATTGGGCACAGCACTAACGGCTTCATCCTTCAGCTTTACCACTATCACCATCACCCTCATTTATTGAGCACTTGTGCTTGGTACTTTGCAAGGATCATCCTATTTTTAACTAACACATCACTGAGAGGTAGGTAGATATCACTGCTCCATGTGATAGGTGAGGAAAGTAAGGCTCAAGGAGGTGAACGAAATTGTCCAAGCTAGTCTTTAACTTGAACCTCGATTTGTTTGAGACTGAAGCCAAACCACTGTCTACTTTAAACAATAAAAGTGATCAGGAAAGAGGAAAAAAGATTTTGGCCAACATAGAAAATCTGATCTTCATACTTATGACCTGGGTCTGTAGCAGTCAATGTTCTCTGGTGGCAAACACATCCACATTAGCATGGCCCACTTCCATTTATTTGCAAGGTTTACAACTAACAGTTGTATATTTTTGAGAACTTACAGAGGCAGGGCATATTTACTGACAGGGAAATTCTTTTCAGTACTTTTTAAGACCATTACATAAGCAGTATACAGTATACTGTGTGTGTATACATATATATATATATATGTATACACACACACACACATGCACACATACTGTTTATGTATATATACATACATATGCATATATATACACACACATCTATACATGAATAAATAATGCACCAATTTTTACTCACAGTTCTTGTGACTTGACCTTCATTTGGTGACTTAATTAGCTACTCTTGGTACTTCTATGCTTATAAGTAAATCTGCATTGCTTCATGACTATTCTAACTATTAAAACTTTCTGAAATTCAGACTATCTGAAGGGAATGGGAAAACTGGAAATGGCAAGCATATCATATTTAACAATGGTATTTTTTGAGAATTGTTTCATAAGATTTAGCAAAAAGTAAAAGGTTTTTGTTACTGAAGATGATTCTCTGATGAGTCCTTTACGTAAAGTCTTTTATGAAAATCGTAATATTTGATTTCACGTGGCACAATATGTTAAACACTCCTACTTTTGAGTGGAAGACAATTTTTTTTTTCAGGTTCTCCTCTGCACTTCTAATATTTTGGAATAAAATGAGAGAAGAGGGAGGGAATTGACAACTTCTTTTACAAGGACAAAAACTTTTAAGGCCATGTATTTTAAAGTACTTTATTTAGAAGCTTCATCAGCATTTTTACGTAGGTGATCCCATCTATGGAAACACTAAATAATAAATGTAACACTGTAACATCATAACTTCAGTGAAAAATCAAGGGCTGATTTAAGAGAGGGCAGAACCCAAGGGCCTGAAATGCCCAGTGTTTTGCATAGAGTAATGTTTGAAAAACGAGTGTGGCCCCAGGCAGCATGGGGTTGCAGAAGGCCTGAAGCTGTGTGCTGTGAGGCAGTGCTGCTGCAGGCTGGAGTGTGTGTGCACGCTGACCCCTCTGCAGGAGTTTTTAAGGATGCACAACCCTCTTGGTACACTGACTCGAATGTTAAACTTATTTGAAAAAATACACTATACGTGTCACTTTGTTTGGCATTTTGTATTTAAATAGCTGTGTTTATTTTTTATGTCATGACAATGTATATATAATGTGCCATAACTGCATAGATAGCATGTTTTAAGGGTTTGGTTTCTAAATAGAAAATAGCAAATGTTTACATTCAATGAAATTATAAACAGCCTAGTGCAGAATCTTAAAAAAAAGAAAAAAAAAAAAATATCTTCAATGGCCTTTAACCCATTTCCTAGACCTGGGCCTCTTTAGGGCACTTTCCACGTGTGCAATTCTACATTTGTTCACGGGATTTTTAACATGCCTGCTTTAAAAAGTTTTCACTGAAAAATCAAGCATAGCTGAAAATTTTGTACTACAATGCTACTCATCAAACAAATCCCTTTTAAAAAATGTGTGACTGTTAACTTCCTTAACTATAGAAATCCCTTCCTATGTCATCTTATCACTTTCACCATCTTAGAAATTATGCAGCTCCAGGTTTCAGTTTCCAGCTTCCACCACCTCTTTCTCCCCATCAAAACATCCCCCATGCCCCTGCAAAGGTTCTCTTGAAGTACTTCCATAAAGCAGCCTTGTAAACAGAGGAATGGGAAATCTGTATCACAAAAGGACAAAGAATAAAAGAAAAATCACTCCCTAGTTCCATATGCTTTTCCTTTTCCAGTATGTCTTCTTCCTCAATCAAAATTATATATGCAGTTGATACTGAGCCAGGTAGTTGGGGCCCCACTTAGAGGAGAATGCTACTGGGAGTTGAGAAAAGGGTGCATTTCCACCCCACCTCACCCCCCTCCCGGACAGAGGCAGGAGCAAAACAAATACAGGCTTGGAATGTTCAGCCTTGGGAGTGACTTTTCCCGACTTACGGTGCCTTAACCTCATTCATTCATTCCTCCTGTAGTGCCCGCCACGCTCAGGCTCTCTACTGGGAGTGAGGAAATAGTGATGGGCGAGGCACCTCGCAAACAAGTGTGCGGCATGGGACATGGAGTCCGGAGGAGAGAATTACAACAAAGGTATATGTTTCGGACAGAGGGATGCAGAAAACTAAGAAAGACGAATTGAGGCAGCTAACTCTGCCTGGAGGAGGTGGGAGAAAAATGAAGATGATTTTGAGCTTCTGAAATTCGCCTCTTTCTGTCCACCGCAGTCCTTCCTCACAGAGCGCCCTCTATTCTGGCCCGTCTTTCCCATCCAAGTACTGACCACCAGCAAACCTATGCTGGCTCTTTCTTGTCCCAGAGGACCTCAGCTCCAGAACTTACCTCGGGTAAACTTCCACGCGACCCACAGCCCTGCACTTCCCAAGCCCAGC
Organism: Choloepus didactylus; assembly: GCF_015220235.1. Lineage (NCBI taxonomy): Eukaryota > Metazoa > Chordata > Mammalia > Pilosa > Megalonychidae > Choloepus > Choloepus didactylus. The sequence goes on from NC_051307.1 coordinate 166,335,815, forward strand.
GCGGGCTGCGCTTGGGGCTCACCGCGGGCCGAGCGCACGGCCGTGAGCGCAGCGCCAAGTCCCACCGACGACCGGGAGTCCGTGGGGACTTTGAGGACCCTCGAAAGGCCCGGCGGCGGCACGGGCAGCCTCTCGCCTCCGATCCCGCGGGCGGGTGGCTGCTCCCACTACCCTCCCGGTTACTATATAAGCTCTTCTCCCCGCCCCCTGCCCGACCCTTCCCCGCCCCGGCGGCCCCGGGCCCAGCGCGCGTCTCCCGGGAGGGGGATGCAGCCATAGGGAGGTGACGGAAGCACGAGTGGGGAACCTGGGGGCTGTAACTCTCCCTCCAGCTTCTTCCGCACGTGAAACCTCTACTCTCAGCTCCCCGCAGTGGGGGAAAATTGAGAGTGGGGAATTTGGGGGCGTTCGTAGTACGCGCCTTCTCTGCGCGGGGTGGGCTGGAGGAGCGCGTGGACTCGAGGCGCACAGAAATCGGCAACTCTGCTTCTTCTCTAGGAACCACTGTGGTTTGGCGGTTTTGCTTATGTTCTAGGGATTATTTGAAGAAGGCGGGGTCCTGCAAGAGAGCCCGAGAGGCTTGGAACGGCGGGAACTTCTCCCTCTTGGCTGGAAGCTGAGACCTGGAGCTCTCGTCCCAGCCACTGAGCGCCCCACGATTGAGGTCAAGCGCCCCTGGGTTCCCGCTCGGAATCCAGGGTCCCGAGGAAAATATCCTTGACTATTTGGTCTATTGGATTTTTCTCGCCGTCTGTCCATCCATCTATAAGTTCATTTCACAAATATTCGCACACCTGCCATGTGCTTAGGTGCTTGTGATACTAAATCAAATCAGTATCTCAGCTCACATTTTAGTAGGGGAGAAAACCTGGAAACAGGTAACAGGGTTGTGTAAAGTACTGGATGGGGTAATCAGTAATCCATGCAGGGTCCTTTGTTCAAAAGGCTGGGGAAAAAAAACTGCTATTCAAGGAACTAAAATGTAAGGTTTCTTCCTATCTTCCTGTCTCTTGATTTGACAGTTTTTTGTATTTGCTATTTGATGTCATTTTAAATAAAGAAAAAAATAGAAATTTAAATTATTAGCGTGACTTTTACAGTTCATCTTTATATTGTGCAATGCCAGTTTAAATTCAAATATAATTACATTTAACTTGTATGTGGAATCACCAAAATTACACAATTCATATGCTGTAGCTGGTGCACACTTATGTATTTCATTCTTACCAGAACAGCAGAAAAGGCTGCACAAAACCAACTTGACTTTTTATTTCGCTTCTTGATAAGCACACTTTCCACCAACACACTCTACCTTGAGTTTACTTGATGAGTAACAAAGGACTGAAAGGGAAGGATCTATGGGTTGCCTTATCTTTCCCTTTCCTGCTCTGTCATCATTTCCAGTGTACGTAGATGACTAATACTGGGAATTAGGAGTAAGAAATGATATCATGGGATTACTTAGTCCTTGCGTTCTTAGAACACCACTGCCTTCTTTCTGCATTAGAAGTGAGTTACGGTTCTGCCTTCGAATGGAAAGTGTGGACTCTTGGGGCTGTCAGCATCCCCTTCTTCCCAATCTCCTGCTTACTAAGATAAGCATGTACTTAATCTTGTACTCCCTTTGATTCTGGCTGAACTCCTACACACCTGTGGGCCCACTGGAATTCTGTGCTCACAGGGCATTGTAAAGCTGTATGCACATGGAGAAGCAAGGACCAGCAGTGGGGAACATATATTTTACAGATCTCTGCTCACACCCATGCTCCATTTCCCACCACACTTCACTTACAAAACACACGTTCAAAGATAAAATTATTAAGAATGTCATTACGGTAATTCCAGAGCATTAAACCACACTACAGGTCCCCTCTGAGCTTGAGGCCCTGTGTGACTGCACCTCCACAGTCAGCCCTGATGAGAATAGCTATAGCATACACTTATTTAATGCTTTTTCTTTTTAAATGGTGTTATTGAGGTATAATTTATGTACAATAAAATTCATCCTTTGTAAGTGTGCAATTCAATTATTTATAGTAAATTTGTAGAATTGTTCAACCACCACCACAATCTGTTTTTAGAACATTTCCATCACCCCAAAGAGATCCCTCATGCCCTTATACAGCCGATCACCATTCCCAGCCCCAGGCAACCACTAATCTGCTTTTGTATTTATAGATTTTCCTCTTCTGGACATTTCATATAAACAGAACTATACAATATGTGGTCTTTTGAATCTGGCTTCTTTCACTTGGCAAAAAGTTTTTAAGGTTTATCCGTATCATATCATGTATCAGCAGTTCATTCCTTTTACTGCTGAATAGTATTCCATAGTATGGATATACCACATTTTTATCCCTTTACCAGTTGATAGGGATTTGGCTTGTTTCCACCTTTTTTCTATTGTCAGTAATGTTGCTATGAAAATTCACATATATGTTTTTGTGTGGACATATGTTTTCATTTCTCTTAGGTAGCTACCTAGGAGTGGAATTGCTGTATCTTATGGTAAATTTATATTAAAAATTTTAAGAAATTGCCAAACCATTTCCCAAAGTGTCTGCACCATTTTACATTCCCACCAGCAGTTTGTGTGGGTTCCAGTTTCTCCACATTGTTGTCAACATTTCAGATTATAGCCATTCTTGTGGGTGTGTAATGGTATCTATTGTGGTGGTATTGCATTTCCCTAATGACCAATGATGTTGGGCATCTTTTCATATGCTTATTAGCCATTTATGTATCTTCTTTGGTGAAATGCAATATTTTTGTACATTATTTCATTCTATAATGCTAACTACTATATGAAGTCTTATAGATGAGGAAACTGAGGCACAGAAAGGTAAACTTTTAAGTGGTAAAGCTGGGATTTGAGTGAAGGCAGCCTAGCTCTGGAGCTTGTGGTTTTCATAATTATCCGGTGTGTGGCAAGCACTGTCAACCTCGCAAATGACAAGTGCAAAACAGATTTTTTCTAATAGAATGGAGATTCCTCTGGAATTTGGGGCATTGCTTGAAATCCCAGGTAGACCACTCTGTAACTGGAACTTTGGCCAGGTCATTTACAACCACTTGCCTCTCAGTTTCTTCCCTAGAGGAGAGGCATAGTAAGGATACTCCCCAGGTCTTAAATTGAGTGTCCTGCAAGGAATCGTATCATATGGCTTTGGGTTCTGGTTCATAGACCTGGTGGATCAGCACCAGGACAGGTGGCTTCAAAATGCTGACTCCTCTGTGGGTTCCTCAGCCTTGGTGCAAGGCAGACTGGAAGAGTGCTGAAACTCTCTCCATATGCCCAAAACCAACCAGCCAATGAACAAAAGAGCAAACATTTGAATATTCCAGATTATTATTGCTTTCACCTAAAATGTTTAAAATTAGACAGTCCAAGTTCTCAGATTCTCATTTAGTACTTTTTAAAAAAATGTATTTGATATCACAGGTATACTTTCCCCATTCTAGGGTCATATGGTTAGCATACGGATGGCAGAGTGTTGGCCCAATTGTCAGCCTACACAAAGCAGTTTTTACAAAGTGTATCACACATGCAACAATGCCATCCTATTAGGGTCCCATTCACAAGTAATAAGCCTGTGACCATGGCCCAATCAGGACCAATGACTATGTCAGTTCCATGGAAGGACAGATAGTACTACTTCAACAACAAGTCCAAGAGGACAAAACAAATATTGTGTTGGGGCATCTCAAAGCACAATATCTGATGCCCAAGCCAATTTTTACAACCGGTTTGAACTTTGACCTGCACCCAAAGAATTAGGCTTCCTTTCACCCAGCTGTATTAAAAAAGCAGAGAAATAAGAAAGGTCCCTGGGTCTAGCAAATGTAAGTGGTTGCCTGAAGTGACTCAAGTCTTTCCCATTGAGCAACTCACCCCATGATTATTGGAATGGAGATATGATGGGTCACTACCCAATGTTCTTTTGCTGTATTTCTCTTTTTTTTTTTTTTTTTTTCCAGAAACCTCTGTGACTTAAAGGGAAGTGTGGGTGTCATATGTGTCTGGATGGGTTTTGGAGCCCATGACAACCTTGTCAAATTGGTCATTAATTGCATCAGACACCAAGGGCAACCCTTAAGTTGCACATGTGAGCTAGTCTACCGTGACAGTGCTGCGGCCTTGAGAGACTTGTACATTCATAATTCAAGCCTTCAGGAGAAAGTGGGCTACCATTCATTTAGAATATCTGTGTTGATTTCCAAATATCTCCAAAACTCAATCCATATAGACCATTCTTTCTGAGTTCAGACCCTCAAGCAACAGAAGTGGACTACTATTGGTCTTCCAACTTCCAATCTTCTCCTTCACCCACCTTTTCCCACCCAAATCCTGTCAATTCATCCTTCATCTTTTTGACAGAGGGATATTTCTAACCCACACATCTTTTTTTGTTTGTTTGTTTGTTTTGTTTTGTTTTGTTTTGTTTTGTTTACTTTCGATTGTTTACAGTACCATTACATAGTTGTACATTCATCACCTAAATCAATCCCTGACACCTTCATTAGCACACACACAAAAATAACAAGAATAATAGAGTGAAAAAGAGCAATTGAAGTAAAAAAGAACACTGGGTACCTTTGTCTGTTTGTTTCCTTCCCCTATTTTTCTACTCATCCATCCATAAACTAGACAAAGTGGAGTTTGGTCCTTATGGCTTTCCCAATCCCATTGTCACCCCTCATGAGCTACATTTTTATACAACTGTCTTCGAGATTCATGGGTTCTGGGTTGTAGTTTGATAGTTTCAGGTATCCACCACCAGCTACCCCAATTCTTTGGAACCTAAAAAGGGTTGTCTAAAGTGTGCATAAGAGTGCCCACCAGAGTGACCTTTCGGCTCCTTTTGGAATCTCTCTGCCACTGAAGCTTATTTCATTTCCTTTCACATCCCCCTTTTGGTCAAGAAGATGTTCTCCGTCCCACAATGCCGGGTCTACATTCCTCCCTGGGAGTCATATTCCACGTTGCCAGGGAGATTCACTCCCCTGGGTGTCTGATCCCACTTAGGGGGGAGGGCAGTGATTTCACCTTTCAAGTTGGCTTAGCCAGAGAGAGAGGGCCACATCTGAGCAACACAGAGGCATTCGGGAGGAGGCTCTTAGGCACAACCATAGGGAGGCCTAGCCTCTCCTTTGCAGCAACCGTCTTCCCAAGGGTAAAACCTATGGTAGAGGGCTCAACCCATCAAACCACCAGTCCCCTATGTCTGTGGTCATGTTAGCAACCATGGAGGTGGGGTAGGCCAATACCCCTGCATTCTCCACAGGCTCCTCAAGGGGGCACTACATCTTTTTTTTCCTTGTTTTTCTTTTTTTTTTTTTAACTTTCCCTTCTTTTTTAAATCAACTGTATGAAAAAAAAGTTAAAAAGAAAACAAACATACAATAAAAGAACATTTCAAAGAGACCATAACAAGGGAGTAAGAAAAAGACAACTAACCTAAGATAACTGCTTAACTTCCAACATGTTCCTACTTTACCCCAAGAAAGTTACCTAATATAGCAACATTTCTGTGAACTTGCTCCTACTATATCCATCAGAAATTAACAGACCATAGTCATTCCTGGGCATCCCCAGAACGTTAAATAGCTTATGTGTTCTTCTTGGATTATTGTTCCCCCTTCCTTAATTGCTCTCTATTGCTAGTTCCCCTACATTCTACATTATAAACCATTTGTTTTACATTTTTCAAAGTTCACATTAGTGGTAGCATATAATATTTCTCTTTTTGTGCCTGGCTTATTTCGCTCGGCATTATGTCTTCAAGGTTCATCCATGTTGTCATATGTTTCACGAGATCGTTCCTTCTTACTGCCGCGTAGTATTCCATCGTGTGTATATACCACATTTTCTTTATCCACTCATCTGTTGAAGGACATTTGGGTTGTTTCCATCTCTTGGCAATTGTGAATAATGCTGCTATGAACATTGGCGTGCAGATATCTGTTCGGGTCACTGCTTTCCGACCTTCCGGGTATATACCGAGAAGTGCAATCGCTGGATCGAATGGTAACTCTATATCTAGCTTTCTAAGGAACTGCCAGACTGACTTCCAGAGTGGCTGAACCATTATACAGTCCCACCAACAATGAATAAGAGTTCCAATTTCTCCACATCCCCTCCAGCATTTGTAGTTTCCTGTTTGTTTAATGGCAGCCATTCTAACCGGTGTTAGATGGTATCTCATTGTGGTCTTAATTTGCATCTCTCTAATAGCTAGTGAAGCTGAACATTTTTTCATGTGTTTCTTGGCCATTTGTATTTCCTCTTCAGAGAACTGTCTTTTCATATCTTTTGCCCATTTTATAATTGGGCTGTCTGTACTATTGTCATTGAGTTGTAGGATTTCTTTGTATATGCAAGATATCAGTCTTTTGTCAGATACATGGTTTCCAAAAATTTTTTCCCATTGAGTTGGCTGCCTCTTTACCTTTTTGAGAAATTCCTTTGAGGTGCAGAAACTTCTAAGCTTGAGGAGTTCCCATTTATCTATTTTCTCTTTTGTTGCTTGTGCTTTGGGTGTAAAGTCTAGGACGTGGCCGCCTAATACAAGGTCTTGAAGATGTTTTCCTACATTATCTTCTAGGAGTTTTATGGTACTTTCTTTTATATTGAGATCTTTGGTCCATTTTGAGTTAATTTTTGTGTAGGGGGTGAGGTAGGGGTCCTCCTTCATTCTTTTGGATATGGATATCCAACTCTCCCAGCCCCATTTGTTGAAAAGACCGTTATGACTCAGTTCAGTGACTTTGGGGGCCTTATCAAAGATCAGTCGGCCATAGATCTGAGGGTCTATCTCTGAATTCTCAATTCGATTCCATTGATCTATATGTCTATCTTTGTGCCAGTACCATGCTGTTTTGGCAACTGTGGCTTTATAATAAGCTTCAAAGTCAGGGAGTGTAAGTCCTCCCACTTCGTTTTTCTTTTTTAGAGTGTCTTTAGCAATTCGAGGCATCTTCCCTTTCCAAATAAATTTGATAACTAGCTTTTCCAAGTCTGCAAAGTAGGTTGTTGGAATTTTGATTGGGATTGCATTGAATCTGTAGATGAGTTTGGGTAGAATTGACATCTTAATGACATTTAGTCTTCCTATCCATGAACATGGAATATTTTTCCATCTTTTAAGGTCCCCTTCTATTTCTTTTAGTAGAGTTATGTAGTTTTCTTTGTATAGGTCTTTTACATCTTTGGTTAAGTTTATTCCTAGGTACTTGATTTTTTTAGTTGCTATTGAAAATGGTATCTTTTTCTTGAGTGTCTCTTCAGTTTGTTCATTTCTAGCATATAGAAACATTACTGACTTATGTGCATTAATCTTGTATCCCGCTACTTTGCTAAATTTGTTTATTAGCTCTAGTAGCTGTATCGTCGATTTCTCAGGGTTTTCTAGATATAAGATCATATCATCTGCAAACAATGACAGTTTTACTTCTTCTTTTCCAATTTGGATGCCTTTTATTTCTTTGTCTTGCCGGATTGCCCTGGCTAGCACTTCCAGCACAATGTTGAATAACAGTGGTGACAGCGGGCATCCTTGTCTTGTTCCTGATCTTAGAGGGAAGGCTTTCAGTCTCTCACCATTGAGTACTATGCTGGCTGTGGGTTTTTCATATATGCTCTTTATCATGTTGAGGAAGTTTCCTTCAATTCCTACCTTTTGAAGTGTTTTTATCAAAAAGGGATGTTGGATTTTGTCAAATGCTTTTTCAGCATCTATTGAGATGATCATTTGATTTTTCCCTTTCGAATTGTTAATGTGTTGTAATACATTGATTGATTTTCTTATGTTGAACCATCCTTGCATGCCTGGAATGAACCCCACTTGGTCATGGTGTATGATTTTTTTAATGTGTCTTTGGATTCGATTTGCAAGTATTTTGTTGAGGATTTTTGCATCTATATTCATTAGGGAGATTGGCCAGTAGTTTTCCTTTCTTGTAGCATCTTTGCCTGGTTTTGGTATTAGATTGATGTTAGCGTCATGAAATGAGTTAGGTAGTGTTCCATCTTCTTCAATGTTTTGAAAGAGTCTGAGTAAGATTGGTGTCAGTTCTTTCTGGAAAGTTTGGTAGAATTCCCCTGTGAAGCCATCTGGCCCTGGGCATTTATTTGTGGGAAGATTTTTGATGACTGATTGGATCTCTTTGCTTGTGATGGGTTGGTTGAGGTCTTCTATTTCTTCTCTGGTCAGTCTAGGTTGTTCATATGTTTCCAGGAAATTGTCCATTTCTTCTACATTATCCAGTTTGTTGCCATACAGTTGTTCATAATATCCTCTTATAATTTTTTTAATTTCTTCAGGATCTGCAGTTATGTCACCTTTTTCATTCATTATTTTGTTTATATGGGTCTTCTCTCTTTTTGATTTTGTCAGTCTAGCTAGGGGCTTGTCGATCTTGTTGATCTTCTCAAAGAACCAACTTTTGGTGATATTTATCCTCTCTATTGTTTTTTTGTTCTCTATGTCATTTATTTCTGCTTTAATCCTTGTTATTTCTTTTCTTCTACTTGGTTTAGGATTGGTTTGCTGTTCATTTTCTAGCTTCTTCAGTTGACCCATTAGTTCTTTGATTTTGGCTCTTTCTTCCTTTTTAATATATACGTTTAGTGCTATAAATTTCCCCCTTAGCACTACTTTTGCTGCATCCCATAGGTTTTGGTATGTTGTGTTCTCATTTTCATTCGTCTCTATATATTTAGCAATTTCTCTTGCTATTTCTTCTTTAACCCACTGATTGTTTAGGAGTGTGTTGTTTAACCTCCAGGTATTTGTGAATTTTCTAAGTCTCTGATGGTTATTGACTTCTAATTGTATTCCATTGTGGTCAGAGAATGTGCTTTGAATAATTTCAATCTTTTTAAATTTATTGAGGCTTGTTTTATGTCCCAGCATATGATCTATTCTGGAGAAAGTTCCGTGAGCACTAGAAAAGTATGTGTATCCTGGTGATTTGGGATGTAATGTCCTGTATATGTCTGTTAAATCTAATTCATTTATCAGATTGTTTAGGTTTTCAATTTCCTTATTGGTCTTCTGTCTGGTTGATCTATCTATAGGAAAGAGTGATGTGTTGAAGTCTCCCACAATTACTGTGGAAACATCAATTGCTTCCTTTAGTTTTGCCAGTGTTTCTCTCATGTATTTTGTGGCACCTTGATTGGGTGCATAGACATTTACGATTGTTATTTCTTCTTGTTGAATTGCCCCATTTATTAGTATGTAGTGGCCTTCTTTGTCTCTCAAAACATCCCTGCATTTGAAGTCTATTTTATCTGAGATTAATATTACTACACCTGCTTTCTTTTGGCTGTAGCTTGCATGAGATATTTTTTTCCATCCTTTCACTTTCAGTTTCTTTGTGTCCCTGTGTCTAAGATGAGTCTCTTGTATGCAACATATTGATGGTTCATTTTTTTTGATCCATTCTGCGAATCTATATCTTTTAATTGGGGAGTTTAATCCATTTACATTCAACGTTATAACCGTGAAGGCATTTCTTGAATCAGCCATCTTATTCTTTGGTTTATGTTTGTCATATTTTTCCCCTCTGTCTATTAATATCCTTTATTGTACCCATACCGAATCTCTTTAGTACTGAACCTTTCTCCAAGTCTCTCTGTCCTCTCTTTGTTTCTCTGTCTGTAGGGCTCCCTTGAGTATCTCCAGTAGGGCAGGTCTCTTGTTAGCAAATTCTCTCAGCATTTTTTTGTCTGTGAAAAATTTAAGCTCTCCCTCAAATTTGAAGGAGAGCTTTGCTGGATAAAGTATTCTTGGCTGGAAATTTTTCTCACTCAGAATTTTAAATATATCGTGCCACTGCCTTCTCGCCTCCATGGTGGCTGCTGAGTAGTCACTACTTAGTCTTATGCTGTTTCCTTTGTATGTGGTGAATTGCTTTTCTCTTGCTGCTTTCAGAACTTGCTCCTTCTCTTCTGTGTTGACAGTGTGATCAGTATATGTCTCGGAGTGGGTTTATTTGGATTTATTCTATTTGGGGTTCACTGAGCATTTATGATTTGTGTATTTATGTTGTTTAGAAGATTTGGGAAGTTTTCCCCAAGAATTCCTTTGAATACTCTTCCTAGACCTTTACCCTTTTCTTCCCCTTCTGGGACACCAATGAGTCTTATATTCGGACGTTTCATATGATCTATCATATCCCTGAGGTCCATTTCGATTTTTTCAATTTTTTTCCCCATTCTTTCTTTTATGCTTTCATTTTCCATTCTGTCATCTTCCAGGTCACTGATTCATTGTTCAACTTCCTCTAGTCTTGTACTATGAGTGTCAAGAATCTTTTTGATTTGGTCAACAGTTTCTTTAATTTCCATAAGATCATCCATTTTTTTATTTAGTCTTGCAATGTCTTCTTTATGCTCTTCTAGGGTCTTCTTGATTTCCTTTGTATCCCGTACTATGGTCTCATTGTTCATCTTTAGTTCTTTGAGTAGCTGCTCTAGGTGCTGTGTCTCTTCTGGTCTTTTGATTTGGGTGCTTGGGCTTGGGTTATCCGTATCGTCTGGTTTTTTCATATGCTTTATAATTTTCTGTTGTTTTTGGCCTCATGGCATTTGCTGAACTTGATAGGGTTCTTTTAGGATTTGTAGACCAATTGAAGTCCTTATCTCTAATTTATCAGATCTACAGCTTCGTGGAGTACACTTTCTCTAACTAACCAGCAGGTGGCGTCCACGAGCCACCTGTTCTCCACAAGCCAGTTCTCCCCTGCTTAGCCTTTTTGGTGAGTGGGGGAGTGAGTCTTGTGGGGTCCAATTGGTGTACCAAGCTTGCGTGTGTAGTTGGTGTTGCCTGCCCTGTATATGGGGTGTGTTTCTGGGCAGTCAGGGAGGGGGGGTGGCCCTAACAATCAAATCTCCCTGGTGATCCTAGAGTTTTAAAGCTGCTGCAATAGTCTAATCCTTCAGTTCAGTCCTGCCACAGTTTGTCTCTGCCACTGACCCACAAGTCCTTGGTATTGGCGTATGGCTCCTGAGACTTGCAAGTGGGCCCCTCTTCCAGGCCGTGCACCCCGGGTCCTCTGTTGAGGGCTGACTGTGCTATGTCACAGGTGAGTGCCGTCCCCCCAGGGCAGTTCTGGGCTGCTGGGCTGTGTAGGGAGGCTCCCAGTCTGCTGAAATGACGGCTGAATGGGGCTTTGTTAATTCACACTGCTCCACCTTCCCAAGTCTGGGACAATCAGCTGAGGTTGCAGGGAAGGCTAATGTCCACGCCCAGTTTTGTGGTGTGTGCCTGTTATTTGAAGCACTTCCGTCACACTGGGTTGTCTGGGGCAGCTCTGGGCTATGGGGCTGGCGATGCACAGGAGTGTTTCCTGTCCACCAGGATGATGGCTGTGAGCGGACACCCCCCTTTTCTTGGGAAGTTGTGGTGTTTAGTGAATTTTCTCAGCCACTGGATTATTGCCTTTTGTCTCAGAGCTCTCTTAGTTCTGCTCTTGTCTTGACCTGCCCAAATTGCAAGTCTTTGAAGCTTTCTGTATTGGGCTTCTTAGAGTAATTGTTTTAGAAAAAGAAAAAAGGATTAAAAAAAAAAAAAAAAAAAAAAAAGGGCCCTCCTCAGAGATCTAATGGGTTATTGAAATGCTAAGAGACAAAGCAACCAGGGCCATTAAGGAAAGGTCCACAGTGCAGAGAGATCAGCTTTTCTTCGGGATTTGCATATGCGCCTCAGGGCCTGAGCTCTGCCCTTCCCCTTTCTATGTTCACCAGAATTCCAAAAATCCTCTGCTTTTATTTTGGAGCTTTTTGTGTTGTTTTTTTTCTATGCCTGTCTCCTCTCTGCTGGGCTGGCTGCTCTCAGATTCTCTGGTGTCTGGTCTCCGTCTATCTATGGTTGGAGTTTGGATCAGCAGAATGAGTTTCCGATAAGGGCTGCCACTGCAGTTCTCCCTTCTCCTTCCGGGAGCTGACAGCCCCTCCTCCCACGGGACTGAGCCTGGCAGGGAGGGGCGCGGGTCCCCTGGCCGCAAAAGCTTACAGATTTCGCTGATCTCAGCAGTTCCACGTTTTCATGAGTGTTGTATGAAGTATGCCCAAAGTCAGATTGCTCTGTGGTGTCCAGTCCACGCAGTTCCTGGCTTTCTACCTACTTTCCTGGAGAAGAAACTAAAACATACAGCTCACCAGTCCGCCATCTTGCCCCGCCTCTCTAACCCACACATCTTATCAATCACTTGGCTGACTTAATGCCATGAAGAGCTCTCCATTGCCTGCAGAACAGAATCCAAACTTAAGGCCCCCTATCTCTCTCCCCACTCTTCCCTCTTGCCCCATTTCCTGCCGTCCTGTCACACTCCCACCACGAGGCATGAGATCTAGTACCTCAGTAATATCCCACATTGCTTGATCTCATGTTGCTTTCATACTCCTTTGCCTGTTAGGACTGTTCCCTCTCCATTAATTTGTTCAGAAAAATATATATTGAATACTTACTTTGGACCAGATATTGTGAAGAGCTGCAACCATTTTAATTTGATAATTTATATTTTTTCTACCATAAATTAATATAAAATATTTAAGCCAGCCATCTTTCTTGGGTTTCTAGGATCCATCTGTTTATCAAGCATGTATTAAACACCTAGTGTGTGATAAATACTGTATTAGACACTCAGGATGCAACCAGCCATGGGCTTTGTCCTTAGTACAACAGAACCTGGTTCTGAAGATGGGTAAGGAAGATAGTTATTAGCATGATCAGGGTCTGAATGCCCTGGGCACTATGGCAGCAACCCTGGGAAGAAGGTGATGCTTGGGATAAAAATGGACATGAGTAGGGTGAAGAAGGTTGAGGGAGGGAAAGCTAGTAAGTTAGAGAGAGCACCATATATAAAAGCATGGAAGTCAGTGGAGACGGGAGTGCAGGGCAATGAAGGGAAATGGTATGAAATGAAGATAGGGATGTAGGTGAGGTGACAGGTGATGAATTGGATGTGCATGAGTGAGTGAGTGAGAGTGAGCAATCTAGGATATCTCTTGTGTTTCTGGCTTGCAACTTTGTGGAGGGTAACACGATTTACTGAGATAGAAAATACAGGAGGAAAAGGAGGTTGGGGGAGAAGTGGAAGAAATAATTCCATTTTGGGTATTTTGAGTTTGAGATGCCTGGGAGCTGTCCAGGTGGTGATGCTCAGGGGTCAGATGAATATAAATATATAGGTCTGGAGTTTGGGAGTGTATGAAGTAATACAGGGAGATTTTATTTATTCATTCATTCATTCCTTGAAAAAATATTCATTGAGTACTTACTCTGTGGGAGGCACTGTTCTAGACCCTGGCGATACATCAGGAAACAAAATAAACCAGATTCCTGCTCTTGTGTTACTAAGGTAAAGGGGACTGAGAGTACCTTATTAGACGGCAGGAGAAGGTTACAATTTTAATGTAGTGAGAATGTGACTTTGGATAAAATCTTGAATGAAGATGAAGAAGTAAGTCCTGAGGGATATCTGAAGGAAGATAGTTCCAGGCAGTGGGAACAGTTGATGTGAAGGCCCCGAGGCAGGAGAAGGGCTGGTGTGTTTGAGCAAAGGGAAGAGGCCAATGTGGTTGGAACAGGGAGAACAAAGGAAGGAGTCAGAGGAGATGAAGTTAGGTAATGTGGGGAGCAGTTCATGGAGACAAATGGAGAGCTTTGAGCAGATGAGTTACATGGTCTAACTTCTATTTATAAAGGATCCTTCTGACTGCTTTGTTGATAATAGACTGTAGGGGTCAACGATTAAGAGCAGAGTCTTAGGTAATAGCTGACATTTAAGGGATGAATAGAAAATAGCGTTTAGAGCAGTGGGGATGTTGATGAGTATCAGATTCGGGTTATCTTACGAATGTAGACTCTTCAGGACATGGTGACTAGCTGTGAAAGAATGTCCAGCAAGGAAGGAGGAGGGTAGAAGCCAAATGAGGATAGCTTCATAGGAAGACACTGAACAGAGATGTCAGGAAGGATAAGGCTTGGATAACATCTTTTGGATTTGGCAATACAGAGAGCCTCGGGACTTTTGCCAAAGCAATGAACCAGTAGAGGGTGGGAGGCTGAGCTCAGTGGGCCATAGAGTAAAAGGGAGATGAAGAAGTTGCAGGAGAGTGGATTCTTTCAAGAAATATGGATGAGAAAGGAATAAGAGTTAGAATTGTAACTTCACCAAGGCATAGTATTGAAGGGATGTTAATTTTATTGACTATAGCATAGCTTTACTCTCCTGTGGAGGCAGTGGAAGAGGACTTTGTGGTGATAAAGTGGACCGTGAATGGGAAAAGGGGTATGCAGAATACGTCCATATAATAGCAGTTCTGGGTCCAGCACTTTTCAAGATTTGCCACCTTTTTTATCCTTCAATAGGAAATCTAAGACTAAGGACACACTAAATATTCCTATAGCAAATAGGGAGAGTTCTAGGGCAATCTCATGTTGGACCTCAGGGATTATAAAGTAGTATAGTAAAACCCTGAGGTAGGTGAATTTGGTTCCATCACCATTGGTGATTGGCTCCTGCCCCCCTAGTCATTTTCATTCTTAGAGAGGGACAGTCTCAAGTTCTTCTCATGGATGACGGGAAGAGAGGAAATGACTGTCTTGTGATAACTGGGGACTTTCCTAGTTACTCAGTCAGTTGGGAACAGTATAAGTTTCATTGTCTTTATTTTGGGCTTTCTGAGACAATACAGACTGTCCAAAAAAAAATATTGCTTTTCATTAACCTTGAAACAATGCAGTCCTGTATTTTGCACAATTGAGTTGTAGACTCTGTTACCAAATTGTGGCAGGCATTTATTGGTATGATTATTTACTTAGGGCATGTGTTGAATCTGTCACAGAGACATATCGTGTTTCAAGCACTGAGGTTTTTGAATGGCCATAAAGTCAGAGTAGAGGAAAACTTTTCTTCCCTCCTCCAGCAAATAAATGTTAAGAAGCTAGAGACATGGAGCCAGATTTTCTCATTGTGTGATTTACTTCACCTGTACAATTATATGAGTGGTCGTTTCATTCTTACAGGCCACTAGGGTCTAATTACTATTCAGCAGAACTTTTTAAAATGTTCTTCTCAAGACTGAATGTGAAGTACATTGTGTTTAAAGGGACAGACAATAAACAGAACTCATGATGGGTTGAAATTTATTTTATCTTCTGGAAGAAAATCTACCAGCTCCTATAATCAAACTGAACCACAATCTTGCAAGGATGGCAAGAGTAGAGCAGCTGGACCTTGTGACTGTGACTACTGATCCCTAGAGTCATCTTGTCTGTGAGGTATGCTACCACCCCCAAGCCTTCACCTTAACTTTTTGACCCAACAGGAGGCTCACCAGCTTTCCTTTGATTTCTGGATCACAACTAACAGAGAAATAATTACCCTCTTCATCAGAACAACAACAATTAATCAAACCCCCATGAGGAAGGTACCTTTTACAGATGAGGAAACAGGCAAAGAAGGGCAAAGGATGGTCCTAGCTCGGTCACAGCTACTGATGTTGAAGCCAAGACTGAAACTCAGGAAATGAACCAAGAAGTCAACATGGCGGTACTATACAACTAAGCAATCTGACATACAAGGCATGGATGGGAGGTGGTGTTTCTGATGTTTCTAGACTGGCTGCACCAGTGTGCCCCATGTTTTTGTCTCTGTAATTCAGTTGAACAACATTTTACTCTCTGTGCTAGACATCAACATGGAGACTGTTCCCCTCCTCCCTCAGGAGCAGACCCAGAGACAGTGATTCATGTGCAAGTAGTTTATTTGGGAGGGGATCCTAGAATGCATTGCTAGGGGGAAGTGAGACAGGAAAGGAAAAGCAAGCAATGAAAGATGTTTTATCAAGTCAGTTACCACCATGGACAACTGGAGCTCAGTGCTGCTGGGAAATTCTGGGAAACAGTGTAGAACACACCTCAGGTATTTCTCCTCTACATACTTATTTGTTATTGATTGAGGGATGATCTCAGCAGGATGAACTCTCTGGCACTTCTGGGCTGTTCCTGGGAACAGGCAGAGCAGCCTTCAGCATATAGAACTGAAAGCTGAGAAGTTCTGGGAGGGGCACTGACAGCATCTGTAGAAAATGTCTATCAAATCTGTGTGCCTGGGTCAGTGTAAGCTCCTAGAAACAGAGCAGAACAGCAACACCAAAGAAAATTAAGAAGTGATTTGACACTCCCATTATCCGAATCAAACAGCACATCAGCTCCTCTTGAGTTTGTGTGCAGGCAAGCTCCCCGGTCTAGAAATGTCTTTGGCAGGAGAAGGAAGCAGGGACCGAACTGGTCCCAGTCACTTTTCTTTCTGTGTCTTTGCCTGCCCTATTTGTTCTCCCCTTTGGTTGCCCTCTGCTCCTGTCAGACCTTTGGAGCTCATGGTGGAGGTGGGTGGACACCTGCCTGCCCACGTGAATGTTACTTTAGAAATATTTAAATCTTAGTTTGGGGAACATCATAATGGAAGGAGTATTCCTGCAGTGTCCAAGAGGCTCTGTCATGTGCTTTATGCAACATGGATTTTACATGTTTAACTCTAGCTATTGATGAGTTTAATTGAAAATTAATTGAAAAAGCACACATCAAAAGTTGGTTTGGAATGTGGTTTTTCTTTTGTCTAACAATAATTATTCCTCTTGTGTTACATCTAAAATAATTCAATATATTGACTGAGTGCCCAACTTAAATGATTAAATCTCTCCAAATTGGAAAATATGTGTTATGAGAAAGGTGTGAATTCATAATGTGTGCCTTAATATGTATATATATTCTTTTCATAAAGAAGTAGATTTATCTGTCACAGTGCATTTTTGGAATATGAAACTCTAATATATTTTTTTCCTATTTAAATTTTAAAACATGATACTGAGGTTCTCAGGGAATTTGTGAAGAAATCGCTTTCTAAGATGCATGATACTCTTTGGAAGCAAATTTCATTTTAGGTTTCTTATTACTCTCCAATTATTTAGAGTTTAAGCTAAGGCATATTTTGTTCCTATACAGGGTTCACAAATATAGAATTTCCAAGGCTACTGCTTTTACATTAATAATGAAATTTTCAGAATTTGGAATTAAATATCAATCTGCAAGCATGTCATCTGCCTTTTAACCATTTTTTAAGGAAACAGGACAGCTGCTGTAATTTGTGATTTAGGCAACATAACTGATTATATTTGAAAGTGCTGTCACCCCACTATCCAGTCACACTAGCCTTGCAATTAAGAGGTATGAAAAGAGTAGTACTGAAATTGGAGGGAAGTTTTTGGTAGAAAGCACATAGTAAAAATAGTTTGGATATGTAGTTTTTTACTAAAATGAGATCTTAAGTTTTTCTTGGAGTTAGTGGTAGAAGCCCTACTCTGAAGTTTTTCAGCAAGAAGAGATTGTGTTATTTGAACTGCCTTACCTAAAGTCACATTCTAGGCAACTGGAGAAGCCGTAAATCTCCCTTGTAAAAAACAACAACAACAACAATAAATAAGTCAGGTCTTTCAGAAGAATATGAGTTTACATTTAAGAACAATTAACTAGAAGCCATTTCTGAGCCTTTCGGTGTAAAGTAAAATAGCAATTTTGCATTTTTAGCAGCATTTAATACTATAAAAATAGACTGGAATAAGACCAAGAAGGACAATTAATATGTTTAAAAAACTGCAATGAACTTGATTACAGGAGCAGCAGCAATTGATATTACTCCAACTGGTAATTTTTCTGTAAGAAGTATTATTGAATAAATATATGTAAACATTTCAGTTATTATTTATTTCAGGAAGGCCTCCTTAAGGAATAATTTGCATTT
Source organism: Choloepus didactylus (assembly GCF_015220235.1). Taxonomy (NCBI): domain Eukaryota; kingdom Metazoa; phylum Chordata; class Mammalia; order Pilosa; family Megalonychidae; genus Choloepus; species Choloepus didactylus. The sequence continues at coordinate 166,353,629 of NC_051307.1, forward strand.
ACTCCCAAAACTCGTACAAAATTGGCCTTTACTTGCATATTATTTCCATTCCAAGGTTTCCTGTGCCAGACTTTTTTTGTTATCAGATCATTGGATATGGTCCTCCCACTCTTTTCCTTAAAAGCTCTGAAGAAATTCAGATTCTTGGATTAGTCACCCACCCTCCAGGATCCCTGGCAGAGAATTACACGTGTACACACACATGCACACACTCACATGCATACCTGCTTATTTACACACTTGCATTTGCACACATGCCCCATGCAGTGATTTATATACACATTCTTCCAACTTGCTGAGGCTGCAGTATTTTGGGGCAAAACCAGAATCACCCTTTCCCTCTGAAATTCCCAGGGGTAATGGGAAAAAATAGTTATGGTCAGTAATGAAATAAAAATTTCCCTCAAGAATTGGAACACTCAGTAAATGCATCCATCGTACAAAGCTTCATTTCCCATGACTTAAGCCCAGGGTTTAATGGGTCAGCATTTTGCTGCGTGCAGAGCCTCAGAGCACCAGCTCTTCTTAATTACAATTTTGCAAACAGATGCAGAATTTGCTTACATAACTCTTCCCTCTTCTTCCTCCAGTACACATACGCCGCTTCTCACCTTTTAAGCTGATCCCTTACAGTTAAAGTTTAGGAGCTGTGGGGGAAATATTACAGGTACATTCTTCCTGCTGAAACTGTGGACTCGTGAATTCAAAGCTGGGGGTGGTGGTAATTTTCTATTCCTAGAAAATGATTCTAAGACAAGTCTTTTCATTTATTGTGACTAAAGTTCAAAGCAGTTTCTGTTGCTCTTGTTGGAAAGGGTACACTGTGCAAACGTGGAACAATCCACAGTTCCCAGTCTTTTAAGAAGAGGATTATTTAATAGGGGAGAATATTCATTAGCAGCCAGAAATATATATCATGGCAACATTTTCATTACTCCAGGAGTGAAGTTTTTCTAGATTTGTGTTCAGATTCACAGATTCATGAACTGGGAAAAAAGTCAAGATTTTCTAGTCCAACTTCTTCCATTTTGACCTGAAGAAATGGAGGCACAGGGTGGGCAAGCAAGTCCACACAGCAAGTGGTGATAGAGCCAAGGTCCAAACTACTGTCCCCTGCCCTTTCCTCTATGACTGCTGCCTCTTACTTCGTGAACTGCTGTGCTTTGAAATATACAACCCAACCCAGTTTTTCTTTCCTGGGAAATCTCCCTCTGAGTTTCACCTGATTGGTTCTTTATTGGGAAATTACTTAATTTCCTATAAGCAAATTCACATCCCAGAAAGGTAAGTATTTAAATATTTATTTTAAAAACAATGAGTCACTAGTGGGCTTCTATGTTTTCACATATTTTTTCTCAAGAAATAAGCTATAGGAGGAGACGAATACACCGGGTGACTAGTGAGATACTTCAGCAGAACCAGTTGGTTCTCTTAGTTTCTTGCTGTCCAAGGAAGAATAGGATTCAATTTCTTTGATAATGATTGTGTTCGTCAGCTGGCTGTCCACCAAAGATTTGTGCTCCATCTTCCATAGTGTGAGGTTTTTACTGAGAAGTTAGAAACCACAGTTTTCATACTCCCTTGCATCCATGTGTAGGTATTATAGCAAGTTTTGGCCAATATAAATGCAAGTGAAGGTAATGAGTTATTTCTAGGACAAGTTGCTTATGAGGCAAACTTTCCTTCCCTACTTACTTTCCCATTTACTCTTTCCTCATAGAATAGCTGAAATCAGGGAAGGACAGGGCCAGAAGATGGAAGAAGCATGCACCCTTGAATCCTCTCAATCACCATGTAGAAGACTGCTTGCTAATCTTAACATCAGTACTGGACCACGAATGAGAAATAAATTTCTAATGTGTTAAGCAGTATCAGCTACCTATTTCTGCATGACAACCCCAAAACCTAAAGGCTAAAAATAGCCACAATCATTTATTTCCACACAAGTCTTTAATTTGGACAGAACTCTGTAGGGACCATTGCCCCCTGCTCCACATGGCATTAGCTGGGGCAGATCCACTGGGGGCTGCAGAAGCCCCTTTTATGATGGCTCACTCACAGGACTGGCAGGTAAATGTTGGTTGTCAGCTGGGAGCTCAGCTGGGGCTTAGGGCTGGAGGCTCCAGCTCCTCTCCATTCCCACTTCTCCCCAGGTTGCTTGGCTTCCTCGTGGCATGGTGGCTTGGATCCAAGAGCAAATGTCCCAAGAGACAAAAAGTGGAAGATGATGATTTTTTGAGGTTTGGGCCCAGAAACTGGCACAGTATTACTTCCATCATACGTTACTGAGCAAGAAGTCAGAGAGCCCAGATTCAAGGGAATGGGGATGGAATGTAGACCCCACTTTTTGGCCAGAAAAATGTTGAAGAATCTTGAGGTCATGTTTTAAAATCATCATATAAGCTACCATGATTTTTGGAGTTGTATGTTAAGTAGCTAGTGTTACAGTTACAACAACTACAGTGAGAGAGATGAGAAAGTGCCAGCCTCTTAACAGTCTTATAGGTTTCACTTATGTCACCAAACAAACAAACAAATAAGAAACAACAACAAAACCTTCAGAGGGGACTTTGCCTTTTGTTAACTATGAAATGAAGAGATCTTTAGGGGTCTTCTGCAAAGCCCTACCGAGTTCAGCTTTAACATGTACCTCCAGAAATCTTATAAGTCAGCAAGAAAAAGATGAACACACAAGAGAAAAATGGGCTGAGAACATGAATAGATGATTTGCAGAAGGAGAGCTAAGAATAGCCTACATGGAAAAAAAGTCATCATGGTAATTTGTTGGGTTGGCTGCCTGAGAGCCATTTTCTCTACCTAGCTACACTCTGATTTCCCTTGAGAAGTTGTCACTCTCTCTGGCTATAGTTTGGTGGAAGTGTAATTAGGGCACTGCCACTTTCTAGCCTAAGAGCAGCCATGTGGCCCAAGCCAGCTAACAGGAACTTGAATATTACTAGAGGAATAAGAGCTCCAAACTGTTGGAGTACCATTCCATTCTTGTGATGATATCCTGAGCAGAACCCCTCCCCACCCCACCCAATGATACTTTCTATACTGAGTCTATTGCTAGGGTGACTGCTTCATCTCCAGAAATGCCTAGGTCTTGCCCATTTCTAAACTGGTTCCCCACTCTCCCAATAATTTGTGAGCCTCTGATATCCTTCCACTATATTCCTCTTGATTTAACCTACCCAGAATTGTTTTCTGTTGTTTGCAATCAAAGAGCACTATATAAATCTTCACCCACTGCAGGAATGAAATAAGTACATATTAAAGCAATTAGATAACATTGCATTTATTGGCAAATATTTTTAAAAATTAATGGTGCCACCCAGTTTTGTTAAAGTTTTGGAGAAATAGTTCTCATAATTGCTGGAATGTAAATTGATGCAATCTTTCTGGAAGGCAAGGTGATTATAGAATATATATATATATACACATATGTGTGTGTGTGTGTGTGTGTATATATATATATATATATATATCAAACAACTTAAAGTATGCCCATACTTTGATGCAGTCACAAAAAATTCTGTGCAAAGACTTAGTTGCAAGGATATTTATTAAAGTGTTCTTTATAACAGGGGAAAATTAGACACGCTATAAGAGACCTGGGTGGCCATATAATGTATCATCCAAAGAGGACGAGAGTGAAAGGAGCACTACTAATAGTCACATCATGACAACAGGAGCAAACCAAGCCTATTTCAGGCAACCTGGGGTGATCCTGGCCATCTGAACATAACCACCTACCAGGGGTCAGCACCATAATGGTAATATGCCTCCATACAATAGAATTCAGTGAAACTACTGAAAATTGAGTATATGAAAAGCCTATATTCATTTGGGTTTGTTTCTGGAACTTCAAATTATTTCATTGATTTGCCCATGTCTTCTTACATACATTTTAAAAAATTAAGGTTTCATGGTTTGTTTGACTATATGATAAAATATATGATAAAGCAAGTCTACCTATATTAGTTTTCTTTTTCAGAATTCTTCCAGATGAAATATATAATAATTTCTTCAAGTTCCATACCCACTTTCTCCAATATGTTAAATTATATATTAATTTTGAAAGGAATGACATTTGTACATATTCTCTTTTTTAAGAATATGGAATGTATCTACTTTTATTTGTTTTATTCATATTGCTAGTTAAATTTTATCATTTCTCTACATTTCTTATTAATTTTATGCCTAGGTATTTTATATATTGTCATTATTGTAAATATTTCTCCTCCCATTAGAGCTATATAAAAAGTTAAAGATTTTTGGATAATTGTACAACCAGCCATCTCACTGAACATTCTTTTCAATTATAATGACATTTCATTAAATTTTCTTGGGTTTTCTAGGATATCATAGTATCTGAAAATAATATTTTATCTCTTTCTAATTTTGTTTTATTGTGTAATTACATTTGTTAGCATTTCCAGAATGGGGTTTAATAATTATAGTGTTAACAGGCAGCACTGCCCATTTCTGACTTTAATGGGAATGTGACCTATTCCCGGTCTTCTCATGCATTGCTCTTTCTCTCCAACTCACCTCCTCCCCTTCCTCTATTAATCACTACACATTCTTCAGATCTCAATCCTTCACTTCTTCCAGGATGGCCAACCCTGATGTCCAGGCTAGACTAGGTCTCCCTATAACCTCCTCTCATTCTATAGTGCACCTTCACTTCATTGCACTAGCCACAGCTGTAATTTCAGACCTATTTGTGTGGTTATGTGACTGATGGCTGTCTCTCCCAATCATCTGAGAATTTCATGGGAGTCTGGGAGCTTTTCTGATTTTGCTCACCATGGTATAGCCAGTACTTCTCAAAGGGTTATCATGCTTGATGCTCCAGAAATGCTTGTTGAAGTAATTCAAGTATTTTATCATTAAGCATGGTGCTGTATTGATATGTTTATTATTGTATTTTAGAAACTATTTGTGTTTTCAATTTATTAACTGTCCAGAATTGAAATGATTCCCACCACCCCAGTGCTTCCCAAACAGGAAGTCAGAGCTCGGAAGCTTTTCCTTCTAGATCTCCTGTGCTGTGACAGTTTGGCATGTGCTGATCTGTGGAGGGGAGAGTGCTCCATGCCTGAAGACTCCTTCTCTCCCTCATTTCCAGTCTTTGTCCTTTGGATATAGTTTTTGCCAGATTTTTTATTGTTGCACTAATTCTTTGAGAAGTGAAGTTCAGTGTTGGGTTATTCTTTGAATTTGGTTCAACTGTACCTTGAAAAAATTCTTTGAATCCATGGGTATGCAGTTGTCTCCAGTCTCTAATTTGAGCTCTTAACGAATATTTTTCCCCTTCTTTTTTGCGTCTTTGTGCTCATCTCACTTTGTATGGATGATGCTAAATTTTGCTCTTAAAACATCTTTCTTGGGAGTTTACTTGTGAAAGCCTCCCCAAATCCTTTGGGAATTACACATCAGTAAATATCGGGAGTATGGCACCACTCTGCCACTGACTTGGAATTAACTTAGCTTTACTGGACCTCAGTTTTCTAGTCTTTGAACTGGGGATTATAACTGTCTACTCACAGGGCTGTTGAGAGGATTAAATGATATGTAACTCTCTCAGGACAGTGCCTGGCTATTATGGTTGGAGGGATCTTGTCCTAAAGAATCATGTTATGTGGATATTTCAGGAAACAGCCATAGTTATAGTCATGGATCTTTGTACAGGAAGCGAGTGTTGGAGGAAGGAGCATTATAGGAGTAGTCACACATTTTGGGTAAATATTACAGGGGATTTTAAATTTAGGAATCCACTTGGAACCATCCCTGACATTAGCTATCCAGTTTTGGCTTGAGTACCTTCCCAGAAAGGAAGCTCACTACCTATCAAACCTTTGTTGGACAGTAGAGCATATTTGCCGTATTTGTTTAAATAGTTCCCCAGTTTATCTTTGAAAAAAAATCTCTAGATTGCCTTAAATTTTGTGGAATTGAATATAATAAACTTTTATCCCTTGTGATTAATTTTGCTGCTTTTTGTTTAGAAAAAAGTGGGCAAAAAAATAATGAATAGACAATTAACAAGGATAAGAAGTATAAATGCCCAATAAATATAGGTGAGAATGTTCAACCCTGTAGTAATCAAAGGAATTCAAATTAAAATTATGGGTTTTTGTATATAAAATTAGAAAAGACAGAAATAGATAATATTGATTACTAGCTAAGATGTGGTATGAATTCATTCATACACTGCAGATGGGAATGTAAATTATTACAATAATTTGGTAAGAACATAAAAATAATTCATATCTTTAAATTTAGTAATACCACATCTAGGAATCTATTCTAAGGAAATAATCAGAAATGTAGTAAAATTCTTATATAGCAAAACAGAAAAATCATTGACAAATTAATGTCCCAAAATGTACAGAATAAAATAAATAGGTAGATTATGCCTCATATATCCATAGAAGAAATGATATATTCTGCAATCACTGAAAATTATGTGTTGAATAATATTTGTTGATATGGGGAAAGGCTGATGTATGACGTATATGAGGAAAGTACATCACAAAGGAATGTATATTTATATAAATAAATATCATTATATGATATATAGATATATATAGATATATATTTATATTATATATAGATTCCTATTTGTATTTACCTATGTATCTATTCATCTATTTCTATGTTGTTCAATATAGTAGCCACTAGCCTCGTGTGGCTGTTGAGCACTTGAAATAATTAGATCGAGGAAATGAATTTTTAATTTAATTTTAACTAATTGAAATTTAAGTTAATAAAAACATTCTCAATCCAGTTATGAGAAAACTTTAAAGTATATTTGGGACAACTTGGAGGTTTTGATCTACTTTTTTAACTTTATATTTTATGAACTCTAAATACAGTTTAAGTACTTTTTAATGAGAATTTAGCATCTGAATTGAGATAACCTATAACTGTAAAATATATACCAGATTTTGAAGGCTTAGTTAAAAAAGTAAAGTAGCTCATTAATAAGTTTTTTATATTAGTTACAATTTGAAATAATGGATCTCTTGGATTAAATAAAATATTTTATTAAAATTAATTTTACCTTTTAAAAAATGTGACTACTAGAAAATGTGAGTTCTAGAAATGCAATTGGAGTTACAATTGCATTTCTATTGGGCAGCACTGATTTAGAGCATGAAAAAAACACTGTGAATGTTAAGTGATTATCTCTAGGATGGGGTTTCTGAGTGAACTTTGTTTTCCTTAACGTGAACTGTATTTTTGAAATTTTCTATAGTGGACACATTACCTGTATAACCAGAAAAATATCATTTACAAAAGACAATACACAGTCATCTTTAGCAGAAAGAAATAATGAAAATATTCCCAATGTGCCTTTGGTGACATTCATAGTACAAATATTCTTTTCAGGAATAAGAGTCTCTAGGATATTGAGGCAATAACATTTCATCAAGCAGTGCCTAAAATTAGAGGGAACTCAGTCAGTCTGCTTCTACATGTGGGAATTTGAGAACATTTGTTAATATTTCAAATGTAATTATTCAACACATTTTGTGAGAACTCTTTCCTTCAGCCATGAATAATTTGTTACTATCAATCTGAATTCTGGTTCTGAGTTACTGTTTTCTTATTCCTGGGGGATTTTATAGTTAGATTTTGAAATGATAAACTATCTTTGGAAACTATGTAGAGGACTCATTTCCAATTAGCCCTATTCTGTGGAGAAATCATAATTTGACCTGAGGAAGAGAATTTGCTATTTTCATTGACTTTTTTTCTGTTCCATTTGTGCATTATCTTTGAGGACAGTTCTCCATCTGAAAACTACTGAAATGGAATGATTCCGTTGAGTTAGTTAAATGATCACTCCCTGTCATCAATTTTTTATTCCAGACCATGGCTCACAATCTGAGGGTCTGCAGGGATTTCAGCAATTAGGCCTAAACTATTTGTGACTTTCTTCCTACCTGTGATCCAGCCCTAGCTCTAAGTAATCCCCAAAGTGGAAAACATGGACTACTATGTACTAGCATTGACTTCTCATGGGTGGGTATTGGTATTTCTATCTTTCTTTAAAGACAAGGAGCTGGGTTTCAAAGAGGTTAAATTTCTGATAAATGGAAGAACTGGGGTCTACTCACATCTCCCAAATTCCAACACCAGTATTCTTGTTCCCCTGGAAGTGGCTCAGTAAATAAAATGTTATAATAGAAATATTTTCTGTCCTATTTTGGGAAATGAAGGATACTCTAGATCAATATAGTGGATGATCACACTTATTTATCACTTCTTTCTGATATAACTTCACAAGAATAAAAGAGAGTAATAAAAAATATTAATGTACAAAGACAAAGAAAATTGGAGAAGATACAGCTATGAATAAGAACTAGCAACACCTTTTTCAAAAACATAGAAACCAGGTGAGAGTAGCAACTCTTTAGCAGAGTAGAAAAAACTACAAACTATGGGCATCAGAGAGAGATGCTTCAAAGAAATAATCTTATAATCCTGGAAAAGATCAGGATTTAAAGCAGCAGGCACAGCCAAAGATACGGATGAGGCATGAGGTAGAGAACAGGAGACTGGAATCTTTCATGCAAAATGATTGTAGTCTTAGGTTCTCCACTCTCCAGCTAGTTTGCAAGCTGCTCCTTCACACAGAGTTTCCAATCAGCTATTTGCTACCAATCTCTTATATAAAAATGGACAGGGAAGGATCCCTGGACATCTGAGGACAGTTTCCAATATGAGAAAGACCCAAACAAACAGAAAAAGCAACATGGAGATAATGGAAAATATATAAAGAGCCAAGGAAATCTCTGAAAAAGTAGAACAAAATGGGAAGCAGAGAAGAGAAAATAGAGGATAGGAAATTTGGGAAGGGCAATCCAGAAGAGTCAACCTTTAACCAATAAAGGAGAGGAAATTATCAAAGAGATAACAAAAGAAAATTTCCTAGAACTGAAGAACATTAGTTTCCAGATTGAAGTTTCTCCATGTGTCCATCTCAGTTAATGAAAAAAGATCTACACTAAGTTAGATCTTTACGAATTTTAGAATACCAGAGATAAAGGAAAGATCCTATACACTTGTGGGAGGTGGGAAAGGAGAGGGAAGGGCACTTCACATACAAAGAAATGGGAATTAAGACAGCATTAGACATCTCAAATCAACACTAGTAGCTAGAATGCCATGAGGCAGTGCTATCAAAATCTGCAGGCAGCTGATGCTCAACATAGAATTTTAGAGCTAGATAAACCCTCAATCAAATATGAGAGCAAAATAAAGAAATTTTGGGGGCATATGAAGGACTAAAAATTATCCCTCTAATGTAGTGTTTCTTAAGGATGTTACTGGAGTATATGCTTTATCAAAATGAGCGAGTAAAATAATAAAGAGGAAGGCATGAGACCAAGTAACAGAGACTCCAACAAGGAAAGCAGAATTAAGAATCTATACCAGAGCAGAAGAATGGGGTACTCTGGGAAAGAAATCTTCCAGGGAAAGGGAAAGAAAATGCTAAGTATCTGATAAATTTGAGTATTTGGAAAATAAAATTGATAGTTGTTTGACAGATCTAAAACTCCAAGATAAAACAGAAGTTGAATAAAACAGAATACATTCCCACTCCCCTCTTGGCTCAATACTAAGCAATATTTTCATAGTCATAAAATAGCAATCTTAACCTGATTTGACAAAAGCTTGCAGCAGAACTATATCAAGAAGGTGAAAATGGATAACTATGTCAAGTAAACTGTTCAATAGTCATCAATTGAAATGGGAAGTCAATAGATAATATCTAAAATTAATATGCCAAGAAATTTCAGTATTAGCATGTTATTTAGAAACAGGGAGGTTAAAAATTAGGAGAAGATATTTTAAAATTTCTTTAAATTTAAAATATGCTGCCTTTGGGAAATGAGGCTGTGTAAGAAACAGGAGGTAATGGATGTCTTTTAATATAAACCTTTTAGTATTATTTGTTTTTTTTTAAAAGAAACTCTGAGCAAGTAATACTTTCATAGAAATATAAATTGAAAAGAGCATAAGGGTCCCCTGAAGAGCTTGTTAAAAATGCATCTTCTTGGGGGTAATATGGGGCATATGGAGATGTAGGATTTAGTTTGTTCCCTAGGGCATCTAGTACATAGCCAGGAACTGTCTGGAACAACTGTTTGGGGGACTTTCATGTTCAGACACATTATACACCAGCCAGGAACAAATGGAAGGACCAAGACTGATAAAACACAGCACAGAACTGTAAGTAAATTCTTGCACACTATGGAGACTGGTGCCTCCCCCACCCTAAACACACACACACACACACACACACACACACACACACACACACACACACACACACACACACACACACACACTGGGTCTCTCCCTGGTGGGAGACAGAAGCCCTCTCTACTAGAAGCAAGGGAAGGAGAGCTCAACCAAGTTCCAGCTGTGGATTTGATTAACAAATTCAGACTGCCGAATACCAGCTCCAAGCACAGAAAAATCTACAACCCTATCAAAGAGAAACTGAAGATCTATATTAGCCCCACCCCCACTAGGGAGGAGGCAGGGCTGATGAGAAAAAACAAAAACAGAGGTTTCTGGAGATGGCTGAGCTCAGAATACTGGAAAAGAGCTGTGCACCAAGAAAAGGGGCACACAGAGCTGGGTACCAACTCTGACTCTGATTGGTAAACCAAAACAACTGCACACAAAAAAAGAGCATTCTAAAAAATTTCCATATAGGTAGGGCAAGAATCAGAAAAGGCCACATTCTTTTAATCCAATCCTGTGGGTGTGGACCTGCTGTAGGTGGGACCTTTTGGTTAGGTTATTTCAACTGAGATGTGACCCACCCCATACAAGTTGGGCCTTAATCCTTTTACTGGAGTCCTTTGTGGGAGGATAAAAGACAGAAAAAGCCCCCAGAAAAGCTGAGAGACAATGAAAGACCCACAGAAGCTGAGAGAGTCATGAAGCCAAAATCTGAACACAACAAAACCCGGAAGAGAAGGGCCAGCAGACATCAGCCATGACCCTTCCTATGTGACAGAGGTGTCCCAGATGCTGGCAGCCTTTCTTCAGAGGTGGTAACTTCCTGTTTATGTCTTAATTTGGACATTTTCTCGGCCTTAGAACTATAAATTGTAAGTTAATAAATCCTCATTGTAAAAGCCAACCCTTTTCTGGTATATTGCATTCTGGCAGCTTTAGCAAACTAAAACAGATACCATCTATAAGCCTATGGAATATCAGACAACAGAACAAGATCATCAGCACTGAGGCTGTGGAATGTGGTCCATTTATCGCTGCAAATGTATTCACTTGACAGAAATTCTGCTGGTCTGGGATGGAGAATCTCATGCAGCAGTTGCAGAGGGAGCTGAAGCACAGCAACACAGTACAAGAGACCCAGTGCAGATCTCGCAAGAGTTGCCAGAACAATGAGGTAGCTGTCTGTTGAGCTATGGGTGAACAGAAAACATCCACAGCCCCCTGAAGAGTTTCAGAAAGTAGCTGAAGATGCCAAAGAAAGTAAAAAATTTTTGATCACAGAATTTGTGAGCTGAAGGAATCTTATGGAAGATTTGCCTGATCCCCTCCTTTTATTGATAATGTTGATGAAGAAGAATATATTAGCTAACACTTTTGAGTATCTTCCATACGCTGGGATTGTGCTAAGTAGTACATTATCTAACCCAATGAGCTGGGTACAATTTGTTTTCCCATTTTATAGATGAAGAAATCAAGGCCCAGGGAGGTGGTGATTCATTCCAGGTGGCACATCTAGTTAGGAGTAGAGCTAGGACTAGGATTCAAGCACCTGATGCCAAATCCTGACTAATTTTCTCTGTATCTTATAGCCGATTTCTCTTTCCATGGAATGTGTGAAAAGAATAGTCTCTGAAAGAACCAGGAAAATCCAAGTTTAAATCCTACATTACCTTCTCTGAGTCCTGGATCTCTCATTTATAAAATGGAGAAGACAGATATGTCTTACTTTCCTAAATAAAACAAATAGCATGCAAAGGGTTGGCTTAATAACAGAACTTCACTGGCTCACGGTTTCAGAGGCTAGAAGGCTTGCTTCCTCCCAGAGTCAGTGTCTTCTGGCCGGCTGGCGGTCTTTGGGGTTCCCCTGCTTTTCTGTCACATGGCGATGCACATGGCAGTGTCTTCTTTCTCCTCCGGGTTCTGTTGACTTCTGGCTTCATCCTGTGGCTTTCTGTGTATCTGAATTTCATTCTGTTTATAAAAGGCTCCAGTAATCTGGATTGAAGCCCAAACTGATTTAGTTGGCCACACTTAAAAATAACATCTTCAAAAGGTTCTATTTACAATGGATTTATACCCACAGGAATGGATTAAGATTAAGAACATGTTTTTCTGAGGTACATATCTCAATCCTCAACAATGTATGACTTTTGCTTTTTTTGTCAGCATTAAATAAAATAATGTAGTGCCTACCACAGCATCCAGCATAAAGTAAGAACTTAAATTTATATTTCTCTTTTTCTTCCCCTGCAACCTGTTGCCTTTGTGTGGAAATGGTGTCTATTTGATTGGGCTTTTCAGTATCTGTGCTTTTGGATTGTAATCACTATGTTATAATTATCTTCCAAATGGAATATATCCTCACACACATGAGGATACACATAATGAAACTTTTGGAGAACAAAAAGAGTAGAATACAAGAAATAATTCCAATAATTTTAAGAAGCTCCAAAATGGCTCCTTTGCCTGAGTTCCTAATATAATTTAGTGGTATTTAGCTGTTATTCAGCTGCACATAGCAATCACCTGGAGCTTTAAAAAATGCCGTGTCTAGGCCACGCCACACCAATTCAATCAGCATTCCTAGAGGTGAGGCTCAGACACCAATAGTTAAAATATTTCTCAGGTGATTACCACATACTGTTAAATGTGAGACTCATTGAACTACACTGGAGAAGAGGTCTTCAAGGTGCAGTCCCCAGATCAGCAGAATTACCCTTACCCGGGACCTTACTAGAAATGCAAATTCTCAGGACCCAGCCCAGATCTTAATCAGATGTCTGAGGGTTGGACCTAGCAATCTGTGTTTTAACAAGCCCTGAAGGTGATTCTGGTGCACAAACTTAAAAATTCCTGGGTTTTAGTTTGCTAAAGGTGACAAAATGCAATATACCAGAAATAGGTTGGCTTTTACAATGGGGACTCATCATTATGAGGCCGTGAAAACATCCAAATCAAGGCATCATCAAGAAGATACCTGGACTCCTCAGTCAGGTGGTAAGGCACATGGCAGCATCTGCAGGTCCCTTCTCTTCTGGGCTTCATTGCTTTCAGTTTCTCGCTTCAGTGGCTTCCTCTCAGCTTCTGTGTCCTCCTCTCTATGTCTGTCTCTGAATTTCATCCTCTTATGAAGGACTCCATTAAGAGGATTAAGACCCACCTGGGGAACACCTCAGCTGAAATAACCTGATTAAAAGGTCCTGCCCACAATAGGTCTACACCTACAGGAACAGATTAGCTTTAAGAACATGATCTTTTGGGGTCCATAAAGCCTCCAAACCATCACACCCTGCTCTAGACATCCAGCCCTCTAACTTATCCTCTATCAAATGAATCAATTACTACTTTCTACTGATATTATCTTTTAGACATTTCCCTTATATATCTACTCATCTCGATCCTGGTCACCACCATCTTTCTTACCTATTACCCTGAGATTAGCCCTTTCCATTCTAATTCTCTCTTCCATCAGCAGTCAGTGCCAGCTATCTATGATAAAGTTTAAGCATGTACTTTCCCTGTTCTCAGGGGTACCCTAGTGCCTATAGAATAGAATCTAAGTGCCTTAGCATGATGCACAAGCCCTCTATGGCTGGTCCCTTCTAATTTTTCTACCTTCATCTCCCATCACTCTTTGACTCAGTTTAGTAATAAGGAATCCATATATCATTCCCCCTTCCCCATGGACACAATGAGTTTATGTTTTGAACAGAAACCTATTCTAAAGACAGAGTCAGTAGAGTCTTCCTTCTTTCTGGATGGCCTAACCCATTTTTGCCTGACTTAATTGCATTCAATCATTTTGATTCAAAACAAAGAACCTCCTTGAAGATATCTTTTCTCCATCCCTGGTCTGGGCTAAGGAGCCCTTCTCCATATTCTCATAGTGCTTTCTGCACACCTTCACCTTAGCACTAGCACATTAAGTTGAAATTATCTCTTTCTGGATCAATCTTCCTAGATGAACTATGCGTTTAAGGCAAATACCACATTTTTTGTATCTCCATATTTTCTGCCTCTAGCACAAAGCTTGCTACATAGTAAGTGCTCCATATACAATACCAACCTGAACTAAAAATGTAAAAATGCACCCACTTATTTGCAGAGCTTCCAGCAAATGAATTCTAAGTCAGCAGTTCTCATATTTAGATGTGCATACAAATCACCTGGAGATCTTGTTAAAATGCAGATACTATTCCAGTAGATTTGGGGTGGAGCCCAGAGATTCTGCATTTCTAACAGGTTCCCAGTTGATGCCTATATTGGTGGTTTGTGGGTCACCAACTACCCCTTGTGTAGCTAGGGATGTGGCCATCCAAAGCCATGAAAGAACAGGGCAGTTTGTAGATCAATTTATGTCATGCTAAGAAAAAGTTTTTTACTTTGTGGAAGTTCTAGTAATGAGAGGATAAAAGATGATCTGTGCGATTGTATAAAAATGTAGCTTATGAGGGGTGACAATGTGATTGGGAAAGCCATATGGACCACATTCCCCTTTCTCTAGTTTATGGATGGATGAGTAGAAAAATGGGGGAAGGAAAACAAAACAAAACAAAACAAAAGCCACCCAGTGTTCTTTTTTCTTTAATTGCTTTTTCCCTGTAATTTTTATTATTATTTGTGTGTGTGTGGTAATGAAAATGTCAAAATTAATTTTGTTGATGAATGCACAACTATAAAATGGTACTGTAAACAATTGAATATATGCTTTGTTTTGTATGACTGCATGGTATGTGAACATATCTCAATAAAATGAATTTTAAAAAAGAAAGATGATCTGTTCTGTTTACTAGTCTATTCCCATAATGTCCATCTTCCTGGAGTCTTACATATTCTTTAGAAAGAGATTATGAACAGTCCTCTTGTGAGCTAGGCCTCTGCAGAACTGTTTTCCCCATCCCAGGAGGTGAGAAATTCCTTATCAGTGGCATTTGAACAGAAGACAACTTCTAGCTGTTGTGGGACTTTTTCCCAACAGAGAATCCAAATTCAGTTTGGAAAGTATAAGCTGGGAAAAACAAGGCGGGGAGAGTAATAGGATATTGCCCAGGCTCAGCAAGAGAGGGCTCATTCATTCATCCCTTCCTGTGTGAAGATAAGTAGTGGTTAAGCCCCTATTAAATTTCTGGGGGCAGAGAAGACATTTAGTCAAAAGAATGTTCCAGGATTCTAGGGCTGAATCTCTGACATTCTTGGTGTAGGAGAGGTGCTTTGAAAGTAGAGACAGTTCACTCCAGAGAGATGGAAAGAGGTTCCAATTTATAGAGAGTGACGAGAGCTGTAAAATTCCCAACCGTAACTATTCAAATTCTCGCCTTTACTGCCCACATTCAGATAAAAGATTTAGGAATCATATTTAAAATGTCAAATGAAATTTTCCAGAGATATCACAGGATTCTTAGTCATCTGTAATTCTGACCAGCTGTTCCAAAGTGCATAGTTTGTCACGTAAGGCTGCAGTGCTCAGCCATGCCTCACTCTTGCACAGAACCTCTGGAAAAATGGATGTTCAATGCCTGTTGCTATATAACTCCTTTGTGAGGGCATGCAATTTGGCTTGTAGATCATCCCTTATTCAATAGTTTGGCTGCTTAACATTTTAACATGATGGAAATGTGGAATGGTGCAAAATGGTTCAAGTTTTCTTTTTTCTTTTTTAAGATTTTTTTAAGAGACTCTTCAGCCATTCACTACAATTTCTGTAGAGGTGGTGGCCTCAACCTCTACTAATACTCAGATTTCCAATCCATACATGCTGGCCTCCTTACAAGCCCTGCTCACATACCACCAGTTCCCCCACTAGAGTCAGTGCACAAACACACAGCTGTTGCTCACTTTTGTTTCCTTATCATTACTCTTGCCAGTCCCCCTCCTCTCTACAAAGCCAAACCATATTTATTCTCCTAGGTGAGTTTGTTCATTCATTCATCAACTCTTTACTGAGTGCCTTTTAAGTGCCAATGCCATCTTGGGGGTTGGGGGTACAGTAATGAACATGATGGAGTTGTTCACTTCAGTACATCTTGAGGTTATAGACAAGTAAATGGGCCATTATAATCCTCCCCAGTGAGCACCAGAAGGATGTATCCAGGTATTAGGAGAATACACAGAAGAACAGTGGTTACCTTGCCCAGTTTGGAGAAGTTTATGAAAGGTGTTCCCAAGCAGGTGCAAGTCAGTGTGAAAGGATGAAAGGAGATGGGGAGGGGAGAGGTTCCTTGCAGGGGGAAGAGAATAGACTGGTAAAGTGAGGTGAGCCAAGGTCAGATTAGACGGGGTCTGTAAAGCATATAAGGGGCTTGTACTGATACCTTAAAGGAACTACAAGGAGACAGTTAAAGAGCTTTAAGTCAGGACTTGATATGAATCCTATCTTTTTCCTTGAAGTCTTCTTGATTTACTTAAATCCCAAGTGATTTCATCCTTCTCTGATTTCCAGAGCAATTACTGGCTATACTTAATGGCCTTACTTTGAATCCATGCACTGTATTTTTATCATCCTGTGGTCATTCTCTGCTATTCGTTCTCAATTTTTTTGTGCCTACAGCATACATTTTAAGCCTGAATGTCCAAAATACATAATAGATTTATTTAAAATGGCTGTATGTATAGTGTAATTGCTCTTCCAGTGAAACAATGTCATTTAATGTTATCCCTCTTACCTCTTATTTGCATCAAATTGTGCCAGGCTCTATACAACTGCACATTTCCCACTCAGACATCCTCAAAAGTGAATGCTTTTGCAAATAGGGAACACTCAGTGGTAACATAATTTAATTTTATACATCGACAAATTTATGTGGCACTTTGGTGAAGGGGATTAGTTTCCCTGGTGCTCAATGTCCGAGAAGCACCATTATTCTATAATGTTACCTTACTCTAGAGACCTCAAATTGATCACAAACTCATCCAGGGCAGGGACAGTTATATATTTTTAAAAATTCTTTGCAATTTCTAACATGGTTCTAGATGTAACATAAGGATTTACTTGAATTTTGCATTTAATTTTTTCATAATTGACTCATTTTAAAATTATGAAATATTTCAGGCATCCAATAATGTGCAAAGAAAAATGTTACAAAAACCTGTATTTCCAACACCCAACTTAAGAAATAAAACATTACAATGGCAATTGGATCCCCATTTTACCTCTCCCCACTGAAAGATAACCACTGTCATGAGTTTGATGTATATCATCCCCATATATGCCTTTATACTTTTACTACAGTGTGGGTATTCATAAACAATATGCAGTATTGTTTCTCAGGTTTTAAAATGTATAAATGATATCATAATGTATCTTTTTACAACTCATTTTGGTTCAATATTATGTTTGAAATTTTTCCATAATTATAGATGAGGTTTAGCAATTTAACTGCTGTATCATATTTCATTGTATGAATATACCACGTTTAGGACATGTAGGTTGTTTTCAACTTTTCCTAAAATACCCAAGTCTGCAATAAACGTGTTTGTACTTAGTTCCTCATGTACATGTATGAGAGCTTCTAAAAGATATAAAGATTTAGAGGTGGCATTGCTGGATTGTAGGATAGGCATCATCAGCCTAACTACTTGCTGTTCGAGTTTTTTGTACCAGTTTACGGTCCCCTCAGTGAGGGTGAGAGTTCCTTGACTTCACATTCTTGATAACCCATTTTACTTTCAGATTTAGAGACTTGATATATTCAAGAATTTATTTTCATACACACACAAACACATGCACACGCACCCATAAGCACTAGTGTTCTTAGGGAAAAACAAAACTTTATTAAATGAATAGAGTTTACTTTAGAACTTCCAGAAAGCAATAAATGGTTACTTTAAAATTTTTGACAACATAGCATTAATTGATTTGGTTATTTTTAAATTATTCAAACAACAGTAATGTTAGGGAAATTATGTTGGAAAAGAGCAAAATTGCCTATACTATTACCCAACTGAGTCACTTTCTTTTTTATACACTTTATACTCATTGACATGGTAATTTTTTGTTGCCTTACCCAAATTGAATATTTTTTTTATTTTTTTTATTCAGTTTTATTGAGATGTATTTACATATCATACAGTCATCCATGGTGTACAATCAACTGTTTGCAGTACCATCATATAGTTGTGCATTCATCACCCCAATCTATTTTTTGAACATTTTCCTTATGCCAGAAAAAGCAAGAATAAGAATAAAAAATAAAAGTAAAAAAGGGCACCCAAATCATCCCCTCTCCCACCCTATTTTTCACCCAGTTTCTGTCCCCATTTTTCCACTCAATCATCCATACACTGGATAAAGGAAGTGTGATACACAAGGCTTTCACAATCACACTATCACCCCCTGTAAGCTACATTGTTATACAACCGCCTTCAAGAGTCAAGGCTACCACTGGGTTGTGGTTTGATAGCTGCAGGTATTTACTTCTAGCTATTCCAGTGCATTAAAACCTAAAAAAGGGTTATCTATATAGTGTGTAAGAATGCCCACATCTCTTGGCTCCATTTGAAATCTCTCAGTCACTGAAACTTTATTTTGGTTGCATTTCACATCCCCCTTTTGGTCAAGAAGATGTCCTCAATCCCATGATGTTGGGTCCAGATTCATCCTCGGGAGTCATATCCTGTGTTACCAGGAGACTTACACCCCTGGGAGTCAGGTCCCACGTAGGGGGAAGGGCAGTCAGTTCACCTGCCGAGTTGGCTTAGCTAGAGAGAGAGGGCCACATCTGAGCAACACAGAGGCATTCGGGAAGATTCTCAGGCACAACTACAAGCAGGTTTAGTCTCTCTTTTGCAGTAATGAGCTTCATAAGGGCAAGTCCCAAGATAGAGGGCTCAGCATACCAAACCGCCAATCTTCAGTGTTTGTGAGAATATCAGCATCAGTCCAGGTGAGCATGTCCAATGCCTCCGCATCTTCCCCCAAATCCTGCATATATATTTTTATTCTTTGCCCAAATTACTATTTCACAATAACCTATTAAACCTACCAGGTCTCACTTCCTATTCAACCAAATTGAATAATTTTTAAAACAAATCCATGTCGGCTTATTTTACATTTTCTATATAATTTCCAAATACGTTTAGTCCTGTACTGGTGTTTTAATTGGTCTGAGTTACACTACAGTTAAATAAAAATGAACAGAAAAAGCTTCCAGATCAGACTTGCTTTTATTTTAGAAATTGTCGCGTGTTACATTGTAATTCCCAAGAACAGTTCTCATCATATAAAGTTTTAAGTCTTTTCCACAATTTTTTTTTTGCAGCAAAAATGTCCAAACAAAGCAAACTATGCCACAACTTACAACAAATAATCACAGCACAAAATAGCAGTTCCTAAAACCAGCCTCTTTTCACTTTTTCCTTCTCACTAATTCCAAGTAAATGTCCAAGTACAGAGAAAGCTTTGACTATGTGGGGTAACAGCCTGACAGGTGGTTTTTACAAGGCAATCAGGGCAAGACACAAGCATTAGGGTCCCTACCAGAACTGAAGAAATGGGTTTCTAGTTCTATGAATAGACAAAAGACATTCCTAGGAAATTTTAGTTCTAGAGGATTTTTACACAATAGTCCAATTTTATATAGATGTGTCATAAAAATTATGGCAAAAATCTTGTTTATGCAGTTACCTCACCAAAATTGATGCCTGAACTGTACAGAGCTGTCAGAGAAAAGGTTCAGTTAACTCTTCAAGGCTGATTGTCCTGATTCCCTGGAGAAATCAAGTCATTCCTATCTGCTCTATGAAGTCTTCACTCAGACAAATCTCTCCCTCTGATTTGAGAGAGAAAACCAATTTGGTATATTATTACCCAGTTGTTTTGGTGATAAATTCCTGCCACTTACCACTCCACTGCTGGTAGATAATTAACACTTTCTGGCTAGAACCACATGGAATTACAAATGCCCATGGAGCTATCTTCCTTTCTGCTGTGTTCATCTTTTGTCCTCACCATCTGCAAAGCAAAAAATATATACACATATATATAAACACACACACTTTGCTCTTAATGTCACTGCTTTTATTTAAAATGTTTCCTCTAGAGCCTACTTCTTTATGTACCACTTATGAAACAAATACAATTCTGCTTTCCTTTACTCCTGGAAGTTTTCACCATTTTTCAATAGTCAAAACAAAAGTCTAATTCAGGGTGATGTGATAATTAGATATAAACAACATGTAGGTAGAACTATAGCTACACCTCTTCCTGGGGAAACATTGGTACATTCGGGAGCTGCAGGCCCACGCTCAGCTGGTCTCCCTGAATTGGGGCTAGAAGGGATCTGCATGGGCAAAGTCAGGGCTCTGTCCAGAACCCTCTGGTCTCTTTTTAGCGTTAATTTCTAGGTTGCCCCCTTCCCCTGACCACCATGTGAGCTTTAGCTTCCAACAGCCAATATCTACTATTCTTCGGAGGACTACTACGAAGCTAAAAGGAGTGCTGGGAGTTTACACCCCTCCCTAGGACAGCCCTTGAGTGATGAATGGATGATGTGGATGTAAGAAAGCCCAACTTCTCTGCCTCAGGTCAGGGCATCTCTGAGGCATAACTTACACCCTGAGTTCCCCTAAAGGACCAGGCTGAAGTTGACCGATATGAACCCCCTGTCTGGCTTCCACCCCTTCCCTGTTTTGCTTTCTCCATTCCCTTAGTGGTTCTTCTGGAAGTACCTCCTCAGTTACAGGCACATAAATCCTCATCTTAGGGTCTGCTTCAGGTGAACCAGGCCTGAAACTGGCTCTCAGAGATGGCCAGCTTAGTTGTCTTCGCTTTTGCCTATAATACCCCTTCCACAATACACAAAAACATGTATTTTTGGCATATTTCAAAGTTAACATCTATTTTTTTTTCATCATGAGTTTAAGTAGTGGAAAATGTAATTTGTGACACATTGTAAAATAAAATTTATTGTTTCACTTTTAATCTACCCAATGGAATCTATATGGCATAGTGATTCAATCCCACCATTAACCTAACTTTTAAACATATGCGATCATGCTCATGTTTAAAAGTCTGTTGTATAGTGTTCATTTCTTTCCTTAACCTTGTATTTTCCTTCCACTTCTCCCATAGAATTTCATTCTTACTGTAATATACATATATGCTTCAAAATCTTTTATTCTTTGCTTAATCATAATTCTCTGCAAGAAAAATGTTTATAAATTGAAAATTATGTTTTTAAAATTTTCTATGACTATACATTTCAGTGTTTTGAAATGTTTTCTAGATAAGTAACCATCAGAATGTATTAAAACAGCATAGATATTTAAATTTTGGTAATTCAATAAGCACAAAAAATAAATATATTCTTAATGATATTGATAGTTTTTCCCTAATACTTTTACTTATTTATTGTTAGAGTAATGTAAAGCTTAATATCAATTCTATTCTATTTTTAATACTTATTGTTATAAATTTAAGTATTGAGAAATATTGTTTATATATAGATGGGTTTGAACAAGTTTATGATAACAATGTCAAACAATTATTTGGATTTTTTCTGAGCTATGTCCCAAAAATCACCTAGAAACTTCCAAAAGATTTTACAAAAGAATCTCTCACCCAGTCATTAGAATTACTCACTTCCTCATTTCTTGGAAATGTACTATAAAAAGCTTTGCCAAAACTTACATTAATTATACTAGTTACTCTTTTACTTAGAGGCACGTTGTTTATCTTGAAAAACTAAAAAAATGGTTAGAAAAGTTGAATAGAGCTCAACGCACACTTGTGCTAGTACTGTATTTTTGATAAAATAATTATCATCTGTTCTATATGTTTTTTCTTCAAAAATCTGAAGCTTTGATTTAGCTCATTCTGTTTGTGGAAAATACCCCCCATAAAGCCTAACTGGCAGAATTAGTTCTTATCGTAAAGATGATCAACTCTTCTCCCTTAGAAAGAGTCTGATTTCATTTTTCAGTTGAAATAAACATGTTATTATGGGGTCTTGCACTAACATCTTAAGATTCTACTCCAAGAGAGGTAAATGGTTAAGGCCCTTGCCACGAGTTTTTTTGGCCTCATGAAACAATGCTTGCTCTCCATAGATATTTCTCTAATAATCTCTTTACTTTGTTCTAATGGAATTCTCACTCAGGAGAGATGTGTTTTTTGATAAAACTTGGAGATGGCACAGGCCAGATTACTAAATGAATTTTTTTTTTTTAACTAGAGCCAGAGAACAAGAAGGCAACAATAATTTTATTTTTCTTTGGGACTCTGGTGGCTCCGGGCCGACATGTCCCTGAGGACTTCTTATGCTTCTGCTCCAGCACCTGGGCCATGTAGTTCTCCCACTGCTTCTGGATCCAGAAGTCAGACATGTGATTCCTGAAGATCTGTTTCAGCTGGCTGACAACTTGCTGCAACTCCTTAATCTCATTCTCTTTGCCATTAAGAATATCTTCTTGCTTTATAATGTGAGACTCAATTTCATTGCACTTGGAGATGAGCTGGTTCTTCTTGCAGGACTCCTGCAGGACTTTGCTCTTGACACTGGAGATTGCTTTCTCAAAGGCCGGCTTCTCCTTCTCCAGCTGTCTGGTCAGCACCTCTGCTTCTCCGAGTGCAAACTGCAACTTCTCCTCTTCCTTGGCCAGGAGGACCTTGGTCTTGGCATGGGCAGCTTTCTCTTCCACCAGCATTCTTCACTACCTGGAACTCTTCTTTAATGACAAAATTTTCATCCTGGAGAGCCATCACATTCCTCAGCCGGTGGATCAGTTTCTCCTGAGATGCAATCATGTCCTGAAGTTGATCGAAGGCAAGACAGACCGATCTTGACCTCCTCTGCGACCACCCAAGGGGTGTCGCCATCTTTCGCCCCTGCCAGCTCATTGGAAATGCAGATTACTAAATGAAATTTGTCATCACTTCCACCACCTTCACTTTATAAATATCCAAATTCAGAACATCCCATTATGTGCTCAAATACCCCATTCCTAGCACCAAACCTCTTCTTTAACAGAAATATGTACAAGACGGTAAAGACTTGAAGCCTTACCTGGGTTTATGGCGCTTTGATTAAAGGAGGCCTACAGATCCAATATTTTAAAAATGACTCCTTGTTTGACAACAGACCCTTATTCTTCCCTGGCAAAGCAACATGGTAAGATTCAGAATGGCTGAGAGAAATGCCATTTTTGTATGACATGGGGGACATTTGTAAAAGTGGATGTGGGATTCCTTAGACACAAACATATTTTCAGGTAGATAGAGTCATTTGAAGGCTAGATTTTAAAAATGCATACCTTGGAAAGTCTTTGTGTGTCCCCAGAGATACGCATACCATGGTATGAAAAACAATGGCCTCATACAAGGTCCTCATTACACAAATAAGAAAGTAAGGACCAGAGCAATGAAGTGACTTCCCAAGATCACAAAGCTAGTGAGAGAACCAAAATCGGCTCCTAGGTCCCCTCATTCCCTGGCTGGTATTCTTTCCACCATGGTCATCAGCTCTGATATTATTTGTCATCACCACTATCATCATCATCATCATTGTCCTCCTCCCCCTCATTTTAAATAATAGCATGTCTTTGCTGAGCTTTTACATTATGCCAAGTGCTGTTTGAAGCACTCTGCATTTATTTAATGCTCACATTAGCCTATAATGTAGGTTCTCTTATTATCCCTGTTTTACACATGAGGAAACAGAGATCACATGGCAAGCAAGTGCAGAGATACGATTCAAATCTAGGTCTGGCCCCAGGATTCACTCTTCCCACTACTGTTTCTCAAAATGATTTACATAAAACACTAGCTCTCTAAGATGCTCCCTCATATAAGATTCTGTGACCACATTGGTTTCACTACAGCCCCTCTCTGCAGAATCACAATGAACTTTAGCCCATTAAAGGCACTGAAGAGTCCTGCATAAAGGACACCTGCTTATCAGTGATTTCCAGGGAAATTATTTTTTCCCAACTACGTATTAATATCCAATAAGAACCTCCAATAAGGAAGACTGATTTAGACAAAGTATCGTTAACACAGGGGTTCTCTCTCAAACTCTAGCCTGTGTCAGAATCACCTGGAAGGCCCCAAACCCAGTTTCTGATTCTGTTGGTCTAGGTGGATTTGAGAATCTGCATTCCTAGTGAGTTCCTAGATGATACTGATGTGGCTGTTCCAGGGTCTGCACTTCAAGAAATACTGCACTTGATATTGGAAAAATAAAGACAAAGACATAAGCCCTGGGATGGCATAAAGGGAAAAGGGATCCAGTTATACTTAAAAATACCCACATTAAAACCTTGAAAATGTATATTATAATAAGCAAACAGAAAACCTGTACATTAAGTAGATGCTCAAATGAAAATATCAGAAAAATGGGCAGGAAAAGAGAAAAACCAGTTCTCTCTCAGAAAATAAAAGATGAGCAAAGCAATATAAAGGCTGATCAGTCTACACAGTGGATTTTTATTTTTAATTACCAAATATATTGCCAGGCTTAAGTAAGTCATATAGGGATAATACTAGTTGATTATGTGCCAGGCATAATGTGGACTTTGAGATTTATATGTATCCTCTCCAACCTTTTAACAACTCAGAGATAGATTTTATTATCTTCCTTTCATGGCATAACCTGAAGGTGAACTTGTGCTCCACAAACATAATTATAGATTAAGAATCACTGTGACTTAACAGTATTGGACTAGGGTCTGTGTATATTCTTGGGTAAAATAACTCACATGTCTCTAGCCTCCATTTCTTCATCTATAAAAAAAAATACAGAAAAACTTTGATTTTTAAAGTCACTCCAATTTTCAAATTCTAAGTTTTCAAGATCCCAAGAAAAAAGTCAAACTGGTATTTTCTGATTTGCTGCATGGAGCAGGGTTGGCCAAATATCACCAAACCAAGAGGTTGGCTAGAGCTCTCTGAGAAAAAAAGATTAAAGATATCACCTACTTCTAGATGTATGATACAAAATTACTATAGAAAAATGGAGAAAACTTTTGGGAGGAAAGAAATTATGAAGAATGATAAAGAAGGAAGTTCCCCTCCCCAACCCTGCCCCATTTTCAGCATTTAAATCTCCTTGATTTGCTGCATAATCAAGACTGATTCAATCATTTAAAGCAGTTTTTTCCAAACTTGTATGCACATTGGAATCACCAGGGGAGCTTTAAAAACTACTGAGGCCTGTTTCTCACCCCCAGAGAATGTGATTTAATTGGTGTGGGATGTGGTCTGAACTTTGGAATTTTCAAAAATACCCAGGTGATTCTAATATCAAGACAAGTTGGGAATCACTGATTTATAGGTTTCTTTCCTATGATTACAATATTAATTGTATCCCCTCCTATACCCACCCACCTGTCTCTTATCCACCCCTAATTCCTTCCTCCAGTTGTTGATAAAGCACACTGAATCAGAAGTTGCCAAATCTTGGTCAAGCCCCAGCCAGGCACTAAACCCCTTTGAGCCTCAGTTTCTCTATCTGCATACTAGGGATAGAGACATTAATTCCTGTCACCCACACAGGCTTTTGGAGGGACTCCAATGAGATCGTGTGTATGAAATTACTTTATAAACCATATAGCTCTTTACATAGTTAGCCACATCTGGTACCTGCCACTTGCTCTTACTCAGGCCAGCATCCCTTCCATCTTCCTACTTAAAAATTCATGTATGTTGCTTTCTCAGTTTCACTGCCCAATCATTTTCTCCCACTCACCCAGTCCACAGTCATTTGACTTCACTCCCATTCCCTGATTGTCTTGTCATATTTCCCTCTTAGAAAAGGTCTTCTTGCAACATGGAGCATTCATCTGAGAATGTCTTTATTTTGCCTTCATTTCTGAGGGTTATTTTCACTGGATATAAAATTCTGTGTTCACAGTTCTTTTCTTCCAGCACTATGTAGAAAAAATGATGTTGTTCTGCTGTCGTCTTCTCACTATGGTTTCTGTCTACATTTTTCATATTTTCCCCATTTTCTTCTCTCTTGTTTTTCATCATTTTGCTGATTTTGTTCTGTATCTACGTATCTAGCTATATATACATTTATATCCATATGTAAAGCTATAAATACCTATATCTTTAACTGTGCCTGTATTTTTAACTATCTATATAATTAATAATCATTTTTAGTTAGAGTCCCAGGACTCTGTATTTTAAAATAATTTATGATCTGATCTGGTACACAGCAAGGATTGTGAATAGCTGCCCTAGAACTGACTATAGCTTCCTATGCTCCATCTCCCATTTTCTCCTTAGCTGTAGATCCATAACCATTTCCCTACCTAAGGAGCTGCCCCCAACCTCCATGCAGATCTTGTCCTCTCAGGCCCCATTGAGGCTGGGGCTCAGCTGGGAGCAGGCATCTTGGACCAAGAAAGCCCTAGTTTCTAGGGGAGAAAGCAGAACTTGAATGTTCAAACTCGGGAGGCTTTTTGCACAGTCTCTCCCCACTCCCATTTTCCATAAGGATGAAGGACTCCTTCTGCTTCTTAGAACCCATTGTCCTTGTTCTTGTCCCTCTTACCTGTCAGTTCCCTGGTTCCACACCAATAATTCATACCTTCTTCTACTACTGGTTTTGTCAGCACAACCGACTCCCTTCTTTGCCTTTCTGAAGAGTTTTGCCTGCCTTGCCCCCTGATTTTGGGAACCCCTTGTAGTCTTAGAAGATAAGCCTCTCTTTCACCCCTGTCCTATCATTTCCATCTGAATGAATGAGTTCTTATTGCTCATGTTTTCACCAACAGAAAATTCAAACAAACTAAAGCACTTCAGGGTCTTCAACTCTGTTGTACTCAAGGTTACCTTTTTGTTCTTGTTGTTTATCATTTGCTGGATATGTAATTTCTTCTGAATGTGTCTCTTCCTGGTCTTTTACCATCAGTTCCCCAGTTGAAAGGAGCATGAATAGCTTCTGGATCAAATCAGTAGAGGCTTCAAAACCATCACTGTGATTGCTCTCTAATTCAAAGAAATGCTGTTCACCAAACGGCTCCCTGTTTCCTGACTGTATTCCATACAATTCAGGAGGAAGGCTGACATGACAGAGAAGAGATTAAAAAATATATTAGCCAAGTTGCTTGCAGGATTAAATGTAAATACAACCAGATAGTATAACATGAATCCATTTTATGCATGAATAGGACAGAAGTAGTTTGTGGATGAAATGTGACTCAGGGGCAACATTTTTCATATTCCAAAGGGAAATTAGGCATTTGTCTCCGTGGTTTAGGACTCCAAGCCAATATTTTCATCGCTGAATTTTTATTGAGTACTTAGGACCATATTTTGCAAAATCAAACTTGAAAGAATTCTTTCTGCCAATCTTCATATCAGTTATCTTTTCCAAACGGCAGGTCTTTACAACTTCTCTTTTTCCTGTTTTTCTTCTGATCTAAAATTGTTACATACAACCTTTGATATTAAAAGTTTTCTATTTTGGCAGTAACCAATATTAGAGCGGTTTTATGTAGTTACTAATAAAGGATTTTTTTTTTTTTGTAAAAGCAACAGAAATGTAAATATGTTTCTTCCTAATACAGATCACATTCTATTTGCTATTAACACCAGACCTGTGCTGTCATCACCATTCAGGAGCATTTAAAACACAAACACAGTACCAAGCTTATAAACTAGAATGTCATTCATTTCAAATTATTTTCTCAAGGCCTATTTTCAGTTGTAGTATTACCCAAACTCTGAATTTCTCAACTCACAATACAGTGTCTTCTGTGCTGACATTCTCTGGGTTGGGAGAAGTGACGTTAACACACTTGGGTCGTAGATCTGTGGAGGGATATTTGTTGACGGCACCTGGAAAGAGAGCAAACTGGTGAGTTTAAATTACACGTCCACATTCTATCACCAAAAGTCAGTTCATCTTTTTCTGTGGTTGGAGGTGTTTTCAAGAGAAAGTTAATTTTCTTAGGAACTCAATAAAGTAGGCATCCTCTGACACTGAAATACCTTGTTGTTGGCAAAGTCAATGAGATATAGCAGTAATTGAGTCAAAAGTTCCCGTGCTCTGTATGTCACAGGCTTGATATAGTTCAAGGGCATCTCAGTCTCCTCTTTCATCTGTTTCTCTCCCTCTAAAAGGAAGATCCACCTAGAAGACTCCATGAGCTAGTGAAATTGTCTGCCCTATTTATCTAGGGGTTGGGACAAGGCACCATTGTTTTTGCAAGTGACAAGTCTGATACTGAATATAACTCCTGAATTCCAAGATTCCTGAGGGTTACATGAGCCCTGGGGCTTTATGGGTACCAGAAAATCTACATCACTGTGACTCTATTAAATTTACAGGAGCTGCAGATAACCATTCAATGTGGCTTCTGCCTCATTCCTAATTACCCAGCATAGGCCAGGACTTGTTTGACACTATAAACTCCTAGGTTAGTTACTACATTAATGCCTAAAATTATATGGGCAGAGGCTGGGGCAGCCACCCTCAAAGCCCTACTGTGCAGATACCCTAAAAACCCCCTTCTCGCTGTGTCTGAGACTGCTGTCTGGGGCAGGGGCTATAGAAGAGATTTGTGCCTTGGCTTATAAGAATTCAAATCAGTACCAAGGTTAATTTACAATGACAGGATAAAATAGAATTCCTTGGAGCAGGTGAAGAATGATGGTAGTAAGATATTATTTAAGAGAGAGGTGTACCTCGTTATGGATTTAGGGTTTGAAGAATGATTTACCGGATAAGACCATAGCTCTAGAGTCAGAGTGCATGAGGTTGAGTCTAGAATTTGCCAGCTATTAATTGTGAGCCTTTGAATAGTAATTTATTTAATGTCTCTGAACCTCAGTTTTCTCATCTTTAGAATGGGATACTAAAATTTCCCTTTGAGGCCTGTGCTAAGGATTACGTGATATAACCCAAGTAAAGAATTTATCACAGTGCCTGACATATTGTAAATACTTATAGAGTTAAAAGACACTTTTCACCCATTTGTAGATTTCCTGGCAAAGGTCTTGTCAGTAAGACCTCGGAGTTTTCTCTGTGGGGTTCTCACTGCCTTCTACTCAAGCCTTATATTCCACCACCCTTGACTAAAGTGAGGTTTGTTTTATTATGTCTACTGATGAATTGTACACAGAGACATTAAATGAATTGCAAAAGCAATGGAAGAGAAAAGCTTTAATGACTTACGTCTGATTGAATGGACAAATGGCTTGATAAACTTGGCAATATACTCCAAATCTGGCTTGTGGATTCGGCCAAGCTGGACTAAATGATGATCCAGTGGGTGGCTGGCCAACTCTTCTAATTCCTTGTCATTGTGTATAGGACCAAAGGAGAACACAAATATGGAATAGCCTTGACACTTGGCTCTCAGAGACACATTCTTTAAGAATTCCTTGTCTAAAGGGTTGGTTTCACCAGCAGATATTATGAAGATAACTTTGTTTTTCCTCAGGTTGGGGGTTCCGACAAAGACATTCTCAATTGTCCACTGCAGGGCATGGCCAAGAAAAACATCTCCATTGAGCTGCTGAAGGGAGTCTTGGAGATGATATTTCATTTGGTTTATACTGTTATAAGTAACCAAATCAAACTCCAGGTAGACTGGGCATTCTTCAGTGTTGGGCATATAGCCCAGAGGAGAGTAGCTCAGGACTGCCACTCTATCTCCTAAGGTGGAGGTCAGCGGATCTGGGGCAATGTGAAAGTAGTCAAGCACTGAGGTTATAAAATCTTTCACTTCCTTAAAGTCTTCATTTTTGACTCTTTGGGAAGCATCTATGAGGAAAGCCACATCCATGTAATATTCTTGAAGAGAGGGATTTACAAGTTTATATGTAGGAACTGGTTCTTCTTTTCTGTCATCATTTTCATGTCCTGCAAGAGAATAACTTAAGTCACTTGTTTTAGTAGAAAGAGAAACTCATGACTCCTAACCCAAGGATGGCAAATACACAGCATGGGGTGTTGCCATGCCCCATTTATACTCCCATGGCAGAGCTCACTAATCAATCACAGTACTCGTTCCAAATCCTTCTCACCACAGTGTACTGGGAGCCATTACAATTTGATGGCTATTTTCACATGAGAAGAAACCTATCTGCTACCCCATTGTAGATCTTTGTCAAAGGATTATTCATCCTCCAACTAATTCCCATATGCAAGATGAAAAACATACAGTTGTTTTTAGTGCACTCTAAATGTTTAAAAAACTTGGAATACACATTTGTATGAGATTTAGTTTTGTGTAATGACCCCAAGAGAAAAGTATATATGTCAAACTCACACTTAAGTGATCACACAGATACATAACACCTTTATGCACTGTTCCGGTTTGCTAGAGCAGCTGTTATGCAAAATACCAGAAATGGATTGGCTTTTATAAAGGGGATTTATTAAGTTACAGATTTACAGTTCTAAGGCCATAAAAGTGTTCAAACTAAGGCGTCAACAGATGATACCTTCACTGACGGATGGCCGATGGCGTCTGGAAAACCTCTGTTAGCTGGGAAGGTATGTTCCCAGGTTATGTTTCCAGCTTCTCCCTCAGCTCCTGTGCGTTCTTGGTTCTTTCTCCCAAGACGCTTCTCTCTAAATGCCTGGGGGTCCTGTCTTAGCATATCCCAGGGCAAACTCTGGGCTTCATCTTGTAGCTAAACATCCTTCTGTCTGCATCTCCAAGTATCTCTAAATGTCAGTGTCAACTCTTAGCTTCTCTAAAAAATATCTCTCTCAGCTGCTCTGAGTTCCTTCTGTCTGTGAGCTCTTTTAAATGACTCAGTGATTAAATCAAGACCTACCCTGAATGGGTGTGGTCCATATCTCCATAGAAATAATTTAATCAAACATTTCACCCACAGGTGATTGAGTCAAATTCTCCATGGAAACACTCAATCAAAAGATTCCAACCTAATCAACACTAATACTTCTGCCCCCACAAGATTGCATTAAAGAACATGGCGTAATATATCCAAACCAGCACATGTACCTTCAAAACACACACAATGGAGTGATGTCATGAGAGTAATTACAAGTGCCGACTTTAGAATCTAGACCCTGGGAAGACATGACATAATCAGACCTTAGTACTCAAAACACAGTTCTCAAACACTTTATTGATCCATGACAAGATAAGGAACTTGCACTATGATGTAAGTTAACTACATTACTAAGCACAATGATTAGTTCAGCTACATTTTGGGGGGATAGCAAGACTTTCTCAATGAAGGAAGCAGTGCCTTGATTTACATTCTGATGCAAGCTTCAATTTTGTTGCAGAACTTCAAGTAGCACTGCTTTATGTGTAAGAGATTATGAGACCAATGTTGATTAGTAAGGCCACAACAGGAAATGCCAGCTCAGAAAGACAGGAAGTAGGTGGTAAATGTCCTTTCCTTCTATGAAAAAAGTGAATTTGTGAGTCTAACGCAAAAATTAAATTTCTAACTGGCAAAAATTTATTGATTCTCATTTGTGGTTGGCCCCATAATACATGCTTTTATATCTATTATTTCATTTAATCCTCACAACAAATGAATCTGTTAACCTGTATTAATGCTTAAAAGCTTAAAATTGAAATAGACTGTAAAAACCACCTCTAGCTATTGATCTTACAGTTATTGTTTTAGTTTGCTTATGCTGCCGGAATGCAAAACACCAGAGATAGATAGGCTTTTCTAAAAGGGGGTTTATTTGGTTACACAGTTATAGTCTTATGGCCATAAAGTGTCCAAGGTAACACATCAACAATTGGGTACCTTCACTGGAGGATGGCCAATGGCGTCTGGAATACCTCTGTTAGCTGGGAAGGCACGTGGCTGGCGTTTGCTCCAAGTTCTGATTTCAAAATGGCTTTCTCCCAGGACATTCCTCTCTAGGCTGCAGCTCCTCTTCAAAATGTCAATCTCAGTTGCTCTCAGGGCTTTTTTCCTCTCTTAGCTTCTCCAGAGCAAGAGTCTGTTTTCAATGGCCATCTTCAAACTGTCTCTCATCTACAGCTCCTGTGCTTTCTTCAAAGTGTCCCTCTTGGTTGTAGCAAGCTTGCTCCTTCTGTCTGAGCTTATATAGTGCTCCAGTAATTTAATTCAGACCCACTCTGAATGGGCAGGGCAACACCTCCATGGAAATTATCCAACCAAAGTCATCACCCACAGCTGGGTGGGGCGCATCTCCATGGAAACACTCAAAGAATTACAATCTAATCAACACTGATACTTCTGCCCATACAAGATTACATCAAAGAAAATGGCATTTTGGGGGACATAATACATTCAAACTAGCATGGTTATATTAAAGGCAAAAAGCATAGATACCTAGATATCTGTGTAGACATATGTTCCTTTTGGCCTAGCTTAGTGATTCTCAATCTTCAGTGTCTTTAAGCATTACTATCCAAGCTTGTATTTTTAAAATTATGTATACAGTACTTCATGTGAAGGACTTTTTTGAGGATAATTTTGACTATGCATACTTTTTGCCTTACGCAATGACTTCAGATCCTAACCCCCTGTAGAAGATATAATTCCGCCATACAACTTTTAAACAGTGAGTTTTCTTGGCCAAAAGAATGAATGTAAATACACTACAACATTTCTAAAAAATAACACAGAGTTTAAAACTTAAGTGGTGGTCTTTTCTCCATGGTTTGTCCTCCTCAAGAGAATAAGGAAAAGGGAAGTTTTGTGGAATCAGATTTTGACAACAATGATAACTTAACACTTTGGCTTTGTGCTCCTCATTATGACAACATATATAGTTTCCACAATGATTATGCTTTTAAACAGTCTCCTAAAGAATGTTTAGTTCATCAGAATTGTTAAGAAACAATTTTCGTAGGGTTCTCATAGGATATCATAGGATACTGAAAAAGGGATTCATTTTCTCATTCATGCTTAGAAGTGATGACTAATAGACTATTGACTCATTCATATCTACTAAAATACTGACAACAATTTTTTTTTTTTTTCAGATTGCCCATTTGTTTCTACTCTGGGGAAAAGAAGAGGGATACAGAGTTTCTTGTCAGAGCACATCTGATTTATTTTCACTTGGTGATACCTCTCCACATTCAGAGGCTGTAGCCAAGAAGCAACACTCAGGCAGGAGGACAGTCATCCAAATCTCCTTTTGGCTTTAACAGACTAAGGGAAGTTTGAGAGGGAAATATGAGCATATTAAGATTTCCTGGGTAGTACAGTCTCAGGGTAGAGTCCTGGGACTGAAATTAGAAGAGCTGGAATAGGACTCCAGTTGCTCCCTGAGACACAGGCAAGTCACTAAAATTCTGCAGTCTTCAATGTGTACATCTGAAACATGGGGTGGTGTGTCATCCCTGTGTCTATCTGTATCTCAGTATTATTGTAAGGGTACATAGGACTTTATGGCAGGGCCAATTTTCAAGGTTGACTTCAAGACTGATGGATGATATACAGGGAATATATGTAGGTATTTGGAAGCTCTGTTATTAGTTGCATAAAGATTAAGGATTATTATGACTTCTTAATAAATTAGCCACCCCTTATCATTATGAAATGACATTATTTATCCCTGGTAATATTCTTTGCTCTGAAATCTACTTTGTCTGATATTAAAATAGCCACTCCACTTTTCTTTTGACTAGAGTTAGATGGCATCTATTTTTCCACCCTTTTACTTTTAACCTGTTTGTGTCTTTGTATTTAAAGCACATTTTTCAGAGGCATAGTTGGGTTTTAATTTTTTTAATCCAATCTGACAATCTCTGCTGTTCAATTGCATGTTTATCCCATTTACATTTAATATGATTACTGATATGGTTAGGTATGAATCTATCTCTGCTACTTGTTTTCTATTTGTTTCATCTATTCTTTTTCTTCTTTTCCTCTTTTTATGCCTCCTTTGTAATTTTTTTTTTAATCTTCTTCATTGTTTGATTGAGTATAACTCTTTGGTTTGTGGCATATATATATAACTTATCAAAATCTCCCTTAGAGTGATATAATATCACTTCATATATAATATAAAAATCTTACAATAATACAGGCATACCTCAGAGATATTGTAAGTTTATTCCACATCCTTGCAATAAAGTGAATATCACAATAAAGCGAG
Organism: Choloepus didactylus; assembly: GCF_015220235.1. NCBI lineage: Eukaryota > Metazoa > Chordata > Mammalia > Pilosa > Megalonychidae > Choloepus > Choloepus didactylus. The sequence continues at coordinate 166,387,921 of NC_051307.1, forward strand.
TCACACAAATTTTTTGGTTTCTCAATGCATATAAAAGTTATGTTTACACTATATTGTAGTCTATTAAGTGTGCAATAGTATTGTGTCTAAAATAAACAATGTACATACCAGAATTAAAATGTGACACAGAGACATGAAGTGACTACATGCTGTTGGAAAAATGGCACTTGCTTGATGTAGGGTTGCCACAAACCTTCAATTTGTAAAAAACACATTACCTGCAAAGTGCAATACAACGAAGTGCAATAAAACAAAGTACAATAGAATGAGGTATACCTATACACATCAACTTCTCCATTCCTAGCCTTATGCTACTGTTGTCATACATTTTACTTTTACATATGCTATAAATTTCACAATATAGTATTATTTTTGCTTAAACAGTTAATTATCTTTTAAGTAGATTTAAATAATTTTTAAAACCCTTACATATTTATGCATGTAGTTATCATTTTCAATGTTCTTCTTCCTTTATTTAGATCTATATTTCCACCTGGTATAATTTTTCTTCTGCTTGAAGGACTTCTTTAACATTTCTTGGAGTATGTGTCTTCCAGTGATACATTCTTTCAGTTTTTATATGTCTGAAATTGCCTTTATTTCCCTGCAATTAGTATTCTAGGTTGACAGATTTTATTTTTAGAACTTTAAAGATTTTGCTTCTCTGTCCTCTTGCTTGCATTTTGATGAGGAATTTCCTGTCACTCTTATCTTCATTAACCTGTATGGAATGCATCTCTCTTTTTCTGCATGTTTTAAGATTTTCTCTTTATCATTGCTTTTCAGCAGTTTGGTTATAATGTAACTTGGTGTCATTTTCTTCATGTTTCTTGTGTTTGGTGTTTGTTGAGGCTTTTAAACCTATGGTTTTATAGTTTTCACCAAATTTTGAAAAAAATTTTAACTATTATTTCTTCAAGTATTTCTTCTGTTTTTCCTTTCTCTCCCTTTCTTCAGGGACTTCAAATATATGAATCTCAGGACCCCTGAAGTTGTCCTATAACTCACTGATGCACTTTTCATTTTTTTTTAACTCTTTTTTTCTGTGTGTTTAAATTTGGATAGTTTCTATTGCTATGTCTTCAAGTTCATTAATTTTTTCTTATGCCAAATCTAATCTCCCATTAACTCTATCCAGTACATTGTTTATCTTAGACATTGTAATTTTAATCTCTATAAGTTCTATTTGGATCTTTTCAAATATTTTCTATGTCTTTACTTAACTTTTTAATATATGGAATACAGTTACAATAACTATTTTAATATTTTTGACTGCTAGTTCTAACATCTGTGTCAGTTCTGGGTTGGTTTAAATTGGTTATTTTCTTCATTATAGGTTACGTTTTTCTGGATTTATTTATGCCAGACATTGTGAATTTTCCCTTGTTGAGTGTGGAACACTTTTTATTCCTATAAATAATCATGTTCTTTGTTTGAGGAGGCAGTTTTTATCATATGGAAGTAGTTTGATCCTTTTGGGTCTCGCTTTTATGATTTGTTAGGACAGCCTGGAGCAGTGTTCAATTTAGGGATAATTCCCCCTTACTTAGGTAAGACTTTGAGTTTTCTACCCAATTCCATATGAATTATGTGTTTTTCCAGACTTGCTGATGGAGAAAAGTACTATTCCTGGCCCTGTGTAAGCAACTGGCAATGTTCTCTAATCCCTTCTGATGGCTCTCTCCCCAGTCTTAGGCAATTTCCTCCAATGCATATGTTTATCATTATTCTGCAGAATTAATCAAAGGGGACTCTCTGCAGATCTCCAGGATTCTCTCTGTGTGTGCAGTGCTTTCCTCTCTGGTATCTGTTCTGTGAAATCGAACTGCCTTGGGCTCCCTGGACTCTCATCTCCGTGTCATCTCAGGGAGTTCACTGGGCTCCACCCAAATTCCCCTTTCCTGAAATGAGTCTGGAAACTCTCCCAAGGCAGTAAGCTGGGGCCAGTGGAGATCCTACCTTGTTGGTTTCCTGTCTCTCAGGGATCACTGTCTTTCTTTCTCTGATATCCAGTGTTGTAAACTGTTGTTTCATATATTTTGTCTTATTCTTTTTTTTTTTTTTGTCATTTCAGGTGAGTGGTAAATCCAGTTTCCAATACTCCATTTTGGGCAGCACTGATAGATAAGAACTGACCATCTTCTTTGAGATGCTTTCATGGTCTTCTCCTTCTCACAAAGGTCATTTATGTGCCAGATATTTTCTTTAATACTTTTGTAGTAATTGTACAGAATTTTGCATTTTACAAGCATGTTTAAAACTTATGGGCCTCCCATTTCCCACCACCAGGAACCCAGTTGCAAACTCTTAGAATTTTTTTATCAAGATGAGGCCCCTGATTAAACTACTAAACACAAAACTAGAAAGGCAGACAACACTATGGACACTGTATAATGTACTCCAGCCCTAAAACATCAATACCAAAAACATTTCTAGAGTTCTGAACCATAGTGTGTTAGGAAATGTGAAGATTAGTTAGAGGGTCTGCCTTTTTGGAATTTACAGTCCTCGAGTGGATTAATCATTATGTATTCTGCCCCTAGAATCTCTGTTTTCCACAATGTTTCAAATTCTTGAAAAAGATTAACCTACCTATGGAAAAGGTTAAAACATAAAGAAAGTATTTCATAAAAGCCCTGATAAAAGAGGAAGAGTTAACTTACCATGTTAACAGAATATTTTTTCACACATGTCCATACCAGAAATTTCCCTGTTCTGTTTCCAAGTTTTCTCTTCATAAATGAGGCAAATCTCATTCCCTTTCCAAAGTATCTAGTGGAACTATTTCTGAAGAGAGACAGTTCATCTACAAAATTTCTAAAAATAGATTCTCTATGTATAGGATTAGCATGAGACTCAAGCTAAACATAGCTTACCTTGAAAATTCTAAATTTTTTTCAAACATAAGGTGTAATTACATTGAATCTACATTCATCTTACTTAGGAAGATTGGGCCTTCAAAAATATTTTCTTTCAAGAAAACTCAATAGAAGTAAGGATAAAATATGCCCATTGCTCACAGTAACGCTGTGTATTTTCTGGAAATGTCACCAAGCCAAATTCTCATCTTTAGCTCTGTGGAAGAATTCCCTCAGCACGGAAGAGGAGGAAAGATTGGCTCACCTTGTTGTGGACAAGATTTGCAAGGAGTGAGGGATCCAGCTCAAATTCCACGGAAGCACTCCCAAAGATTAGCCTAACTTTGGCTAAGGGTTAAAGCCACAATGCCAAGTGTGCTGTGGTAACTTTAGGGAGAAGCAGGGGTGAAAAGGAAATTTAGGGAGAAGGGAAACTGTAAGGGACTTGAGCCATTTGGACTGTGTTCTGTGAAGCAGCTGTGCTGCCTTTCATGGCATTTGTTGGAAACTTCAAATACGAATGTGTTATCCATGGTCTGCCCTGGAATTTGCCCAGGGGTCAAAATTACTCATGTGTTTTTGGTAGCCACATTTGGAATTGAGGCTACTTTATCTGTAAGTTGCTGTCCACATGAGCTGTAGCAGATATTTTTCAAGTAAACTGTTTTTTTTTATACTTACTTCCCACGAGCTTGGCAATGCTTTCCTTTTTGCTTTTCCACCTTCTGATTATTGAATTGAGCATTCAGTTTGCTTAATGCCTTATGTTCAGCATTTTGCAAATATCCTCTCATTTAAACTTTCATATTTGAAGTTTCCCACAAATGCCATGAGAATAGAATTGTCATTATTCCCATTTTACAGATGAGCAAACTGAGGCTTACAAGGGGTAAATGACCGGATAAGAACAGACAGTTAGTAAGTGGTGGGAGCAGGATTTGAACCCAGTTTTGTCTAGTTACTTCAGAATAACTGGTTGGGATATTTTAAGAAACATGTTATTAAAATTCAGATATGACCACAATTCCATTACTGATTTCCTCTTTATAAGGAGTACTGATATGAAAGTAGAACACATAGTCTATGTTCCATGGGATAACTCAGAAGAAATTCTGCTGCCTTTAATTCCAATACAAACTTAAATTTAGCAGAAGTAAAGATATATATTGCAGTTTAACATACAACAGCAAAAAATGAAAGCAGGTTAAGTGTCCAACAAGAGGGGAATGGTTAAATACATCCTTTCATTGAAAGGAATAGCCTGAGGACATTCAAAAAAAATTGGCATGACACTTACAGGAATATGGAAAATGTTATGACATGATGTTATATGAAAAGCAGGATATACAATTGAATAAAACTTATGTAAACCTATATGCCTATGGAAAAACTAAAGAAAGTATTCCAAACTGAAAATAGTCCAGTCTGCTAAATTATTTGATTTGGGGGCTTTTCGTATTCTAATTTCATGTGGTATGATAGTATTTGCATATATGAATTTTAAATTTAGCAGAATCCTGGAGATGTAATGTTGAAAGAGTGGACAAGGTGTGAGAATCCCGAGTCTTGAGTCCCTCTACTGGGTCTGCTAGTTCAATGACCTTGGGGGCACAAGGTTTTTCTAAAACAAGGTTTCTCAACTTTGGCACTACTGACAGTATGACCAGATAGTTCTTTATTACAGGAGTCTGTCCTGTATAGTATAGGACATTTAGCAGCATCCCTGGCCTCTACCCACCAGATACCAGAGCACCTCACCCCCACCCCTAGTTGTGACAACCCCAAATGTCTCTAGATATTGCTGAATATCCCCTGGGGTGGGGAAGGGTGGAAATCACCCCCAGTTGAGTTTGCACTAGGTGACCACTGAATTTCCTTCCAGCTCTAATACCTACTATTGATTCAAAGTTAAAAGATAATACTGGCTTTTTCAAAAAAAATTATTATATTCTAAATTCAGTTTTATTGAGATACATTCACACACCATACAATCATCCCTGGTGCACAATCAACTGCCCACAGCACCACCACATAGCTGCACTCCCACCACACCAATCAACCCCTGAACACTTTCCCCACAGCAAAAAGAATAAAAACAAGAATACAAAATAAAAGTAAAAAAGAACACCCAAATCACTCCCATCCCCTGCATCCCATCCTATTTTTCACCTAGTTTTTGTCCCCCTTTTTCCACTCATCCATCCATATACTGGACAAAGGGAGTGTGAGCCACAAGTTTCCCACAATCACACAGTCACACCATGTAAGCTACACAGCTATACAATCATCCTCAGGAATCAAGGCTATTGGGTCATAGCTCGACAGTTTCAGGCATTTCCCTCTAGCCGCTCCAATACACTAAAACCTAAAAAGGGATATCCATACAGTGCACAAGAATGCCCTCCAGAGTGACCCCTCGACTCCACCTGAAATCTCCCAGCCACTGAAACCCCACTTTGTTTCACTCTGCTTCCCCCTCTTGGTCAAGAAGATCCCCTCAATCCCACAATGCCAGGTCCAGGCTCACCCCTGGGAGCCATATCCCACGTTGCCAGGGAGATTCACACCCCTGGGAGTCAGATCCCACATGGGGGAGAGCAGTGAATTCACCTACTGAGCCTGCCTAGCTAGAGAGAGAGGGCCACATCTGAGCAAAAAAGACGCACTCAGGGGAAGACTCTTAGGCATAAACACAAGTAGGCTTAGCCTCTCCTCAGCAGCGACAAGCCTCACAAGCGCAAGCCGGAAGATCGAGGGCTCAGCACACCAAACTGTTAGTCTCAATGTTTGTGAGAACATCAGCAATAACCCAGGTGGGGACGTCCAACAGCTCCGCATTCCTCCCCACTCCTCAGACGGGCCCCACAAATATATTTTTATTCTCTGCCCAAATTACCCCAGGATGTATCGCTGGCTCACACTAACCTGTAAAAACCTACCAGATCTCACTTCCTATTCAAAGTTCCATGCAATTATAGCGTACGAATAATCCAACTGTACAAGCCAAATTATTCAGTGCCCTGTAGAAGATATATATCCTGCACCAAATAAATATCTCTCCCCTTGGTCTCACACAGAAGTTGAAGCTCCAAAACAGTGTCAATATCGTCCTCTACCCCCTGGCCCGATATACCTTTGTCCCAACCAGATCTGCTTCATTCATATCTCTAATTGAAGTCCAGACTCTTTCAGCTTTTTAAACAGTTGCTGTATGTGCTAATAGTGACATTCATATCTGCTGAGCTCCAGCTCTGAGCCTCAGGTGTCACACAGATACCCAAAGTTCCAGAGACCGGTTAGGTCATACACAAAGGGATCAGCATCTCAGAATTTGGAGATAGCCATCACAACTCAGGAATAGATGTGACTGCTGTAAAAGCCTGTGATCTAGGGACCATCACAAGAAGCGTTTCCCTGATAAGCTGTGCTCTAAGATTCAATTCTCAGAGTTGAATATCCCCTGGGGAGGGGTAGGGTGGAAATCACCCCTATTTGAGTTTGCACTAGGTGACCGCTAAATTCCCTTCCAGCTCTAATACCTATTATTGATTCAAAGTTAAAGATAATACTGACTTAAAAAAAAAGTGTATCTGTCAATCAGAATCAGATTAAAGTTAGAAAAATGAAAAGAAAAAAAAACCTGTGTAGATTCCTTGAGCACAGCTCCAGTCTAGTCTGAAGAGGGAAGCATTGCTTCTCACGTCTTAATGAAATTCATCAAAAAGAACATCAGCCGAACTTATCCTAAAGCCTTGGGCTGCTTAAAGTTTTCAATAACCATTAGGCCAAGTTTGGATTGGTATTTAGCATTTATTACAAATTATCCTGTTCCTCTTTAATCTTGAAAGTAGACTAGTTGCACCTTAAATATTCGGTAATATGGGTGCTAGGCTTGGCACTGGGTCAACAGTTGTAATTTAATTATAATTAAATCACCCATTCTTCATTACATAATTCCAAAGAACAAAGTGTATCCCACTGGTAAGTAATTAAAGAGGACTGCATTTTCCCAGGAATTTTTGTAGTGCTGATATGTGGTCAAAGTGCATGACAGTATCTCTAGAAAATTTGCACATATTGAAAGTATTTGTTATATTAATTTTGGATAGATGGATGCCTAGTATTCTTGGATGAGTAAAATAAAATTATAACCAGTTCATCTGATACCCTTTGGAAGGAAGAATTACTCACATCCCTATACTATGATACTAGATACCCAACTGTGTCCTGCTCCTTTGGGAACACAGACCAAAACTGGCTCACAAAGGTCCCAGGACGTGCAGCGGTTCTCAAACAAGCAGCACAGAATCACCTGTGCTGCTTGTTAAAACCACTATTGCAGAGCCTCACCCCAAAGTTTCTGATTCTGTAGGTCTGGGATGGATGCTGAGAATCTGCATTTCTAACGAGTTGCAATATAATGCTGATGCTGCTGGTCTAGGAACCATGCTTTGAGATCAAACCACCGGGATAATGAATCTCAAACTTGAAGGCATAGAAAAATAACCCACAGTGCGTATAAGCTTGTAGCTTTCCCCATTCAAACCTCTAAATCTGAAGCAGTAGTTTGAAGGGGGTTCCAGGAATCTGTGCTTACTAAGTACTTTCAGATGATTCTAATACGTCTTCTCCTTGGGCTGCTCTAGGGAATGGAGAAAACCAGGAAAAGGTAAAGGAGTGGAGATGAACTTGGAAACCCGAGCAGGTGGCTAGGAGCAGAGAGAGGGGCAAGGTTAGGAAGACAGTCAGTGATTATGCTTCCTGTAAAAGTGAGTGATGCGCAACTCACTGCACAGGACTCTGGGAGCTTTATAAATTTCTTAAATGGTTAAGATTCCTGACTTTCCCCAAAACTCATAGTTAAAGGACAGAAAGATCAGCCATTAGCCGTAAGAATCGCATTATAAATGTGTAACATAAACACTATATAGAGGTGCTTGTGTAAGTCATCAACCTCTTATTTGTGCAGTACATCTGGAACTTATCAAAGCTCATCTCTCAGCAACTGAGAAAATAAATGAATCACAATTTACTGTACAGAAGAAAGGCATATTTCACAGAAATTTCTCAGCAATTCTTGGCAACTGGCTAAAAATGACAAAATAGAAAGGAATAGCACAAAATCCCTAGAAAACACCTATGATCTAAGACTCAGATTTATTTTAACAGATACGATATACTTTTTAACAGATAATGTATATGTATAACACACACACACACACACACACACACACACACACACGTCTATTATCCCCAGGTCGGAGACACTGTTTCCAGGCTATCACAACCTGACATGATTCTCCATAGAACTCCTAGCACACATCAACTCACTGCAGAATAAATTGGGTGTGGTGGGAGTAACACAAAATTTACATTTTTTTCCCCATTTAGAGTCATGAGATTATTTCTCCAGCCATATTGGACCTTACTCTGACTGCAAGTATTGTCTTGATTCTCAGACCTTTGAAACACCCAAATGAAAAGTCTTTCTTTTATTAGTAAACAATGGTCATTAAGGATGGCTATAAAGATGAGTTTTATTTTAAGCATTCAGTCGTAACTGCCTTTTCTGAAAAGGTTCACACATCTGAATTACTAGAATTTGGAATGCTTTTCTCTAACATGACAATCACAAATGACAATTTTGCTCTTCTAACACTCTACCAAAATACCTTCTCTTCTTCTTTTTAAACAAAATCATAATCAATTCCTGTGCCTTGAGGACTCCTGCAGTTCTCATATCATCAAAATGAATACCCAAAATTAACAACACATTTTAAACGAAAAAATATTTAATTCTCTTACTTAGGCTATGTGTATATAACAATCAAAGACTGATTTAACCAAAAAAATACACACACTTAAAGGCTTTAATGCTTCAGGACTATATACATCAGGTTTTACTGCATTATCTCGTTTTTATTTCTTTTTTAAGCTAAGATGCCTTATTTTGCAACTAGCTATTGACTGGCTTTTTAATTCTTAAGTTTGGTTGATTTAAGGATAAAGTTCAAATATTCATATTTCAGAAGGAGCTAGTGGGAACATGAGTGTTGAATCCAAGGAAAAGAAAATGTATCAAAGAATGTCACTAAGAATTAATATTATAGCATGAAATTGGCCCTTTTTTCTTTTACACCTGCACATTCTAACTATATGCATCATGCTTACGACATAATGCTTAAAGTGCTAGCTCTGGCAAAATGAGCATCTTGGAAGACTATAGATGCATAGATGGAATGGATAAATAGTCTGTTGAGAATTTCACCCTTTTTAATGAAAATACAGACAAAATCCCATATAACTGATTTGCTTGAAACTATTAAATTCTGACAAGTCATTATTGCTTTGCTACTAAAATGTATAGAGTAGGTGGGGAGGGGGGCAGTTTATACTGTTTCATCTCTAATTACCCCCAAAATAAAACTTACATCTTCTGGTGGAATTACAAATTCTGGGGTACTGTCTGGGCCAACTTTTAAATGTCATTTTAATCCTTCCTTTGTTCTGATGTTCTCCATATTGCCTCCTTTTATATTACACTAATCTTCAAATCTGTGGTTTCAAGAGAAATCTTAAATTTGGCAGAATATCAGGGACATTTCTTAGAGCTCATATCGGTGACCTCCTTTGTGGTGCCTGTCACCATTTATCTGTCCATTTTCAATGAAAGCAGTAGTTGTAGCTATCATCTTGAACTTAAAAAAAAAAGTTGCTTTAGATACCAGCCTTAATTTATTTGAGTCTTTCCTAGTATTAAAAGACGAGGATTCAGTTTATTTTTAAATTTTTGACATGACTTTTCATTTCTTACCAGAAGTGAGACTTGCCATTTCTTTGAACTCTTGATCCTTTCCATATTTAACCATTAATTTCTGTGGCTTAAATATTTGGCTTGGAATGTAAACCAAATGGTCATTTCCACTGTCCTCCAACATAACAGTTGAATCTTCCCAAGCAATTAATTCCTCGTCAAAGAAGCTGTTCTCTCCTGAAGAAACCTCATCAGTCTCAGAAGTAAATCTAGAAGAAAAAAGGAAAATTTTAGGTGAATCTAGATAACTTTAGGACACGCAAATAAATATACCAACAATTTAACATGATTATTGATTTCTTAAAAGAAAAACAATTGGGATAAAATTCTAAATTAATTTCAGTCAATTCATTAAGATTAGTTAAACTTCTTAAAAAACGATAAAAAATATTTCCATTTATCCTTCCTTTTCTCCTATCTGCTTAACACCTATGGATTACTACTTTGGTATAAACCAAGTTGGATTTCCCACAGAGAGTTAGATAAATGACAAGAAACTCAATTTGAAAGTTTGAAAAACTTTGTGTCTCAGATTGATTTCAACGACATGAAAATTACAGAAAATAGTCATATAATTAACAAAGAACTTCCCTGAGAAACATAGAAGTATACAAAACATATCCCACTGACATCAGTGCCTCTTAAAATTTATATTCTTATACATTCAAGAGTTCTCTATGAGACTTTGAGAATTTTCTGTTTTATTTAGATGATAGAAAACCTATTCAATATCAATTTCTTATTGATATTACAATTTTATGTGATTTCATTGTCTGTGTTTCCATTTGTGTTTGCTGTCATGTTGGCACCCAATACTGCACATTAGCTATTGAGGGCTAATGAGTGAAACAAAAAAAATCAGACACAATACACAGATGATACATTCACACCAAGTGAAAGCCAAATGTATGATACTCTGTGTGCACGATGATTTGCAGGTGAAGATGAGAGGTAGGGAATCCAGTCCTCAAGCAGCAGTGTAGGCAAGCTGGAACACACACGTACCTCTGCAGCAAGCAGCAGTACCATGATTTGGTGGTTCTCAGGAATTTGATTTAGGCAAAACAGAATCATCCACTACATTAAACTAGTGTTTTAAATTTATGTTTTATTGAGCAAGTTTGGATTTGATGTATAAATTTGTTTTGGTCTAACAGTTGCAGAAGAACTTTAAGCATATGGTATTTGTAGCTAGATTTATGTTTGAACATGTTTAACATTAACATACTTTGTCTGCATTTCAAAGAATTATTTTCCTTTAGAGTTTATTCAAGGTTTGGAGGCTCTGCTTCACATGACATCAATGCCATGTTGCCCTCCAGAAGGTGATGGAGTCTGGATACACTTTCCTGTTGAACTACCATGTGAAAGAAATCTGACATTGGAGGAGCCTGTATTTGTGTGTATTCTAGGGGGCCCTTCATCGTGCCATTTTGCTTCTGGATGCATCTCACAGGTCTTATCTGTTCTGAGAATGATCTTTGTTGATTCCAGTCTTTAAAAGTGAGGTAATTACGGGGCCTAAATATGGGCTTTCACAAGGCTAGAGCCAGGGATCCAAGCCCGGTGACGTACACAGAGAAGTGGAGCTCAACCAAGATGGGCCACTTTTGTTCTGTTTGAGGTTCAAGAGTCATTTAAGTATTTATATTACTATTTAAGATACAATATTAAGGAAAATTATTTCCATGTGCAATTAGGTGGTGAAGTTTTTTATGCTATGTTTTGAGGACAAAACAAGGAGGCATATGCAGCTCCAGCCTTCAAAAACACAAGATGTGTAAGTACCTCCCCAGAGGTATAAGGTAAAAAGAAGGAAAAATGATGGACTTTTAACTGGGAGCACAAGGAAGGGCTTCAAAGAGGTGACAGCTCAATCTGGGCCATGAAACATGAGTAGGTTTCAACAGGAGGAAAAGAGGAGAAAGGGGTCCAGGAAATGTGACCCGAGACCCAGGAATGAAATGACAGCTCACACGGGGCAGACAAGAGTCGGCGTGGCCAGAACATGGTGGAGAGATCTGGGAAGTGAGGCTGAGGTGGGTTGAGGCTAAACTGTGGGTTCTATTCCGGGAGTAAATTTTAATATAGGAATTTCTGAGGAAACTGTGATTTTAAAGGCAAAATTGTAGTAAAGCTCAGGAGAATGTTATAAAAACATCAAGCTGGAAAGTATGTTTGATTTGTTACTTGCTACAGCAAATGGAATATGTGAAGAGCCTTTAATTCAGAAATCTTGTTAGCTTCCTCAGCCTAATAATCTGCCACCAACAAATTATACACACTTTAGTCAATTAGTCTCATAAATGTAAGAGCTTTCTAACTCACTGGAGAAGTTCATATTGGTTATGCTCTCCTTCTGAATTGATAAGTCCACAGGCATTCTCAAGCATCAGTGGTGGGTACTGATTGAATTCTCCTATCAAGAGAGCAAAGGTAGAGTTTTAAACTGGAAATTGTGTTTGCTAGGTAAAGAGAACCCCAACAGGAACCCTCTTGAAGCAATAAATATAGCTCAAGTATTTCAGCAAAATTTGACGAAGTGAAAACAGTTTCAACTAGGAATAGCATTAAAAACATGATTTTAGGAAGTTTGAACAGCCAAATAATTACCGAAGTCATGGAAACGGAGCTCCCCAATTGTTTATTTAAAGGTTAATGCAAAGACACATAATTTCCTGCAGTGATGCAGGGACACATAATTTCCACATGCTCAGGCCAACATAATCTAAAGAAAATTTTATTCTGATTATCTAATGCTTTTTCACTCAGACTTATGTTACTGGATCAAACATAGAAAAAGTGATATTTTATTATGCAAGACTGTTTCTTTGCTTCTGCACCAATTAACACTCTTTTCATATGAGGAAAAGAACCACAAAAAGGATTTTAATAAATAATATGGCTCTATCCCTTTCTCAAGCTTTGAAATACTGAAAAGTGTATAATTTTCCCTCATTTAATGCAAATAAATGATTTTTAATTAAAGAAGGCCTTTGACCATTGAATGACTCAAGACTCCATGAAAATAGCTCAGAGAACTTCTATGTTGTTATAATGACCACATTTCTCTGATTTTAGATGAGCTTTTCTTTTTTTCTCTCTCCTTTTTCCCATTTCCCAGAAATGAGAATGTGTCTTCTAATCAATTGCATCTGACACTTGCTATTGGCCAGGCAAGAAATGTGATGTAATTGTCATTGCCTGTGCATGTGGGAGCAGCAGAAGTGCCAGCACCAAAACTTGTCAAACTGGGGTTAGCAGTTTAGAAAAAAATCTCAGAAGTATTAGTGGGGAGTCTTTTAACCCCTACAAACTAGGCGTTGTGGGGAGGCTGTGAATCAGATGTGCTGAACAATATTCCTCAGTTTGGAGTCAAAAGCAAGCTAGCTCTACATATTTGCAAAGCCAGTATCACCAGTTTTGAGTTATTTTATAGTCTTAAAAAACACTGCATCATCAGAAAACTTGATGAAAGAACAATATTACATGGGAAAAAGGTGGATGTTGATAAGATTGAGTCAAAGAGTAGCCCAAAGGAGTCAATTCTGAATAAGAAGAGGTTTTAGGAATGCCTTAGCCTGTCTATTTCACAAAAATCTTCCTTTTTAATGTGTGCACAAGAGTCACATATGGTAGCCTAAGTCCAAAAGAGCTCTTTCAATTGCTATAAAATAAAAACTCTAATAGGAAAGCTTGTAACAAGATTCTTTGGAAGCAGTTTTTCTTCCTTTCTACATAAAATAATGGTGCAGTTTACATCTGAGGGCATCTAAGATTTAAAGAAATACAGTAGAGTTCCCACGAGGGCAATTGGTTCCAGCAGAATCTAGCTCTAAACCTATCAGACTCCCAGAAAGAACAGCTTCAGCTCTGATTCTGTGGGCTCCTCTAGAGCAGAGTTTTCCAACCTCAGTACTATTGACATTTTGAATTGGTGGGGGACTGACGCGGGAATTGTAGGACATTTAGCAGTATCAATTTGATGCTGATAGCAGTCCCCAGTTATGACACTGAAACTGTCTCCAGACATTGCCAGGTGTCCCCTGAAGGGGAAATTGACCCCAGTTAAGAATCACTTACTCTAGAAGAGTGTTTCTCAACATTTATGTGGTGAAGGACAAGCTATTTTTATTACCTTTGTAAACTGATATTTGGATCTATATCCTGTTCAATGGAATAGAGTCCAATGATCTTGCATTCGAATGTTATAGCAATGGCAAATTGCTTTAAAAGTTTCTATATGCTTACTTTCAATTTCTGAACTTATCTCTCCACAGATCAGTAATAAACAGTTTGTGAACTGACATCCATCCACAGATGCTACTTTGTGTTATACTGGCCTAGAGCCTTTCTACTCAATGTGTGGTCTATGGACAGCAGCTTTGGCATCACTGGGGAGTCTGTTAGAAATGCAGAATACCTCAGGTTCCATTTGAAACATACTGAATCTGACCCACATTATAACAGCATTACAAAGTGATTTGTAAGCTCAGTCTCTTTGGGAGGATCACAGGACTGTGCCATCTTTATACCCTCACACAGATCTCTAGCATGTGCCAAAGTTGGAAATGAGGCAAGTAGAAATTGTATTTAAATGCTCATCTGCTTATCCTAGAGACCAAATAAGAACTCTCTAAGAAAGAGTGTAGTTCAGGAGACCCCAGGCACCCTGCTTTCTAGTGCTGAGATTTTGGCCAAGGGACTCTACCATGAAAAAGGTCTTACCACATCATGACCAGGGTTTAAATAGGGTATGACCAGGATATGCGCCATCCCTGCCCCATTTCACCATCGAATTCATGTATGTGTATTATTTTCAGAACAAAACATATGTTAAATTATCAACACTGTTAACAAATACTAACTTCTTATTGAAATAAGGAGGAGCAACTACATGATGACTTACGTCTGATTGAGTATATGAATGGCTTAATAAACTTCACAATATAATCCAGATCTGGTTTATGAATTCTCCCAAGCTGTATCAGATGGTGATCAAGTGGGTGGCTGGCTAATTCTTCTATGTCATCCTTTTGTGTAGAGCCCAGGGAAATCACAAATATGACATAGCCTTGGCACTTGGCTCTCAGAGCCATCTTCTTTAAGAATTCCTTTCCCTCATGGTTTTCTCCAGCTGAGACCACAAAAATGACCTTGTGTTTTCTTAGGTTGGTTGTTCCTGAGAAGAGATTCTCCATGATCCACAGTAGGGCATGGCCAATAACAGCTTCTCCATTTAGCTGTTGGGAATTCTGGATGTGTCTCTCCATTAGGATTTGGTTGCCATAAGTTGTAAAGTCAAACTCTGTTTTCACTGAACCCTTCTTTCCAGAAATATCCCAAGGAGAATAGCTCAACAAGGCAATCCTATCACCAGAGTCTGAGGTTAAAGGGTCTGAAGCAATGTTGAAGTTTTCAAGCACTGAGCTCACCAAGGTTTTCATGGCCTTAAACTCATCACTTGCTACATTCCGAGAATTATCTAAGAGGAAGGCTACATCCATGTATGCATTGTCAGGTAAATAAATCTCTCCAGCACAAACATTTGGAAAACATTTATCTGAAAACATACAGAGAGATTCATTATTGGTTCAATGTCAGCACTGTTGTTTGAGATCTTCAAGTGATTCAGTGACTAATTGCCAAGAATTAATAATAATCTGATCAATATATCTCTAATCTCAATCATTTAAGCTAATGACAAGTTTTCAATATCTCAATATTTCTTTGGGCACTAGCAGACAATCTGGGAAAGTCTTTGTTGTTAAAAGAAATGAAACAAAATATAGCTTCTATGGCTAAGGGGTTTAAAATGGAATTGGGAAGCCATTCTGGAGGTTACTCTTGGCAAATATCAGCCAGATATCACAAATTGCCAAAGTATGCAAAGCTTCAAGCAATAGTATTCCTCAGAACTCTAAGGATATCCGGACACCATAAACAAACCACAAGATCAAGAACTCATTTAACTATCTAAACTGAAGGACGATTAGAGTACTCCAAATATCCATCAACCACAAACAACTCGTATAATGTTCTTTTCCTTTAAAAACTCTGCCTGAAAATGCCAAGATGGGACCTGAATCTGTGCTACCCGAATAGTAAATCTAAGACCCCAAATAAATGCCTTTATCATCTTGCAGGTTAATTTGTTATTTCTATGTTGACACTGGCGAAAGCATAAAGCGGATGTAGCATGTATATCTGAAGTCTACAAGTCATGTACAAACTCATTTAGAAAATAATTTCAATATTTTACAGGCTTTTGATGCAAACTACCAAACTGTTCCCAAGAAAGACTACATTTCTACATTCTAAGGAAACTCCAAACATTACAGGATTGAAACCCTGACCTAGGGGTTTTGGAAAACCAGAAAATTGAAGACAGAACCTACAATCAAAAATAAAAATCTCTGCAAAACCAGATCCAATAATTCACCCAGAAGGCACTTACGCTTTTTAATACAATTATATTCTTCTTGTGGGTCTTACCATAGCAAAGCGTACAGCGCCGAAGTCTTTCTAATGGTTCATATTCCCCATTTGAAGGAACTGGAATCACCTGAAATGTTCCAGTGTTGTCAAACTGCATTGAAAAAAAACAAGTATGCTTGTTTGCTCCTTTTCTTTAATGATGAGCAGGAACCCATTGTGTACCTCCTTTAAAAATTACTTTGTAAAACACCCAACTAATCACCATTTCCTTCCATTACAGGCCTTTGCTCTATTCAGGGTCGGTTTACTGTACTATCTCCCTTTTATCCTGCATATACCCCAAAGAAGTAATTAGAACAGGTATCAACATTCCCATTTTACAATGAGAAAATGCTGTAAGACAACCTGACCAGATTCACTCACTAAGGTGAGAATTAAAATCCTGACTCTTATTTTCAAGCTTGCAATTATGCGTGGAATCTTTACATGCTTCTGAATGTACAACACTGGAAATTGAGCCCTGCAGAAATTTTACATTCACAAGTTTCCTTTGGCCTCTTTAAGTAGTGATCGCACCTATTTCCAACCCAATCACATTGTCCAGAAGAAGGTACATCTTTCAGATGTTAAGTAAACCTTCCTAATTACAAATTCCAAATAAAAGTCTATTTCAAAAGACAATAGAAGATACAGTCTATTCCAAAATTCTTGGTAGAACACTGCCTGATTTCATCTGTTTCTTGATTACATTTTTGCTTTAATACTCACTGATAGAAAATGTATATAGTATGCATGCATTCATTCATTCATTCAGTGAATCAATAACTATTTATTTATTTACTCTGTTCAAGGCACCATGAAAGGAAGGCACTTTTATTGCAATGAAAGAAAGTTATCACTCCCTGGTGGTCCTGAGAGTGTCTGTCAATATACAAAGAAGCTCATTCTTTTTCTCTTTCTCTCATGGGTATTTAGGGAGTTAGAACATCCAGACTTTTGGCTTTTCTGTAAAGTGCTGAGTGAGCATTTGGGAATATTTATAATCATTCCAGCCTTATGGTTAGAACATATTTACTACATTCTTTTTCTCTTAATTTTTATGAAATTAGGTGCTTTGGGTATTATTTTGCATTTAGCCTTGTTGGTTCCTCATGTAAAAACTAAATGCTGACTTGATAAGCCAAAGAAATTTATTCACAGGAACATACCATTTGCTCTTCATTCTCTCATTCATTCAACAAACATTTACTGAATGCCTGTAATGCTACAGGCACTGTTCTAGGTGCTGGGGATACAGAAATGAACAAAACAGACAAATCTCTACCTTACATTCTAGTGGGGAGAGATATACAATAAACATAATAAATAAGTAAATTATCTAGTATGCTGGGAAGTGATAAATAAAATAACAAAAATAAAGCAGGGCGTGCCGGTTTGAATATATTATGTTCCCCCAAAAGACATACTCTTTAATGCAATCTTGTGGAGACAGACTGATTAAATTACTTCCATGGAGATATGGACCCCGACCGTTCAAGGTAGCTCTTAATTAAATCACTGGAGTCCTATAAGAGAGCTCATAGTCAGAAGGAGCTCAGAACAGCTAAGAGAGACCCCGATGCTTGCTGATGCTTAGAAATGCATGGAGATGTGGACAGAAGGATGTTTGGAAATGCTAAGCTAAAAAATGAAGCCCAGAGTTTGCTGCAGAGGATCTAAAAGAGACCCAGAGACATTCTGGAGAATGTCATTTTGAAATGCAACCCAGGAACAAAGGAACAGTGGATGCCAGCCATGTGCCTTCCCAGCTGACAGAGTTGTTCCAGACACCATCAGCCATTCTTCAGTGAAAGTATCCTCTTGTTGATGCCTTAGTTTGGACAACTTAATGGTCTTAGGACTGTAAATCTGTAATCAAAGGAACCCCCTTTATAAAAGCCAATGCATTTCTGGTATTTTGCATAATGGCAGCATTAGCAAACTGGAACACAGGGTAATAGTGATATCAAGGGCTGGGAGTGAAATTTTAAGTACAGCCTTGTGCCGGTTTGAGTGTATTGTGTCCCCCAAATGCCATTATCTTTGTGGTCTTGTGTGGGGCAGATGTTTTTGGTGCTGGCTAGATTTGCTTGGAATGTGCCCTACTCAGCTGTGGGTAATGATCATTTTGATGAGATGTTCCCATGGAGGCATGGCCCCACCCATTCGGGGTGGGCCTTGATCAGTGGAGCTATATAAATGAGCTGACTCAGAGAGAGGAGACTAAGAGAGTGCAGCTGGGAGTGATGTTTTGAAGAGAAGCAAGCTTGCTAGAGAGGAACGTCCTGGGAGAAAGCCGTTTTGAGGCCGGAGCTTTGGAGCAGACGCCAGCTGCCTTCCCAGCTAACAATGGTTTTCCAGACGCCATTGGCCATCCTCCGGTGAAGGTACCCGATTGCTGAGGTGTTACCTTGGATGCTTTGTGGCCTTAAGACTGTAACTGTGTAGTGAAATAAACCCCCGTTTTATAAAAGCCTATCCATCTCTGGTGTTTTGCATTCTGCAGCATTAGCAAACTAAGACAAGCCTACTAAGAAAATGCCATTTAAGCAAAAACTCAAACAGGGAAGGGAGGGAAGAGTGTCTCAGGCACAGGGAATAGTTATGGCAAAGTCTCTGGGGAAGCAGAGTATGTGCCTGGATTGAAGAACAGTAGGGAGGAGAGTGTGCCTAGGATGGGGTGAGTGAAGAGAAAAAGAGGAAGCAAAGTCAGAGAGATAACAAGAATGTTTGGGGGAAGATCATTTAGAGACTTACAGGCCATTATAAAGACATCAGCTTTAACTCTGAGAGAAATGATGAGTCACTGGAGGGTTTTGAGCAGAGGAGCAACCTGATGGGACGTAGGTTTTCATAGTGTTCGTCAGGCTGCTGTGTTGAGGCAGGCATAGCGGTGGGTCGTGGATGCAAGGACACTAACGAGAAGGCTATCGCAAAGTCCAGGCAGCAGATGATGGTGGCTTGGACCAGAGCATCAAGAGTGAAGGTGGTGAACTCCAGCCCAGCGGTCTGGACTCCTGAAGACAATTATATGATGGTGTGGATTGCAGGGGGTGACAGTGTGATTGTGAAGGCCTTGTGGATCACACCTCCTTTATCTAGCGTATGGATGAGTGGAGGAATGGGGATAAAAACTAAGGGACAGGTGGGGTGGGATGGGGGGATGATCTGGGTGTTCTTTTTTCACTTTTATTTTTAATTCTTGTTCTGGTTCTTTCTGATGTAGGGAAGATGTTCGGAGGTGGATTGTGGTGATGGACGCATGGTTGTGTTGTCGTGCTGTGGACAGTGGATTGTGTGTCATGGATGATTTTGTATCGTGTGTGAATGTGTTTCAATGGAACTGAATTTAATAAAAAAAAAAAAAGAGTGAAGGTGGTAAGAAGCAGTCAAATTCTGGATATATATCATGTATTACATATACACACACACACACACACTCTATATATAATACTAAATATATATACTAAAGGTAAAGATTTTTAACATGAGAGAAGGTAAGGAGTTGTGGGTAACTGCAAGGTTGTTGGCCTGAGCCTGTGATGAAGGTAACCATTTTGGTAAATATAAATGCCAGTATTATCGCAGTATATTGTTGGTTATGTAACTCCACTTCTTACTTCCCATAGGTGCTAAATCTAAATGCATAAATAATGATAGATCTATGGTTTTGGACATACAATGTACAAAGATAAAAGTGGTAATAAGTACAACAAAAAAAGGTGGGGGGACAGGGGTATAGAAAAGCATACATGTATGCTATTGAAGTTAAGTTGGTATCAAATCAAATATGATTGTTGTGTATTTAACATGTTAGATTTTGACCCCATGGTAACCACAAGGGAAACAGATGAAGAATATATCCAGATAGAAAAGAGAAGGCACTCAGTATGGTACAACACACACACACAAAACAAACAAATATAAAAAGTAGGCACTAACAAAAGAACTGAGGGGCAAAAAAGATATAAGACATACAAAGACTAAATAGGAAAATGACAGAAGAAAGTCCTGGTAAACAGCATTGAAACTCCCCTCCCCTGATCACTGTTGATAACAAACCTCCAAACTTTTGTGCCACAAAACTGCTGATACTCTGTTCTCACGCCTTATGGAATGTCTTTGTCCTAAATTCTTATGAGCTGCCCTTTGCACTCCCCACCCGTGCAGAGTGCTAATTCCATTTTCTGGCTGGCCACAGCCAGGAAGAACTCTTTCCTGTCCGTAAGTCCTAAGTCTACCTTACATGTCCCACTCTGTGCCTGGCATGTTCTTTAGTCTTAGGGCTGCATCGACTCAAGCCCTTCAAAAGCTGGGTTGGAAGAAGGGACAAATATGATCATAATATGATAAAGGGGACAATTCAACAAGAAGACGTAACAATTATAAATATATATGTACCCTAACAGCAGAGCCCCCAAATATATGAAGCAAACACTGACAGATTTGAAGGGAGAAATTGACTGTTTTACATTAATAGTGGGAGAATTTAACACATCACTCTCAATAATGGATAGAACATCTAGTCAGAAGATCAGTAAGGAAGTAAAGCACGTGAATGATACACTAAACCAACTAGACCTAACAGACACATATAGAACTCTGCACCCAATGAAAACAGAATACACATTCTTCTCAAGTGCACATGGATCATTTTCCAGTATAGACCATATGTCAGGTCACAGAACAAGACTCAATAAATTCAAAAATATTGAAATTATACAATGTATGTTCTCCAACCACAATGGAATGAAGCTAACTGAGGGAGAAATGGAAAATTCACAAATATGTGGAAATTAAACAACATAATCTTAAACAACCAATGGGTTAAAGAGGAAATCAGAAACGAAATTGGGAACCAACTTGAGGTGAATGAAAATGAAAATGCAACATATAAAAACTGTAAAGGCACTATATGATGGGACTGTTGACAGTTGATTATGCACTGTGGATGATTCTATGGTATATGAATATATCTCAATAAAACTGACTTTTATCACAATAAAAACAACTAGAACAAAGAGAAAAAACAATTCTAATGTTTGATGTTAAAATGCTTTTAATTTTAATACTGTGATGCAGGTAACTAAAGATGTAGTAAAATGAAGTCACTGGTCTATTCTACATACTCTGCTCATATTTGCATAGCCTTAATATCTTTTTAATCCCAACCACTGGAATCAGATAATGTAAAGTTGCTACTCTGCAAACACTGTAAGCTTGTCCTGGCTTGCATAAAATTCTTTTGCTTTTGTGGATTTTCTGAATATGGGCAATGTTTTTGTATTGCTCAGAGATGCTTGTCAAGAATTTAGAATTTTTAAAAACATCAAAAAGTAAAATATGATATAAATAAAAAAACTGTAAAGGCATTGTTGAGAGAAATTTATAGTTCTAAATGCTTACATTAAAAAAAGAATGACTTCAAATCAAAAAACCTAACCTCAAAACTGGAAGAAGTAGAAAAAGAATGGCAAACTAAACCCAAAGTGAGAAGGAAGGTAATAAAGATTAGAGTGGAGATAAATGAAATAAAGAGAGAGAAAAAAAAAAACAAGAGAGAAACCACAAAACCAAAAGCTGGTTCTCTGAAAAGATCAATAAAATTGACAAACCTTTCACTAGACTGACAAGGAAAAAGAGAAAGAGGAAATAAATAATGAAAATCAGAAATGAAAAGGGGAACATTACTACTGACTCTGCTGAAATAAAAAGGGCTATAAGAGAACACTGTGAACAACTGTACACCAATAAATTAGGTAATCTTGACGAAATGGACAAATCCTTAGAAACACAAAAACTATCTATATACATTGACTCAAGAATAGAAAATTTCAACAAACCAATTGCTAATAAAGAGATTGAATAAGTAATCAAAAATCTCCTAACAAAGAAAATCCCAGGACCAAATGGCTTCACAAAGGAATTCTACTGAGGTGGTTTGAAGCTATATGTATCCCAGAAAAACATGTGCTTAAATCTAATCCATTCTTGTAGGTTCAACCAATTGTAAGTAGGACCTTATGAAGAGGTTACTTCAGTTAAGGTGTGACCCACCTCATTCAGGATGCGTCTTAATCCTATTATTGGAAACCTTTATAAGAGAATGAAATACAGAGGGAGGGGAGAGAAAGCCATGGAAGCAAGAAGGTGACAGCAATGAAACACAGAAGAGAAGGGAGAAGCCAGCATTTACCACTAGGTGTCTCGCCATGTTGCAGAGGAGACAAGGATCACTGGCAGCCAGCTTTTGGAAAAACAAGCATCGCACTGATGATACCTTGATTTGGACATTTTCATGGCCTCAAACCTGTAAGCTAATAAATTCCCATTGTTTAAACCAATCTATTTCATGGTATTTGCTTGGAGCAGCCTAGGAAACTAAAATATCTACCAAACATTCCAAGAAGACTTAATTCCAACTCTACTCAATCTCTTCTGAAAACCTGAACAGGAGGGAACACTCCCTAATTCATTCTATGAGACCAACATCATCCTCATACCAAAGCCAGATAAAAATACCATAAGAAAAGTAAACTACAGACCAATAGCTCTTATGAATATAGATGCAAAAATCCCCGACAAAATATTAGCAAACCAAATCCAACAGCGTATTAAAAGAATTATACATCATGATCAAATGGGATTTATCCCTGGTACACAAGGGTGGTTCAACATAAGAAAATCAGTTAATGCAATACACCACATTAACACAATGAATGAAGACAACACATGATAATCTCAATTGTTGAAGAAAAGGCAGTTGACAAAATCCAGCATCATCCTTTCTTGATAAAAATACTAAGAATACTAGGAATAGAAGGATATGATAAAGGGCATATATGAAAAACTACACCCAACATCCTACATAATGGTGAAAAACTGAAAGTTTTCTAAGAATGAGGAACAAGACAAGGTTGCCCACTGTTACCACTGTTATTCAATATTGTACTGGAAATTCTTGCTGGAGCAATCAGGCAAGAAAAAGAAAGAGAAAAGCATCCAAATTGAAAAGGAAGAAGTAACACTTTCCCTATTTGTGGATGACATGATCCTACATACAGAAAAGCCTGAAAAATCTACAAAAACGCTCCTGAAACTAGTAAATGAATTCAGCAAAGTGGCAGGGTACAAGCTCAACCCTCCAAATCAGTAGTGTTTATATATACAAACAATGAACTACCAGAAAAAGAAATCAAGAAAAAACTTCCATTCACAATAACAGCTAAAAGAATCAAATATCCAGGAATAAATTCAACTAAGGATTTAAACAACTTGTACACAGAAAACTACAAAACATTGCTAAAAGAAACCAAAGAAGAGACCTAAATATATGGAAGGACATTTCATGTTCATGGATTGGAAAACTAAATATCATTAAGAAGTCAAGGCTACTCAAAGCAATTTATAGATTCAAAGCAATCTCAATCTTTTAATTTATATGGAAAGATAAAGGGCTCTGAATAGCTAAAGCCATCTTGAAAAAGAAGAATGAAGGAGGACTCATGGTTCCTGATCTTAAAACTTATTACAAAGCCACAGTAATCATGGCATGGTATTGGCACAAGGACAGACAAATAGACCAAAGGATTCAAATTGAGAGCTCAGAAATCAACCTTCACGTTTATGGCCAAGCGATTTTTGACAAGGTGGCAAAGACCACTCTGTTGGGAAAGAACAGTATCTTCAACAAATGGTCCTGGGAAAACTGGATCTCTATCTGCACAAAAACAGGGAAGAGGCTCCCTACTTCACATCTCATCCAAAATTCAACTCAAAATAGATCAAAGACCTAAATATGAGGCAGAACTACCAAACTCCTAGAAGAAAACATAGGGAAGCATCTTCAGGACCTTATGTTTGGCAGTATTTCCTTAGAATTTACACCTGAAGCACAAGCAACAAAAGAAAGAATAGAAAAATGGTGCTTCATCAAAATACTTAAAAATTGGGCTCAAAAGACTTTATCATGAAAGTAAAATGACAACCTTACCAATGCGAGAAAATATTTGGAAACCATATATCTGATAAAGGTTTAAAATCCAGAACGTATAGAAAAATCTTTCACTCTAACAACAAAAAGACAAACCCAATTTAAAATTGGGCAAAAGACTTAAATAGACATTTCTCCAAAGAAGATATACAAATGTCCAGAAAGAACATGAAATAATGCTCAGTATCATTATCCATCAGGGAAATGCAAATCAAAACCACAATGAGATACCATTTCACACCCATCAGAATGGCTTCTATTTTAAAAATGGAAAATAACAAGTGTTGGAGAAATAGGAACAGTCATTCATTGCTGGTGGCAATGTAAAATGGTGCAGCCACTGTGGATGAGTTTGGCAGTTCCTCAGAAAGCTAAGTATAGAACTACCATATGACCCAGCAATCTCACTACAAGGCATTTATCCCAAATAATTGAAAGCAGGGACTCAAACAGAGATTTTCACATGTATGTTCATAGTGGTATTATTCACAATTGCCAAAAGAAGGAAGCAACCCAAGTATCCATCAACTGACAAACAGATAAATATTTTGTGGTATATACATACAGTGGAATATTATTCAGCCATTAAAAGGAATGAAGTCCTGATACATGGGACAACATGGATGAACCTTGAAAAACTTGTTGAGTGAAATAAGCCAAACACAAAAGGAGAAATATTGTGCGTTTTCACTTATTTGAAATAATTAGAATAAGCAAAATCATAGAGCTAGCATCTAGAATATGGTTCACCAGGGGATAATGGGAAAGTAAGGCTTTAAATATACAGGGTTCCTACTTGGAATGATTGAAATGTTTTAGTAACAGATGGTGGTGATGGTAGTACGACATTGTGAATATAATTAATAGCACTGAAATATATATCTGAATATGATTAAAAGGGGAAATGTTAGATTGTATAACAGAATAATAATTTAAAGAAACTTGGAACCACACTACACAGTGAACCATAAGTTAAACCATGGACTACAGTTAATAGTACCTTATAAAAAAGTGCTATTATTAATTGTAACAAATATTCCATACCAATACAAGGTGTTGGTGGTGGCATGGGAGGAATCCTGTATTTTGTGCTTAATTGTTCTACAAACCTGGAACTTCTCTAATAAAGATCACTGAGAATCTGTGGCTCTAAGAGCAACAGAAACTCTTTGGGGACAAATGTTCACACATATCAAATGTTTTGCACAACTCCAGGTTCAAAGATTCCCTTAACTTCATCGATCACAGGTTAAGACTACCCATTCAATGAGATACAGTCTGCATAAGAGAAATGTGAGAAACCCCAGGTCAGCAGAGAGCTGGTAGAGAATGACACTCAGGGTTCTTTATATCAGGCAGATCTGAGTTTGAATCTTCATTTAGCTACTTCCTAGGTGTACAAAACTGGATAAGTCATTTGAACTCTGTGGGTCTCAGTTTGCTCATCTGTAAAATGGAGATAATAACTGCATTCACTTCAGAGGACTTGAGGATATATGAATATGGATGTAAAGCTCTTGGGCCAGCGCTTGGCACATGGCAGGAGCTGAACAAATGTGGCTGCCACTATTATTGACAGCTGTTATTGGATTTCATGGACACTGGGAATAAAACAGCTGTGTATGCTGCCAAAGTGCTCAAGAGGTCACGTCTCCCCCAAATCCCCACCACTGCCATCCTGCCCTACCAATGCCACTACCTTAAAAATTAAGAAGTTGGCAAAAGAAGTTCTTACCCCAAAAGCTTCATCAAGGGAAACCCGTTCGTTGAAAGCAAAGACCACTGGACTGATATCGAGGGCACTGAACTCCATGGTGGCTGTGATGATGGGTGATCTACTGGCTGCTTCGCCATTGCTAAAAAACACAGCAACCCTCCTTGCATTGGCTCCTGCATGCGTCCGCTTGAAAATGTTCCGGGCCACAAACCTCATGGCATTCCCAATGTCCCGAGCCTTTGTTGGGATTTGATATTTTATTTGGGAAAGAAGATGGAGGAGCTGCTTCTTGCTATGGTAGTCAGACCAACGTATGAGATAGTTGGTGCCTGAGTCATAGGAAACCACAGAAACTCTTGCTCCCACAGGGCAATTATTTTCCCTGATGTTAAGGTCATTGACAATGGAAGTGAGGATGTTTCTTGTTTCATTAAATCTCTGTTCTGTGATGCCGGAGGACTGGTCTAGGGCAAATACCAGTTCTGTTGGATACACTGGACACTTTTCTACAAAAATGAAAAACAGGAGAATTAAGTTATTTCACTGTGTCAAAAGCTTCTCTCACACTTTTTGCTCCAGTGAGGCTCCCAGTGAGGTCTAGGAAAATGTCAAGTGTTTCATCCAGTTCTACAACGAGAGGGACTCACATGCAAAGGAAAAAAAGTAAGCTGTTTTGTAAACTTGAAGGATTTTATATAAACGTAGAGCATTAATACTTGTCTAATACTCAGGCTTCACGGCCCACAATCAATCTGCCATTTAAAAGGAAATGGCAGGGAATTTTTTGGCTGATGGAACTGTTCAGTATCCTGATTGTTTTAGTGGTTACTTAAATCTATGCAAGTGTAAAAATTCAGAACTGTACACAAACAAAAAAGGGTAATTTACTGTATGCAAATTTAAAAAAAGAAAATTAAAGTTTATTGAGGATTTTGCTAACCTACTCCTCGCAAAAATCTTCAGAAATGATCTATTAAGAATGTTGAAGTCAGTTGGAACATTTTCATCCACTTTGGCAACACATATCGAATATTCATCATATGACACAGAGGGTGACACACACTGCAAGATCTATGCAGAGATGAACCAAGTGCAGGGAAGCCTCAAGAAGCTTACATTTGCAGAGGATCATTATAGTATAGGGTAAAAAAGTGATTGTTACTCTGAATAAGGTTTCAGAGGACAAAGAGGCTGTTTCCCATTAGCCAGTATCCTGGGGATTCATGGAAGCCAGCCTGGAATGAAAGCCAGGGCAGCAGACACCCTTCCAGCAGGAGGGAGCAGCTGGGTCAAGGCACTGTCTACAGTTTCCAACTCAACACTAATACGCTTAAGATGACTAAACTTTAGGGATTTCTAGGGAATCTGCGTTCTGTATCATACCTAACTCTTCAGTGTTCTTGTTAAACTCTGAACACAGAAAGAGAAAAAAGAACTTAAAAAAAAGCAACCCCATCTACATAGGCTAAATTTCAAAGTATCCTCTAGTCCAACCACTGTTTTCAGTAATAGAAATTGGAGAGGAAATGTTGATTTGGAGACGTTTTTAAAATCTAGGAATTTTACTTGGAAGAAATTTAAAACTGGGAAAGCTAATAAAGAACAGTAAAATAAGAAAAATGAAGTATTGCTTATTTCTTAGCTCTTTTCTAAAAATTATGGGTGAAGTGGTGGAAAAAAATCTTTGAGATGAGCTATCATCTCAGGTTCTCCTGGATGGCAGGAACCTAAGCTATTGCTTTTGATTTTTTTCCTACGTCCAGTGCCCAGCAGGTACCAGATCCATTTAATTAAAAACTGTGTGATGTTTTATTGAGCACTTACCATGTGCAAGGCATTAAAGTGAATGACTCCAAATACTAGGACAGGCTCAAAGACCCAGAGGGTCTACTGCAACAGGCCTCAAGGAGACCAGGAGCTCTTGAAGTTGACATAACTGACTTCAGTAGCCATGCCATTGGAAGGATCTAAGGCACCATGCAACACTGACTACAGAATAGCCCCTGGAAGACTATCCAGGGGCAGAGTAAGATTTATAAGTGGTTGACACTCAGGTTTTTAAAGGTACGAATGTGGGTCAGAGAGAAGAAAGGAAAAGTAGTGCCTCCAAGAAGCCAGGGCCAACAGGGTCAGTAGCAAACAGAGAAACAGAATGTGGATGAGTCAGAGAGAACCCTGTTCATCGAATTTCCCAGGAACACAGAGCCCATGTTGTGACGAAATTGAGTTGTAAACTGTGACAGGATGTAGAAAGAACGATAATGTGGAGGGACAGGGGATCACGTTTTACAATCAGGCTGAAACACAAACAATAACATTAGCAGTTATAGTCAAAATCAAAAGATATCAGTGTTGCATAGAATGAAGTCCTTCCCATGGGAGTAAGGGTTTCTTTCAAACTGGTATTGTCAGAACACTAATTATTTCAGCAAGTAATAGTAAGAACACTCACCTTTCCAACAAGCTATAAAAAGGAAAGAGAGAGAAAAGTCAGCTACATTTTTTGGCACAGAGACTAAAAGTAATCCAAAAAACAAAATTTCTACATAACAATATTTTAACAATATTTGACTCAAATTGCAAATGAGGCTAGGTCCTAAATTACAGGAAGCCAATGTTAAAGGATTGAAAAACACATGCAGACAGTTTTCTTAAATTGTGAGCCACGACCAGCAGACTTTGGCAGAATTTTGGTGAAATATGAAATGCTGATCACTTGTCTTGGAAACAGAATGGATGAGCCTCTATTAAATGGCAAGATAGCTGAAATTCAATTTGTTTTGTCTCTCTGCCTATGGCCTTCTGAGAGTAATTCAGAAACGCAAGCCTAAAATATAGGGTCTTATTTTCTTCCCTGAAGAACACCTTGGGAACCTCTATTTTCCTGCAGAACTACGGGGATTTCCAAATGAACTTTATCTCTGCTACAAATACAGAACCTCTGAGTGAATTTCCATATCCACGCAGAAAGGAGGGAGAAACCCAAGGGCTCCTCCTGAGCCAAACAGCATCTGGTTTCTCTAAGCGATTTATCCTGTAAGCCTGAGACAAATCAGAGGAAATGTTGATAAATCTTTAAGAAAGCACAGGCCTGACAATTTCCATGTTCATTTTACTCAATCACTGGGAAGCAAATGAGTCACTACAGCATAATAAAACATTTTATTAACACTGGCAACAAACTGGCCTTTCATCCACTTGTCCCACAGCACATGCTCCACTCACATCAACCTTATAACCACCTTTTGATTATGTGAATCCTGCCACTTAATCTTAGCCACCAAGATGCTAACTGCCAGCAGACCCACACATAATCCACAGCCTAATCTATCTCAAGGCCTAACCAAGCTCCTTTTATTCTGGTTGAGAACTTCACTTGTTAACCTCAAACCCAGTTATGAGATTAGAAGCCCAGGATCTGGAAGTAGGCACATCTGGGTTTGAGTCTGGGAAAGCTGGGGTGACTTTGGGTAAATTACTTGACCTCCTTTAGTGTGTTTCTTGTTTTAGTTATTTTTTCTAAAAATACTCTTCACTTATATCTGTCTCTAGCCTATTGGGCCATCATGTTTGATTCTCACACTTTCTCTCACCATTCCCCCCCAGCCTCCTAGAGCTTTAATTTATTCTCAGGGAGCATCCCAGCTATCAGCTCAGGACCCAGGCTCTTATCCCCATGTGGCAGGGAGCTGCTGCAGAGCCAAAGAGCAAATGATGTTTGGCCTGGAGTCCCATCTTGCTGGGCCTTGGTGACCTCACCTATAAAGTGAGGCCATTTGAATTAGCTCTAAAGGCCTAGCACCCTTTATCTTAGTCCTGTGGTCTGGAGTTCCATGCTCTCCCCCTCAGCACCATGTCCAGTTATAGAACTCCCCCTTCTCCAATTTCCTGGCATACTCTTTGATTCAGTATTGCAAAACACCTTCTTTCAAATCTCAAAGCCTCCAAGGGCCAGTCTTCACCTCCCCAGCCCCTTCTGTCCACCTTTGGTCTTCCTTGGGGAGCCTCTATTTGGCTGAATGTGATCTTTTGGAAATAGGGTCTTTGCAGAAGTAATTAGTTAAGATGAGGTCCTACTTGATTAAGGTGGAACCTAAATCCAATGGCTGGTGTTCTTATATGGTCATGTGGAGACAAAGAGAGACACTCGGAGAAGGCCATGTGACGACAGAGATGGACTTATGCTGCCACAAGCCAAGGACTGCAAGGGCCGCCAGCAACCGCCAGAAACCAGGAGAGAGTCATGACACTAATTTTCCTTCAGAGCTTCCTGAAGGAAACAACTCCAAAAGTGTGAGAGAATAAATCGCTGTTGTGTGAAGCTACCCAGTCTGTGATGATTTGTTACAGAAGCTCTAGGAGATGAAAACAGAAGACACCACTTGATTTTACTGAGAAGACTGGCAGCATCTTGAGGAATTCAGGTCCCTACACTAAACCCTCCCCCACTTTGTCCTCTCGCTGTGGTCCTAGACCCTGGTTCTCACCTCCTCCTTCCTACTTCTTGAGCAATGCCTTTCACACGTATTCCCCCTTTGAGGCTTCTCGCAATTGGCGTCTTCTTGCTTCCTTTCAAACTGTCCATGTTTCCACTTTGGGCGGGAATTCCCATCTCTGAAATGCCGTTTTTCTGCACCTTGGTCCCATTCTTTTCACCAAGATGCTTTCTGGGGTACATCCCTTGAGCTTCTGTTTCTAACTCTCTAGTTCCACATCCTTGGGAACCTCATCCTTTCAGGACGTTTTAAGGACCACTAGCATTTGAGTGACTTTGACATCTGAGTCTCCTTCTCTGACCCTGCACCATTACTAGAGCCTCATTTCATCAGCTGCCTGCATATCGTTTCAATTTAGGG
This sequence comes from Choloepus didactylus, assembly GCF_015220235.1. Classification (NCBI taxonomy): domain Eukaryota; kingdom Metazoa; phylum Chordata; class Mammalia; order Pilosa; family Megalonychidae; genus Choloepus; species Choloepus didactylus. Next base: position 166,418,636 of record NC_051307.1, read on the forward strand.
CTGACCCAAAGTCCCCTACCTCTAAAATGTTGAAATTCATCTTTTCCTACCATATAACTTCCCTTCACAATTCCTCCGCTCCCTTCTCAACCCATGGTGATAAGCCTGTCTGCCTCTAGCTTTACAGTTCTTTAAGATTTTTTTTTTTTTGGGGGGGGGTCCTTTCCTTGCCACACACTTACAATTATTACATTTCTATCCATTCTTCTTCAGTTAAGTCTCTCAGATTTTCCTATTTTATGTTTGTCTGAATGTGAATGTACATACATAAACTATAATGGAAACATAAGTAAGACAAATCACCTAAAATTCCACCACCCTAATACAACAAATTTTTATATTTTTCTACTTTTGCTTCCAACACTTGTTTCTATGTATATATATATGTATATATACATATATACACTTATTTACATGTGATCATAATGAGAATTCAACTTGATTTTTTGTTTTGTAATGCCAATTTTTTTCCACATTCTGATTGAGTCTTCATAAAAACTATAGCTGCTCAATATTTCAAATAAATGATGCCCTATAACTTAATTATTCTATAATTGTAAATCATCTAAATGTATAATCATTTTTTCTAATGAATAATACTTCAACAAACATGCTTATATATAATTTTTCCCTTCTTTTGCATTTCTTCCTTAGGATAAATTTTCAGAAATGAGATCACTGGTCCTTTTCTATATCACCTTCTTCATAAGCAAAGACAACCTATTTGTTAACAATTGCTTTATTCCTTTGCTGAAACCATTTTCTTGCTGCTCTCCAACACTTTCTATAACCAGACTCAATTACCTCTCTCCAAAATGTTTTCCTTAACTAAACTAACTAACTAACTAACTAACACACAGACTAAACTTCCATGTTTATCCCTTTAACATCACATCCTCTCAGACCTTTGCACATAATTGTTAAGTTAGTGTGAGCTAACTCACACTCCTGTTGGTTAGTCTTAAATTGTTTTACACATGCATGTTTTCTCTCCTTGATGAAATACGCCTCTTGAGCTGAGCACTTGTTTTTATCTATATTCCATTTTCTCCTACCTTTTGATGTGAGATGTTCCTACAGTAGGCACTCAGGGCAAGCCTTTTGCAGAGGACCCATGGCTTCTCCACCACTCAGTGGAGCCTACTGATTTTGCACACCCACAGTGAGTTCTATCCTAAATACTCTCACCAGTCACTGATGCTCTTGTTCCAAGACATGCAGATAGATACTCACGACTATGCTCCCGTATGAACTGGATCAGATCACATTGCTGTAGGTGAGAGAGAGAGAGAGAGAGGAGAAACATGAGCACAGAGACCTTCAAATGGCCGTGTTTATTTCCCAGTGGATGGTTGGGTTTGCTATCGTGAATAAAGAAATACATACAGAATATACAGGTTGTCCCTCCATGCCTTTAACACCCTAGGAAAACAAAACAGAGAAAGTTATTGGTACGTGAACCAGAGTCTTCAGCGGCAAAACTGAAGAAAACCAAAACCTTAACTCATAAAAACACAGCTGAGAGAGAGCAGTTAAAATATTCCTGGACCTAGTTGATATAACGCACTTTTCCCATTCACATCGATTATAATTTAGTTTCACTGTTAGATCAATTAAGCTAATGTCTACCCAGAGTGAACTGAATTATTTTTATAGGACAAAGGGCCTGAGACAAAGAAGACACACCCCAGAATTCCAAAGAGATATTTGTACTAAATATGCAATACTCAGAAGACATTTTTCATAAGAAAGCTTGTAGTCTTAAAATTGTAACCAACATACTTTCCAAAGAGCAGTGCTAAAGAGAGGAATTTATTAAGAATTCAGAGATACAGTTAATTACAAATCAAGGAGCTTTAAATGCTTGAGAAAAGATATATCCCCTACATATGTGAAAGATCCAAAGACAATTATGTAGCAAAATGGATACGACACAAAACAAGAGAATATACATTAAACTCATAAATGCCAAGAGGTTATGGAGCAAAGGAATACAGATAATTGGGTGAGAAAAATTAAGGAAGCCTTCATGAAAGAAGTCAGTCCTTTTTTCTGGGTAGCTTGAGCTTTCCTCTTTTTCCCTTCTTACTTCCTTTCATCAGGATCAGGTTTCTTCTAGGAAGTGGTTTTTTAACATGTTTGTATACCTGGATCCCTCGGGAAACCGATGAAAACTAGGATGCTTTCTTCAGAAAAATGCTAATACATACTCACACTCAGACATGTTTTGATGTATGATTTCATTGACACCCCACCCTCAGAAGCCCAACTATGGATGTCAGACAAAGGGGTCATCTATCTGCCCATTCATCCATCAGTCTATCCATCCATCATCCATCCATCCATCCATCCAGTAAACATTAAACATCAGCTGAATGATGGGAAGGGCTATAAAATGGTCATATAGGAGTACTTGTGTGCTTTTGATGTTAGCCAGAACTGTTATGCCTCCATGAATCTATCCATTGTGGGGATCTTTTCTTTTTCCCAAATGGGAAATTACACATAAGATGCAGAGTCTTATCCTTCCTTTTACAAGTTATGACAGAAAACAGAAAAGACTGCAAAGTCATTAAAGCAGAGAGAAGAACAGTTTCTGGTTTATAAACAGAGTAGGCAGCTCACATGTTTTTCAGAGGATCCACCCTCAGAGGAGTATGTTCTGAAAGACTGAGTTTAAGAATAAATTTGAGTGTGTTCTTAAGCAGAGGCTGAGGACAAAGGGCCTGAGACAAAGAAGACACATCCCAGCCCAGATCAGCAGGGGCCAAGCACAAGACCAGGAAGATGTAGGGCCCCCAAATGGGAGCTCCAGAACCTGGAACAGAAACAAATCCAGACTGGACTAGAAGGACCCAAAGACTAGATTATCACCCACAAGACTAAGAATAGTCCCAAGCTCTTTAATGAGAAAGAAGGAAAAGATTGTATCAGAGTATTCTTTACAGTTAGTTGATTCTCATTCTACTGTGGATTCACTAGGCCATAAAACCATCCATGCTTTTGATTTTCTTTATGAAATCACAAATGAAAGAACCTGTCCAGGTAGTCAGGAGACATCCACAATGCAGAAAACAAGATAAGCTAGCTCTCCACTCCTTACACACTGCTGCCTGGGCCTCCTACACAAAACTCCAGTGCTGGCAACATTTAGTTCTTACCTTGTTAAAGGAGATGGGCATGCAATTAAATCAATACAACAACATGAAAGGCACTAAAATAGAGAGATGGATATTTTGTCAGTGGGAGGTGTGCCTGACTCTGCCTGGAAATGGTTCCAGAAGAGGTGACATTTCTCTTGTAATGGATGGAATCATAGTGGAAATCATGGTTATATTTCCAAATCTCTCTGAGGCCAGGAAGGCAATAGTAGTGGCCTGCTGTTGGGGGAACCCCATCAACTTCTCTAGCATGATGGGACTTTGCTTGAACACCGTTGTGAAGCTTTTACAATCCTGTCCTTATTTTTAAAACTTCTGTAATAAATAACAGTAATAGTTAATATCTACATTGCACTTTATAGTTTACAAAGAGTGTTCACATTCGATTCTCTGATCCTCATAGCTTCCTTTTGAGGTGGTTAGGATGGGATATATGATCCCCATTTTAGAGATAAGCCGAGAGACTCAGTGACTGTCCCTTGGGCACCCACCTGGTAGGAAGCAGAACCTGGACTTAAACACAGTGCTTCTGACTTTAAATTCTGTTTCCTTTCCACTGAACACCCTAGAAACCAATATATGCTGTTTATTTCTCATGGTCATACTTACTCTCTGTCCAGGAGGGCCTGGGAGTCCTCGAGATCCCTTTTCACCTTTGAAGCCCACAGTGAGCTGCAGATAGGAACATGTGTTTAGTTACCACATAGTCTATCCATGGGGACCACCTCAGTTTTAATGACACTTTAACATTTAAAAAATAAAAATGAAAAAGAAAGCAACTATTCATTGAAATCAAGTAAACTGCTTACTTGTAATATAAATTAGCCATTCTTAATTAGTGGTAAATATCCATTTCCCTCCTGCCCTTTTCATTTGGTGGCATATTTTGCTTTGCAACTGGCTGTGCATTTTAATCTAAATTAGTCATATACTGGGATTTCACCTAACTGGAAAAGCAAGTACACTAGGGCATAGAGACCTAATTAAAAACCTCCCAACTGCCAAAGATCAAAAAAGAAAAATGATTCCCCACCCATTTAGGAGGACATGGTGGGCTGGGTCATTTCCATACCTCAAGGTGATGGATATTAATGGTAATGAAATGTATCCAGCCAGATGGAAAGTATCTGTTAAATCACAACTCTTTCACACTGATAATAACCACCGATACTGCACTCAAACTTTAAAATGAAAGGCTGCCTGTCTCGCCATTTTATTTTTAAGTAAGCATAACATTCTTCTGTGCTCATTAGAAGATCTCAATAGCCTTCCTTAAAATGAATACCCCACATAACCTTGATTATTGATCGTGGAATCATCAGACAAACCTGAGAGACACGGGGAAGACAGCAGCTTCATTTCCACTCTCAGGGTTAATATTCTGGGCTTTAATATGTGCCTTAAAAAGATTGGAAGGTAGTCTCTATTGGAAGACTTGGAACAGCCAGTCATCAATTTGTAAATCTTTAAAATAGTTCAGATTCATGGAACCATAGACTTTTAGAACTGAAGGTGCCACTGAGTTCAACTCTTACGTGTCACTGAGTTCAACTCTCATGTTACAGAAATGGAGGTGCTGAAAAGGTGTGTTGAAGGTCACATAGCTAGCAGGTGACACTTCAGATGCCCTTGGGTTGGATCAATAATCCACATATGTTATGAGAACACAAAGCCAGAGTCTTCCAAAGAAACATTTATTTTTTCTGAAATTATAGGCCACTTACTGTTAATCCTCTAAAGCCTTTGGGTCCAGGCTCCCCAGGAATTCCAGGATCACCATCAACACCCTGAACATTCAGATATAAGAAATCAAGATGATAAAATATTTGCTAAGAAAGAATTAAAAAAAAAACAATTCTTTCTAAACCAAAAGTTAATTGATCTTATAACAATAATACTATATATTAATGAAGGCCAAGACAACATTAAATGTCATCTTCTTCCGTCATTTAGAACTAAGTTATTGATACACTTAGATATTCTCCAAACCATTTTTAATTTTCTAATAATACAAACATTTATGCATAAATATCAATGCAATGGCTATCCAGTTACCAAAAATACAAAAGGAAAATATGTGGAGTAATTACACCAAATACCAAAAATTGAGTTACTTCCTACATTAATAAATCATTTATGAAAAAGATGAAAGTAAAAAAAAATTACTCTCATTTTGGTGGGAAAACTAATTTTAGTAGTTATTTATCAATATATTAAGTTTGTCTTTTTCAGTAAATTGAAAACTGCTTATTTACTCCCTTTATCAGTAAACTAGAAAATTGATCTTCTAGAATGAAACCTCTTATCATGAGAGTTATTTATATAGTCTTCTTGCCACTTCTCTATCCAAAGTAAGAAACTTTCTTTTGATAATTCCTCAATTTAAAAAACTGCTTCAAAAAGGAATTTAAAAATTGGCTATTTTCATACAGTTTATTTTCATTTGATTAATCAGGCACCCTATTATTTTTAACCATATTTTATATTTTAATTTGAGCACCAACTATGTGGAAGACATTATTCTAGACACTTTTTTTTTTTAAAAAGGAAATCTTATACAGAATCCCAACATGCAAACCAGATATAAATGAGCTACTCTGGATGAAATGGCAGGTATGGCTAGTTCCAGAGCATGGAAATGGATTTCAATCTGACAGCCAGCAAGGAATTCTGGACGACATTTAAGCAGGAAAGTAACACAATTGTGACTGATCTTTGGGAAAACACATCAAGGGATTTTTAAGCATTGGGATTAACTCAAACAGGAAAAGATGGAAATAGGAGATAAATGAGAAAAATATTGTAATATTTCAAGTGAGAGGAAGTGAAGGCCACAACAATGAGTTTCAGAGAACAACAGATAGCTGAAGTCAATAGTACTGAAAGAGATCACCAAGGCAGGGAGATCAAGGAGAGGACAAAGGACTGAACTTGAGAGGAAACCTGGATGCAGGGAAAAAACATGAAGACCCAGTATGGTGAGAGAGAGAGAGAGAGAGAGAGAGAGAGAGAGAGAGAGAGGGAGAGAGATGCCATGTAAGTAGACTAAGGGAGGAGACAGTTTAATAAAAGGCACTAAGTATGGTGGACGCTTCATGGAGATTGAAGATTGAGGACGCTGAAGTTTCAAAGAAAGTGTTTTGTCCTCATCTGGAGAATAGTCTATACACAGCTAACTCAGAGGAATTTAGGGGATTGTGATGGGGAACAGGAAAGTTTTCCCTAAGGAAGGAATGTAAGACGGGACCAAAAAATGTTGACCAGGTGGATAATTCAGGTGGTGGGAGAGACCTTCTTCATCATACTTTGGAGAGAAGAAAGAACATACGAAGTTGTGGAATGGAGTGTGGGTGGGCAAAGTTCATGCCAGGAGGCTTCCTTCTTTCCCAACAACACAATTACATTATGTCTTCCACAAGTAAAGTTTGGGGAACAAGTTTGTCAAGAATGCCTCAAATATAGCTTACTGATTTAGAACATTATTCAAGGAGTTGGGAAAGAGAAGAGAAAACGCACAGTATGTCATTTTAAAAAAAAATCACTGAAGTATTTGTACCCCCAGTTGAATCAGTCCTACTTCGAACTGGAAGTAGGAGGTGTAGTGAAAGACACAAAGGAGTCCAGTTTCTTACACCATGCATTAAAAAGTGACTTTGGATCTCTGAACCCCTGGAAGATGTTGACTCCTTCACAAGCGGGCTATTTCAGCAACAGTATTCTTTAGAAAAGGCAACTATCTTAGCCTTTAATGGTAGAACCAGAAGCATCATCTATATAGAGAGAAGACATCTTGCTAGATGATTTACTCTTTGAGGGCATGAATTATGCCTTACTGCTCTTTGAATCTCCAGGCCTTGGTCATAGTAATCATACAAAATATTTGTTAAATAAATGGATAAATGAATTAATATAATACGTACTACCCTCATGTTGTTGCCCTTCTATTTCTGGCCATCATGGAATAAAAGAGACTGGATTTATCCTCCTACTTAATACAACCAAACAATTAACAAAATAAATGAAACAACAGTTTTCAAGACACTGGACACCAGGCTAGGTAAGACAGGACAGTCTTTTCCAGTTTAGAGATTCATAGGAGTTAAGTGTGGTCCTTTCCTCTTGAAGCCCAGGGAAAAAAACTGCCCTGATTTTTTCTCTTTCATTCAGGCTTACAGGATTTTCTCAGTTCTCAAATAGAAAGTTAAAATCATGGACATTTCAAAAAGAAGGCCATGTGCACAATACCTTCTGCCCCATATCTCCAGGAAATCCTCTTGCACCCTATAATTTGCAGCAGAGAAGATAAATAAGTCAACCCATTGCTTCCACAGTATAACATTTCTTCTTGTATTATTAGGTTTGATTCATCAATTTAAAAAAATCATTGTTTTCATATTTACCTTTACTCCTTTTTGCCCCATCTGACCATAGCCTGGGAAGCCATCATCTCCCTGTGAACACAGGAGTTCATTTCAACTTCTCAAAATTGAGAATTGATTGTAATCTATACTGGAGAGACTGTGGTGTCAGGAGAGAAGCACTGGGGACTTCCTGGTGGAAGAGCTTTGATCCGCGACCTTGAACCCTGGGAATATGCCTGTGGCGGAGTTTTCCTCACTTCCTGGTATGTCCCCTGGGACCTCCTTGGCCAGCTTCTCTCTGACCATTGTGGGAGGCAGAGCGACAGTGTTCAGAACTTGTGGAGTCAGTGGCAGCATTACCTGCCTAGAAAATTAGGGGCTGGTCCAAAAGAAGAATTAAAAATGGCCAACAGATGTATTAAAAAATGTTCATCCTCACTGATAAGCAAAGAAATGTAATGTGAAACCATAATGAGATATTGATTTTTTTACGTCAATACCTGTTGTTGGTGTGGATGCCCTGAAGTAAGCCATCTCTCTTGCACAACACGTGTGTGTGTGTGTGTGTGTGCTGGTTCAAATTTTCCTAAGGGCACTTCACAATAGGGGTCAAAAGTCTTAATTAAATATGTACATAGTTTTTGATCAAGCTGTGATATTCGTAAAAATCCTATGTAGAAATTAATTATGGTTTTGTTCAAAGACTTAATGAGGCACAAGAATGTCCACTGCCTTGCTATGCATGACTAAATATCCAATAAAAGATATGGGTCAAATAAACTAAGTTACATTTTTTCAGTAGAATATTTTGAAGCTATTAAAAGGAATGTTGAGGGAAAAAATTTAATGACATGGAAATATGCTCATGATGAATTATTGTTAAGAGGGAAAATCAACTACAAAGAGTATACTGGTATCACTAAATGTTAATGACAGATATCACAAATGGTAGGACTATAGGTAGTTCTTACTCCTTTCCCTTTTTGTGTTTGGTAAGTTTTCTATAATATCTATGAGCACTTTTTGTAATAAAAACATTATTTTTTAAAAGGAATAAAGAAATTGTTCCTCTATTGGCTCCTCTGTTGGCTGATATCTTGGGACAGCCACAGTCACTGGAACAGAGTGCAAGATTGAAGAAGCACTGCCCTGTTTCTTGGCCCTAATCTCCTACTTCTTGTTGCCACTGTGGGGTCCTGCAAAATGGGGAGAGAAATGGGCTGTGCTGTTTTTCAACCAGCCTGTGGCTATACGGCCACACTGGGTGTTAAAATATTGAAATGCTCCAGGTCATCCATTATCCTCTCTGCATTCTCCTCCCCCTTCCTGGCCTCCCTCACTTGAACAGACAGCCCTGCTATAGGAAGAGAGCTGTGGGGGGTAGGAGAAATGCCCCCACATATTCCCAGATGCTGAAATGCCTTTGATGCCCCAGATGCTAAAGCTGATGTTGTCAGTTCCTGTTTCTTGACCTCAGAACTGAGCACTTGGAGCTGAGAGAGGCTTAGGGTCCCAAAACCTCATACCTGTTTTCCTCGGTGTCCAGCTTGTCCCACTGGCCCCGGGTCTCCAAGAATTCCAGGTTCTCCCTAATAAGCGAGACCAGAGGAGCTTCAGATGAGTGAAATCAAGACCCAGCTCCCACTGTAGGAAATTCTGTCCACCAGGTGGGGAGACTGCAGGTTCACAGTGAGGATGCAAGGCTCAGTGAGGGAGAGAGGGAAATGATCTTCCCTAAGGCAAGCAGAAAACATCATCTCTAGCACAGGGCGGGGTTGGATTCAAATACTGCCTCCTGGTGTTACAAAAGGACTGAAGGAGAAGGCAAAGCATGGAAAATTTACTCCGGAAAAAGCTGACTCATCTGCCCATTTAATAATTATTTATTGTCCAGGAAAATGAACAGTGTAGAGCATGATAGCCAGGGTCCTGTCACAAAGCATAGGCTGGGAAGAGAGACAGTTAGACAGGGAATTATAATATTGAGTTATACAGGACAGGATGCTGTGGGAGCAAAGAAAAGAGGAATCTAAATTACATTCAGTGGGCCAGGGAGGCTGCCTAAACGAAAGGAGCAGGGAAATCCAGGCCTGAGGTGCATTGTGTGAGTAGGGGCGAGAGTGAGCCAGGTGGAGGAAAGGCATTGAAGGAAAGCCAGGGCAGGCACACTCCAGGAACTGAGAGATACCCTCTGTGTCCAGCCTCTGGCCTACAGGGCATGGAGGGCAGGAGGGAGAAGAGCTGTGAAACCCTAGAATTAAACAGGGCCAAATCACGAACAGCCTTGTAAGCTACTTTACAGTTGGGAGTTTTTCCTGAGGGCAATGGAGAAAGCCACACTGACTACACGATATGTGACTCACTGTAAAATGAAAACAAGTCCCTGTTGTTAAAAAACTATTAAGAATTTCAAGAAGGTGACAGTCTGGCATTAAACCTTCAAAGCTCAGGGCCCTGGGTGACTGCGCAGGTCACAGTCCACGAAGCTGACCCAGGGGGAGGGAGCACTGAAAGCTTTTAAACAGGGAAGCGAGATCCTGAATAGGCCAGTGGTTTGCTCTCTGACAATCTCCAAAGGAGCGGGCAGGTCAAGTTAGAGAACTCCAAGCACAAACAGAAGATTCAGGTTCTGCCCACCTGCCTTTTTCTACCAATTACATTCATACATTCAGAAAATCAGGGAGTTGAGATTTTAAGAGTTGTTTCCTGATGGGTGAGATTATCTTGTCTCTTCTAGTGTAATGGGGGAAGTTTCATGGAGGAAGTAGGCAGTTGGAAATTCTTTGCTCAGGGAAGGAAGAGAACATAACAGTAGTCTCAGGGAGCTGGTGGCCTATTGATAGGGCCTGGATCTAATCATGTGAGAAATTAACATGTAAATCAGGAAGAGAATGGAGATATTTTGCTCTCAGAATTTTAAATAGTTAAGAAATAACACTTACTTTTTTCCCTATAAGTCCAGGTCTTCCAAGGCTCCCCTTAAGTCCCTGTAGCCCAGGAGAACCCTGAAAGAAAATGAGATATACAAATAAATGTTGACACTGCAGTGATTCTTAGAAAATCCATTAGAAACATTTGACTTTTCATGTCAGTTCCAACAACTCCTCGATGCCTCCTTGACAAGAGACCCAGCCACCAGGGGAGAGAGACAGCTGGGCTAGAAACCAGCTGACTCAGGTTGCAGTCCTGTTAGAGGATCACAAGCTTCCATCTGCAGGAACATCACTAGTTCTAGTCTGTATGGTGCCTTTGTGAGCAGTAGAAAAGGTGCCCTTTACTCAACACACTTCATTTCCAACTATGGGAAGTTTGTCATAATGTACTGATTTTGTTAGAACTAGACATTTTGCTGCCACTTGCTCCTTTGTGCGCTCCACCACGTACATATACATAATGGTATGCAGACTTTGTGTCTGTTTCCCAATCTAAAAATAGGCAAAAGCGTCTTTCACAAACATGCTAGGAGGATAGATAACTGAGCAAATACAGTATCTCTTGCCTTCTGAAGTCTCGTTACCCAGGCTGAGGAACTGAATCGTTTCAGAACAACTTTCACATGAATTCCTCACCATCCAAATTCTGATTATTCACAGTCAGAAATTTAGGAATCAAGTTGGTTCAGATGGGGAGTTCAAGAGCTGGACACAGGAATCAAATTTGGAAAATGTGGGAACTTTGTAGAGTTGATTTTAAATATCTACCATTAGTGGAGATATAAGTGGCAGAGATAATTTTTAAGAGTTAGAAAATCCAGAATAATGTATCAGGTTTTGGAAGAAATGGTTATGATTCAGCAATATCTGTACTCCTCCAAATGTTTTCTTTAGACTAACCTAAACCCACATGAGTAAAACCCACATGAGTAAAACCCACATGAAGGAGAAAGGAGAATGATTAAGCTATAAACCAGGAATCTGAGCTGTGCTAAAAACTTGTCCCCTGTTAATCCAAAAATGAAAAAATCCATATGTGGATAATGCAAAATAAACTATATATGAAGTGAAAGGAAAATTAAGGTTCAGAGTCTTTATCACCGTGTCTGAGTCACTCACCTGAGGTCCTTTATGGCCTGGGCTTCCCTTTTCTCCTCTTTGGCCAGGATTTCCATTTAATCCCTTTTGTGTTGATAAAAGGAATAAAAATACAATGACTGGTGTTAATGAAAAACTTATTTTCTTGATCTGTGTTTTTGAAATACCCCCACAGAAAAGGATGATCCAACCACTCATGCAGCCTCTTGCTTAACTGTTAAAAGGTGGAAAATTGAACTTTGAGATGAAGCCTTTTTTAGGAAGGGAATTAGAGGCAGAACCAGACTCAGTGGTACAGATCATTTTAAGGAATGCCCTGCCTGGGTATAAGACCTTCATCCCTCTCTTTCAGAGACAAATGAAAAAGAAAGACCAAAGGGAAACATAAAACTCATTTGGATGAGGAAGTAAAATATAAACAAAGGAGGTCAGGTGGAGTCCTTAATGGGCAGGTTACCTTGATCAAAGGGCTGATGAAGAAGTAAAATAGCTGTTTCAAGTTAGGACAAAAGGACATTTTAGCAGCAGACCCCTATCAAAGGAATCAAAGTATATATTTTCTGCCATATTTGCCATCACATCCATGGTTCTCTCACATAGAAGGGAAAACAAGGCGTGCTAGTAATGTTTGCTCTATCAAAGCACCTGGTGTGAAATGGCCCCTGGATGCCCAGTGCAAATGGCGGCCGGAACCCTGGTCTAGTCTTGATTCACTGCCAGAGTATCAGAGGGACCTGACACTCCCCTGAAAGCCCAGGAATGGATCTAGGCTGTAGGATCTGCCAGCTGGTGGCTTGGTTCAGGGATCCCAGAACTGCTTAAGAGAATCCCAAATCCCTGTGCAGTACAAATCACATGGAAGTTCCTACAAGAAACAACTCCTGGGAAGGTCTTAGAACAGTCACATCTACGCAGACCCTTCCACAGTGGGCTTCACAAGGTGACTAAGTACTCATGTGTTACAAAGTCATTATCTCGGGATGACCCTGGAATCTTTCTGGCATGGAACAGAGCAAGATGGAGAGGCCCTGCCCTCTGATGCCCATATTGCTAATGATATGACCATGACAAAATGCAGATGGCTCACAAAAAGCCCTTTCAGTGGTACTCCAGCAACACTACCACCCCCGAGTTAGCTTCAGTGAGTCAGATAACGGTTTCCGACTCCTAACTCTCCTCCATGAGAATCTGTGCTCAGGATCTCAGTTAAGGAAAATGAATTTGTTGCTCTTGATATTAATTACTAATATAATATTAAAGTATTATTATTTCATTATTACTAACATGCAAACACAATACCAGGTGATCACAAGAGCATATCTTTCCAAAAGGCTTATCAGTGAGCTCCAAATAAGGGAGTAGGTATGATGGAGCAAAATCACCTACCTACAATGGGAAATGCAAAATTTCATAGATAAGTACCGTGGAGGAGAGGGAAAGGCAGATAAAAATTTCTCTTATTTTTATACAGAACTACCTTCCTTCTTCCCATCAGAATAACTCAGCATTATTTCTCAATATTTATCAAATATTCCAACACACCTGTGCTCCTTGTAATCCTTCAATTCCTGGTACACCTTCAGGTCCTGCATTGCCTGCTTCCCCCTGATGGATGAGACGATTCAGTGTTAGGATTTTCTCCATATAATTTACATAGATTTTCCCTACATAGAGTCTAGATACTATTTTGTCTTAACTCATGGTTCTTAGGCTCAAAGTTACCCTATACTTTAATTAGGATTTTACTCTCCTCTGCTACCTAAGGAATGAACACACCTAATAACGAATTTTACTCTCTTGCAGCCAATTCCAAATGCACATGAAAAGCAGTTAAACGCAGAACATTTAGAATTATACAGGTGCTTCTTGTTTGCGAGGTATCTGTGAAAGAGCTTTGCCTGTAGATCAAACTTGTCCTGGCTCTGGCAGCTGAATTGAGGAAAAGCTGTGTCCCCCACCAGTTGAAGGGGATCATATCCAGTGCCTGGCACTTCCTACAACATCCTTTTCAAATGCTCATTCATTACCACCACCATTTGCAGGTGAGAAATCTTCTTCCCATCTACCACAGAAGACAGGGAGTAAAGGATACTTACCGGGACACCTTGGGGCCCCCTTCGGCCTTCTCTTCCCTGGAACAGAAAAGGCAAAGTGGCAGTGTGTGACTGTCTGGATGGAGGGGGTTGCCTAGAGGCAAACCAGCAACTCTCATTCCCCTCCACGTTTGATTGACACAAGTAGTGAGCAGCTCACAGAAAAGGCTTCCCTGAGGCACCCTCCATAGATGAGTTTCCACACTGGGCACTTAATTACAGCCTACCATTTGGGGGGATTGACGGCAAAGCAATCTAGAAGTCATTACAGACCCAGCTCAAAATCCAACAACTTCTGACAATTATCCTTGAGACTGTTTGGAGAATCAGATCCATCTGAAGAACCTGTCTTCTACCTTTTTCTCTCTGGCAAATCCCACAAAAGTAGTCTGCTAATCAGAGGCTTCCTGCGTGAGAACCAACTGTGTTACAGCCATCTCTCTCTGCCCTGGGCTCCCGAGTTGCACCTCAGAGGAGAATAAAAAAATTGTTTATACAGACCCAGTAGGGTTTGTCTCAATGAAACTCTACGAGGAGGAAATGGCTGATGGGGTCTGATAACTATATGATGGTCCATATGCCACCAACAGGTTCATCTGAGAAAAGCCAGGCTGATCCCTGAAGCCGAGTCCTGTGTGCATCTGTCCAGAAGCAATTTCAGGTTGCCAGCTCAGGCTCTCCATCTAGTGGCTGTATTTGCCACACTCTCTCCATTCCAGAGGGCAGCCAGCCATGTGGGAAGATGATTCAGGCCTCAGATCCTAGCTACTTTTCCCCTAAATAGCAAGCGATAAAATCTGATCCCTTACCCCTCTTTGAGAGAGTCATGACATCTCAACGTACCCATTCGCTTTGTGTTGTGATAAACAACCATGATTACTTTAGGTTCAAAACAAATACTTTGAAATTTTTCGTTCATTCATTCTTTCAGAAAGGTGGTCATGGAAATTATTTAAGAACCACTGTTTTCTTTCAACTGCCCACCTTCTGAAGTTCCTCTGACTTCCTGACCAAGTGTCACCTCCACCAGGTCGGCTGACGATTAGAATTCTTCCATTGAGATTCTGCCCCTTGAGGTACTCGGTTGCTTTTAAAATGCAAATATCCTTTGGGAGAAGTTACCCAATGTAAATTGTCAGTTGTCTGTACCTTAATGTGACTAGTTTATCAGCTCTCTTGACCATATGAAAATAGAGGAGAAATGATAAACAAAGGTTGAGGCCAATGTTTCCGTGACATCACAATTCTGTCTCCATTAAAAAGCAAGAATAAAATAATATCTATTCTGTGTAACGGACAGTATAGCACCCTGGTTAGGGACATGTCCTTAGAAGTCAGGCCATCTCAAGCTCAACTCTGCCATGTAAATCCTGGATGGCACAGAGCAACTGTACAATAAACATTAGCCAGGATCACTGGGAACATGGAGTTGAGAGTAAGACAGTTCAGGTTCAAATCCCAGTTCTGCCATTTATGAGCCATTGTGACCTTGGGCAAGTTGCCTAAGATTCCTTGATTTTTCTCATCTGTAAAA
This sequence comes from Choloepus didactylus, assembly GCF_015220235.1. Lineage (NCBI taxonomy): Eukaryota > Metazoa > Chordata > Mammalia > Pilosa > Megalonychidae > Choloepus > Choloepus didactylus. The sequence continues at coordinate 166,433,816 of NC_051307.1, forward strand.
TGGATGTAATAATAGTATCTACCTGACAGATATGTTATGGGGCTTAAATGAATTAAAAACATTTCAAATGATTTCATTAGGACCTGGCATAAAAATAGGTGCTACAGTAGTATAAACTTTATTATAGACACACATTGTGTGTGTGCCAGGCAAAAGCAAAGGACCTAGAACATGATTTCAAGTGCTCTCTGGTTTTCAGTACATTGATCCATTGCTTTGGCAATAGCTGTTGAAACAATTAATTTACATAAATTGAAATTCTGTCATGCAGGTGGCCATGTCCTGGTGTTTAGAATTTGTCATCCTCTTAAGATCCTCTGACCCTCATGGAGAATTCTGCCCTTCATTGGAAAGGTGGGGAAGAGGGTAGAAAAGCTTGATGTTGTTTTATATCCACGTTGCTTTGTGTAGTCCAGGAGAAAAAAAGATTATGAAGGAGGAGATCAGTAGAGGAGGGAGTAAAGATGGGAGAGGGGGAGGGGGGTGAAAGCCTCTTGCCCTTGGTGTAATTTAAAAGTAAAGGACGAGACTGTCCCAGTATTAGCCCCTAGCCCACTCTTGACATCTCTTTTTAAAAATGCCTGATTGATGTGACAGTTACAAAGCTGCTTCAAACTAAAAGAATTTTCTCTTAAACTAACAAAAATACACAAATATTTATCTCTAAAATTTATAGCATTTAGCTCATCTTGCTGCTTTACTGCCTCCTCTGATTACATTTTAATTCTCTTGTGTGGAGAAGAGGGCAAAGCCCCAGGAATTTTACCAGAAGCACTGGAGAGCCTAATACATCCAACTGCAGATCCTTTCCCTTAAGAACTATGATTCAAGATAAATGCAGACAAGAGGAATTAAAACACATTTCTTCACTATCTCTCATAGAGGAAAGGCCATCAGCCACCATCTTCAAAGTGTTGAGAAGGTTCCACATTTGTAATAGACAAGAAAGCCAAGTATTTTGAATTCCCTCTTGAACAAAACTCAGGGCCAAATCTAGGGCCTCATAACCTTCTTCTTCTCTTTTTATGATCTCCATGCTGAGCATGTATCAGAGGAGTTCCTAACACAGTGCAAATATCATCTCTAACTTCTGTAGTCCACAAAGAGAAAGCAATTTCTTGGTTGTTCCTTAAAAAGATGGGGAACACCAATGGCCCTGCCGTTTTCCCTGATAGGCTTGATATCACCTGGAATGCTACTGGGTTGGCCCTAATCTCCAGTGTTTTGGTATGTTAAGGAAGGATTTATCTGGGATTTTTCTTTCCCTTGGATAACAAAGAGAATATGTTTAGCTAGTTCATAGGATTCTTATATAAGCTCAAGGCTGCTAAAATACTGGGGGAGGGCTTTGTGTTCAAGTCATTGACTTTCTTCAAAGACATTCCATAGAACTGGAAGGTGGAAAGGGAAGGACAGACTGCAATGCTTAGCTTCTCGAACAGGGGTGATTTTGCTCCCCCAAGGTCATATGGAGACATTTTTGATTGTCACAACTTGGGGGTGGTGTGGGGTGTATGCTACCAACATCTAGAGGTTAGAGGCCACCAGGGATGCTGCTAAGCATCCTACAATACACAGGACAGCCTCTCACTTCAGAGAATTTTCCAGCAAAAAATATCAGTAGTGCCAAGATTGAGGCACCCTACAAATGTATCATATCCCTGGATGAGCGGCCTCTGCAGCCCACAAATATTCTGAATGCCTCTGAGGCATTGTCAGGTGATAAGTAGGGGGAATAAATATCCATGGAAAGACTTACCCTGCTTCCTCTGGGACTGGGACTGCCTTGCGTCCCCTTTTGTCCGGTTCTACCCTAGAAATGCAATAGTTTCCTTAAGATCATAAGGCAAAAGATTCTGAATCATTTGCAAAGGCATCAGCTTCAAAACTTCACACACTATTAAAGTAACACAAATATACTAATACATATTAACATTATCAGTTATATACCCATTAAAGAGGAAAAACAACATTCACTGCTATTACAAGTTTTCCCATATAATATGTCTTCCAGAAACATAATAATTTTTTCCATAGAACTGTGGCCTACTACAAAATGACTTATTTTTTCAAAAAAATAAGGCTTTCTTTAATATGGATTTAGGGAGGTGGGTTTTTTTGGTCATTTATGGAAGTATTATATATTTTACTAAATAATTTATTTCACTTAGACTTTATGAAAGCCTCAGCTCAATAACAGAATCAATTTATGTATGTAAAATAAATCCAGTTACTTGTCTTCCTTGTCCTCCTTTGGAGCCCCTTTGTCCTTTGATGTTATTATTTTGTCCTGGATTACCCTAGAGGAGGAATTAAAAAGTATTTCAGCATCAGATCACACCAATTTTTTTTCACAAAACAATACAATATTCAAGTTCTAAGCTCACTTGGATTAAGGGAAAAGTGGTGTGAAAAAATTCTCCATTTTTGTCACTCATAAGACTTTTAGAAAAAAGAAGTTATCACCAAATCTCCCAAGTTTGAGGGAGATTTGGTGATAAATGAAGAATTACAAGGGTATTTGCTGGGCCATCATGATTTCCCCTTCTCTGTAATGTCCCAGCCTCACTGATGCACTGGTCTAGACATTCTATGCCACTTCCTGAAATATGTAATAAAAATCCCCTGTAATCTAGTCTGAAAACAGGGAATCTTCAGATCTGTAAGATCAGAAGCCCAGTACCTAAGATTATGGTGAGTTTCCAGCAAAGGAAATTAAAAGTCTCAACCTATCATAAGGATTAATAAGATGGAACTTGAATTCCCAGTTTTGGATCTTTAATAATATTCTCTAATAATCATCCCAGATGAGATGCAGCCAGAGTTTTCCCAAACATCTAAGCCTCAGGAATACCGACCACCCCCACACCCAAGACAAGCATTTCCTAGAGGTTTGCAAGAGACACAAAGGAAAAGCAATGGGAACTGTGCAGCAACAACACAATTCAGAGCCAAATGGGCACCAGTAACTTACGGGATCCCCTGGGAAGCCCTTCTCGCCCTCATCCCCAGGGGAGCCTCTGGAACCTGGGCTGCCCTGAAAAAAAAAAAAAATGAACTTCTAAGTTAACTTGTAAGAGGATTTCATAATGGAGTTAAAATGTCACATGTGAGTGTGTATGTGCATACATGAAATCAATCAGATAAAACTCCCCACATTCTTCCAAAAAAGCCAGTTTCTCTCAGACTTCTCAAGCGATCTCGGCGTAGTTTTAAGTCTATGTGTGGCTAAGAAACTGGAAAACTGCTCATGGTTTAGCATAGTGCTGTCCAATAGAACTTTCAACAATGATGGAAATGCTCTGCATCTGTACTGCCCAACAGAGAAGCCAATAATCAGCTGTGCCTACTGAGCACTTGAAAAGTGGCTAGTGCAACTGAGGACCTGAATTTTTTCACTTCATTTAATTTTAATTAATTTAAATTTAAATTTAGATAGCCATATGTGGTTAACGGCTACTATTTTGACAGCCCACCCAATCTAGCAACTTCTGACGTCTATAATTAAATTGCCCACTGGAAACCTTGACAAGGATATCCCATTGTCATCTCACACCCAACTGGTCCCCAACTAAACATGCCCTAGCTAGGATCCTCACAGTCAATTTAATTGACTTCCCACTTATGGCTCTTCTGCACCAAAACTGGGAGACCTTATGTTCCAGAGCCAGGACTAGGGTAAGGGCAGCAAGGCACCTAGGGTGCAAAATTTAAGGAGGTGCTCATTCTTTGCATTACCCTAAAAGTGTGTGCTTGCTTAAATTTTGTATCCTAGGTGCCTTGTTTGCCTCACCCAAGTCCTGGTCTTGCTATGGCTTGTATCTATGCTGACTAATGTTGCTTTACTTGAAGACTTGATCACTTCTCACCTCCATTACTGCAGACCCACCTCCCACTCTTGCCTTGCCTCTATGTCATCTCCAACACATCCTCCACACTACTGCCAAGTAATCTTTCTAAAATGCAAATTTGGTTGTGATCTCACCACTTAAAATCCTCCAGAGACTCCCTGCTGCCTAATGGCTAAAAGCCAAACTTCTTTGCAAGGCTCTAGAGTACCTGATCCGTGCTGTTCTCTCTGGAATGGCCTTCCTTCACATCTTTGCCTTGCTAATTCTTACTCATCTTCAGCTCAGGGATCATTTCCTCAAGGAAGATTTCCTGAATCCCCACCATCCCGCCAGGCTGGGTTAGAGGCCCTCATCTGGACTTATATGTGGATTCCTATGTCATTGCCCCATCATAATTTGGGTTATATAGCTGTAGATATATGTCTGGTTCCCCACTTGGAATGTGGAATCCTTGAGGGTAAGGACTGTGTGGTTGAGCTCCGATTCTTTAGCATGTAACTCAGTGCTTGGCACATGCCAGGTACTCAAAAACTATTTGGTAAATAAACAGATCAGAACATAAAAATAGAGATGTTTAAAAACAAATAGGTATATATGAATGTGTGTTCAAACGAATTTAAAAGAAAAAGTGTTTCAGTGTGATTTGCTACACAAAATAATTTTGTCTCTTTGCCTTCCTTTTTAAATTTTTTTGAATGCAAGAAAAAGAACACATAAGCCATTGCCAGGCAAAAGCATTCATTATCAGACTTCTGAAAAACACATCCATGAAAGAATATTGCATGCTTTGAATTTTTCTAGCTGGAAATTCTTGAAAATTACATAGTTACCCTCTTGCTTCAAACGGGAAAGCAGCACCTATTCAGTGGTAAAAGTCCTTCATTATTTGGTTGAGTTAGCTGTCAAGTTTATCACCAGTAACTACTGACAGGCAGCAATTAGGGCTGTCTCTGCAACCAAAGTCTCCTAGTTTAACGTATAGAAAAGTGTTACCTGGGATCCTGGGTCACCTTTTTCTCCCTTCTTTCCAGGAAATCCAGAAAAGCCCTAAAGGAGAAAAGGAAAACAAAACATACTTTAATTTTATTTTTTTTTCTTACTATCAACCTCATGACAATTTTACGGTGTTTGAAGAGAAACAGCTTACCTCTTCCCCGTCTACTCCCTCAATCCCATTGTCTCCATGTTCTCCCTGAGAGAAGACAATGGACAGAAGTCAGCTTAAAAGAGATTTCTGCTACATGCTTATTAGGAAACCAGTTCCATTAGGGAATCAAATTTGACTGAGAAGAAACTACAGTACCTTATCTCCAGAGAATCCTTTGAGTCCCTGGAAAAGATTTAATATCACTCACTAGCATATCAAATACAGAATGTGGATTCATAGACAGAGCAGGAAGGGGCTGCCTCCCTAAAGTGAATTATTATGTATTTCTTTAGTTGCTTCTGGCTATATAACCACAAAGAGATGACAGATGGAATTTAATTGATGCTCACAACTCCTTGAGATTTTTAAGGAGCAGAATTAACCTGCAGATGAGGAAGCTAATAAATGTAATTGGAGAGAAGGAAAGAGGGAAAGGTAATTGAAGAGAGAAAATGAGGGAGGGAAGGAATGCAAGTGAGAAGGAAAGGATGTTATAATGAATCTATCAAACATTTTCAGCAGAGCCTTACCTTTTGGCCCCGCTCCCCTGTACATCCTACAAACCCTCTCTCTCCTTGGGGTCCAGGATCTCCTCGTCCTCCCTAAAAAAAGGAAACCAAACTGGTAACCAAACTGGTAACCAAAGTAAATCTTTTGTCAGAAATTGCCACTTGTTTGCTTTTAGACAATTAAGCCGAGGCACATGGGAATTCCGAGCTGTAGACAAAGCAAATCCTCCCACATACTTGTTCATTTAAATCTGCCCCCACACACATACACACATTCAAACGTTACCCCCTGTCAACCCTCAGGGCTTCCTTACAGATCCAAGATCACAAAAAAGTGCAGAATGAGCTCCACCGCTAAACCGCCCTCATCACACAGCACAGCCCAAGGCTCAGAAGCCGCCTCACTTTCTAACCACAGTCCGAGTGCTCAAGAAACACGTGCCAGCCCTGCCTTGGAAAAGTCAGCGTTGCTGATGATAGAGAAACTAGTAGATACCAGGAGACTAGAGCTGAGGAGAAACAGTTGATGGGAAGTGACACAGCTGCAAGCACGCCAAGGTGAGGAGGTCCAGTCCTCACGGGAAGGGTCACCGGGTTAAAGACCCCCAAAGTCAGACTCTCCGTGTGGTAAAGAGCGATCAAGGTCAATGGTGTGGGCCCCTCCCACCAATGCTGCTGCTCTTGGGAAATACTTAAATCCTGGTAAATGCTAGAGTAAAAGGCATCTCAAGAGGAGAACAATTGTGTGCCCCTGGAGGGCAGAGACCCCAACTGTCTCTTCCACTGTTGTGTCCCTGTGCCTGGTGCAGGGCTGGGGCAAGGCAGGTACTCACAGTTTGCTACATGAATAACTACTTGTTTAGCAGCACGCTTTATTCTTTCCTTCCTGGTACATGAAAAGAGAAGTGAATTTTCCTTTTTCTTGTTTTGCTTTCTTTTTTCCAAAGCTTATCCCAGTAAAATCAAGCGACCTTGTCCATAGCCACAGATTGCTGAAGCTCACGGCTTCCACATTCCTCCTTGAGGTCACAGCCAGTCACTGTGGTGGCACCATTTCCCCAAGACTCCCCTGAGTGTCCAGGATGGCTGACTTAGAGCACTCCCCTTAGTGGTCATTTTGCAAACAAGGTCATCCCCAGGGTTTCAGAGGAATTTATAAATGTTTACAGATGAAGAAACTGAGGGTCAAGAAGTTAAATATGTTGTTTAAGCTCTCCTTCTTGGTCGACCCTTGGCAGTCTGACTCCAGAGCCTGTGGCTTTAATCACTATGACTTGCTGCCCCAGATAGAAGTTGGCCTTGATTCCAAGGGGATGGAGTCACAAGCTGGAAGCCTCCTGGACTTTTCCCATCCCAGATGGAACCACCCAACTGGTTTCAGTTCCTCCAACTCAATCCTCAGAATTTGACAGATGAAACTTGTAAGGGTTCCTTCTGATTTAAGGGCCAAACATTCTGATTTGAAAACCTCTGCCTGGTGCTGAACCATGAAGCCATGCCTTGGGGAATGCTTTGCCTGTTTCGCTTTCCATGGAGGAATATGTGGGTTTTGGGTCCAAAGCAAGCCCTAAGAGAAACCCTGCAGGGGCCTGCTCGGGGGCAGAGAGGAGGCGTGCCCTGCTCCCTGCCACAGATAAAAACATGCCTGGAAAATTGAGGTAAGCCTGTTCCCTCCTCCTCCCGAAAAGTAGGTTTAGCAAGTGCCTCATGGTTCAGACAAAGAAAATGCAAAAGAAAATGAGCTCCTTCCTCAAAACCAAGCAAACAAGCAAACAACCCCCCACAGTCCCTGTTGAAAAATAAAGTTTTTCATGAGAAAGAAAATCCATAAATTTTAAGAGGTTGCAAAAAAAACTTACAGGGTCTCCGTCCTCTCCCCTGTATCCTCTGCTGCCTCTCAGACCTTGAGAACCCTGGGAGGAAAAACAGAAAAACAAACTTGAGTCGTCTCGATCCCAGTTCAGACTTGTGAAGTCATTAGGCACTTAAGGCAAGTCCCTCCCTCCAGCAATCAAGTAGCTTTTGCCACTGCGGCTGTGAGCTTGGGGAAAGTCTGACAACCCCTGAAGCCCCTCTGCGGAAGGTGGTCCTCCTGGCACCCCCGGGCGGCCCGCCTGCTCCAGCAGCAGCTGCTCTTCCAGCCCACCCCGGGCCTGCAGATGTGCGTGGAGGACAGCTGCAGCCTCCAGGACTCCTGCAGCAGGCACGGCAGTAACATTTCCTGAGAGGTAATTTTATTTTCTTCCGCTTCTTTGAGCACTCAAGGAAGAACAAGCACATCTTTCAAAAACATGGTGGCATATATTTAAATTGCGGTCTTCTCTCCGTGAGACACCATGAAGTGTAAGTGCTTTGTGGCTGTTTTGTGGCCCCCCCTCTACCACAGGGGCTAGCTCTCTGCTCAGTACACCTGGGTGGGTTGCACTCATGGAACATAATTCTAATATTGACCTGAGCAAAGTAATGAGAGAAGAAACTGGCCTAAGCAAAACCTCATAATGCATTTAAAAGCCAAATATAAATTATCCTTCCACAAAGATGAGCAAAGCAGAATTCATGAGCAAGTATTTGATCCCTCTTATTTTTTTAGAGCCTCTTTTTCATTGTGATATTTATATTTTAAAACGTGCATTAAAGTGCACAAAACACAAAGTGCAACCTGATTGTTATACAGTGAACATCTGTATGGCTATCACCCAGGTAAAGACTTAGAATGCTGCAGGTCTCCAGGCAAAGTGCCAGCTCCAATCACAATCCACTCCCCCACTCCTGCTTTCTCTTGACCTTTCTGATAATGCTTCCTTGCATTTTAAAAATACTTCACTATTTAATTATTCATCCCTAAACACTATAGATTAGTTTTGCCTGTTTTCAAACATTTTATAAATGCAGTGACACCATATGTATTCATCTGTGTTTTGCTTTTTGGGTCATTATTGTGTCTGAAATTCATTTGTGTTGATGTGTGTAGCTGTAGTTCATTCGCGTTCATTGCTGTAGAATATTCCATTGTATGAAAATACCATGACATATTTATCCATTGTATTGTTATGCAATTAATCTTTTGTAATTCATTTTCTTTAAAGGGCTATTAATCTGCAATACTATGTTGTTTTTCCATTTCTATCTAGTTCCATTATTAATTAACTACAACTCGCCCCACTATTTCTAAGGCCTCCTGCTAGCTTTCAAACTTTCTAAAGCATGTAAAAAGTGTCAGTTGCAAAAACCAAGAAGAAACATCACCAAGGATATATAAGAGAAAAGGGAGTTATTCTTAGAAGCAGCATAAAAAATGAGCCTTTCTGAAATGGGACCTACACCAGAGAAGTCACGTGAAATGCCCAATCACATCAGCTTCAAGCGAAGGTTGTAAATTCAAACACACAGCCTCAATCCCACCCATACCAAGCAAGGCACATTAGGTAAAATGGTATCACAAGTGAATGGCACCTTTGGGGATTGTGGTCCTTGGTGCCCATGAGGTCCTGGAGACCCTGGGCACTTGCAAAGCGTACAGCAGCACGTCCTCTCTGCAATGTTTCCCTGGAGAAAAAGCACACCTGAGTGAGCAACTGTTGTCATAAGAACCATAGTCAAGATCACATATCCTAATCCATCAAAAACAAGCCTATCTTCAGACTTTTCCATATACTAAAGGTCATGCATTTAATTTAGAGGGGTAAACTAAGGCAGTCTTTGGAAATATGCTAAATGTTCTAATTTAGTTCCCATGGCAACATTAGTTTTGAATCATCAGATTTTTTTGCTCAACAACTCACCAAGTACTGTGATAGCATTTTGCCCAGTTCTCTCATTCCAATGTTCAGGTGAGTCCTGTAATCAAATCCTTTTCCAAATTCAAAGCTTGAAAAATCATGATGAGCATTTGGATTTAGGGATACCACCAGCAGAGCATCAAGTCCTATTCAGTAACAATAACAGATATGAAACCAAAAGTGTTGTACATGAGAAAGAAAAAGAGCCCGTCATATTTCCGCTCACTGAATGTTATTCAGAGAATCAGAAAGGCAGGGGAAGAGCAAGCAGTACTCCCAACATATGAAGAATCCAAGAGCAGCTTTGGCTACATTTTCTGTGCATACATAAGGCTCTGTTACTCCACTTTAGCAAGAACCCCCACCCCCACCCAGAAAAAGTATTAAAGACAAACTATTTACAAATCTTACAGAAAAATTCTAGCAGAAAACTCACCACCAAATTCCAAGCAATTCTTGGGCATTTAAAAGCCATTTTTTAAGAAAAGGCATTGTTCATCTTCAGAGAGTTTTTCTGAAATTTCTCGAATGTAAATTGATGATCATTCTCAGGTAATCCCCACTGCCACCCACCCCTGTAGGACCAGATCCCCAGAGCATGAAGGAAAGTTCAGTGTGATTCCAGTCTCAGCTAACTCCTGGCTACAGCCAGCAGTTCATTCATTCATTTATTCACTCATTCATCCACTTATTCATTCACTCATATATTAATTCATTTGCTAGTTCATTTACCCCATCCTTCCATTCATTAAACAAATATTTGTTTTTTAGGCGCCTATTGTGTACCAATCATTGTTCCAGGGATACAAGAGGAACAGGACATTCTCCTTCCCTTCACAGAGGTTATGGTCTAATGGAAGAGATGGACAAGAATCAGATAGTTGCTCTGGGAAGTAGGAAGTGTTCTGAGAGAGGAAGTTGGGATGCTTTGGGAGCCTAGAAGAAAGTCCCTAACTCAGTCTTGAAAGGTCATGCATGGTTTCTGGGAAGAAATGATGTTTAAGCTGATCCTAAAGGATGAGTGGAAGTTGGTCAAGGGAAGGAACCAGAGATGGATGGTGGAGAGAACTAGGAAAGAGGGGCAGTGAAGGGAGTTCTAGGCAAAAGAAAAGAGTATATATGAGGAGGTGGAGGAAAGAGGCTGTGAAATACACTGGAAGAGGAATAGAAAAAAGTTATGTACACCTGGAACACTCGATGCGAGGAGTGAGGTAAGGCTGGAGTGGTGAGCAGGGGCCAGATCCTGCAAAGCCTTGTCAGCCATAATTAGAGTTTGATATATATCCCAAGAACAGTGGGAAGGTGTTAAAGGATTCTGAGCCGGGGAAGTGACACAACCCAGCAAAAATGTAGAATTTTTTGGCTTCTAGGGAGAATGCCTATGGAAGCTGAACCCCAGAAGCCAGCCTGGGGTAACACCAAAGAAGTTTTAAACAATGCATCCCATCTGACAATCAGTGAAGTCTCCAGTCACTACATATTACTCTCAATTTCTGCATTTAGTTTCTAGCTCTGTCTGAAGTTATGACATGGACAGGGTGTGTATAGTGAGAAGTGCTTTTACAATCTTTCACATGGAAAATCATGAACATTAGGAAGTGTGTTAGGTCAGGTTCCCTAGAAGCAGAATCTGAGAAAGGAATTTGGGAGTGCGTGATTTATTGAGGAAGAGAGAGAAGACAAATAAGGGAAGATGTGAGCAAGGATGTGTCTCAGTAAAGTCTTAGCCTTGGCCTGATTCATGAGAGACTCTGGAGGGTAAATTGCCCCAGAGTTGGCCCACCTGAGGCAAGAGGGGTGGCTTTTGAATTTCCATATCATTGACTGCTCTCCCCCAATTGGAACATGGAATTACTGCCCTCTTAACCGCAGACATGTCCAGTCCACGTGGCTCAGATTAGCGAAGGGTAAGTGTCTGAAGAAGGTCACCAGTATAAATCCTTCATCATAGCATTTTCAGCATTTGGGGGATGAGTATGTTGGCTAGTAAAGGGGATCTGAGCATCTACAAGTGACCAAGTTCCAGAACACCTGTATAAAGTCAGAGCCTTGTTCAGCATATTCCATGCTTCATCATTTAAATTGTCAAACTCCATACCTGCTTCTCTAAGCCTGTCGGATTGTTTTTCAAGCATCGTGATGCTATCGCTCTCAAGACCGTCCGAAAAGATGAGCAGCACCTGGCAAAAGAGGAAAGCAGAGAATGGGAAGACATGAGATCTAAATATATGGTTGGGGAGGGAGGAGTAACTGAAAGAACATGGAGAATGGAGATAGGATGTGCATGGGATACCTGTCCCCGGGACGCAGATTTATCCTCAAATGTGTCCCACAATGACTGCAGTAGGTCTACATTCAGATGAGTTGGTCCTTTGACTGTAAGCTGCATCAGGCTGTCAAATACTGCTTTCTGGTAGATTTGGAACTTGTTAGGGAATTCTTGGACACTGTTCACCTTAAAGGCCACGCTCACCTGAGTCTCTGTACCTGCCCCACAGCTCACGCCCCTGATGGAGCTGATGTCCTCTAAGATGCCTGGGAGGTATGATTCCAGTCGGGGGTGGTCCTGGAACAAAGGCTGCCCCAGCACCTGAGTGGACATGTCGAACCCAACCACCACATCCATGAAGCAATCTAGAGACCAAGGGAAACGGGGCCAGATTAGTGAGTAGACAGGAACAAGGAAAGACAGAATGGAGAGGGAAAAGGAGAAGGATCATGGCCGAGGGCTAGGGCTTCTATTACCCAAAAAGTGTCAAGAAGGAAGACTTTGGCTGCTCGGCTAGCATATTACATAGGTGCTCCCTCCGTCCCCTTGCAAATAGTTCAAGTTCCAAGAGGTACTTGAAGTTCAAACTATGGTTTAGTCTCATTCCCAGTGGCTGGCTTTGTGTGTGTGCATTTTTTTCTTCTTTTAATGATGACGTTCATAGAATCATAAAATATTAAAGATATGAATTATCTTTAGAGATTAATCCAGAGATTACAAACTTGAATGCAAAAGCCAGGTGGGAATATATATCAGTCAATGGGCAGGTGTAAGGAAAATGTACTGGGGAGCAGTGACCCATCTATTCAGCTCCATCTGAGAGTAGCCATGGGGAAAATGGACCCTAGTCCTGTCAGATCTTCTGATTTTCCAAAGAGAAGCTGAAGATCGACATTTTTAAGTAGTATCTATCAGTTACCAAAAGATGTCAACTAATTTAACAAATTGTCGACACTGGACAGGGCAAATAAAATTCATCGGCAAGCTGCCATTTTATAGATGAAGAAACAGTGATTCCTACAGTTTGTTACAGCTAAACCAGAGTTACAACTCTGGCTTTCCAATTCCAGACCCTAGGCCCTTTCTACCACTAAACTGCCTCCATTTAAGCACTGCAAATAAGATATAAACAATCTGGGAAACTTTGAAAGATGAACAAATTTTGTGCAAGAAGTGGCTTCAATCATTGTAACTCTGGAAACAGGCATTTTGTGCAGATGCCACAAAATGTTATGATTCACTGCTGCTTTTTGACGTGTGGTTCTCCCAACTCCCAGTCCCAAATTTACACAACCTCATTCCCACATGACTACTCTCAGCTGGGCTGAATAGCAATATCTTAAGATGGGTTATTGCTCCCAGTTCATTTTCCTTACACCTGCCTACCTGCCACATTTACATTACCAACCTGGCTTTGTGACCATTTGAGTTTGTAATCTCTGGATTAAATAATCCCTAAAGACAATTCAAATCTTTAATATGTATGATTATATGGATGTCATCATAAAAAGAAGGAAAAACGTGTGTGCATACACATATATGCACATGTACAAACACTGACGCACATCCACATTCACTGAGTCCCTTATAAGATGGTTTAATAAAGTTAAAAAAGTAAAATTCCCAATCAGCATATGTTTATTTCACTTACTACTGGGTGCAAGGCGTTGTCCTAGGCCTTCCGGAAGTGGAGACGGTAGAAATAGGAGACTGAGTTTCAGGTGCTAAAAACAGCATTAACCTTGGATTGCAGGGAGTGGCCGGACGCACCAGAGGACACAGCCCAGCTCCTCCTCCAGCCCCTGCACCCCTTTCCTTGTTTCTGAAGGCAGCTCACTGGTCCTAAACTTCCTGGAAGCCCAGGGGAGGGCTATTCTCACTCCAAACTATTCCAAATATACATTCTGCTACTGCTAGCCCATAAAACACCCAGGGGAAATGGTGAAAGGGAAGTTGCAATAGAATAAAACCAAATAATGAGCAAGGGAGCACTTACTGGTTTCCCCGCAACTCTGGCAGATTTCACGGACCATTCTTTTTTTCACATCCACATCTTTTAATTTATTAAAGTCTCGAAAAGTTATTATTTTTTCAGAATTGCCTGTTATTGGCAGAAGCTGTTCTTTATGAACATCTCCTATGCCCAAAGCCAGGATACAAATTCCAAGGCCTCTCAGGATTTTCACTGCATGTGCTACATTATATCGGGGACCCCCAGAAGTGATAACAAGCAAAGTCTGAGGGACACCAGCATTTCTTCTCCCACCGGCAGATGGATCAAACATATCGCTCACGTGTTTAAGGGCAAAGTCCATTCGGGGAAGCCCTTTGCTCTTGTCGATAGTTTGAATCTGAGTCTTCAGCTGGGTTTTATTCAGAGAGCTTTGCAATGCAATAATTTCCTGGTAGCGGCTCCCAAATTGAGCCACCCCAATTTTCATTCTTTGAGATTGAATGTTGAAATTATCAATTAAGTCTGTCAAGAAAGTTGTCATGGTAACAAACTCTGACTCAGATACCATATCAGAGCCATCACAAAGGAAAATCACATCAGCTTCTTGAAGGTTACAGACTGCAATAGGAAAAAAAAACAAATTATTTTCCTCATGAATCATTCTAAACTGTCCCTTTACTTAAAATACTTAAATTGCTTTGCTAAATCCCCTCATTAGTAGCAAATTGAGATGAGTTAACAGAGAAGAGAATCACTTTCTCTGTCTTTGATTGGTCCTCAAAGACAAGAAAAAATAGCAGGAAGTTTGTTCAAAATTTAGTAATTTACATGATTCATTTGAAAAGACACTGAAAGCTACTCAGAGAAAGAAAGAAATTTGAATAGATTGAATCCATTCACTAAAAAGTAATTACAAAGGCTAGAAGCCCCTCCTATTGACAATATTCACTCCAAAGCCCCCTGTCAGGCTGCAATGTGTTTGACTTCTTCCTAATCCTGCTTTCCTCCTTTTTTTTCATTGCTGTGGATCTCTAATAAACATCTTGCATCGTCCAAACTTCATCTTAGCATCAACCTTTTAAAGGTGAGCATGGGGGATGAGAACAAAACAGCCCCTACTCCTAGGAAGAGACTCTCATTCTAATAAGGTACTAGATTTGGTGGGGACCCAATGATAAATAAGAAGCACATTGGATATCCATATCCAAAAGAATGAAAGAGGACCCCTACCTCACCCCCTACACAAAAATTAACTCAAAATGGACCAAAGATCTCAATATAAAAGAAAGTACCATAAAACTCCTAGAAGATAATGTAGGAAAACATCTTCAAGACCTTGTATTAGGAGGCCACTTCCTAGACTTTACACCCAAAGCACAAGCAACAAAAGAGAAAATAGATAAATGGGAACTCCTCAAGCTTAGAAGTTTTTGCACCTCAAAGGAATTTCTCAAAAAGGTAAAAAGGCAGCCAACTCAATGGGAAAAAATTTTTGGAAACCATGTATCTGACAAAAGACTGATATCTTGCATATACAAAGAAATCCTACAACTCAATGACAATAGTACAGCCAGCCCAATTATAAAATGGGCAAAAGATATGAAAAGACAGTTCTCTGAAGAGGAAATACAAATGGCCAAGAAACACATGAAAAAATGTTCAGCTTCACTAGCTATTAGAGAGATGCAAATTAAGACCACAATGAGATACCATCTAACACCGGTTAGAATGGCTGCCATTAAACAAACAGGAAACTACAAATGCTGGAGGGGATGTGGAGAAATTGGAACTCTTATTCATTGTTGGTGGGACTGTATAATGGTTCAGCCACTCTGGAAGTCAGTCTGGCAGTTCCTTAGAAAACTAGATATAGAGCTACCATTCGATCCAGCGATTGCACTTCTCGGTATATACCCGGAAGATCGGAAAGCAGTGACACGAACAGATATCTGCACGCCAATGTTCATAGCAGCATTATTCACAATTGCCAAGAGATGGAAACAACCCAAATGTCCTTCAACAGATGAGTGGATAAATAAAATGTGGTATATACACACGATGGAATACTACGCGGCAGTAAGAAGGAACAATCTGGTGAAACATATGACAACATGGATGAACCTTGAAGACATAATGCTGAGCGAAATAAGCCAGGCACAAAAAGAGAAATATTATATGCTACCACTAATGTGAACTTTGAAAAATGTAAAACAAATGGTTTATAATGTAGAATGTAGGGGAACTAGCAGTAGAGAGCAATTAAGGAAGGGGGAACAATAATCCAAGAAGAACAGATAAGCTATTTAACGTTCTGGGGATGCCCAGAAATGACTATGGTCTGTTAATTTCTGATGGATGTAGTAGGAACAAGTTCACTGAAATGTTGCTATATTATGTAACTTTCTTGGGGTAAAGTAGGAACATGTTGGAAGTTAAGCAGTTATCTTAGGTTAGTTGTCTTTTTCTTACTCCCTTGTTATGGTCTCTTTGAAATGTTCTTTTATTGTATGTTTGTTTTCTTTTTAACTTTTTTTTTCATACAGTTGATTTAAAAAAGAAGGGAAAGTTAAAAAAAAGAAAAAAAAAGAAAAAAGACAAACAAGGAAAAAAAAAAAAAAAAGATGTAGTGCCCCCTTGAGGAGCCTGTGGAGAATGCAGGGGTATTCGCCTACCCCACCTCCATGGTTGCTAACATGACCACAGACATAGGGGACTGGTGGTTTGATGGGTTGAGCCCTCTACCATAAGTTTTACCCTTGGGAAGACGGTTGCTGCAAAGGAGAGGCTAGGCCTCCCTGTATTTGTGCCTAAGAGTCTCCTCCTGAATGCCTCTTTGTTGCTCAGATGTGGCCCTCTCTCTCTGGCTAAGCCAACTTGAAAGGTGAAATCACTGCCCTCCCCGCTACGTGGGATCAGACACCCAGGGGAGTGAATCTCCCTGGCAACGTGGAATATGACTCCCGGGGAGGAATGTAGACCCGGCATCGTGGGATGGAGAACATCTTCTTGACCAAAAGGGGGATGTGAAAGGAAATGAAATAAGCTTCAGTGGCAGAGAGATTCCAAAACGAGCCGAGAGATCACTCTGGTGGGCACTCTTACGCACACTTTAGACAACCTTTTTTAGGTTCTAAAGAATTAGGGTAGCTGGTGGTGGATACCTGAAACTATTAAACTACAACCCAGAACCCATGAATCTCGAAGACAGTTGTATAAAAATGTAGCTTATGAGGGGTGACAGTGGGATTGGGAATGCCATAAGGACCAAACTCCACTTTGTCTAGTTTATGGATGGATGTGTAGAAAAGTAGGGGAAGCAAACAAACAGACAAAGGTACCCAGTGTTCTTTTTTACTTCAATTGCTCTTTTTCACTCTAATTATTATTCTTGTTATTTTTGTGTGTGTGCTAATGAAGGTGTCAGGGATTGATTTAGGTGATGAATGTACAACTATGTAATGGTACTGTAAACAATCGAAAGTACAATTTGTTTTGTATGACTGCGTGGTATGTGAATATATCTCAATAAAATGATGATTAAAAAAAAAAACAAAAAAAAAACAAAAACAAAAAAAAAACCTGGGAGAGAAGGACCAGTAGATGCGGCCATGTGCCTTACTATCCGACAGAGGAGCCCAAGCTCTCTGGTAACTGGTCTTCAGAGAAGGTATCATCCTGTTGATGCCTTAACTGGGACATTTTGACAGCCTTAGACTGTAAATTTGTAAGCTAATACATCCCCATTGTTAAAAGCCAGTCCATTTCTGGTATACTGCATTTTGTCAGCTTTAGCAAACCGAAACAGTCTCCTTTTTATGCATATTTATTTCAACAAACATTGAGTCTACCTCATATCAAAATGAATCACTCTGTGTATACTGTTTTGTAACTTGCTTTTTTTACTCAATAATATATTGTGAACAGTTAAAAAAAAAAAAAAAAGAAGCACAATCTGCCCAAGGACATCATAGTTTTGAGGCAGATGCAGAAGAGAAAACAAGCAAATGCAGTATAATGTGTTAAGTGCTACCACCAGAAGAGATAAAAGGTGCTATGGTTGAAGGATACAGAGGGGCTCAGTTAGGTAACGGGTCAGGAAAGCTGCCAAGCAGAGGCTGAAACCTGACAGACAAGTTAAATATAGTCAATGAAGTGACGGACTGGAGTGTTCTCTGTGGGTAGAATGGTGTGTGCAAAGATGTGGAGGAATTTCAGAAGACCACGATAGATTGTAAGGAGGAGAGGGACAAGAGACGAAGCTGAAGAGGTGTGCAGAAGCAAGATGAAGCACAGAAGTTTGGAAATTGCCCCTCTACTAAATACTGTTAGTAGAGGATTATAAATTTCAGCATGTATTAGAAAGTTTGCTTAGCTCACGGTATTGAGAATGGCCTGGAAGGTGGCAAAAAAGATGGTAGGAAGACCAGGCTTCAATGTGGGAGGCCAGGGATAGGCCAGGGCAGGCAGAAGAATTGAGGCTAGTTCCAGTGCCTTGGGAAAGATAACTTTCCCTTAGCTAAAGATGAGACCATCATTCAAGATGATCTGAAACCAAAGAGCTGAACATATTGCTTAATTAAAGAAGGTAGAGCCAATGTGGTCAGGCATAGTTCACTGAGCAAAGCAAATGCTGATCTGACACAGGATTTGGGGGAAGAGTTTGTTTGGGGTTGGACTGGTTACAGAGATTGGGGTGGGTTAATATCAGTCAGAGAGGCATGCTTTGTGTTGGATACAAAAGTGAGTTTCATGTTAATTATAGGGTAGGAAGTATGGACAAAAGGAGGAAAGGAAGAAGAGAAGGAAAGAGTGAGGTAGAGAGTGAAGAAGGAAAGAAGAAAGGAAGTTAGTTGACTGATTCAGGTGGGGAGGACTGGACCAATATAGGGCAAGGATTCAGATCCTCCAAAAAGGCACAGTGGACATCCACAGATGACTTCTTATCAATCTCTGCTGTTTCTGAGATCAAATGGCAATTCTTACCCTTTCCCCACCAGATAGGGTGCCTCCAGCTTACCTTACCCTACTGTTATCTCCCATACTCAGCTCAGTGTCCTTCCCTTCCTGATACTAGCAGCCAGTCTTGATTACCCCACATTCACTCCCATGTCCCGCCTACTACTATCCAGACATTAGACCACTGGAATTTATGGTGGCCCTGTAGGCTGCCTATAATTCCACTCAGAGGGCTCTGGATCTTGGAAGACAAAAGTCTGTGTGCTTAAACTATGAGACTCTCCACTTGAGTTTGGCTTGAAATTGACTCCCTGTGGCTGCAACAAACGCATTAAGCAAAGTGAGCAGCATGAGTAGCCATTAAGTGGTGTAAGGCAAGTATGACCCTTAGAACAGTTTCTGTCAAGAAAAATTCAACAAGTTGGCAAGGCAGCAAGGAATGCTTCTGAAACTTTCTGTATGTTTCAATGCATGCTGTGCTGTGGGACGGGACCTCATTCAACCCATTTACTTATCAAGATGAGAAAACGGGCAGCCTGAGCAATGACGTGCTCAGCCTATGACCCCTAGGGAATGGGAAGACAAGCTTTATCATTTTTTTTATTAAACTTTTATTCCTACCCCCATAGAAACTTTACAAAGAACAACTTACCTTCCTGTGCATTGGTACACATACTTTCTTGTATAGGCAGGTAAATATCTTTCAGTTTGTCAAAGTTATCTACATGGATAGTATTCTTTTTATCCCCTGCCATAGTTTCAAGTTCATCTTTGTTGGCCTTTCCAACACCCACGGCAAAGATGACAATGCCCTTATCTCTTAATTTCGATGCTGTGTCATTGAGCAGATTTCGGTCATGGGATTCCCCATCGGTGATGATAATCAGCATCTGCTTTACATTTTGCTTGATGCGGCTGCCATTCTCCTCTGTGAACAGGATGTTTGCATGGTCGAGAGCCCTGGCGGTGAAGGTATTCCCACCAGTGTCCCTGCGCCTCCTCAGATTCTTAATGATTTCCGACTTTTTGGAGTAGGTTTTAAGGTAAAAAAGAATTTCAGGATGATCAGAGTATCTGAGTGCTCCAAACTGAACTCGGTCATGGCCAACATCTGCCTTCTTCACCAAATGGGTGGTTAGGTTAATCATGCTTTCCAGCTGTTGTAGATCGATGCTGCCAGAATTATCTAGCACAAACACAATGTCTAACAGTGGAATCCTTTTACAATCTGAAAGAGAAGGAAGTGGGACTCACACTTTCTGCAGCTCATTCTACAAAGACTACTGAGATAAGGAGCAAACTAACATTTGCCGTGAGCCTACTATGCGCCAGACACTGCATCTCATTTAGTTCTCAGAGGTGGCTGTTGCCATTGTTCTGAGATAGAAGCTGAGGCTCAGAGAAGGGCAACTTGTCTAGGATCCTGATTCCAAAGACCTTTGCACCTTTATCTATATGACTTCACAATTGGTGGTGCTTATACCATACCACTCTGTACTGCTAAATCTCATTAGGACATGTAATGCTTTTTGCTAAACTGGCTTTCAATTGAAAGTAAATGTCAGAAGCTGGTTCAATGCCAATATAATGATAGGACATGACTTATGTTTACCAAACTAGTCTGCTTGTTTTAAAGAGCCCAGGAGCTCTTTGGATAAGCCAGGGCTTTTATCTTATTCCCTCTGGTGCAGCTGTCTTCTGAGCTTCTGGTAGAACCTCCTTTCCATGTGCATCATGTCCTGACCTCCTAAATCAGAATTCAGAAAGAGTAGCCCCAAGAAGGGGACAGCAAAAGCTCCCATCACCTGTTCCCTAGCCCCACACTAGCTGCCACTCTGGCTGGGTTTCCTAAGAACGGTCCTCTCTCTCCACTCCTTCCCTTTTTTCGATAACTAAGCACACACCTGCCAAAGTTTTGCTTTCTCCACTCTCCACCCTGCCTATTTTGTCTCTAATGCTTACATCTGGCTATGAAATCTCAAATTTTCAAGTCTCAGACACTGTGGATTGAGCCCAGGTTACATCCGTAGATACCTGGTACCATGGTCCACTGAGATGTGATAACTAGTCATGACTTGATAAATACATAAGAGTTGATTTAGTGTATTAATCAGCTGAAATTTCACTTTTTCCCAAATAACACCTTATGCTATAAACAGGGCCTTCACAAATATTACATTTATCAAAATTAAGAAATGCCTGGAAGAGCCCTGATTCAAAGGTGGGGCTATAACCAAAGCACATCTTCCTTAGAATATCTGAACAATACCAAGGTTTTAGAATCACTGCCCCTTTTGGAGGAAGAAAAACTCTAATTAAGCTGTTATGAGGGAAATCTTACAGCTGTTGCCTAAAACTCAGAGATTATAATAAGATATTGTATTTGTTAAGTTTCTGAAAATTTCACACACATAACTCTGTCCAATGCAGGACAATATACAACAAACTTACTAATAACTTTGGTTTGCTCTATTAGTTGTATCTAAAACACAGATAATAGCACATGATAGATTTCAAAGTTTTTATTCTATGTGTGAATTTATAGCAAGTTGGCATTCAAGAGCCATTAACTATTGATGGCCTCAAACTGAAGGTTGCTTAGTATGATTTGAAAAGTTCTATAATTTGAGGGATAAAAATGATGACCTGAAGCAATCAGAAAAAAAAAGAAGTAAAAAATTTCCAAATGTATGGATACACGTACAGGCAGATCTAAAACACCTAGTCAACAGAGGTTAAGAAGAATAATGTGAAGTAATGAAAATACATACCTTATCTTTAAGATAGGGTGTGGGGGAGGAGTAGGTTACAGTACTGAATTTAATTTAAATAAGAGGAAAATGAATTTGTATTGCTAATTATTTACTTTTTTAACAATGGTTATAGGTAGCTAAGAAACAATTCTGGGAAATCATTTGGGATTAAAAATTGGCTCTGGAAAATCCAGGCATGCAGATATTAAAAAGTTGGAAGTTTTATGTACTTAGAGACCTTCTTGGAATATATTCAAAATTACTAAAGCTGATCTATTTTGTTTCCTATGAATACCAGTTGCCAAAATTATTAATCTGGAAAACCCCTGGAAATCATGTGTTTTAATATAGCATTCATAAGACAAAACTTAACACGGAAGTCCAGGTAGGGGCAAAGCCCAGAGTAAAATACAACATTCACTCCACTAAAAGTCAACCACTCACATCCTTGAATCCTGAAGGATAACAGGGTCACTTACCATGGAGAGTACACACACGAAAGATGAGTTTACTTTCTATTGCCTGTAGATGATCAAAGTTCTCAACTTGGAAAACCAGGTTGTCATCCCCACTGATCTCCTGTAGCTGAGTTCTGTTGGCACCATACACTCCCACGGAGAAGATGATCACACCTTTGTCTCTAAGTTCTCTAGCAGGATCTCGCACACCATCCTGGGCTTCTCCATCCGTGATAAGGATGAGAAACTTTTTGATGCCAGGACGGCTTCCCTTGGCGAGGGTGAAGTATTGAGCTACAAAGGTTAGCGCACTTCCAGTCAAAGTGTTTTGAGCGATGTGAGGCATTCTGTCTATTGCTTCTGAAATCTCTTTTAGCGTAAAGTATTTATCAAGTTGAAACTCTTCCTTGTTATAACCACTGAACTGAATGACACCAATGTGGTTTTTGTCTGGACCAATTTGAATCTTAGCTAGCAGGTTTTTCATGAATACTTTCATTTTCCCAAAATTTTCAAATCCTATACTTCCAGAACTGTCCACCAAAAACATGATGTCAGCCTTCATGTCTTCACACCCTGCATGTTATTTTAAAAGAAAAAAAAAAAAAAAAAAAAACTGGGTTGGCATGGTGCACAGAATAAGTAGAACCATAAAGCAGAAATAAATGTATTAATCAGAAAACACTGAAAATTAACTCAAGCAACTGCTATTGCCTTTAAAAACTGCTTCTTTAACAGTAGTTTGCCAACTAGCACCCTGAATCAGAAATCCATTGAAGATTATCCAAGGAACTTTAAAGAGAAAATGCAACTTCCAACATGTGTATTCATTCATTTATTCATCCACCATTCATTAATTTGTAATGCATTATTTCATAATTCTTGTTGGTGGATGAAATGTCAAGCACCAGGCTATATGTTAAGGATGCAATGGTGACCAAAAAAGAAATCAGACCAAAATAATCAATTCCCTGCACTCACAGGACTAACGTAATGAATTCCACTTATGGGATTACTATTCCAGGGTTTCGTGTATGTTCTTGAAAAACAATATTCCTAGTAATCTTTAAGTAGAATTTTTTTCTTGGGTGATTTAAAGTGATTTCATAAACACTATAAATTAACATTAGAAATTGGGGTGACAAGCTCTTATTAGAGATAATGAGTGTTACAGTAAGCACGTATCTATTCAACACAGACTGTTCTCTTATTTATACATTAAATTTGTAGATAGTCCACTGATCAGAAATTGATATATATGTACATATGGACAAATATCCATATGGAAATGGACACAAACATGCATATATATGTACATATATATACACATAAAAGACCAATTTTTATACATCACGGAGGAAAAACAGTGAAGGAATTCATGGCACATTTGTTGTATGTATGTATATATATATACGTATATAATAGCAAATATATTGTCATTAACATGTGTCTCTTTATTCTTATTCCCTTTGTCTGTCTGTCTATCTGTTATCTCTGCCAACCCTCTTACTATTCCCTCTGTCAACACTCACACTGTCCATACCCTACTACCCGAAAGTAAACGATTAGTGTTGACCATAGAAGAATAAAAAGACAGTAATTACTTTGTAATAACTTGTATCATGTGAGGCCACATCTCTGCTCTTCCAGGAGGGATTGAAGCTGTCACTTTAAGACCAAGCTGCCTGGAGCCACCTAGAAAGTCCTAAGCAGGGAAGTCGCTGAGAATGTTTGTGGCCTTGGCAAAGCCTCACTATCGTACAGTGTGGAAGATGCTCTTCCATGGAACTCAAGTAAAAGGAATGGACTTTCACACGCAGTTTAGCATTCACAGGATCTACCTCTTTGTATCTATTTGTGGCAGAAAGTGCCTTATCTCCTAGCATCTGTTTTCCTACTCTCCTACACCAACGGTCTGGATGCAGAGCTGAAGACTCAATTTCCCTGCTTCCCTTGAAGCGAGAGGTGGCCTGTGACCAAGTTTTGTCCAATAGATGCGAACAGGAATGATTTGGCCACTTCTGGGTCTTACCATTAAGAAAAAAAAAAATACTGAATGTGGTGAACAACCCTGGCCCTTTCTCTCTTTGCACTGATGGGAGGTGACAAAAACTGGAGCTTCAATTTTGACCTAAAAATGGAAGCTCTGTGTTGAGAATGGAGTAACGTCTCTACTAATCCTGGACTGCTCACCTTTGGGATATTATATAAGAGAGAAATAACATTCAGTAATACGTAGTTTGGGTTTTTCTTGTTACAGCAGCTTAACCTGTCCCCTAATCAATACAGTCTGCCTCACTCCATCTGTATCTGAGACTAGTCATCTTTTTCTAGCTCCTCAAGCTTTGGCTCCTTAGTTTGTCTGCTTCTCTGTTTACCATTTTATGGCTCCTTTCCTTGTCTACAGCTTGTCTCTCCTTCCAGGTGTAACAGTGTTCAAGTACCTGACCTGCAAAACAGACACTTCTGCTCCACATATTGGTCTAGGACCTTCTTTCTTGAATGAACCTGAAATACAACCTACATTATGCTTACTGAAAACCTTTCACTTTTATTGGCATTGGCCCCAGGAAATGTTGGAGACTTGTTACTCTTGCACATTTTCTAAGATATCCTGAAAACCAAACTCTAATACTTTCCATAGCAAGATAAATGAACAAAATTGTGATTGAAGATTTTATTGTTAATGCTACCTATTTCTTTATTGTTTTTTCTTTTTTGTTGTTCTATAGTGACTCAGAAAATAAGAATACATTTTAATTTTATAGTAAGTTCAAGTAAGTTTGGATTCTCTTCTTTTCCTTATCAGTGAGCATCTTAAATAACTTATGCCAAAGCTTATTATTTAACAGCACTCTGTGCCATGCACTCTTCTAAGTGCTCTACAAGCATCATCACCTCCACGGTTCACAAAAACCCAACAAACAAGGGAGTCAAGGGAGTAACCTATTAAAGATCCACAACTAACAAGAGGTGAATCTGGCATTTGAACCTTGATTCTTCCTTTTTCTCAACCAGTAAGCTAACATGACTCTCCGCAGACAATATTTTCTTGTGCTAGTACTAGTAATCAACACATACAGCCTTGAATTAGTAAGTCACTATTAGTAATAAGAGAAACAACAAACCACCAGATACAGGAATTCGCAAGTTCTTCTTCCTAACTTTTGGTACTTAATCTTTGGTCAGAACAAAAATGTGCATGTGCTTCTTTTATAAATAAAAATGAACAATGGGTACATTGTACCAAATATGCATTCATAATATAAAAATAATGGCATGTATCTGCCTTCAGCTCACGTGTGCACAGGCATGTATACACACACACAACTCACACATGGAATACAGTTTTTCACAGCCCAAAAGAGTGGACTTTGTCAAGGCCACTACATTCTTAGCAACCTTCCTATTTATGACTTCTAAGATGGCCTCAGCACAGCTTTCTATGGAAGGATTCCCTAATCTTGGCAGCTGGTCTTCAAGTGGGAGGCTCAGTCTCTCCATGGTGATAAAGGATGTTGGCTGCAAGAGAGTTGGCCAGGCAGTAGGTCACATCATGCCCTGTCTCAGTCCGGCCACTAGTCTGCCCAAAGCAATTAATGAAGATATGCAGAGTATAAAGCCTGTTTTGTTTTACTCACCTTTTTTAGTGCAGATGCTGCGAACGACTTCATTTTTTATGCCTTTTAAAGAATCAAAATTCTGCCCAAAGTTAACCCTTTCTTCCCCCCCAGCAATTTGTTGTAGTTGTGTTTTATTAGCCTCCCCAATGCCAATGGCATGAATGATGACTCGTTCAGCCCTCAATCTCTCCGCAGGTTCCAGGACTCTGTCCATGGACAATCCATCAGTCAGCACAATGAGGTAAGAGGGAACCTCACTTGTCCGATGCATCCTTCCCACTGTTATTTTTGGCAGCATAAAATCCAGGGCTTTCCCAGTATAAGTGCTGCCTTTGCGTTGTTTGATGTTAAAAACAGCCTTTCTTAAGTTGACATCATTAGAATAGACACCAATAGGAAATTCCTCTGCCGGCTCATGTGAATATTGCACGACTCCAACTCGGACTTTGTCTGGGCCAATGCTAAACATCTCTATCACTGCTGACATAAATTGCTTGATTTGATCAAACTGTGTTTTCCGGATGCTGGTTGAACCATCAATAAGGAAATAAAGATCAGCCTCATGTGTGTCCACACAGCCTGCAAAAAAAAAATAAAAAAAATGGAAAGTGGAAAATGCATTCTCCATTAATAATAGAGCATCTGGTGAGAACTTAGCTTGTGAGTTTGCAGAGGAACTTGAAGAGGCTGTGGAGGTTCCAAACAATGAAGACCATTTGCATAAAGCCTGTAGAGCTTATTGGGTCCATTCTTAACCATTTTCTCTTTTGATATTTACAAAACCTTGTGAGGAAATTGAAACAGAGCTAGGTATAATGGTTTGTCTAAGGTCACACCATCAGTAAGTTAAAGAGTAAGGGCCAGATTCCTAAGTCTCCAGGCTCTAAGTTAAGTAGTTTTTCTAATATTGACACTGACCTTCTTAGACAGTTTAAGCCTTATCATTTCCTGAGAAATGGGATGGGATACATACACTTTTATTCTTACTTTCCCAACAACCTCTTCTTCCTAAAGCAGCCAGAGTGCTATATTTTAAAAAAAAATAAGATCATATTACTCTTCTACTTATACGGCTAATCACTGAATTTAGAATTTGCAAATCCAAAATTGGCCTGATCTTGCCCCCTGCTTTTCTCTCTGACCTATTTTGTGCAATTTTTCACCTTGCTCACTGCTCTCCAACCACACTGGGCTTCTCTCTGTTCTTTGAAAATGCTCTAGGGCTGTTGCGCTCACCGTCCCCTCTTCCTGGAATAGCCCCCCAATATTTACATGGCTGATTACTTCCCATCATGAATGTGTCAGCTCAAATGTCAGTTCTTCAAAAAGGCCTTTCCTTATCCTTCAGCTAAAGCATTTCAGTCATTCCCTATCTTATTACCCTGTTTATTTTCTTTATGCCACCCATAGATTTCTGAAATTATATAATTCATTTCTTCAAGAGCACAGTTTTTCTCCCCCCATAGAATGTCAGGTCCACGACAACCGAGACTGTCTAATTCTATGTTTCTGCCCAGGACCTACCTAGAACAGTCCCGGTACATTGTAGGATTTCAACCAATACTTTCTGAACAAAAGATCTTTCAGTGTTCTTTCCTGTGATAAGCAGATTCTATAAAAACATACTCAAACTTTCTTAATAACCTATTTACTACTCTATCTAGGCATTCATCCAAATTGCATAGGAGAAGACTCATATTTTTAAAACTTAGGTTATTTGTACCATTGCCGAGGGCCAGCCTCAGCAGCGGTCAGGGTCCTGATAGGGGGGCTGGAGTCGGCGAAGAAAGGAGACAGACACCTTGTCATGTCTGGGTACGAAGACGAAATCTCCGACCAAGCAGAGCATCAGAGCTTTATTTTCATAATTCTCTGTAACATACACACTAGCATTTAGGCATACAATACTAGAATAGTTTGGCTAAATCTCAGACATTATTTATTCTTACACAATGATCAATGGGCTAGCAGGGACAGACTCCCTGGAGCGTAGCAAGACACAGTGTTTTTGGCACAGACATAACAGTTCCTGTTATTTGGTACCAAGCAACCTATAACTATTTTTTGTGTTCATGTTTTTGAATCTGTTAATCATTACCTTTTTGTTTCTTCCAGCCAACTCTTTCAAAGCTTGGGAAGGGGGATTACCGCCTAGTTGACAGGTGGCCAGTGGGAGTGAGCAGAAAGGGTGACCTATTGTCTTCTAAGAAAGGAGCAGGCATTGTCACTACGCTGACGCTAATGCAGGGTAAGCTGCTGGCTCATTAATGTAGCTAGGTGTGGGAGCATTCCACCACCACAGAGCACAAGAGACGCCAAATGAGAAAAAGAGGCAGTATGAATATAAGAAACAGCAGCAAGAAGCAAATTCCTTTTAGGCAGGAGTCATAGGTGCCACTCGGTGCTCCGCCTTGCGGAACGGTCACCGTGACATGTACTGAAGGCCCAGGGACTGTGCCACTAGGCCGACTGCCGGGTGCTGAACTGGCTGCCCACATACCATTATCTGGTTAAGTACATGAATGAATCTTTAAAATACAAGACAATTTAGTCATTTCAGAATTATTTTCTTTCCTTCGTTCGTGAAGGCTTTTTCACAGTTTGTAGTTATTAAGCACTACTTCAGGCCATGGGGAAATTTTCCTTAAGAAATCAGAAATACTGGAAATAAGTTTGACCCTGAGAATGCAACTATAAAATCAATGCATAAAGGGTTAGGGCAAAGATAAGCAAAATTATCTGCAAAAGAGAGAGTTGATCCCACACCAGCAAAGCTTGAAAGTAACAGAATGATATGATTTATACACCTAATAAAGAAAAAGTAGATGTTTGTCAGAAGGAAGATAGCGATGGTTAGCAATGAAGGAGAGAAAAAATGTGAACCACAGTGAGTAACCATGGCAATGTCCATTCAAGCCAGATTAGAGCTGTGCTGTCCAATATGCCAGTGTGCCCGTTAGCCACATGTTGCTATTTAAATGTAAATGTAAATGACTTAAAATTAAAAATTCAGCTCCTAAATCACACTAGCCATATTTGAAGTGCTTAATAGCCCCATGTAGCTAGCAGCTACCATATTGGACAGAATAGAGAACATTTCTATCATTACAAAAAGTTTGATTAGACAGTGCTGAATAGCGTGTGTCCCCTGGCCCAAGGTCTCACCTGCACAATTATATAGAGAGACAGATACAGATATAGATGCATATAATTCATTTAAAAATAGAAACAGCTACCCATTGGAATTGGATGCCACTAGACATTTCAATCATAACACTAACTCCTTTTCTCTGATCCCATACACTCCCAGTAGTCTTTTGAGATTTAGCTTCACACTTGGCATGTCTGCAAGAGAGAATGTACTAGCAAGAGGACATGAGTTTCCAGGCCTCTGGACACTGATAGCTTTCATTGTTGTTATAGAAATAATTGTCATTATTTTCTATACATCAGTCTCTTGAGTTAAGTTAATGTGGGTCTCCCCTTGATTTAATGACATTATATTTAATAAATTGATCACCTACTAAGTGCCAGTTGTATCAGATACAACACTGATTAAATCAGATACAGATTGGTTTTCTGTGCTTTGATCATTCTGAAAATGCAAAGCTGGCAACCAGACTCAAGACCATGGTAAAATCACTAAGGAAGTGGTTCTCAAGTGTTGCTGATATGAGCTCATTGGGGAGTTTATAAAAATGCAGGTGCCCTCAGAGACTGATTCATCAGTTTTAGGATAGGAAATCAGCCACTGAATTATTAACAAGTTCCTCGGGAGACTCTGTTGGTGCTCTGCCCACATGCCCTCAAATTCTTTACCATTTTTGTACATAGCTGCTCCCAGTGCTTTCACTCCCAATGGCTAGTACCTGTGTCTTTTTGTGGCAGGCCGGAACCCTCTTTGCCTCACACTGGAAGAGCCAGAAGTATCTGGAAATTTATATTCCCCTACGTGTGCTGGACTATAAATTCTCTAGCTACACTGACCCGACATTGACCTTGATCAAGACAACTCTAAGATCTGACCTACACTGTCTCTAGAATGGCTCCTTGGAATAAAGCCAAGTTTATTCTCCATGGGACTTTGCTTATCATCCTTCTCTTCCTGGTCCCACTTCCTTACTTCCTGACAACTTTTCAGTTTTTCCTGGGAATACTTCCAAATATATAAATTTCACAAGATCCTTGTCTGGCATCTGCTGCTGAGGAACCCAACCTTTGACAGGCACGAACATTTGAGAGCCACTGAAGTAATAAGAAACCACTCAGTAAGGCCTTTGGAAGGGAGCCATCCCTCTTGGAAAGCCCTTGTTCCAGCCTTGGTACCATAACTTGTCATTTAGAATTTCTATAATGACAGTAACAGTTTTTTTTTGTCATATTATTATAAACTTGCTGAGAGAGACACACATATTTGGTGCTAGATCAAGGTGGCTGCCACTCTCCACTCTTCTCTACCTATCACTCAGGAGGAAATAGGTGACTTGTTTCTGGCTGCTGCCTTGCAGTGTACACATGCCAGATGAAATCCAGGGCTGCCCCAGGATGCATCCTTCAACCTGCCTTCAACTGATTGGTAGAAGTTAAAAT
This sequence comes from Choloepus didactylus, assembly GCF_015220235.1. Lineage (NCBI taxonomy): Eukaryota > Metazoa > Chordata > Mammalia > Pilosa > Megalonychidae > Choloepus > Choloepus didactylus. Next base: position 166,463,705 of record NC_051307.1, read on the forward strand.
TAGCCTTTAATATCAGAAGAGTCCAATTCCTCTCCATATGAGTGTTGCCGAATTCCAGTTTTAATTGTTTGGAAGCCTTTTATCTGCAGAGGAAGTAAGTGAAGGTAGCAGATTTCTCAGGGTTAGATAAGCTCAAAGTCACATCAAGCATCTCTTGGCACATAGTTTTGAAAAGAGCTCAGTAAAACTATTATGGATTCAAAAAGCATCTTAACTAAGATAGCCATCACTAGATTGATGGGGGGGAAATAACAAAAAAATGATCAAAATGCGAGAAAGTAATCATGGTTGTACATAAAGATAGAGGTATAAGGATGATATCTGCAAGACTTTTATAATAGCCAAACAGTAGAAATGATCTATAGGGCCAATAATTCAGGATAGGCTAAACAAATTACAGTACATCCATAAGATAAAATAGTATTCCCAACCTGAAAAGAATGCTGTAAAAGAATATTTAAGGAAATGGACAAAAGTTCATGATATATGGTTGATGGAAAAGCAGGTGAGGTAGATAATATGGATTATCCTCAGTATACAATCTCTCCTTCTATACTCATTGGATCCCCACATTTTATCTGGGTGCTTGACTGTCCCAAGTAAAGAGTGCATTTCCCAGCTCCCGTGTTTCCAACTAGGTGTGATATGTGACTAAGTTCTGGCCAATGGGACAGAAGCAAAAATGCTGTCTGTAACTTTTCAGGAGTATCCTAGGAAAGGGACTGGAGGCATGCCCTTTTCCTTCCCTTTCATCTTTCTCGTTGACTGGATGTGAAAGTGATGGCTGGAGAGGCTACTTTGGTTCATGAGGTTATCCTGGGAATAAAGGCCACAAACAGCAAAAGGATAATGTAGAAGAGAGGGTCCTTGACACTGTGGTGTACCATACCAGCTCAGTCTGCTTACCTTAGGACCTGTTTGTAAAAAGAAAAAAATGACTCTATCCTGTGTAAGTCACTGTTACGTTGGTCACTTTTCTTATGCATGGCCAAATATAATTGTAACGGATAACAAAAAATTACCCAACTGTATATGCCTGCACTGTCTAATTCAATAGCCACTAGCCACACATGATTATTAAAAGGAAAATGAATTAAAATTAAATAAGATTTAATATTGAGTTTCTCAGTTATATTACCCACATTTCCAGTGCCCGACAGCCACATGTAGCTAGTGACTGTCATACTGAACACATAATTATATAACATTTCCATCATCATAGAAAGCTTTGTTGGACAGTGCTGGTACATAAAATGTAATACCATTCTTTGAAAACGTCTCTGTGTGTGTGTGTGTGTGTGTGTGTGTGCATTGTCACAACTGAGTGGGGGGGCGCAGAGAGAGACGAGAGAGAGAGAGAGAGAAGTGAGGGGAGAGGAAGACTGGAAGATAAAGAAAATATTAATATTGCCTATAAAGGCAATTTTATTCTTTATGTTCATAATATTAAGATACTCTGTAATTAACACATTTTACTTGTTTACTGTTTTTTGAGGTATTAACTTACATATTATAAAATTCATCCATTTTAAAGTGTATCATTTCACGATTTTTAGTCAATTTATAGAGTTGTGCTACCATCACCAAATTTCAATTTAGAACATTTCCATAACTCCAGAAAGTTCCATAATCCACCTGTAGCCCTAAGCAACCACTCATAATCCTTTTATGATAAAAAATATTCTTAAAAACATACCAGTTTTATCAAGTTCCATTTGTTCAGCACGAGTAGAAATCTGAGACCATATTTCATTCCGGAGCTTTTTCAGGAAGGTCTTACTGTAAGTTTCCAAATCTGCATAGGAATTCAGTGTGGAAATCGTCTGTCCCGCAGGGTAAGACACTATTTCTTCTAACTGGGTATTGTTAGTCCCTTGGATGCTCACGGAAAACACTGTCACGCCCTCCAGCCGAAGCTTCAGCGCTGCCTCACGCACCTCATCGTCCGACGGTCTGTGGGTGACCAGGACTGCGATCTGAGGCACCCCTTGTGCCCTTCTGCTGCCGCTCTGCTCTGAGAAGCCTTCTATCCTCATCTTCTCAAGGGCAGCTCCAGCATTGGATTTTCCAACCCGGAGAGAAAGCTTCTGGATTTGCTGCTGAAATTCAGATTGGGTTGCATTTGATTTCAGAAAAGAAATCGTCTCGGCTTGATTGCTGTAACTCATTAGTCCAAGCCGCAAGCAGTTGTCCTTTACATCCAGGGAGGTAGTAATATTCTCCAGGAATTTCTGCAGGTACCTTAAATTTTGTGTGGTGCCAAGTGATTCATCCACAAGGAACACAAGGTCAGCAAGTGAATCTTTCTGACAGGCCACAGGGAATGGAACTATGAAGAGAGGAAAAAGTATAAGGATTAGTATAAGCCACTGGCCCTGAGTGAGAAAGGTATTTTACATATTCTTTTAGTGGACTAGAACAAAAGATTTCTTAACTAGGCCTATAAGGTCATCAACTTCAGAGGCTTTGCATATGCTGTTCCATCTATATGAAAAGGGAACAACGACGCCATGACCACTATCCCACCACTGTTTCTATGACCTCTACCACCCACCACAATCACCACACCATCAACTCCATGGCCATGAGGTGGTTTGGAGCTGTATGCAACCCAGAAAAACATGCTCTTAAACCTCATCACACCTATGGCTGTGAACTCATTGTAAGCAGGACCTTTTGGTGATGATACTTCTAGTTAAGGTATGGCACGACTCAATCAAAATGGGTCTTAATCCTGTTACTGGAGTCTTTTATAAGTGGAAAGAAATTCAGACATACAGAGAGAAAGCAGACGGTCAATGGAATCCAGAAGAGAAGGGAGAAGTTAGGAGAGGCCATCATGTGCATTGCAAAGTGACAGAGGAGCCCAGGGCCAAGGACCATCAGCAGCCAGCCCCAGAAGGCCAGTCTTTGAGAAGAAAGCATTGCCTTGATGATGTCTTGATTTGGACTTTTTCCTAGCCTCAAAACCTCGAGCTAATAAATTTCCATTGTTTAAGTCAACCTACTGCATGGTATTTGCTTGAGCAGCCAAGGAAACTAAAACACTACCACTATCTGTACCATCCCCACCACCACCATTCCACCTCCACCACCCTTTTAAGTGCTGGGATGCAGAGATGAGTGATCAAAAATCTCAGGGAGCTCATATTCTATGGGGTGGGCAAATAATTAGATTTTATTCTTCCATACAGTAATTAGGACTAGAAAGGAACTAAAACAGGTGACTCAATTGGGTGACTATGCTGGGGGGGGGGGGGGGTGGGATAGGGACTAACTTACCTGGAACATGAAGAAGTTAGGGAGGTTCTCTCTGATGTGATAACATTTGGGCTGAGATATAAATGAAGAGAAGGATCCAGCCATTTGGAGATCTGAAGGAAGAGCAATTCTGGCAGAAAGAATAGCAAGAGTGGGAAAAAGCTGAAAAGCAAAGATCCCAGTGTGGCTGGAGCCAGTAATAAGGAGAATAGTGGCTGTGGTCAGAGGAAGGCAGGACCCAGATCTTACGGGAGTCACATGATCTAAGCCTTTTAGAGATCACTCCAGTTGCTAAGAGGAAATAATGAATTCAGGGAGATCAATTATGAAACAATCAGAAAGAGATAATAGTACTTACAGCAGCCAAGATACAGCGACAAGGATAATTTTGGCACATGATTTAGAGCTAGAACAGAGAGGACTTGATGATAACTTGGATATGAGTGTTGAATGAAAAAAGATAATGTGGGTAAAACTACCTTTTGGCCTGAAAGGTGATATTTTCCAAGATGGGAAAGGTGGTAGGAAGAACGAGTTGCAGGGAAATTCAAGAGTTCATTTTGGACATACTAAGTTTGAGATACTATTGGGTATTTAAGAGGCGATGCAAAGTAATCAGTTGGTTATATGAATCTGGAACCCAGGGGAGAGTATATCATGTCCACACAAAAGGCCTACTCTAAGCACAGGTAAATGAACTACAACTATAGAAAGCATAGTCAGTAGATGAATTTAATCTTGCCAATAAGTACCCATTAGACTGTATGTTGCCTTAGAAGGCAGATGTCTATGTTTTACCTATCTCTCTCTTCTCCAGCTCCCTTGTAGGAACTCAAAAATGTTTAAGAAATTAAAAAGAAATCTCAGAAATCTACAATCTACTCTGAACTCCACAGTCAGCTAAAACAAACACCTGGCATGGCCTGCTTGGTTAGTATTTACCTGCAAATAGCTGTTACTATTAATAAGTGTGAACTGTGTGCCAAATGTCATCCAAGTCACCTCACCCATATTATAAGGCAGGCATTATTATCCCCACTTTACAGCTAAAGGAACTGAAGCTTAGAGGTTAAATGATTTACTCAAGGTCAAGGGTCCAAGCTGGGATTTGAACCCAGATCTTCCTTACTCCAAAACTCTTGCTCTTAACTTCTACAAGGCAAGGTCAGGGTCCTGTCAAGCAATATCTTGCTCTACTAGGATCTCCAAGTTTCCCAGAGTAAAGGGTCATAGGATATGTCTTCTCTTGGCAGCACTATGGCATCTTCAGTTCCCTCAAGTCAAAGGAGTGAGGGATGGGGAAAGTGGAGGGACAGGGACTTCCTGGTGCCTCTAGGGCAACCATAGCTATGGCAGAGCCTGCTAGCTGCTCATCAAAACCCATTTCCTCTTCTTGGACATAAAGTTAGATCTGATTTCCCAGCCTCACTTACACTTAGGTATGGCCATGTATCTAATATATGGCCAATGAAATGTGAGCAGAAATGGTGGAGTCTCTTTCATGTTTGGCCATAACCCTTCCACAAGCAATTTTCCATCTTTTTTCCCCTTCTACTAGCTTTATGACAATTCCAAGGGCATCTAGGAAGTCATATTTGAAGACGAAAGAACCACCATCAATCTGGGTCCCTAAATGGAGGAGAGCCAACTGGTCACCCTAAGTACTAATCCTATATTGTTACAAGAGAAAGTTATTATTTGGGGGGTTCTATTTTTATTGCAGCCTAATCTGGTCTGATTACTAAATCAACACAGAACTACAGCCATGGAATCAGAGAATGGTAGAGCAGGAAGGAAGATCATCTGAATTCCCATATTTTACAAATGAGGATGCTATTTTGAGTCCCAGAAGGATAATATCACTTCTCCAAGATAACATGGTCAGTTAGTTGCCTTGTATGGATTTTTTTATTCTGACTCTGTACCATATCAAGTGGCTTCCATGGGTCTTAGAACTAGCTAATATCTGCTCAGAATGGCCCACCATCAACAACTGAGCACAGAGGCAGTCAGGAAAATCCACTATGCTGGAGATTCTTTCTACCTTACTCTGGATAGACTGGCCGGAGCCTCTCATCATTATAGAACATGTATTGAGCACTTCCCACAAGATGTGTATGGGCCTGTCTTGCCAGCTCATCAACACTGCATGTGTAGTTTACTGTCTCGTTTCCACTATTCCATACTGGTACTTCCTGGGATCACCTCCCAAGTAAACTACTTGCATTCAAGGTGTTCTGTCCAGGATCTTCATGGAGAGGCCACATAAAACACATCTAAAACAATTTTTCAAGTGAGAAGTTCTGAATCATGGGTGCATGAATAGTACAGGGGCTTCCCTGGGGCTGAAAGGAAGGCAGTTCTGGCACTAGTGGAGACAGGAATACTAGAAGATAGTTTTCTGACCTGGGAACTTGCATCCTCCCAAAGGAAACCAGCTGCAATGGCAGTGGTAAAGTGCTGCCCTCAAGTAAATTTCCACACAACTAACATAGATGATAAAGTCTTAGAGGAAGGATTTGTGAGGTCACATGAGACACCCTTGGGGATTCTCAGAAAATAAGTAGGGGGAGAATTTCATATCAGGGCACTGTGGTAGCTGAGGTCTTAAATTATACAAGTGAGGGTACTGAGTCGGTTCAATTCTAGCTGCTTTTAACTTGACACCTCATTCATACCCAGAAGTTGTTAGAAATACTTCTAATATTTCTTTGATTCAAAGATCCAGTCTACTGTAAGATGCCATCATTTAATGGCCGCTCTACAGAAATGGAAAAAAAAAAGCACTACTAAAAGACACATGCTAACTTAAAAATTATTATAATGCAGAAAAATGTGCATCTTAGATATAAGAAAATGTAAGCACAAACTGACTATTTGGTTGGGAGGGGTGATAACTCAAAACTCTTCTTTACTAGCTCTCAACACTGATTAGAGAAATTTTCCCTCTAAGGGAAATAACTGGAGCAGGAAGGGATGTGACAACACAGCATATATAGGATTCAAGATTGCAGCCCATTCATGTCGACCTCAAATATGCATTGGTTTATTGTTCAGCTGAGGGTATCCCCTTCTCTGTCTTGTTGAACACAAAGCATGAACGTGTGCTAATGGGTCACATACTCAGGTTATCATTCTCATTTAGTGACATTATATATTAACTGATTAATTGACAGGCATTAATTATTGACTCTGTGCCTCACTGCGCCAGGAATGTCAGGGAAAGATAACAGACAAGAACTTATTTCTTTATCTGTAGACATTCATTGATTAACTCATTAAGAAACTGAGCACCAGTTCATTGTCGGGCACTGTGCTAGGCACTAAGAATACAGAGATACATATAAGTTGCCAATTCTGCCCTCATGGTGCTACCATTTCATTGGTGAGGGCAGGGGCAAAAATGGAATATCACACAGGTGTACACAGGCAGTTTGAGACCCCAAAAGAAATTTGGAAGAAAAGTTCCCAAGAGGACACAGTTCTAGGGTTGAGATTTGAATGATGACAGGGGTTATTCGGGCTGTAAGGAGGCAAGAGGATTCCTGTCAGACAATACGGCATAAGCAAAGGCAGAGGTGAGGCCCAGCATCATGTGTGGAAACTTTCAATAATACAATATGGCTAATCATGAAACCAGGACATGAGCTGCAAGAGATGAGGATGGAGAGATGCAGATCCCCATGGGGTTGCACACCTGCCTCCTCAACCAAGGGCTTCCTTACCTGTTACATCAGCATCAACTGTTCCGTCTTTGTACTGAGTTGCATCCTTGATGATCTGTGTCATGTTCTGGGAAAACAGGCTGAGGTCTCTGACTGTCCGAAGGTTGAAATGAAACGGAGACGTGGCCATGGACTTCAGGTTTTCCTCAGAAGCTTTCTGCATCCCCACGGAGATGATTTTCACCCCGTCTTTCCGTAGGGCCTCAGAAGCCTCTTCCACATCATCCTCCGACTCGGCTGAAGCCAGGACCACCAAAATTGGGGGAAACTGTTTCTTGTCTCTCTGGCTTGCAAGTCCAGAGAAATAGGTCTTGTGAGCCTCCCGGAGAGCATTGCCTATCTGCAGGGACCCGCCAATGAAATTGAAACTCTTCTTGAGGTGGTTCAGCATGAGGTTCCTGGTGTTGAAGGTGCTCAGGTAGAACTCGCTGTGGAGCTGGTCGCTGTACTGGGCCAGGCCCACACGGTATTTGTTGGCCTCTATGGGGAGATCATTGACCATTTTGTTGATGAACATTTTCACATACGGGAAGGATTTAATTCCCAGGTGATCAGAGCTGTCCACCAGAAACACGACATCTGCATACTCAGGGCCTATCAAAACAAAACAACAATAGACAAAAACAAAATCCAATTTAGCCTTTACATTCTAGACTACAGTACTCATTGGAGACTATGTCCTGTGTTAAGGGTAATACAGTATCCCAAAGAAAGCATCTTATGAAGTTTAAATAAATGAAATTGTACTTGTTTTTGCTAAAATGTCAAACAATAGGACTTTAGCAAAGTTAGCTGAAGATTTTTTTCTCAATTCTATACCAGAAATAATGAGACTTTTTTTTGGAACCTCAAACTCTGCTGTTGTACTAAAAAAAGAGACAGCATAATAGCACCCCCAAAAGTTCCAAAGTCATCTGTGAACTAACATCTAACTTTTAGAAATGGCATAGAACAATCAGCTATCTTGGGTTCGGAAACCCTAAAAGCAGAGCCTGAGACAGGGATTTAGACGCATGGGCTTGATCGAGGGAGAGGCAGGACAAAGGGGGCAGGATAGGGCAGGGGAAGGAGCAAAGAATGATGTATTCTCAGGCAAAGTCTAGCCTTGGCCTAAATTGCACCAGAGTTGTCCCTTACTTTAGTCCAGAGGGCCAGTTTTTTTGTACCCTCTTATTAGTCAGTCATGGGCTTCAGACAATCCCAGGAATTGGGGGAGGGTTTTAGGCATAGCCACCCAGATGAGGTGACTCCCCAGCTGAGATCAGGTCTCCTGAGAAAATGGGGACAGCTGTGAGTGGTTCCAAGCAATATTCATAGCACCTGGGGAGTGGGTGCACTAGTGGATAAAGAGGGTCTGGGCAAGGGAAGTTACCAACGGTGAGTCCATCAGCAGTCATGTTCTGCCAAATGTCTAACAACTGGCTCTTTCTTTCAAAGTAACTCATAAAGTGGTCATAAAATCCTATGGTAGCACAGTGCAGAGTAAAAAATACTTCTCTGAACTGTGCTTTTTAGTAATAACCTAAAACCTATCTTTCATACTCGCTTCCCCATAAAAAAATAATATGTATTTCATGTTCATAAAAGAAAATTAAGGCAATGGTTTAGCCATACAAATATCTAAAATGTATTTTCCATGTAGGGTTCCTTTTTCCCTTTGCCTACCATTTATTAAGGCCAAGATGCAAGTTGACCTTACATGCAAATGGATTGCCTATTCACAGAGACTCAGAGAACACTGGGACTTAAGCAAATCAATGAATCATTAAAAGTTTTTTATCCAGGTATAGCATAATTCATGACTTTTGCCCATGGCTTTCTGTCATTTTTGACAGATTATGTTTGCTTGAAATTGTACACATGCAACTACTACTAAATGCTGTCTACTTTGATTTTTTGGTGAACAAATTCTTTCTCTCTGTTTATTAAAATAAAAGTTTGCTGAGGCATACAATGATTTGTTTTCCTAAATAATAATAAACATAAAATATACTGGTACCTGGGCTCTGATCCGCCAATATTTCAGGCCAAAGGATTAGGACAAATACAATCAGCAGCATCTTCATTTTGTTAGTGAAGCTTTCTTGCTTTTACTCTGAAAAAAAGTTTCATTCACAGTATGAAAAATCTATCATATGCCAGGAAACAACTACTGAGAAAATTGGGTTACTGCACAATACACTATAAAACTGTGTTTCTAGAGCAATCCAAGCATGTTTGAAACATTCATGAAAGCATGTGGAGTATTTGTTGAAGATGGATAATGCTAATGTTTGGTGAGCCCCATCAAGGCTCAGGAACTTTTTTCAGTGCTTTACAAATATAATATAATTTAACCTTCACAAGAGTCTTAACGGTTGGTACTATTGGTATATCTATGTGACAGATGAGAAAACTATGGCATAGAGAGGTTTGCTAAGTGGTAGGGCCATGATACTACCCCAGACGTGGTATTTGCAGAAACTAAGCTCTTAACCACTATGTTATAAACTTTATACCAAACATGTGTCCTCATGAATTTCATGCAGTCACTATTCTTTGCCCTCTATTGTCGTGCCAAAAAATGACTACTGTATATATGGTCATAATATGGCTCAAAAACCCAACAGACTATCCATGTTTCTTTTTCCATTAAATTCTTGTGACAACTGTTCTCACTTACAGTTACAACTGATTTTACAAATTACTGTTAACTTTGGCATTTCTCTCAATACAGCTCATAACAATGCAGAAATCTTCATGAGAAATTACAATCTCATAGAAAATCCACTAAATCAGTGTTGTCCTTACTGAGATTCAGCTATTTTTTTCCTTGACTAAACACTTTCTAGACTGCTGCAAGATTTTGGTTAATTTCCAGAGCTCTGAAAAAAAAGGCGTTCTGACAACTTTTGCCAGTTTTCTCATTGCTTTAATGGAGGAGAGAATTTTCAGAGGCCCTTCCTCCATCATTTTTGTTGACATTCTCAAGAACAGGAGATAATAAGAACTCAGGAATGAGGAGGCGAGAGGCCCGTCTGATCAGCCACACTCATCAGGAGTCAACAAAAGTTCACAGCTAGTGCATGCATCCCTCCTCAGGCTTGGGGAATGTAACTGGGCTGGGAAGCCAGTTCAGGGTTGACTCAGTTGTCCTTTAGGCCCATGGGCACTAGAGCCCCAGGACCTGTGGTCACAGAAAGCATCCAGGGTGCACTGTCCATGCACAGCTTTGCTCCAGCCCTCATTTCTTGGATTGGCAGTGCTCCAGTTCCATTCCAGCTCATCTTGCCACTCGTCATGTCTTGGCTTTGAGATGGTGGCAGAGGCAGGTAGGGTTTGTCTTGTTTGTATACTCTTATTATCTTTGTTTCCTCTGTGATGGAATTAAACTCTAAGAGAATGGTGATTTTTGTCCATATTATATATCTGGCTCCTGGCACACAGTAGGCACTTAATTAAACTTATGGATGACTGTTAAAATGAGTATCTTTGTATACATATCATTCCACGTGTGTATGTATAGCTATAGCTTAATTTTGTAGAGGTGGAATTGCTGGTTTAAAGGTACACTTATTTTAAGTTTTTATGTATATAGCTAAATTGCCATCCATTGGGTTGTACCAAATAATCAGATATGTGCCACACCTGTCCAACAATCATGTTTCACTATTCTCACTTTGCATTCTTATTTTACCTTTTCAATTATTTCTTTTTTCCTTTGGTATAGGTTGTTCTAATTTGTCTATCTTTCCTATTGCTTATGTTCTTGAGATGAATATAATTCTTTTGTGTAAGCTCATTTTTAATTCTCTAGGCTAGTAATTTGTGCCTGTGGAAAAGGCAAAAGCTTGAATTCCTCCAGATGAGATGGGGAAAGAGGGCACCCTCTCTGCAAAAAAGAAGCTCCAGTGTTGTAATCCAAGTTCCACCACTCCCAATCCCCCATCCCAGCCCCACCCCTTATCCAAGTACTCTACCCCAGCCCCTGTGGTCTTTCTGGGCAGCCACCACTGATTTAATGTTATTTATCTATGATTCTTGATTCTTTGAAGGATCAACTTCCCTACATCTCCTTTGACATCTTGAAGGTTGGATTTGGTGGAGGAAGCCAGCAGCAGTGCCAAATTGCCAACTTGTCCAAAATTAAAAGTCTCCTATGCCAGGAGTAAAGGGAAACAAACATTATGATATAGATGTTCAAAGATAGCAGAGTGGGATCCTGATGCCTGAGGAGAAGGGCAAATCACAGAATCTCTAAGGCTCCCCCTAACTTTAAAATTCCCTGATCCCATGATATTATGATAGAAGGTCTTCAGGCAGAGAATGGCATGAACAAACCATACTTTTGGAAAATTCATCCAGTAATTTTAGAGGAGATACAACCCAAACCAAACTTGGAGCACAAAGAAACTCCAGGCTGGAATAACTGTCAGTTGAACCAACCGGCTCATTCTCATACTCAAATGCTCAAACTCTCTGAGGTTGATTGAGAATTCAAAGCCAGCATCAGCTCTGAAGGGAGTGTACTGTAAGTCCACTTCAGGGGGAATCAACAACTGAACTGCACATCTGGAGAGAAGATTCCACTTCTTCTCTGGCCCAGCTACTTCCCATGTAGATATATTCAGCACATGCAGATCAGCCCCACAGAGATTCCCCAGCCATTGCCAGGTACCAGAAAAGGAGTGTAATAATGTAATAATGAATAATTACCACCCACTTCTTTTGATTACATTCCTTTGGTCAGAACTGTCTGTGAAGACAAATCTTACTCATTCTGAATAGTAAAATGTACTTTCTATGGGGCCATCTGTTTTATAACATTGAGGTCTTAAAGCGACTCGAGGAAAAGGGAAAACAAAAAGCGCTTAATTTAACCAAATGAAGGATGCATGCATGGTAAAAGTTTGCAACCTTCGGACAGATTCAGAAAACTGAAGGAAAACAGCAATTATTTAGTAAGTTATAATAACACAGCAAAGGCATTGGTGTAAATATTGAGCCTGCTGAGTTAGAAATAAATATATAAACAGTTTATTGGAGGCTTCCACTGATAAAGTGTACATCAAACATGGTATAAATGGTAGGTTTTTTTTTTTTAGCACCAAGCCTAATTTCTCTCTTTCCATTGGGCAGCCAAAGAAGCAAGAGATCATGAAAGATGGTAAGAAATAAATGTCAGGTCATCTCCCCACCTGAACTCCCCTGTTTTCCTTCTCCCTAGTGCCCACCCTCCATTCTCCCTGGTTACTTATCTCTCATTCCAGATATCTGTACAGATGGGAGACTCACAAACAGGCCAGGAGCAGGCTCTGACCAGGTTATGGAATTCCGGCAGAGGAAGAAGGATACAATTTAGAAACCATACCCTTTGGCTAGAAAGGGCCTCAGAAGGCACACGTGCCACCCCCGCTTTTCCAGCTGATGATCTGAGGTCCAGAGAGGATGTGTGGCATGTCCAAGGTCACACAGCCAGTCTGTGGCACAGCTGAGACATAAAGCCCAGGCCTCAGTCCCTGGAGATTTGGTCCATTTCTGAGAGCATCTGGGAAACACACTGTGTTTTCCTGTCAGTAGGGGGGTTAATGCCAGATAGTCACCCAGCCTGACTTCCTGTGCTGGCTCTCCTCTCTGTGGGGACCACATGGTCCTGTTCCCCTTGGCTTTCGTGCTTCTCTTGCTGCTTCCACAGCAGTGCTCCTCAGAGAGAACGCGCCATCTCCTCCACACCCCCACATCTATCAACGCACCCTGATGCCTACTCTAGCTGCTGCTGCCAAGTCCAGCCTCTTCTTTGGCACTTATTACATTTTGCCCTGTTCTGTGGTGACTGAAATATTTTTCACAATCCCCCACATTTTCTCACCACCCACTAACACACACACACACACACACACACACACACACACACGCTGAAAAGCTTGCTTGGGGACAGGAAGGCTTGGATCGTCCTCCCTCACCATTGAAGGTCCCACTTGCCTAGGACAGTGCCTGCTCTATGAAGGGATCTCAAAATATACTGGTTGAATTGAGTTCATTCCTTCGGAGGTGCTGAGAAACCCCATCAATACAGCCATTGTCACTAAACTGCCTAACAAACATCCCACTGCAGCATTTCTAGGTATTTCTAGAAGCAAAAGGCATGTCTGGTATCTCTTGGAATTAGGAAGTAATGCCCTATGCATGGGAAGCAAACCCCATAATTTTGAGCAACTATGTGGCATAGCTGTGCTGCCATATTGTCCTGCTCTGGACAGCCTGCTCTGGCAGGGGTGGCCACACCGTGTGGACAGTCCTAGCTGACTTCTGTAAAAAGTGGATTTCCACCAAGTCGGCTGGAACCAGCCCAGGGAAGGAGTAGATGTGGGATGGGGAGGAAGTTGGTGGCATTATTAAGGACAGCATGTCCTTTAGCACAGCTGGGCAGAGCACCTAAAAAGGGAGGATCTAGAATTCCAATCTTTCCAGAAACAGCTTCTGTTCCACACTCAGTGCAGGCAACACAGGGAAATCAAGATGAAGACCCAGTCCTTGCCTCAACAAGAGTAGAATCTTTGCCAGAAAAGGCCAACTTATGATTTGGAATCTGATTCATAAAGTCTTCCCTCCTCTGTAGTCTCACTGTACTTTATTCATACCATTTCTTTATGTTTACATTTGCATCATACATGTCTATGCATATATGTGTATGTATATATGTGTATGTATATATATGCACACACAAATGCATGCACACTTCTAACTAGATTATTTATTTATTCACTCCAAAAATATTTCTTGAGTTCTGGGCACTGTTTCAGGCAGTTGGGATTCAGTGATGAACAAAACAGGCAAAAATCTTCACTTGCATGAAGTTTTCATTCTGGTTGCTTAGAAGTCTGCCTCCCCTCTGGCCTATAAACCTCACTGGAGAAGGGGCCATGGCATGTTTTGACACATCTTTGTATCTCCAATGCTTGGCACAGTGAGTACTCAGTAAGAAAGGAGAGAAGGAAGTGAAGGAAAGTTGGAAGGCAACTACTTATACAAATGCTCATAAAACAAGACACAGTGAGGCGTCATCTCTAGTGAGAAGATGAACAAAATACCTTGAAAACAAAACAGATGTTCAGGAACAGCTTCAAGGAAGAGGCGGCTTTTGGATTAGACTAGAAGGATGCCTGGAGTATCAAAAGGCAGAGATGATGTCAAGTTCTGCACCAATTACGCTGGATTCAAAAAAAATGATTTGGAAGCTTTTCTTCTTTCTCTTTATTACTCAACATTTTAAATGGCAGGGGAATTATCTGTTGTTAGAAATTTTGAAAAGGTTTAACCATGTCATTAGCAGGGCCAGAGTGCTGGCTTTCAGAAATTTTCAACTTCTTCTAACATTATGGGACATTTAGGTTTTCTATTGTTTTAGTTAGATTTTGAAATTATTATTCATGCTTGATTCCACAATTTTCCATTTCATCCTGGTTTCAAAATGTTTATCATAAAGTCAGATAAATTATTCTCTCATTATTCTCTACCCTCTAGGGTTATCTCTAATTCCTATTATGCATTTTTTTTTTTTTTTTTTTTGATTTAGGGTAACTGGTAGATTATCCATTTTACTATGGGTCTTTCCCCAAAAGACATCAATTCTATTGCTTTTCTTTGTCTTAATTCTGTTTTCTGACTTCACCTTTACCTCATCCTATTTAGCTTCATTTTGTGTTTTCCCCCTAACTTCTTGAATCAAATGATCAATTCACTTATGTCTAGTCTTTCTTATTTAGTAATGAAGCTTTTGAGGCAATGCATTTTTTTAAATACAGCTATAGCTATACAACATCTTTGATATGCAAACATTTTCATGGTGATTATAGGCCAGTGTATTAGTTTCCTAGAGTGGGTGTAATCAAGTCCCACAAAGTTGGTGGTTTACAACAACAGACATTTATTCGCTCACAGTTTTGAAGGGTAAAAGTCCGAAATCAAGATGTTGGCAGTCCCATGCTCTTCCTGAAGCCTGAAGGGAAGACCTTTCCTTGCCTCTCCCAGCTTTGTGTGGTTGCTGACAATCCTGGCTCACAGGTGCTTCCCTCCGAGCTCCCGCTCCATCTTCTCATGGTTGCTTCTCCTCGTGTGTCTCCATCTTCGTATGGCATTCTCCTCGCCATGTCTCTGTGCCTCTCCTCCTCTTCTTAGAAGGACACTAGTCATAATGGCTTGGGGCACACCTATTTCATATGACATCACCCTAACAACTACATCTGCAAAGACCCTATTTTCAAATAAGTTCACTTGACAAGTACCAAGGATCAAGATTTCCAGGATCATTTCAGGGGATACAATTCAACCCAGAACAGCCAGATATTCTGCAATTATGGTTTTAAAATTTTCAAGTGGCTAGAGATGTTAAATTTTGTTATGTTTATTTCTCTGAGGTTGTTTATAAAAGTAGCTCCTACTTTCAGTATTTACTTTGGGCTTTAATGCAATATCTCTGTGGTCAGAGACTGTGGTCTGTGCTATTTCTTTTTTAGGAATATATTGAGGTTTCCCTTGTGACCTAATATATGCTCAATTTTTGAAATGCTTCATGGACATTTGAAAAGAAAACATTTTCTCTTGATGATTTAGATTTCAATATTTATTAGAGTATCCTTATTTATATTTGCCAATGTAATCTCTCAAGGACTAAAATAAGCGCATCAACATTTCCTCTACAACTGTATTTCCATCAGTTATCCTTTACTTCCTGCAGTTTTTGCTTTATATATTTCTCTACCATGCAATAGTTATTTCATAAGGTTTACTACAGTTAAATCTTCATTATGGACCAGATCCATCATTTGCTTACTATTATTATGTGACTTTTGATTCTACTTTGGGCCTCCACTGGATTAGAAGCTTCATCAGAGAGGGATGTCTGTTTTGACCCACCCTTATGTACGCAGTTCTACTGATGCCCAGTCAGTAGTTAGCACTTAATAAATATTACTTGGGGGGATAAAAGCAAAAAAAAGGGGGGAGGAGGAGGTGGATGGAAGAAGGGAGATACAAGATCATGTACTATGCCTTATTTAATATATTTTTTCATTGACTTCAATATTGTGTGATATAATATCATCATCCTTGCTCTCTATTGGATGGCATGCCATTGACAATCATTTTAATGTCAATTACACAAGTCACTTTGTTTTAGATGTTTCTCTTACAGATGACATTTGGCTGGATTCAGCTTTTGATCCAAACTCTGAATCATTTTCTTTTAAGAAAGAGTTTTAAACTATTTTTATTTAATATTATATATATTTGGTCTCACTTCTGCCATCTCTATTTTATGTGTTATCCTTATGATCCTTTATTTTTTCCTATAATTTCTTCTGGTTACTTTTTTTTTTTTTTGCCTTTTCTTCTCTTTCCTTTTTTCCATCTGTTTCCCCTCCATTAATTTGTAAGCATATATATATTCTAATAATGACAGAATGAACTAATTAAAATTATTTAACCCATATTTCTAAATTCATCAACTTTAGAAATGAAACAATATCTTTACTCCCCACCTACGAAAGATAAGAAAATCAGTCTGCTTACATTTCCTTCCTCATCTCCAACTTTTTGTTTGCGTTTTATAGGTGCAAAGAGAGTCTCCCAATTTATTATCATGAAATTACCTTTGAAACTTTAATTTTTTTATTCTGCAGCTTTTCTTTCAAGAATTATAATAATTCATGCTTTGTGAGCATAGTATCAAGGTTACTTCAATTTTAATTCTATATTTAAATAAATTTAATGTGCCCTGGAAGTCTTTATAAAATCTTGGTTTCTTTGAGTCTTCTTTTTGCTGTCCAGAAGAATCTAGATCAGCCCTGTCCCACAGAAATATAATGAGGACCACAGGTGTAAATAAAATTTTTTTAGTAGCCACATAAACAGAAATAAAAAGCAGGTAAAATTAATTTAATAGTATATTTTTCTTAACCCAATATATCCAAAGTATTATCATTTCAATGTGTAATCAATATAAATATTATTGAGATATTTTACATCCTTTTTTTCATACTAAATCTTTAAAATCTGATGTGCATTTTACTCCAATAGCACATCTCAACTCAGACTAGACATTTTTCAAGAGTTCAACAGCTGCACATGGTGAGGGCCTGCCTTATTGGACAGCACACCTAGAGATCAAGGTACACACAGAAAGAGTGTTCTTTAGATAATCAGACCAGAATCTTCCACAGGGCCAGGAAATCAATGTCTCAGTACATCCACAATCCTTGCAAGGCACACCAGTGGGGAAGCTGTGGGCTTGATGACTTCAAGTTCTATTTTTAGGAAGTGGTTAACTAAAGCAATGTTTCTCAAGCTTTAATGTGCATAAGAATTACCAAGGCATCTTGCTCACATGCAGACTTTGGTTTACTAGCTCTGTAGACAGCCCTGAGATTCTGTGTTTAGAGTATGCTGGTTCTCGGAAAACATATTGTATAACAAGGGATTTGGCTATATATGCTGCAGTTTGCATAATTGAGAATGTCTTTCTGATTCCTTTTCAACTTGACTGGCAATAGAATTCTTGGGTCCCATTCCTTTCCTTGTTCCTTTATTACCGAGTCAATGTCTTCTGGAATATGATGTTGCTGATATAAATTATGTGGTTAGCCTGATTTGTCTTTTTCTAGCTGAATATTTTATCCTTTATCCTTAAATATCACCATGTTAATGTTTGTTGATTAATTTTTTTTTTTTTTTGAGCATGATGAGACTTTTGGTCTGCCATTTCAGGTATTCTTTTTATTTGAGAAAGTTTTAAATCTAATTTCGTACTTCCTCAATTATAAGATGCATTTTATCACATTTCAGTATTTCTCAAACTGAGAAATATTTATGTGACACATTCATTTAATCTAATATTGTTCCTTTTTATTCTCCCAAAGCTATTCTTAAATCAGTGGTGCATCTTTAAATTAATTCTATAGTTTAACATTAAAGAAATACTATACATGTTAAACTTAATTTATCAATTCCTTTAGTTCTTGTTTTTGAGAAAGTCCACTTATGTGAATGCTTTCTCTCTGTTTCCCACTACTGTTATTCTCTCTAGCCACATTTCTCTCTTTGTCCTTGTCCTCTGCAATCTATGAGATTCTTCCCAAACTTGCTTCCAAATCAAAACTTTGTTTACCACAAGGGTGACTTAACTCTACCTGCTTCTAATTTGCATTTTGGTTTTGTAATGGTTTTATTTTCTTTTGGTGCTTTGGCTTTGCTACCCCCCTTTCATCAAGTGCTTTGCCTTATCTCTCTCTTGTGTTTCTTCTTGAGCCCTTGATTTATAGATCCTGTGTTCTCAGACACCTTTGAGAGTTTGAACCAAATGTTCTTCTGTTTCTTGGATTAATTCTCAATCTTGTTTTGAATGTAGCATATGCTTCCTTTATTGGAAGTATTTTTGCATAAAACCCATACTGGTATCTTGGGCTTACTGTGCAGCCTTTGGATATGTGATGGGGAGGGGAGAATAAAATTGAGGCATCAGGGATCCAACAGATGTTAGTCCTACACGTTTCATATTCATAGTTCTGTTATTTTGTAATATGTTGCTATTGAGAATAGAAATTTTCCTCGTTACACTTTTAACTGGTTGTTGCTAGTTTACAGAAAAGCTGTTGCTTTTCGGGATTTCTTTTGTAGTCATCTATCTTAAATCAGTAATAAGGCGTAATAAATTTCAATTGATTCTCTTAGCTATGGCCTGTCTGGAACAGCAAGTACTTACATGTTTACATTATATGCCAGTTGCTATTCTTTGTTCTTTATCCTTACAACATCCTTATGAAGTGAGTACTACTGTTAGTCCATAAGACAGAAAATGAAAGTGATGTTTAGTAGCTTACCCAAGTTCACACAGTTAGTAAGTGGTGAAATGCTCTTTGAGCCCAGGTAGATGGGCTCTTAAAACATTGCACAGTTGTTTGCAAATTTTGACTATGTTATCTCCTCCTATCCAAATATTTTTTCTTACCTTATTGCAATGGTTAAAATGAAATTTGCAAAGTTGTCTTCACTTCTTCTACAACCTTCTCCCTCTCCCTTGGGAAGATGGACTGGATGTCAGAAGAGTCAAGGTCTATGGTAGTCTGCACTAACTAGGCAAATAGTCTTGGGCAAGGTTTTAATAATTCTGAGTCTCAACTTTCTTGTCAACGAAGTAGTAATAAACACATCTACTCTGTACCTCTTCAGGGTTACTATGATATTTTAAATGTAACCATTTATATAAACTACTTCAAGACCTATACAGAGAGATCATTATTACTCTAATTTCACACCCGAACTACTTCCATTTCAGAGCCTATTTTCTTTGCCAGAATAGTTGCCTAGAACCTTCATATTATCACATTCTGTCTACCGTACCCCTTCCCCAACAGACACACACACACACGCTTACATATGTACACAAACATACCCACCTCAACCATTGCCACATGCCATTCGCCAAAGAATCATTCTTGTCCTGCATCCATGTTGTAGAGATTTCTAGTTGCCCACCCAGTTTACCCAGTATTCCCTCTTTCTTTATTAATAGAACCCCTATATTGATGGACGGGACAATGTGTTCACCTATAAAAACATGTTTCTGAACCTTTGTACCTAGGAGTGACCAATGAAATATATGCAGAAGGAGACTGACCAGTTGGAATATAGGTCTTTTTGTACTATCCCACTTCCTTCTTTCTGCATGGATCGTGGGCAACTTCATAGATCAAACAGCCAACTTGGGAACCATAAGGCAATCTTGTAGATAGCAGCTACATGTTAAGAAGGTGGAACCTAAGGACAGAAAGAAGCTAGGCCACTAATAACTATGGTGCCCCTCTATCAGCCTGTATTGTCTACTTCTGGACTTCTTTTACACAAGGAAATCAAGTCATAAGATTATACTTAAGTCACTGTTATTTAGGTTTGCTGTTATTGCAGCTGAACCTAATAATAATTGATAGGATCTAAATGTAGAGTGATATTTAATATATATATATATATGAATACATATTTAAAGCACTTGGCAACATCCTTGTATAAGTAAATATTTGGGGAACAAAATATAAGAAAATTACAAATTATGTTTACGTATTGATTAAGGATGTTTAGCAAGATCCTTTTTTTGTATATCACTATATTATTCTCTATGATTTGTTTAGATTTATGTTTTAGTTTTCTGATTGTTCAACAAAAGGACTGGACTGAGTGATTAGCTCCAAAATTAAGATAATTGCTAACATACATTCAATACCTATTCAGGATGTGCCAAGCATTTTACACAACAATCTCTAATTCTCACATCAATTCTGCAAGCTAGGCTAGCTATCATCATGCCCATTCTACAGGTGAAGAAACTGAGGTTTAGAGTGGTAGCATGGCTCACCCAAAAGTCTTGAGGTCTCTCTTAATACAAAGGTGATGTTCTTTCCACTGCACTACATGGTCTCCCTAAAGCTCTAATTCCACTATTCTTGTCCTTTGGTATCCCTTTTTATCTTCCCAAAATAATAATTAGTTAGCCAAGTGAATTATTTGATGCTAAGGGAGAAGGCTCAAGGTATCAACTGGAGCCATCAAATAATGTGGAACTTCACAATGGCCTTTCAGAGGCCAAGTCTTGAATCACAGTCTGTCCCCTAAAGAGTGGCTTGAAGGATAAGAATTCAAACAGATGGGAGGGGTTTAGGGCAGTACCACAGAGCACTATGGATTGGTAGGGGTGATAACAAAAATGCTGGCAGCTGCTACATGCACCACCAACTGGCCCTCCCTCTGGTTTGTATTTAGGTTACAGCTGTGCCCAGTGCCTGTCTCCTCCTCATCTGCACCTCTCCAGAGAGGACCCGGATCGGAGTTCCCATGAGATCGACAGGGACATCCTTATGGCAAACTGCAATGCCAAGGAAAGTACACATGTCGAGTAATTCCTGCCCTCCACTGACAGAGTTAGACAGTTGTGGGCAAAAGTTCCAGGGTTGAAAATTCTTCCCTTGGAAGGTGATTTGACCTTGAAGAAGGAAAAGGACAACATGGAATATTAGGAAAACAAAACGTAACAAAATCCCAGCTCTAAAGGAATATTGTAACAAAACAAAACTTTATACTTGGTTATAAAAGGATGCTGAGCATATACGAATTGGATACTCATGAACACGCTCTGTGTGCATCTATGATTCAGGATGGAAAGTATTTACAGTGGCAAACTTGATTTTCACAGCACATTACATTCCTACCAACAGCTCCCAATTTTAAGGACATTTCCAAACTTGTTTCAAACGCAAGCAGGTTAGCCTTTGAAATCTGTGAATACGGCTATTAGATGTTTTAATTTAAAACTTACATACATAATTAAGCATATGTTCATTGTGTTGAATACTTTCTCTGCTTTAACACGTCACTGAAGATCCAGTATTGTAATTGCGCAGTACATAGGGAATTCTGGGGAAAAGCACTGGAACGAATGCTGGCAAGTGAGATATCAAAATTGTACGTCCTATATCTACCCATTGACATGAGGGGAAAACTAAGAAATATCTGCAGAGATTTGCTCTAATACTCAGAATGCAGTAGCGGATTTAGACCTAACATTTCAGTTAAGCCACTCAAAAGGAAAGAATAATAGTAACAACAAAAAAACATGCATAGAACCCTCATCAGCAAATATTTCATGTCAGATTCTCAGCAGTGAGAATCCAAGGGGCTTTCCCAGAGAAACATATTTATTCTTGGAGTTTGTATGAGGTTTATATCTGGCACTGTACTCATCAGAAAAGATGAAGAAATTGTCTTTTCCGCTTTGATTCATAAGAAATTTCAGGATCCCTGTTTATTCTACTCATAAATTGTAGCACCACAAACTTCAATACAAAAATTGAAAAATACATCTTGCTGGTGTAAATTATTCTGCGGGATTCTTTTTCAATACTCACAAAATAAATACACCCTTTCCAAAATATCTAATCATCTGACACCCTGGGTTACACAACAAGAATAAAAATGAAGTTCAGAAGGAGTATTTGAATAATGAAAACCAAAATAATTGTGAGGAATAAAGCACTACAGCAAATGACTAAGATCCTGGTTAAAGAAATAATGTGTCACCCAAGTTTGGAGATTCCAAGAGTACCCAACTCCCTCCTTCACTTTGAAAAAATCCTGCTTAGAGTCTTGCACACAGTGGGAACACAAAAATGTTTGTTAAAGCCATGAATGAATGAATGCTACTTGGAGGAAATCTCAAAGATCACAGATCACAGAAATGGAACAGTAATTTCCCACAAACCATGAGTTTTTCAAAATTCTTATATCTGATTACACCCCAGTATATGATGCCTTATGGCTTACTGTCCACATACTTATTGCTCTTAATTTGGGGTTCCTGTATTGGGGTTCAGGTGCAAATATTAGATTAAATGACCTCTAAGACAGTGGGTTTCAGGGTGTAGTTGCATCTGTATCACCTGCAAGAGATTCTAGATCAGCAAGTTTTGGGTAGGGCCCATGAATTTGCATTTTCAACAGATTCCCAGCTGATGGCAATGTTGCTGGTCCTTGGGCCACACTTCTAATAGCCCTGCTCTGGGATCCTTTCCAACTCCAAGAGAGTAGCTTTTCAGAGCCTCAGTTTCCCCTATTTGCAAAATTCCTTTAGAGCCAGGATTTTAAGGCACCCAACTTGTACAAAATCACCAGTAGGAAGAACCCTACTCATACTTACATATCTGCCCCCAGCTCCCTCCCCCCTGCACCACTCACTCACCCAGCTTTCCCAGATTCTGGAGACTCTCAGGCCCTGGAAGACCGTTCCCAGCTCTCCAGAGAGGCTGTACCCAGCCCCGAGGAAGGCACTGGAACCTCTTGGCTGCCTGCAGCGCAGCTGGACGGAGCCTGTGGTAACCCTAGTCCATGCTGCACCACCGCAGGTGGGTACCAAGCAAAGGCTTGTGCACAGGGCAGCTCTTTTAAGCCTGTGCTGAATAATGACCTTGGCCTGGCTCTCCCCTGCCAGCTGGGACTTTTAATTCTTTGCAGTTTTAAAATGAGTGTCCAGAGACGCTCCAGCTCTTGGCATTGCTCCACAATATCCAGAAATGAGTTTCAGGGAAACAGTGGGCTGCCAAATGAACACCAAAAGGCAGAGTTTCTTGGAAACCGAGGGCAAGCTTTATCTGCTAGCTGCTGAGTTGAGGCCACTGCTGCTACTTGAACCGAGGACTTGCCATTTGGCTCCAATGGTTTGCAATTCCCCAGAACCAACTTGCAGAGAACCAGAGAGAATTCCCTGGAGGCACTGGGGTAACAGAGAGAGAAAGTAACTGTCACCCTCTGTGTCTAAGGTAGCAGGAGTTTTGTCCAGGAGCTTCCAGGAAAGGCAGAGTTAGGAAATGGAGTAAATAAAAATGAAGATGTGATGTAGCACATAAATCAAAATGAAGAATTTAGGAAGCATTGACTCTTCTGAGCTGAATGGCTTGTTTTTTGATGCTTATTTGTTATTGTTTTGTCCTTGGACATATACTCACAATTGAGTATTTTATATGCACTACCAGTACCTGCTAGTAAATGTGTTCCTAGCTTGCATGGTTGAATTAAATCTATCAGTACGCTGCTTCAGCCTGCCAGGTTCTTCAAGCTGTCCTGAAGAGACATGCTGAAATTACTTACACTGATGAAAGTTTATTAAAAGGCCAAGGGGAAACATGAGAGATGGGAACTCACTCTTCTCAGTAAGGGCCTCTGGGTCACCAGGCTCCCAATCCTGGGGCTTCAGAAGTTAAATAAAGTTTCCTCAGATGGAATGGGATTGGAAGGACGGAGAGAGGGAAGCTGAAGGAGGGCTGCCAATTTTTCCCCCTGTATTATTTTTTTTACTTCACGAAAAGGGCATGAATATGTGTAAACAAATAACTTTTTGTTTTTCATTTTAATAAGGAATAAATGGTGCTGATATGGGGGGAAAATGGTTTTCCTCAGAAGAAAGTGTATTTGCTCCAAACCAAAGATGTCCTGGACTCCTGGAGTCTACCTAGCACAGTCAAGATTACATGGTGTTCTGCAAAGAACACCCAGAAATTCAGAATTTGAATGCAGTTCTGTTCAATCTAAAGGCCATGCTCTTTGTGCAACATCACCCGGCCTCATTTCAAGAACATAATCAGAGAAATGATGAACAATGCCAAAGAATGATTTCCTTGGTTGAGAGTCACCCCAACCCCTGAGATGGCTCCTCAGCAGCCACGAGTTGCGGGCTCGGTAGAGGTGTTAACGGAGTCTGTGCCACTGGTCACCAGAGGAATCCTAGAGAGTGATGCTGAGGGCTGGAAGGTCAGGAAGCTGGAGTCTGGGGAACAAAAATAGGCTTCTTCTATTTCACATTGATCCCTGGGCTTTGCTTCTGCTGTGTCCACATAATCTCAGTGCACTGATGCAAACAAAGAGTCACACCACAAGGGAGTAAGGAAGCCTATTTATTTCGGGGGAAGGGTGGAGTTTTTTCTTCACAATTAGGGCAACATTCAGATAGCATTGGAGTTCAAAGGAAGTTGGGGGTGGGGGGTGGTAACCTTTCTGGAAAGCATTATAATAGGATTATTTTTTCACTCGTAATACAACTGCAATTTAGCTTTCACAATCATAATATGAAATAAAAGTGGCTTTTGGGGTCAACATTTTCCACAGAATTCAATATTTTGTTTTCCTTCCCTCTGATTATAAAATTGAAACAAGTTTTTCCCCAAAGAAATTGTGATGCAAAATTTGTCCTCTATTGAGAATTACATTTATTCTATTAAGTATACATTAATTTAATTTTTTTTGCATAAATTAGGAGTTTGGAGCTGAACATCTAAAAGAATTCAGGCACTAAAAGTGCCAAGTTTTCAATGTCGTAATATAGGAAACAACCCTATTGGACTTAAAATATTTATACACTTTGACTTTACTTACTCTAGGAAAAGTATTGAATAAAAGAAAAGAAATCCAGAACTTCAAAACTGTGGAAATGTTATTCAATTTTAAGCCAGAATTAGTTATATGTGTTTTTCATTAACCCAGCCTTCACAGTCTGGGTTTTTTGTTTGTTTGTTTGTTTGTTTCAGCTATTTTAAATAAGGAGATAACTTCAGCGTGAGAGAGGTCAAACTGCTTCTTTATACTAATTAATTCCCACTGGGTATTGTTGGTGGTACTTCTGAAAATGTGAAACCCTTGCTACCAGAAATATGCAAAAAATTATTTTGAGTGGGAGATGACTTAAATGGAACATGATTGACTTTCTTTTTGATGCAATCAGAATTATTAAAAGAAAAAGAAAACATTTTTTCTCACAATGTGACTCATTGTTATTTTGTCATGACTGTATACGATAGAAAATTAATAATTAAAATGCAATATTGATAACCCAAACCAATATATTTCCTGTCCCTACTTTAAACAATATTGGAATCTGGCCTTCCTTTCTCTACACTAAGAGATACTGAAATTAAGCAAAAAATGATTTAGCTACTTGTTCCAGGAAATACTTGCTCCTAAAAGATAACATTGTGACCAACCTGAATAGGTTACTTATCAATGCTAACAAACAGCTTGCTCAAAAGGACTTGTAAGTCCTTCATCTCCTTGTGCCCATCAATCTAAAGCTATTATCTCATAAATTGTGCCCAGACCCAACTAGTTCCCCAGTTTTCAAAACCCACCTCAAATTCACCCAGCCAGGACCCAAGCCCCATAAATATCTTCCCCTAACTTCCCTTCTAAGACTCTACCAAGACTCTGTCAATGTGCTGTTTTCCTCTACTGCAGTAAGTCTGATTAACTCAGCTTTGCCGATCAACAAGTTTTGCTTGTGGAAATCTTGGGAAGTCAATGGCACAGGCACACAATACCAAAGGTTTCGTACCATCATGTTACAGCCTCACAGAGGAAGGAGGAGCCAACAATGTGTGAGTGATTAAGGGTAGTAGAATTAATAAAGGCTTAATGAGAGGGTGTCTTGAGAGCTAGAGCTAGGCCTGAAAGCCCAAATCCTAAGCCCAACTGTGGAAGGGGGAGTGGGGAACCATGTCTCATTAGGAGAAACCTGCCACCCCCAAGAAGATCAATTAGAAGCAGAAAACTAAGAGTTCCAGATAAAAGGGTGGTCATCCCCTACCTTCCTAAGTGGCCAAGAAAATCTCAGATATGCAACAAAGGTGAGAAGAAACGTCATCTAATCTTGGGTGGGAGGGTAAATATGAAGGATACAGGAGAGGGTTCCCCGGGGCAGGCTGGAACGAAAACCTCAAAGCAGGAGCCCTCTTGATGAAATTAGCAAGTATAAATCTATGAGCCTTTCTAAGCAGCCCAAAACCAATTTTAATTTTGTTTCTCCATCTTCATTTTAAGGTAACAAAAACAACAAAATTCTTTTTAAAAACACTATTGAGCAAGAATAACAATCTCATTATATGTTTCCAAACTATTTTGGGAAACATGCACTATCACTAGTAGTACACCGTCTTTCAAACTGTGATATAACTTTTGAGACTAAGATGGCTTAGAGTGGTTTTCGGTTTACAGACAGTTAGATGATGATCCTGGGAAGTCAACCTTTTTTGTTAGCACATCTGCAAAACGGGAATATTTCTGTTTACCAAGCAATAAAGTCATGAGAATGAAATGAAATACTGTATTGACAAAGAGTCTTAGCATTGCGGTTGAAAGCTTAATCTTTGAAACAAAGCCAACCTGGGTTGGAATCTCAGCTCACCTTTTATAGGCTGTGTGACTTTGGACAAGTTATTTAATCTCTCCCTAAGTCTCAGTTTCCACACCTGGTAACTATGGGTAATATTTGTTCTGCAGGTTTTCAAAAAGATTAGATATGTCACCTCTGTCTATTGCCCATGTCTAATAAAGTGTATAGCATATAGTTGATGCTCAATAAATATTAACTTCTTCCCTTTTGCTCATCTGAAGTCTTGCCCTCAAAGTCATTCATTACAGCATTTGTTTTCTACTTGGTGGAAATGGCACATTTCACAAGAGATGTGGAATTTAGTCATTAATTATTTCATGCCAAATAATAGATAAGATCTTAAAGCAAAGTCTTCCATGCATAGGAGAGCACAGGCGTATTTTTGATATAACAAAATGCTAAGTTTACCTTTGCCAAGAGCATTTAGTGCAAGGGACTTGCCTCCCATCCAGTGTTCACATTACAAATGATGAGAAAGCATCAACAAAAGCATGTCTTTTCCTCTCTGAGGTCATCTGCCACTCCATTAGGCCTGAGGTTTATGTCCCTTCATCATCTGCAGGACCATGTCCTCAATCCTTGCAGCTCCTCTTTCAACAGCCCTTTTTACTGCATGTTCGGTATGAAATAATTAATGATCACATTCCATATGTCTCATGAAACTAGTATTTATTGAGTACCAACTGTATTCTATCTACTATGCTATTAGACAGTCATTAGATGTCAGTGACACATCTAATATAACCTAAAATCTAATCAGTGAATTCAAATTCATATCAAAGCATAAAAGTTCTTTAGCAGTCTACTATTCTAACTTACATCGAAATCAAAGCTCTCTTGCTATTGCCCACACATACCAGGCAGTTCCATTTCTTCATTCCCATCCACCTCCTAGTAAAATCCTAGCCATCCCTAAAGACTTACACAGATGTTTTATCCTCTATGGATCTTTCATCTCTCTTATCATCCATACAGTACTAGCTGTTCTGTTATCTATAGCAAATTATTTATTTATACACATGGAACTGCAAATCACAATATGATAATTGTAATATTAACTTTCATGTCTGTACTGGAAATCTTTTGTTTTGAATTCCTGAAAGACCATGCCTCTTCCCTCTTCTGGGAAACCTTTATTCTACCTATAGATTCCAAAGAGAGTTGCCATTTTTTCAGGGCCTTATGTCCCTAGTCACAGTTCTTAGTCTGGGGATGGGCTCCTGACCGAAGTTTTGCCTTTAGCCTGGGATCTTGGGTCCAGAGGGACTGAGTTTCCTTTCCTCAGCAGATGAGATGTGAGTCTGAAGGCTGCTGAAAGCCACCCTTCCACTCATTGTGAAGGAAGTCTGCTTACGATTGGAGGTGAGCTGCAGACAAGAGAGAAGGGGAGGCTTCTGGGGCCTTTGAGCTCCAGGTTCCAGTCATCTCTAAGATCTTGTCCTTCCCACAAATTGTGCACATTGGCTGGCCAGTAATTAGTCCTTTTTTTGCATAAACTTTTTCTGTTGTGTCTCTCTCAATAAAAGAATCCCAGTTAATATAATGACCAATTCACCTACTGGTCTTGAATGCATTTGATTACTGAAACCATGCCTTACTCATTTTGGTATTTTGGAACCATCCTGATATATCTTAAAAACAAAAGAGCACCATAGTAGGAAGAACGAGCAGTGATGTCCCATGTTCCATTTGAAATAAAGAGCTAACTACAGGAAATTTCAGAATATCTTATATTCCATTGGAACTATATCTGTTAAGTACCTCCACATATAAAGTTCAACAACTACTGCTCGCAGGTGGACAAAGTTCCCAGAATTTCAAGTCACCAGGTAGGATTTTTAGGGGTAGTTCAACTCACATTCCTTCAAATTACATAAAACATTCAACCCCCCCAAACCAATGCTGTTTGGAAATTAAAACTGTTAAAAGTATGAAATGGTTAATATCAATTCACTGGTAGAAGTTAAACCAAAGAGGATCTGCTGTACTCTAATGGGGTGTGGACCTCAGTTTTCCTGCTTTCATTTTATTGTCATTGGAGAGATCAAGCGCTAGACCATATTTTCCTAAATTCATTGTGTATAAAAATCAATTGGAGATTTTAAAAAGTCATACACATAGGCCCCATGCAAGGCCTATTGAATCAGAATCCTTGGGGATAAAATATCCCAGGCATCTGGATATCTTAAGGTTCAAAAGTTGATTCTCATTACCAGCACTACCAGGTCAAAGAACGATTCATATATTCAAGTTCACAAGACCCTGATTTACAAACCGTGGTGTCCATTTATTTTGATTGTCTTATGAGTAGGCCTTTCCGTTGGCCTGAATATGCATGGCCTCCATCCACACTTCCTAAAAACTAGGACTGGAAGAGCCAAATTTTTTAACATGGTGGCTAAAGGATAAAGCAAGAGCAAATATAGCTGTAGTGTGGTCTATGCATAACAACTATGCCTCATGCAACTCCTGCTCAGAAGGTCATAATTTGGTAGGGTGAGGAAGAGAGGGATTATATATCTAAACAACCATAATTCATTGTGATATGGCCTGAAAAAACATATATCTAAGTGCTACAAGAATACAGATTACAGTGGAAGAAGAATTTCATACCACTTGTGGAAGTCAGGAAAGGCCGAAGTGGGGTATAACTCAAGATCAAGATTTGAAGAATGTATAGAAGTTCATCAGGTAGAGGAAGAGACAGGTCTAAATAGAGCTTGATAGAGCACCCCTGTTTCACTACAGAAACTTAGAATGGCAAATTATTACACTTTTCTGGATCTCAGTATCATCATGTAAGGGTTAGGTAATCCCAACAATGGAATTCTTTTCTCTGCGCTTATGAATAGTCAATGCAGTATCTCTTTCTCATAAATGAAGCTGGATATAAAAGTTGCTAAAGCCTTACTGGCCAGGTCTCTTTGTTGTATAATAACGATCTCCCTTCTGTTTTCTATTTGCAGTTAATAGCATAATTCTTCATTTCAGCATATGTCCATAATAAACTCAATTTTACAAGTTTACATAACATTTGTCAACACTGAAATCTAAGGTTAACTGGTTCCATTTTTCTGAAGTGCCTTATCCTCTTTAGATGTGTATTTCCACATTCTGTTAGAAGAGGTTACATGTAGAGAGGGCTGCAGGAAACATGTTTATAACCATTGTGTGGGGATTTATAGTAGTGTCTCATTTTTCCAAGTTTTTTTGTCTATTTGTTTCATTTTATATACACAGAATATTAAATACTGGACAACCTAACTCAATATTAGATCCTCCACCATACTGCAAGCTCCTAAGATAAAGGGCTATGTTTATCTTGCTCATTGCTGCATCCCTGGTGTTCCGATTTGCTAGTGCTGCTGTTACGCAAAATACCAGAAATGGATTGGCTTTTATAAAGGGGATTTATTAGGTTATAAATTTATAGTCCTAAGGCCACAAAAGTGTCCAAATTAAGGCATCAACAAGAGGATATGTTCACTGAAGAACGGCCGATGGCATCCGGAACACCTCTGTCAGGAAGTGTGGTCCCCAGTTGTGTTTCAGCTCCTCTCTCTCAACTCCCATGTGTCATTGCTTCTTTCTCCCAGGGCGTTCTCTCTAAGCATCTGCAGGTCCTCTCTGAGCTTCTCCAGGGCAACTCTGGGCTTCATCTTTTAGCTTCGCATCTCCAAACGTCCTTCTGTCCGTATCTCCAAGCTTCTCTAAGTGTCAGCTTTCAACTGCCATGTCCAAAATGTCTCTCTCAGCTTCTCTTAGGGAGTTTTGTCCTCTCCACTCTCTGTGTGAGCTCTCTTTAAAGGACTCCAGTGATCTAATCAAGAACCACCCTGAGTGGGCAGGGTCCACACCTCAATGGAAATAATTCAATCAGAGTTTCCACTAATCAGTCAACAGACTGATCAGTCTGCCCCCACAAGACTGCATTAAAGATGATGGCTTTTCTGGAGAGCATAATATATCCAAACCAGCACACATGGGAACCCAGGGAACTGCCCAGCTCTGGTAGTACCCAATAAATACTTTTTAAAGTAAAATTGTCACTGAATGATTTAGAGAAATTATAAAGATTCCCTCTGTTTACAAAGGCTTCTATATAATTATGCTTCTACATTTTGATCTCATCCATTTTTTACATCCAGGTTATTCCTGTTGGGAGTTTAGTTTGAAACTTCTATTCAATTTACAGACTCCTTCCCACTTCTGTGGTTCATGAGTTACTCATCTAGCATTGCAATAGTTACGCACAACAAACCACCCCACAACTCAGAGGCTTATAACATCAAGCCTTTAGTTTCCTCACACGTGGGTCTACAGGTTGTCTGAGGTGGTTCTGCTTCAGGCTGCAGATAAAGTGGGTTTGGCTCCAGGATTTGGATTGGTGTCAGTTCTTGCCATGTCTCTATTTTCTCCTTGGACCAGCGGTTACCTGGTCACATAGACAAACTCAACATTAATAGAGTGGAGAAATAAGCTCCTTCTACTCTAGGGACATGACACAGCAATTCACACGACAAAGGGCATGGATACAGAGAGAGAGAGAGAGAGAGTAGAGCAGTAAGAACAATGGTCCAATCTCTCATGGCCCATATGAATAACCTAACTGAAGATTATCTTTTAAGTATAAAAAATTCAGATGTCATCATTTTGATTTGCTAAAACAGCTGGAATGCAATATACTAGAAATGGGTTGGCTTTTAACATGGGGATTTATTAAGTTACAAGTTACAATTCTAAGGCCATGAAATTAAGGCATCAGCAAGAAGATACCTTCTCTGCGGAAAGGCTGTTGGCATCCAGGGTTCCTCTGTCACATGGGAAGGTGCATGGCCAAGTCCGCTGGTCCTCCTCTCCTGGGTTAAGCTTCTGGTTTCAGTGGCTTTCTCTCTCAGCTTCTGTGGCTCCTTTCTTTGCATCTCCAGGACAAACTGGGTTTCATCTCTTAGCCTCTCTCCGTTTCTGTATGTCCTTCTTCCTTCTCCCAGTGTGTTTTCTTTCGAAGCTCTCTCTCTTTGTGCGCTCTCTTAAAGGACTTCAGTAAAGGATTAAGACCTACCTTTAATTGGGTAGGTCACATCTCCCTGGAAACAACCTAATAAAAAGGTCCCACCCACCATAGGTCTGCCCCACAGGGATGGATTAAGAGAACAAGGCCTTTCATGGGGTACAGTTATCAACTGCTGGTTTCATGATTTCAGGAAACAAGATTGATAAGAAAAGAGCACTGGCCTAGAGGTCGGGAGCTCTGGATATGTAACCCACCAGTTTATTGACCTACACTTTCTTGATCTTGTTTTCTTAATATGTAAAATGGGGGTGGTACTAGGGTTTATGTATTTGTGAGACTCTGGGTAGCAAATGACAGAAACCCAACTTAAAGTTGTTCAAACAAAGAAGGAAATTTTTTGACTTATGTAAATGGGAAGTTTCAAGGGGTAAATTAAAGGGCTTCAGACCTAATTGTATCCAGGGATTTAATTACTATCATAAGAAATTGTCTTGTTTTGTTCATCTTTGACTTTGGCTCATCTGTATTGGCTCCAGTCTCAAATTGGCACCTAGTTGACCTAGATGTAAAGATGATGATAGGCAGCCCTAGGATTATCTAAACAGTTGGCAATTCTAGAGATTAGTGGACCCCTCTTTCACGTTGTTCTAGAAAAAAAGGCTTGAGAATGATTCTTGTATCCCATTAAAATTCTGAGGAACCCTCTCATTTGCACAGTGTGAATCACATGTCCATGCTGAACTAATCAACATGACCAGAAAGAAGGAGAACCGTGATTGGACTGACCAGGGCTGCTTTTCTCTCCTTGGAATAGATGACAGGTAAGGACCACACAAACAGCATAGACCAGGAAAGGGGAGGGGGGAGCATTTGCTCCAAAAAGAAGCTTGGTAAACACCAAATCTATGTCCACTAGGGCTCTACAATTCCTTTCTGCTTTAACATGTCACGCCCTTCCTCTGCTATTTTCTCCTGTTAAATGCAAGCACAGGCACCCCCATGTCATCTAATCCATGTCAATCATTTTTCTTTTGAATGAGTTTATCAGCTTTCAAAAGTCAGGTTAGATGTAAGGATCTACCAGCATATTTCTACTTATGAGCTGCATCCTCACCTTAAAGCTCAGTGCCATGTTTTGGGGTAGATTCCAACAGAGGGACATCCATGTCCCATTTTATTAACATACCCTGACTTTGCTTCCAGAAAACATGTCCTAAATTGTTCAGGGGCACACACTGTGGGTGCCTGGGAAGAGTCCCAGGATGACAGCCTCAAGGCAGAAAATAGGCTCATATGTACAATATGACTAATAATATGCAATTAGACTATAACCCACACCAACCCATGTGGCATACAAATACACACACACACACACACAGACTATCTTTTACCCTCTTCCCATCCATACCTGCCTGAAGCAACCCTATCCCTCCAACAATAATTTTAGAATTTGGTTTATTTCTATTCAATTTCTTTTTCTAATTTGCATTTTATTTCTATAAATTCTAAAAATGACACATGCTTGCTTGGTGTAAAATGTTTATACATTATAGGAAATAATGTAAGATGTTAAACATGAAACTCAATCCCTCTCTCCCATTCATCTCTTATTTTCATTTCTGAGTCACTCACTGTTAACAGTTTTGTGTATACCCTTCCAAATTCCTTCCTTCCTTCCTCCCTCCCTTCCTTCATCATCTCTATCTATTGTCTATCCACACACACAAACATATAAATATTGTGGTTGTTTGTAGCTGTATTTACCCCTAGAAAAGCAAGTTCTAAAGTTAATCCATTCCTTTGGGTATGGCCCCATTTTAAGCAGGACCTTTTGATGAGGCTACTTCAGTTAAGGTGTTGCCCACCTCATTCAGGATGAAACTTTATCCTATTACTGGAGTCCTTTATAAGACAACGAAATTCAGACAAGGAGAGAAAGCCACGGGAGCAATAAACTGAAATCAGTGGAACCCAGAAGAGAAGGGAGAGACCAGCAGACATCGCCAGGTGCCTTGCGTGTGGCAGAGAAACCAAGGATCACTGGCAGCCAGCCTACAGGAAGAAAGCATCACGTTGATGATGCCTTAATTTGAATATTCCCATGGCCTCAAACTGTAAGCTAAAAAATTCCCACTGTTTAAAGTCAACCCATTTCATGGTATCTGCTTTAAGCAGCCTAGAAAACTAAAACAAATATATACATATACATATATATATGTAGATATACACACACACAAATGTACATATGTATACTCATTACACAAGTGGTAGCACACTATAGATGTTTCTGCAAGTTGTTTTTAACTGAACAATATATTTTGGGCATATTTCCATGGAAGTAAAAATAGATTTATCTCATCCTTTTAAACAGCTAAATAATATTCTACACCATGGTAATACTGCCATTTATTTAAAGGGTGACCACTTAATTTTTTCTTTTAAAAAATGTGTTTCTTTTTAACTATACAACTAACACATGAATACTTTTATTGGCAGCAAAACATTCAGACACTAAAGATTGAGGGAATGTTAACCTAGACCACTTTCTTCTTTGGATTAAACACAGTTATCAGGTTGCTGTGAATTTCTCACGCCTGTGGTGTTCAATGTGATGGCCACAAACCACCTGTGACCACTGTGCACTTGAAGTGTGTCTGGTCCGAACTGATACGTGCTGTAAATGTAAAGTATATACAGGAATTTAAATTCTTAATATAAAAAAGAATGTAAATTGTATCATTAATTTTTAAATTTTATTTATTTTTTGTTTGATCTCATTAATTTTTATATTGATTATATATTGAAAGGATAATACTTTGGCTATATTGCATTGAATACAATATATTATGAAAATTAATTTTACCTGTTTCTTGCATTATATTTC
Source organism: Choloepus didactylus (assembly GCF_015220235.1). Lineage (NCBI taxonomy): Eukaryota > Metazoa > Chordata > Mammalia > Pilosa > Megalonychidae > Choloepus > Choloepus didactylus. Next base: position 166,498,324 of record NC_051307.1, read on the forward strand.
TATTGAACAGCACTGCATCAGGCTTTTTTCTATGCATTACCTAGATTATATGTAGCTGTAGCTATATAGTATATTACTTTCTTTGATCTTACATCAATACTGTTGATTAGCAACTTGTTTTTTCGCTCAACCTTTTTTCTTAGGATCTTTCCATATCAGTACATGATCTGTCTCGTTCATCTTAATTACTGCCTAGTATTTCATAGTATGAATGTACCATCATTTATTTGATTGTTCCTCTCCAAATGGACATTTGGGCTGCTTCCAATTTTTCACCATTACAAATAATGCACTTGAATTATGGAGATCACTGAGTGAAAATGATAATTTCTCTACCCAGCAGTGGAATTTCCAAGTCTCTAGGGTATGTAGGATGTGGACACTTTAAACTTAATAGAGATGAACAAACTGCTTTCCAACCTAGCTGAACCAACTGACTCTCCAATAAGTGGGGAAACTGTTTCTTCATACCCTTGATCTCAGCTGATACCATGAAAGTTGTTTTTGTTTTTATTTTGTTTTGCTTTTGTTTTTGTTGAACTATCCTTGCAATCCTGAGTAAACACTATTTGGTCATATCATATTATTCTCTTCTTTTTCTCTTCTTTTCTTTTTCTATTATATTTGTTATCAGGGTTCTCTTAGCTGAATAAAATGGGTTAGTAGTTTATAATGTTTCTCTGTGTTCTGGAAGGTTTATCAAATGGGAGTGATTGATTCTTTGAAAATTTAGTATAACGTTTCTGTTTAGATCTAGGAACATCTGGGGGTTGAGGGATTACATCTTTGTGACTTCTATTTAAGTTTTCTTATTTTGAGTATAGTTTTGACATTTTGTATTTCCCTAAAAAATTATATTTTTAGTCTAGGTTTTTGAATAATTAGTATAATTTGTTGATATTTCTTTCAATCTGTATGGACATTTTATTGTCTTCCCAACATTTATTGCACCTATCAACCAATAAATAACAAATGAATCTGCAAGGCAATAGAGTCATTTATTTGGGTGTCTTAGAATTGCAATTCAGGGAGCACAGATTCAGGTAGCAACCCAAATAGTGTCCCCTCTTGGCATTTCCAGGCAAGGATTTTTAAAGAAAAAGATTAGATAAGTTGTTTGTTGGTGGTGGATATTTGGGGTACTCCAAATGTCCTTCAAGTTAATAGTTTATGGAGGTCTTTATCTTCTGGTTTGTTTATGGTAGCCAGATGTCCTAAAGGTTTTGAGGACTGTTGCTTGAGGCTCTGCATACTTTGATAGTTTGTGGTATCTGGATGAGATCTGCATAAGATTAACTTCCAGAATGACCTCCCAACTGTATTTTAAATCTCTTAGCCATAGTAATTCTATTTTGTTTTACTTCTTCTTACACACCCCTTCCTCACTGTGAAGCAGTCATGAGGTTTGGCTGAAATAAACCTCACTTCCAGTTCCAGTAATAGGTCCTGATTGGTCTAAAACAATCAGGACAATCCCCTCCTCTCTGACATCATACTTGGTCCAGGTAATCCAAGGCTAGCACAGTGTGCGATTTCGAGGTATTATGTCCCCCAAAATGTGATGTTCTTTGATGCAATCTTGTGAGGGCAGATGTATTAGTGCTGATTAGGTTGGAATCCTTTGATTGAGTGTTTCCATGGAGATGTGACTCAATCAACCATGAGCAAAATGTTTGGATTATTTTCATGGAAATATGGGCCCCATCCATTCAGGGTGGGTCTTGATTTAATTACTGGAGTCTTATAAAAAGAGCTTACAAACAGATGGACCTCAGAGCAGCTAAGAGTGACATTTTGGAGCTGCTGCAGCCAAGAGAGACACTTTGAAGAATGCACAGGAGCTCAGAGTGGAGCTGTAATACAACCTGGATAAGCAGATGCCAGCCACGTGCCTTCCCAGCTAAAGAAGTTTTCCAGATGCCATTGGCCTTCCTTTGGTGAAGGTATACTTATGTTGATGCCTTCATTTGGACATTTTCGTGGCCTTCAGATTTTAACTTTGTAACCAAATATACCCCCTTTATAAAAGACAGTCTATTTCTGGTGTTTTGCTTAATGGCAGCATTAGCAAACTGGAACACACAGTGTCTGATTTTCCTCTGAGCACATGAATTGGTTCAAGAGTGGTCCAGGCAGTTTGCTTCTTAGGATGTTTCCTGGAAATTCTGTAATATATATGTTCTCTTGCTGTGGATGGTATGGTGTGCAGGTGTGAGGCCTGCTACTCCTGCTGCCATTTGCTTCCATGAGGGAAGTTAGTCTGACAACAATAAAAAAGTAAAGCTGAGATAATTACACAGAACTAGACCTGGAGTATGATTAAAGAAGATTTGAGTCATTTCTCTATTACCTTTATTTCCTTAGGTGTAAATTCTTCCTTTTGTTAAACCTCATATCTCCTTGCATGGCATTGTATTTATAAAAATGTTTGATGACTTTTAATTGTGTGATCAGCCTTTAGTTGAGATTTTGTTGTGCAATCCACTTAGATAGGGAGAATAACTAAGAGCTGCTGCTTTCAGTGAGAATTGGTGAGAAATGGAGCATGCTTCTGTGTGGTGCGTCAGTGGCTGATCTAAATGATCTTTCAGTGTATCATCCACCACTCAAGACCCTGTCTCTGCCTCCACCCAGAGAAGTGGGATGTCCCCACTGTTGCTATTTGACCTAAGATGGGGAGGAATCATAGACTAATCACCCTATCATTTGTCCTTGGACATCCTGATGTGTACAGTTACTTCTTTCTCTTTCTCTCCTCTTTCTCTCTCTCTCTTTCTCCCCCACCCCACCCCTCTCTCCAGATCACTCTGAATCCTTCTTCTATCTTTCACAGTAATATTTTCCCCAAAATGGACTGAACTGTGATTTTCTTCCTTCATCTTTATACATCTAATTTTAATCTTCAGGAAATTCTTCATAGCCTCTGGTCCTTCAAGAGTTTCCATTTCTTTTTGGAAGTGGAGAAATTAATAGGTTTGAGTGTTTAGAATTTAGTTTTCTATTATTTCCAGAGCTTTTGTGCAAAAGATACTGCAGCATGGGCTCATTCCACTATCTTGATATGGCTTCTATCATGTGAATCCTGTAACTGCTACTTCTACCTTTGAAAAAGATCCTGAATTTTTATTATTGCTGCATTGCCAAAACAAACAACCAAACAACACTCACCTGAATGCCAAAAATCTAAAGAAATCTACTTAGACATAAGGGAAAGCAAGCATGAGGCTTAAAAAATACCAAATGCTCTGGATGCTTTTCTGCTGATTTTACTTGGTTCTCTTGGGAAAATATTTCCTGTGTGATTTATTGAGTGTCTCAGATCCATGTTTACATATCTAAATTTTGAAACATCCATTCCTGAACTACCAAATATCCATCAAGTATAAGCATGACAATTGTATAAACATGTCCCTGAAGGATTTTAAGTAATGAGAAGTTTCAAACTCTCAATGTTAATTTTATTGTACATATCAAATTACCAAGACAAACACTGATAGGGTATTTTAAGTTGGTACTCACTGTAATTATCCCAGCTGTATACACCTGAAATTGCTGTGCTGAATTAGTTCCCTAAAAGGAAAATAATGCAACTGTATTAGTTAGGGTTCTCCTTGGAAACAGAATCAATGAGAGATGTCTCTTATTATCAAATTGTAAAAGTGACTCACGCAACTGCGGGAGCGCACGAGTCCAAATTCTGCAGAGCCGTCAACAAGCTGTCAACTCCAAGGAAGACGTCCGACGAACTCCTCGGGAAACGAACCGACAACTTTGACAAACTCCTCAGGAAACGAACCGACAACTTTGACGAACTCCTCAGGAAACGAACCAGCAACTTTGACGAACTCCTCAGGAAACGAACTGGCAACTTCGACGAGCTCCCCAGGAAAAGCTTCACTGAGCAGCTGAAGAAGAAGTGAAGGTTCTCTAACCGTCCGGCTTATAAGCCTCCAACTAATCACCCGGACCAAATCCAGCCAATTGCATTCTCTCACTGTGGAAGGCACGCCCCTTGATGAGTCTTCAGTCAGCTGCAGTCAATTGACTGATGATCCGACAAACCAACCAGCCTCAAATGGCCTCACAGGAATCGTCAGGCCAGTGCCCGCTTGACCAGACAGCTAGGCCACCTAGCCAAGTTGACACATGAACCCAACCATCACAGCAACCAAGCAAGGCAAGAAGCAACTAGAAGGGGGCACATGTAAAAATGAATGAATCCTGGTGTTTTGGCCTTCACATAAATGACTCCAGTCCAATGTGTAGGCTTTTTTGTTGTTACTGTTGTTGTTAGAATAGACTTTACAGAAGGATTCCAGGTAATTCCCAAATCCAGACGTATAGGATATGTTACACAAATGACAATTTATGCTTACATCATCCTGAAGTTCCTATGACTCTAATTCATATCCCTACTCAAGAAGCTTGGGAGAGAATTACGAAAAGGAAGAAAACTTTAATAGCCAAGGACAAAACAGGTGAAGTCCTACTGACTTCAGTTTAATTTTCAATGGTAAATTATAGACAATTCTGAAATATTGTTTTATACTACTGACTGAAGAGCAGAATTCTCTGTTAGATAGTTATATCTTGACCACTGGCCTCACCTTCCAAGGGGATGTATTTAAAGAAAGTGATACCTAATTCTGCATATGCAACATATACAGTGACCGCATGGAAGATACCAAGGGCATTTTGACTGTGTTGGTAATGTCTCTTTGGAGGAAAGCCACATATTAGAAAACTTTCATTCATCATGTTCATGTGAGGGTCCATAATAAAGCCACATATTTGCCATCTTGCCACAATGTGCTTGGAGCTCTCAGCAATCTTTGGATTTCTAATCAGTAAGATAATAATATTAAGTTAAATTCATGAGTCATGACAAATGAGGGTTTTATCCAAGCCCTCCTAACTGAACAAATAAGATACAATTTTATGGGCACTTGGGAAAAGTCCATTGCCCCTGAATTTTACCCTTCTAGTGTCAAAAACTTCAATGACTTGATTCCTGCAAGTACAGCTGGTGGTTGTCCTTCCCAAGGACTTTTTTCTACGATAATAAATATCCTTATTCAAACAGTCAGAAAGATCAGGGTTTTCTATGACTTGCTGCTGAGATCATCCAAACAATTACTTTGCTGCTTGCTTTGCTTAAACTGCTAAATGTACTTAAAATTCTAAATCTCAAGCTTCATTCTCCTGAATTTGTATAGTGTTTTCCGTCGACTTCACTGTTGAAACGTTTCTCCCTTGCCTTTGGGGAGACCATATACTCTAGGTTTCTTCCTATATCTCATGGCATTTATTCTTTGACCCAATGTCCTCCCCGAGCCTGTTGGATATGAACTGTAGTCATATCAAACAAAGTTCAATCCCTAACCTTCTGTTCTGCTTTCCCTGCCTGATCATTTATTCCCAGGATTTAATCTCTCAACTCTGAGCATGGGAAATTTAACACTGCAACTCCAGGATTCTTCTCAGTTTTAGTCACACATCTTACTGTTTGCTGGACAGTTTTGCCAGGTTGTCCCCCATAAACATCTCAGTACTGACAAATCAACATATCCAAAACCCAGCAACCCCAAAAGACTCTGTATTTCTCTCAGTTTTACCACACTTCTCCAGAATCAAAACCTTACAGTCATTTTTTATTGCACTGCCCTCTGCTCCCTATAAAGATAAACAGTCACCAAGAATTAAGAGCCCACTCAGAACTGTCTGGCGTCCCTTATTATGATTTGCTCTCCTGCCTCCATTCACAAGTTTGCTACTGGAGATGCTATTTTATTCAAGAAGTTGTGCCTCTTGTTCACACCAGAGATGGGAGCCTGACAAAAACTAAGCCAGTCATGATGTGTCACTGGGAACTAAGAACTTGGTTCAATCCCTTCTGGGTGTCTGAACTGAAATATGGGAACTGTCAATAGCCAGGATGCCTACCATATGGGTGGAAGAAGTTGAGGAAGCCTGACTGAAGAGAGAGGGAGAAGAACAGTTAGCAAACATGAAGAGAAGGGCAGAAATAAGAAAGACATCTGATGGAGTTTAAACATGGTCCTAGTTTGTTTCTGAGATCCCAGCTCCAATCCTCAACTTGTACAGTCTATGAGACATCTCCAAATCTTTACAATTAAATATTTTTATTTTACAAGTAAGTTCAAACTGGGTTTTAGCTACCTGTGATAAAAAAGACATAATTAATAGACTTTTTGATCATTTCTCTGAAGTATTCGTCATTGTCTTTCCATTCTCTTAACATCTACCCTAGGCTCTCGTTCCGTAAACCTCTACAAAACTGGTTTTTAACTGGGCTTGCTGCCTCCAAATAAAGGTTAACCTTCTAAAATATTACTTTACATATATGCCATCCTCTTTCCAAAAACCTTCCATGGATCCCAAGTGCCTGTTTAATTCAGTACAGTTCAATGTTAACTAGTACTTTGCATAGCCAGCTATGCAAGCTCTTTAACAATTTGACTCATACTACATACTTCCTGGCTGCTAAAACAAATACCATGTAATGGGTTGGCTTAAACAATGAGAATTTATTGGCTCACTGTTTTGACGCTAAGAGAAGTCCAAAATCAAGGTACCAGAAAGGCAGTACTTTCACCCCAAAGACTGTGGTGTTCTGGGACTGCCTGCTGGGGATCCTTGGTCCTTGACTTTTCTGTGACATAGACATTTATTCCCCTTTCCCCTCAGGATTCCACAGACTTTGGGCTTCTCCCCATGGCTCTCTCCCTGTCTTTCACTCTGCTTATAAATGTCTCCAGTAATCCAAATTAAAACCAACCTGATTCAGTTGTGCCACACTTCAACTAAAGTAACCTCGTCAAAAGGTTCTATTTACAAGAGGTTCATACCCAAAGGAATGGATTAAATAACGAACATGTTTTACTGGGGGTACATAACTCCAAGCCACCACACTGTCCTTTCAAAATTCTTCCACTTTCTACAAATATCAATCTTCCGCATCCACTCAACTTCTCTATTTTTGCCTTAACATTCTGTGCAAAATTTCATATCTGAAACTTTACTTACATTGTTTTCCCTGCCTGAAAGTTTTTCTTCCCCCATTCTACTTATTTATGAACATCCTTTTCTAAATGCAGAATTCAGATCATATCTCCTTTTAGAGACTTTGTTTTGGAGTAGTAGATTGCAGTATTAGTTTAAAATTTTTCCTTCCATCCACTACTTTGCTGTGGCTCACTGTGAGAGAAGTACACTTTCCCACCCCATTTATTTTAGGTTGGGCTTTGCAACTAGCATTGGCCAATGGAATACGGGCAGAAGTGACAGTGCCTGTTCCTAGTTAAATTTTTTAAAGATAGAAAGCTTCCACCACACCTCTTGGAACTCCCAGTCTTTGCCAGGAAAAGAAGATAATTCAAGTAGCTGAATGAAAATCCATGGAGCAAACCTGAGCCCAATTTGAAGCCTGGAGTCTAGCCCAGCCCAGATGAATCTAACCAAGATCATCTGCACCACAGTGGGACTGAAAACTTATGAGCAAGAACTAAATGTTTGTTGTTTTTAACATCGTACATAAAAAAGACTGATGTGTCTGAACAATTCCTTCTTTTAACTCCTAGAATGCTAATCATCTTTATTATGGTTTTTGTATTTAGAAAATGCTTGCTGTTTTTTAGGCATCTTTTGGTATTCATAATAATAACTAATATTTATCAAGTGTATTTTATGTGTTAAGCACTACATTAGATAATTGAAATATTTTATATCACTTAATTCCCCACCCCCAAATCCTAAGAGATGGGCATTACTATTTCCATAAGCTGATATGGTTTTAAAACTTTAAGTAACTTTTTCAAATCCACAGCTGGTTAATTAAAAAGGCCAGGTTCAAATGCAGGACTGTCTAGATCAAAAATCCAGGTTCTAAGTGTCTTTTAAACTTGGCAGCTTTTGCCAGCTTGAAAAAAAAGGATAAAAGCCATTAGACGTAGTTCTTCCATTTAATACAAACAAGAGAGATCGCAAAAAGACTAATGAGATTGCAGCACCCTTGTTAAATAAGTAACCTTATTTTTCCAATTTATAGATGAAGAAATTGAGACCAGCAGGAGAAAGAGTATTTTAGCAAGTCCACTGCTCCTATCATCATGTCTTTCATGGGAAGCTTTAAGCCAGAGTCCATTTCACCAAATTCTGAGCTCTTTGAGAGAGAAACTGTAGTCTTGTTTATCCATGTGTTTTAAATCTCCATCTCCAACCACATTGTATAACCAACAAGAATTAGCAAAGAGCCTGGTCTATTGAACTTGCTCAATAATTGTGTGTTCTGTCAGAAGAAGAGGGGAAAATTCTGCACACTGACATGCCTGGAGTAGAAAATGAGATCTTTAACATTTCCAATCTCTCAGTATCCCTCTCATGCACCAACAGAGATCAAGTCCATGATTACTTCCACTTCAGATAGCACAGATTTGGGGGGAGAAAGTAGTAAGTCACTCATTTTTTGAGCAAAGATCCCATGAGCACCTTCTCTCCCCAAAGGCTGGAGAAAGATTCTGTTCTGTAACTGAGGAATCATCAACTCACATCATCAGAAAGGTACATGCACTGCCCATGAACCCCCATCACCCCTGGGAATTGTTCGGGGCCACCATGTCATTGAGAATTACCTCGATGATGATGAATCCCATAGAAGCAGAGCAATTTCTCCACCAGAATGCTCAGCATTGCTTTGCCTGGAAAGTGAAAATACTTGTTCAGACTCTACCTTGCCCAAGGCCAAGCAGACTTAGATCCCTTTCAGGAGCCAGGTGTATTTGTTCAGAAGACTAGGCACAAGCCACAGAGTATTAACTCAGATGGGAATCAAAGGATAATTTCTCTCAAGTAAGAAGATTTTCTTAATACAAAAAGCTTTACTTCCTTGGGGGTACCATTTTCTTCAAGCTCTGCAATATACAAAAGAGCCCATTCTCATCACCTCTGCTTTCTATCAACAGGAAAACTGAAAATTTAAACAGTTTACTCTGGTGCAGAATTAACTTATTTACAAAATATAAAAGAGAAAAATAATAAAACATACTTTACAAGTGTGTCTCTGTCTTCCTAATACCTACTGTAGTAATGAAGCCAGAAGGATAAATAACCAGTATGTCTGGATAGGAATAGATAAAGAAAACTTCATCAATAAATACTAAAAACAATAACAGCAACAACCACAAAAAAATAATTTTTCATAAAATTCATCAGTTGTTTTGATAAAAACTCTAATTAAAATTTGAATATAATAAACTTGCTAAACATAATAGAATGTTTATCAAGAACAAATAGCAACACTCAATAAACTGTGAAAAATAAAAGACAATTCCATATAGTCAGAAAAAACATGGCAATGTGTCTTCTTCCACTTTATCACATAAGTGATTTGCATATAGTTTCTCCCAGGTTGCTTCTTGTCTTTTCATTCTCTAACAGTACCTTTCAAAGAGCAAAAGTTCTTAATTTTGACCAAGTTTAACTTATCAATTTTTTGATGGATTGTGTTTTTGGTATTCTATTTTAAAAATCTTTTACTACCCCAAGACCATGAAGATTTTCTTCTAGAAGTTTTATAGCTTTTTACAGTTAAATCTATCATCTATTTTGAGTTAATTATTGTATATGGCGTGAATTATGGATCGAAGTTTACTTTTTTGCACATGGATAGCCATTGTTTCTAGCACAATTTATTGAATAGACTATGCCTTCTCAAATGTGTTGCCTTTGTATCTGTGTCAAAAAACAACTGATTGGGGAAAGATGGCAGCATAGGGAGGTATGGAATTTAGTTAATCCTCTAGATCAACTAGCAAATTGCCAGGAACAACTAGTAAATAGTCTGGAACAACTGTTTGGGGGCATCTGTGACAGGACACACATTGTACACCAGCCTGGAATGGGTGGAATGGCCGATATCTTGGCATAGAACTGTAAGTAAAGCCCCAGTTGAGGCTGGTGCCCCTCCCACACTGCCACAGCAGGTTGAATTGGAACATTTCCCTGTGGGAAAAAGAAGCAGTCTCTACTAGGAGCAAGGAGAGGTAGCTCAACCAAGCTCCAGCTGTGGTTTTAATTAACAAATTTGAACTCCTGAATACATGCTATAAGCACAGATAAACCTGGAACAAGTAGGAAATGAATCCTGAGTTTTCTCCCCAGCAGAGAGGAGGAAGGCTAATTGAAAATAAATAAATAGATAGTTAGATAGATAGATAGATAGATAGATAGATAGATAGATAGATAAAAACAGAGGCTTTTGGAGTCAGCTGAGCTCAGAATACCGGAAAAGGGCTGTGTCCCAAGAAAAAGAGCATATAGAACTGGATATCAACTCTGGTTCTTGATTGATGAAACTGAGGGGCTGGAGACTGGCTCTGCAAAGGGGATTTCTTTTTTTTTTTTCCTCTCATTCTAAGGAGCTCATTAGAGAAAGCCTCAGGCATTTCCAATTGTCAGCATTGACCCAGGCAAGGGTGGAGTTAAGAGAGTCAGCAAGACAAAGGAAGAAGTCAATTGAAGGAGATAATTCCCTAAAGGGCATATCTTCCCTAAGAAAAAGGGGAGGGTAGAGCTCAAGTGAATTCAGATCCCAGGGCCTGGGAAATAAAACAGAAACATCTTAAGTTTGACTTCTGGCTCACCCTCTGTCCCAGGCAGAATATGGTCTGCTGAATTAAAGGCAATACACCTCTTCATGCTTGGTGGGGAGCTGTGGGCTGACAAGCACCACCTGCTGGGAAGGATAGGAAAAGCACAGAGTCTAGAGGTCTCAGAGGAAAGTCTGACCATCTTCTGGATCTCATCCCCAGGGAAACTTAATACTGATTACACCCTCCTCCTGAGACCTGGGCCCAACTGGTCTGGGAAAATCTGATTGGGGTAACCAAGGAAACCAGATGCCTAGACAACAAAAAGTTATGAGTCATGCTAGGAAATGAAGATATGGCCCAGTCAAAGAAATGAACTTACACTTCAAATGAGATACAGAAGTTGAATCACCTAATTAAAGATGTTCAAACAAATCTTCTAAATCAATTCAAAAATCAAATCAATGAGTTGAGGGAATATATGGCAAAAGAGATGAAGTATATAAAGAAGATATTGGGTGAAAATAAGGAAGAACTCAAAAGTTTGAAAAACCAATTGGCAGAACTGATGGGAATGAAAGGCAAATTAGAAGAGATGAAAAACACATTGTGGACATACCACAGCAGATTTCAGGAGACAGAACATAGGATTCATGGACTAGAGGACAAGACATCTGAAATCCTACACACGAAAGAACAGATAGGGAAAAGAATGGAAAAATATGAGCAGGGTCTCAGGGAATTGAAGGACAACATGAAGCACATGAATATACATGTCCTGGGTGTCCAAGAAAAGGAAAAGAAAAGGAAAAGGGGACAGAGAGAATAATTGAGGAAATAATCACTGAAAATTTCCCATCTCTATGAAAGAGATAAAATTACAGATCCAAGAAGCAGAGCATACCCCAGACAGAACAGATCTGAGTAGAGCTACTACAAGACACATAATAGTCAGATTATCAAATGTCAAAGACAAAGAGAGAATTCTGAAAGCAATGAGAGAAAAGCAATCCATCACACACAAGGGAAGCTTCAGAAGACTATTTGTGGACTTCTCCATAGAAACTACGGAAATGAGAAGGCAGTGGTATGATATATTTAAGATACTGAAAGGGAAAAACTACCAACCAAGAATTCTATATCTGGAAAAACTGTCCTTCAAAAATGAGGGAGAGCTTAAAATATTTTCAGACAAACAGACACTGAAAGAGCTTGTGAACAAGATACCTGGTCTACAAGAAATACTAAAGGGAGCACTACAGGTAGATAGGAAAAGCAAGGAGAGAGAGGTTTGGAGAAGAGTGTAGAAAAGAAGAATATCAGTGAGAGTAAAAAGAGAGAGAAAGGAAAAAATAAAAATAAAATAAGATATGACATATAAAATCCAAAATGGTAGACAGTAGACATTACATTGAGTGAAATTAGCCAGAAACAAAAGGATAAATACTGTTTGGTGTCAATAATATGAACTAACATTAATGAGTGAACTTTGAGAGTTAAAGTTGAGAACACAGGTTATCAGTAGATAGCTAGAGAATAGAAATTAGGCATTCAACATGAAAGGAGTACAGAATTTTCAACAGAATTGATTGTATAGATCCAGAAATGGAATAATAGCACAATACTGTGTGAGGGTAGTACAATATTGTAAGTACTATGAACAACGATGAGTATGAGTACATTTGAAAGAGGAAGGTCAGGGGCATGTATGACACCAGAAGGAAATTTAGAAGATAAAAACCAGGATTGTATAATTTAGCAAAACCTAGAGTGATCAATGATGGTGATTAAATGGGCAAATATAAGAATGTTTTTACATGAGGAAGAACAAATGAATGTCAACATTGCAAGGTGTTGAAAATTGGATGGTATGGGGAAAAATGCAATCAATGTAAACTAGAGTCTATAGTTAACAGTAACATTGTAATGTTTCCATTAATTGTAACAAAGGCAATATACCAAAGCTAAATGTCTATAGGAGGGGGATATAAGGGAGTGGCATGGGATTCTTGGAGGTGGTATTGTTGTTGTCTGACCTTTTCATTGTATTTTATTTTTTTACTTTCCTTCTTTCATTTTTTTATTCTTCATTTTTTTCTCTTCCTCTTTACAGAAGAAATGGAAATGTCCTCTTATAGATTGAGGTAGTGAATGCATAATTATTTGATTATACCAGGAATCAATAATTGTTTACTTAGGATGGGTTGTATGGTGTGTAAATAAAACTGTTTAAAAAATAAACAGAGGGATACAAGTGCTGGAGAAAATGTGGAGAGAGGGATGTACCTATTCTCTGTTGGGGAAGTAGAATGGTGCAGCCTATCTGGAGGGCAGTGTGGTAGTTCCACAGGAGGCTAAGTATGGGGTTGCCATATGGTCCTGAAACCTGTTTTTGGATATATAGTTGGAAGAACTGAAAGCAGAGACAAGAATGGACATTTGCACACTGGTGTTTATGGCAGCAGTATTCACAGTTTTCAATGGATGGAGGTGGCCTAAGGGTACACTGACTGATAAATGGAATGGTTGAACTGTGGTGTATACATGCAAGGAATATTGAGTGGCAGCAAGAAGGAATGAAGTCATGAGGTATGCAACTAGGTGAATGGAACTCGAGGACAGTATGTTGAGTGAAATAAGCCAGAAACAAAAAGACAAGCATTCTAACACTTCACTAATATGAACTAACTATAATGTGCAAACTCCGAGAATTGAATTTGAGAGCATAGGTTGTCAGGGGAAGGCGTATTGTAAAGGTTCCTAGATTGTAAGCTCTTACAGCAGTCACATTTATTCATAAGGTGTAATGGTTATTTCTAAATTCTGAGATGCTGAGCTCTTTGTGTATAACCTGGTCAACCCCTGGAACTTCAGGTATCCAAGTGACACCTAAGATTCAGAGTCAGAGTTCAGCAGCTATGAATGTCAGCATTGCCCCCCCCCCCCACAGCAACTGTTCAAAACACTGAAAAAGAGTTCAGACTTCAATTAGAGATATGGATGAAATGGACTTGGTTAGGACTAAGGTAGATCAGACTAAAGGGTAAAGTATGATATTGGCTGTATTTTAAAACTTAAACTTCTGTGTGAGACCAAAGGAAGAGATGTTTATTGGGTGCAAAATCTATATTTTCTGTAGCACACTATATAATTTAATGTGTATGGTCAATTTATTCAAACACCATAATTATATGGAACCTTGAATAGGGAGTGAGATCTGGTTGGTTTGTACAGGTTAGCATGGAGCCCTGATGCATCCCAGAGTAATTTCGGCAGAGAATAAAAAGTATTTACAAAGCCCCCTTGAGGAACTGGGGGAAAATGTGGAAATATTAAACCTCCCCACCTGGGGAATTCCTGATATTCTTGCAAGCATTGGGGACTACCAGTTTCATAGGCCGAGCCCTCAATTTTGCGACTTGCCCTTAAGAAGCCTGTTACTGCAAAGGAGATGCTAAGCCTACTCATAACTGTGCCTAAGAGTCACCCCCAGAGAACCTCTTTTGTTGCTCAGATGTGGCCTCTCTCTCTAAGCCAACTCGGCAGGTGGACTTGCTGCCCTACCTGCTACATGGGACATGACTCCCAGGGGTGTAAATCTCCCTGGCAATGTGGGACATGACTCCCAGAGATGAGGCTGTAACCAGCATTATGGGATTTAGAAAGCCTTCTTGACCAAAAGGGGGAAGAGAAAAGAAACAAAATTAAGTTTCAGTAACAAGATTTCAAATGGAGACAAGAGATCATTCTGGAAGTTATTCTTATGCACTATATAGATATCCCTTTTTGTTTTTAGTGTGTTAGAATAGCTACAAGGAAATGCCTGAAACTGTTGAACTGCAACCTAGTATCCTTGATTTTTGAAGATGACTGTACAACTGTATAGCTTATATGGTGTGACTGTGTGATTGTGAAAATCTTGTGGCTCACACTCCCTTTATCCAATGTATGGATGGATGAATAGAAAAATTGGGACAAAAAGTAAATGACTAATGGGGGGGAGGAGGGGTTGTGATGTTTTGGGTGTTCCTTTTTTATTTTTATTTTTTGGAGTAATGAAAATGTTCAAAAATTGATTGCGGAGATGGATGCACAACTATATGATGATACTGTGAACAATTCATTGTACACTTTGGATGATTGTATGGTATGTGAATATATCTCAATAAAGCCAGAATAACAAAAAGTAAAAATAAATAAATAAAAAAATAAAAAATCTATTAATCATATAATTGGTGGCTCTATTCTTATTCACTTTATTCTATTACATTGCTTTGTTTATCTTAACACCAATACCACACTGTCTTGATTTTTGTAGCTTTATAATAAATCTTAAGTTCAGGTGTAGTTCCTCCAACTTTGTTCTTTTTCAAAATTGTTTTGACCATTCTAGAACTTTTGCATTTCCCTATAAAACCAGCTTACCAAATTCTACTGAAAAAAAATAAAAAAATAAAAAAACAAAACAACAACAAAAAGCCCTGCTGGGAATTTTATTGGAATTCTATAATACTATAGATCAATTTGGCAAGAATTAACATCTTAAAAATATCAAGTGTTTTGATCCATAAACAGTTCTCTCACCATATATTTAGATCTTTAATTTCTCTTACAGTGTTCTATAGCCTTCTGTTTTAGGGTCTGGCACATCTTCCATCAGGTATATTTCTAAAAATTTCAGATTTTTGAAGCAAATATATATGATTTTAAACTCAACAATTACTCTACAATTGATTTCTATATTGATCTTGCACCTGCAGCCTTGTTAATCTCATTTAGTTGTAGTAGCTTTTTTGTACGTTCCATCAGATTTTTATGTAGATGATCATGTCATCATTGGATATCTTATTCTTTCTTTTCAATCCGAACATCTTTATTTCATTCTTCATTTGTTTGTTTATGTGTTTATTTTTGTACTATTGCATTGGTCAGAACATCCAAGACAACATTGAAAAGAAGCAATGAGAGTAAGCACCTTTGCCTATTTCCTGATCTTAAGGGGAATGAATTTAGTTTTCACCCACTGGGTATAATGTTAGCTGTAGGTTTCTCATAAATGCCTTTTATCAGTTTGAGGAAGTTCCTTTCTATTTCTAGTTTTCTGAAAGTCTTATCAGGAATGGATGTTAGATTTCGTAAAATACTTTTACTACCTGTTGATACAATGATACGGTTTTTACATATCATATGGTTGTCTCTGCTTATATGGTAAATAATACTGATTGATTTTTCTTGTTAAATTGACATCGTATTCCTTGAGAATCAATGAATCCCAATTTGTCATGAGGTATTATACTTTTTATTTACTGTTGTATTCAATTTTCTAAACTGTTAAGACTTTTTGCAAATATGTTCATGATTATCTGTAGTTATCTTTCCTTTTAGTATTTTTGACTGATTTTGGTACCAAATGAATACTTGTCTCATATAATGAGTTGGGAAGTATTCCCTCTCTTCAATTTTCTGAAACAGCTTGTATAGGAGTGGTATTATTTCTTCCTAAAATGTTTTGTTGAATTCACCAGTGAAGTCATCTGGGCCTGGAGTTTTCTTATGGGAAAATTTTGAACTACAAATCCAATTTCTTTAATATGTATAGTGCTATTCAAGTTATCTATTCCTTCTTGAGTGAGATTTGGTAGTTTTGCATCACAAGGAATTGGTCCCAAAGTGTCCAAACTAAGGTGTCAACAAAAGGATGCCTTCACTGAAGAAAGGTCAATGGTGTCCAGAACATCTCTGTCAGCTGAGAAGGCACATAGCTGCGTCTGCTGGTCCTTTGCTCCCAGGTTGCCTTGCTTTCAGCTTCTGATTCCAGTGGCTTTCTCCTTAAGCATATGTGGGTTCTCACTTAGCTTCTCCAGGGAAAACTCTGGGCTTCATCTCTTAGCTTAGCATCTCCAAACATCCTTCTGTCTTCATCTCCAAGCATCTGGGTCTGTGTGGACTCTGAGCTCTGTCTTTTTCTCTCTCTCTCTCTGAGTTCTCTTAAGGACTCCAGTAAACTAATTAAGATCCACCTAGAATGGGCAGGGTCACATCTCCATGAAAATAATCTAATCAAAAATTCCCACCCACAATTGGGTGGGTCACATCTCCATGGAAACAATCTAATCAAAAGATCCCACCCAAAATAGATCTGCCCCCACAAGACTGCATGGAAGAAATATGGCTTTTTATGGGGTACATAAAAGATTCAAACCAATATAGAGAGTATTGGGAGTGGGCAAATATATTTTGCCCATGAAAGGAAAGTAAACAATTTGTGACCATGGTTTTAAATTCTGTCCACAAATTCTTTGACAATCCTTCCTTGAAATGTGAAGCTTAATTCCCCTATCTTTGAGTATGGGCTAGACTTAATGGCTTTCTTCTAACAAATAGAATGTTGTGTAAGTGACAGTGTATGTCTTCTGAAAGTAGGTCTTAAGAGGCATTGTGCTTCCTCCTTCTTACACTTTTGGATTACTTGACTTTGAAACAGCCACTGTGCCATTGGATAACTAAATCAGCTCTATGGAGAGGTTCACATGTCGAGGAACTGAGTCCTCCTGCCAACAGCAAGCACAAACATGCCCATCTTAAAATTGGATCTTTCAGCCTGGTCAAGTCTTTAGATAACTGTCAAGTCTTTAGATAACACATTGACTGCAACCTCATCAGAGATCCTAAGTCAGAACCATCCAGCTAAACCACTGTCAAATTCCAGGTTTCCCAGAAAATATTTGACAATTATGTTTATTGTTTTAAATTTCTATAAGTAAAAAAAAAGGAGAAAATGTTTGTGACCTTGAGTCAGGCAAGGATTGCTTAAGTATGATACCAAGCCCAATCCATAAGAGAAAAATCTAATAAATTAGACTTCATCAAATTGAATAACTTTTGCTCTTCAAAGGCATCATTAAGAAAATGAAGACAAGCACAAATGGAGAGAAAATATTTGCAAATCATATATCTGATAAAGTACTTGTCTCCAGAATAAAGAAAAGAACCTTTTCAACTCAGTAATAAAACAAAAAAATCCAATTAAAAGCTAGGCAAAAGATTTCAATTGACATTCCACTAAGAATATATAAAAATAAGAAGAATAAGCACATGAAAATGCTCAACATCATTATCATTCAGCAAATGTAATGAAAACTACAATGAGATACCACTACACATATATTAGTAGCAGTCCAGATAAGAGGTGATGTTGACTTGGACTAGGGAGGTAACAGTGAAAATGGAGGGAAATGGACCGAGTCTAGCTGTAATTTGAAAATAGAATTACCTCAGTATGGTGATAGAACTAATGAGGGATATGAAGGGGAGAGAAGTGTCAGAGATGGCCCCTTGTTTTCTGGTTTGAGCACCAAGTGGCTGACAGAACCTATTCACAAGATGGACAGGATGAGAGAAAAGGTTATTTATTCGCCACAGTTCCTTGGAACTTTTAAAGAAAAGTGGATGCTTAAAATGGGCGGATGTTTATGTTTTCTTAAACCAAACAAAGTCATTATCTTCAGTAGGAAAGTTTTCACATACTTGGGAAACAGTATTAAGTAGCAGATGTGAATATGCAACAGGTAGATAGCTGAGTGCAAGCTAAATGGCTCAGGATAATGTGAGAAATTCAGGGGAGAAGAGGACTGAATTGGGGTGGGGGGAGACTGAAAGTACCTTAGCCTTTGTGTAAACTGTAGCTGAATACTATTTTATAACCCCACTGCCTAGTGGAGTGTAAGCTACTATATCTGTGTCCTTCTAAGCTGGAGTGGGGAGAAAAGAGCCAGGATGCAGTCATTAACATTTTTTAATGGTATGAGACTAGGATAGAGGGTCATAATTCCCATCCTCTTGGTCAGTTGAAAACAGATCTTCAAAGGGAGCCTTTAAAGAAAAAAAAAAGGGGGGGAGCCTTGACTTAGAGAAAGAGAAAAGAGAACCTCTCCTGGAAGTATTGCTTGGAGGGTTCTTTGACACATTTTAAACATCTAATTGCACCTCTTTGCCCATTTGAAGCCTGAATGCTCTTTTAGAAATCATATCAATATTCAGCAGTCCACTGTTGGGAAATTCTTAATTCGATTTAATCTCTGGATTACTTTATAATTAAACCACTTTCTCTATCCTGGTATTAAGGAAGCTGGAAAACATCCAGTGGTCATCATCTCTATGGAAATCATTTTTAACACCTTAAAGACTAACGTAACCCAGGGGTCAGATGTCCTCATAAGGATTCCCTAGTTTTGCTCTTCACTATGCTTGAATCTCCCAAACCTCAGCACTAGTTGCGTTCTCTAAAGAGAATTCACTCCTACCAAAAGCATTAATTAGCAATGTAGCATTTTGTTAAAGACTTTTTTCCAGAGGTGACAGAATAGGATTTCTGTTACATAACACAAAGTAAACTGCTTAAAATTTCTCATTAGACATGTTATCCTAAGTCCCTGTTATCCCCTGTTGAAGGAGCTGGCAAGTCTTTGTCCTCTCCCCTGCAGAGTGCTCCATCTCTCTATGCTTCCCCCAAAACTTCAATAACTCCCCCATTTTATTGTGCTTTCATCTCTTGAAGTGTAAATCACAATTTACAACAGAGCCCTCAAAATGTAAGTTTAGAATTGTACGGTCATTTCCTTTTCCCCTTAAAACTTTGTGGCTATTACCCATTGTCTTCTGGTATTAAATACTGTGGAAGAATAATCTGAGGCCTGCCTAATATTTCCATTTTTTTTTGCATGTAATTGTCCTTTTCAAACTGGAAACTTACAGAATTTTTTCTTCTTTCTTGATGTTAAAAATTTTGCCAGGAAATGTCCAGGTCTTGAGACTATTTTATTAATTTTGCCAAGAAAAAAACAGAGCCCTTTCAAATTTTAAGTTTAAGGGTTTTTGTTTTTGTTTTTGTTTTTAGCCCTGAATGCCTTTTCCTCATTGTCAATGCCGACGCTATGTCCTATTTTTCATTTTTCCTCATTTTTTTTTTTGTTGAAACAAAATCTCCATTGTCTGTTTCATACATCTATCATCTGACCACTTTTTTTTCTTTTCTTCATTCTTCCCCTTTGTATTCTGGAAGTGTTTCCCCTTTGTTCTCTATATCATGACAGAGTTTTCTGCCTTTATGGTCACCACTGTAAAAGTACCCTATCATATTTTGGGTTTCCTTGCATTATTTCCTTTTATAAACCAGCTCACTTTGCAGTTCTACCTTCCCATTAACTTCTCTCCTTATGGTGACCACTTTTGTATTGTAGAGGTTATATCTTTTTCATCTTTTGGGAAAAAAAAAAAAAAAACATGTTTTCTTTTTGGGAAAAATTTAAAAAAAATCTTTTACAGGTATTTACTCTTCTCTAAGTCTTCAGGGAAACATTGCTGTTTTAGTTTCCTGGCTGCTAAAGCAAATGTTATGCAATGGGGTTGGCTTAAATAATGGTAATTTATTAGCTCTAGGTTTTGAGGTTTGAAGTCTAAACTCAAGGCATCATCAAGGCAGTGCTTTCTCCCAGATGACTGTGGCATTCTGGGGTTGGCTGCTAGCAATCCTTGGTCCTTGGCTTTTGTCAAATAATAATGCACATGGAAGCCTTTCCTGGCATCTCAATTCTGTTGACTTTCAGCTTCTGGCTGCTCCCTGTGTATAATTTTCTCTCCCTCTCTGTGGCCTTCCCTATAAAGCCTTCAGAAATAGGATTAAGACACATCTGATTGAGTTGGGCCAAACCTTAACTGAAGTAACCTCATCAAAACAAGGGTTCACACCCACAGAAATGGAACAAGTTTAAGAACATGGGTCATCAACATGGCAACATAAAGAGCTACTGAAAATTTCTCCCCGGGAAATCAACTAAATAAAAAGGTCAATTATGTATTGTTAGAACTTTTGAGGAAAATGTAGATTGGAGAAGGTCTCTACAAATGCTGAATTGAAGACAGAGAAATATCAGGTAGGAAAGTCCCACCTCGGACCAGCTGGTCCTCTCCCCTCCCCTCACTCAGTCTCTCACTGCAGCTAGATTCCCTCACACAAGGGACACAGAATAAAAATTCTCTCACAGAAGTGAGACAGACCCCACCATTTGGAGACCTGGGTGATAAGGGAGGACATTTAAAGGTCCAGATCACTGACGAGCAAAGACTCTGAGGAAACATGGACAGAGACTGTTTTTCCAACCCTGGGTCCAAAAGCTCTTTCCCTGCCCCTGAGGAAAACAGCAGCAAGTGGCTGTTTTCTTGCCTGGGGGCAGCTGAAAAACTGGTATATCTTGGGGAGTCCTATGCAACAATTAAAGTGAGGGACACAGCCCCATATTGAGCCAGATTTTGACTGGCAAAGTAAGGGCTCAGGAAACCCACAGTTTCAGCCTGCCTGGTTAAAGGCAGCCTAGATGCTAAGGCAAAATGCTTCTGAGGATGAATAAGTTACCAAACAGCACCATATATTGGAAAGACCAGAAAGTGCAAGGGAATTGAAGCATTCTTCATAGACTATTTCATTCCCACTAGAGCTGGTCTAGGCCCCCTGCACAGGAACCCACCCCTGTTTTGGTTTGGAAATATGGTCAACCCAACTATTAAAGCAGTTCCCTAAAACAAATCCAAGTCTTTTTGGACTGTAAAAAACAGAGTACTGCTGAGAGACAGCAGGCATTTTTACCCACACACAGAAACTTTGCTGTAGTGCCAAGTACCTACCGCCATCCATGAGGTAGGCCACTGTGAGAGCCTGGTGTTTGGGGGAACAGGGGACAGAGCCAATATGACAACTGGCTGGGAAAAGAGACAAAGAACAGATAAAGAACAAAGCCAACCAACAAGAAAAACCTAGGCAAAAGAGAGAAAACTAATGCCAGAATAAACTAAGCAAGAAAATCAGAGGCCTAGACACCAGCAAAAAATCACAACACATCAGGAAGAACAAAGACATGGCCCAGCCAAAGGAAAAAAATAACACCTCAACTGAGATACAAGAATTGAAACAACTATTAAAGATGTTCAAACAAATCTAAATCAAATCAATGAGTTAAAAGAAAATGTAGCAAAAGAGATGAAGGATATAAAGAAGACACAAGGTGTCCAGACAGAAAAACTTAAAAATGTGTAAAAACAAATGACGGAATGTATGGGAATGACAGTTCCAATAGAAGAGATGAAAAACACAATGGAGACATACAACAGCAGATTTGAAGTGGCAGAAGAAAGGATTAGTGAACTAGAAGACAAAATATCTGAAATCCTACACTCAAAAGAACAGATAGGGAAAAGAATAGAAGAATATGAGCAGGGTCTCAGTGAATATAATGACAACATGAAGTCAACAAATATATGTGTTATAGGTGTCCCAGGAGGAGAAGAGGAGGGAAAGGGGGCAGAAAGAATAATGGAGGAAATAATCACTGAAAATTCTCCAACTCTTAAGAAAGACATTAAACTACAGGTCCAAGAAGTGCAGTGTAATCCAAACAGAATAGATCCAAGTAGACCTACTCCAAAACTCTTAATAATCAGATTGTCAAGTGACAGAGAGAAAGAGAATTATGAAAGCAGCAAGAGAAAAGCATCCCATTACCTACAAGGGACGCTTGATAAGACTAAAAGCAGATCTCTCAGCAGGAACCATGGAGGCAAGAAGGCAGTGGTATGATATATTTAAGACACTGAATGAGAAAAACTTTCAACCAAGAATTCTATATCTGGAAAAACTGTCCATCAAAAATGAGGGAGAGTTTTAAATATTTTCAGATAAATAGACATGAACAAGAGACCTATTCTACAGGAAATACTAAAAGGATTGCTACAGACAGATAGGAAGAGACAGAAGAGAGAGGTTTGGAAAAGAGTGTAGAAATTAAGATTAGTAGTAGAGGTAACTAAAGGGGTAAAAA
This sequence comes from Choloepus didactylus, assembly GCF_015220235.1. NCBI lineage: Eukaryota > Metazoa > Chordata > Mammalia > Pilosa > Megalonychidae > Choloepus > Choloepus didactylus. The sequence continues at coordinate 166,520,801 of NC_051307.1, forward strand.
AGAGAAAAAAAAATAAGATGACAGATAAACTCCAAAATACAAAATGGTTGAAAAAAATACTTCTTTATGGTAATAACATTAAATGTTAATAGATTAAACTCCCCAATAAGAAGACATAGATTGGCAGGATGGATGAAAAGCAAACAAAAATAACCCATCTATCTGCTGTCTACAAAAGACTCACTTAAGACCAAGGACAAAAATAGGTTGAAAGTGAAAGGTTGGAAAAAGATATGTCATGCACACAACAGCCAGGAAAGACCAGGGGTAGTATACTAATATCAGACAAATTAGACTTCAAATGTAAAACAATTAAAAGAAACAAAGAAGGACACTATGTATTAATAAAAGAGACAATCCATCAAGAAAACATAACAATCATAAATATCTATGCACTGAGACAGAGATCCCTAAAATTCATGAGGCAAACACTGACAACACTGAAGGAAGACATAGACACTTTTACAATAATAGTTGGAGATTTCAATACTCCACTCTCATCAATGGATAGAATATCTAGACAAAGGATCAATAAGGGAACAGATTTTGAATAATATGATAAATGAACTAGACTTAACAGACATTTACAGATATTTACAGAAGGATACACATTTTTCTCAAGTGCTCATGGATCATTCTCCAAGATAGACCACAAGTTAGGTCACAAACCAGGTCTCCATAAATTTAAAAAGATAAAAAATTATACAAAGCACTTTCTCAGATCATAATGGAATGAAGCTGGAAATCAACAGCAGACAAAAGACTGGAAAATTCACAAATATATGGAGGTTAAACAACATATTCTTAAACAAACAGTGGGTCAAGGAAGAAATTACAAGAAAATTCAGTAAATACATCAAGGCAAATGACAATGAGAACACAACATATCAAAACTTATGAGATGCAGCAAAGGCAGTGCTGAGAGGGAAATTTATTGCCTTAAATACCTATATCAAAAAAGAAGAAAGAGCAAAATAAGAGGAATTAACTGCTCACCTGGAGGAACTGAGAAAGAACAGCTAAAAAGCCCCAAAGCAAACAGAAGGAAAGAAATAACAAAGATTAGAGCAGAAGTAAATGAAATTGAGAACAAGAAAACAATAGAGAGAATCAATAAAAACAGAAATTGGTTCTTTGAGAAAATCAACAAAATCAATGGACCTTTAGATAGGCTGGCAAAGAAAAAAGAGAAGATGCAAATACATAAAATCAGAAATGGGAGTGAGGACATAACTACTGACCCCACAGAAATAAAGGGGATAATGAAAGTATACTATGAACAACTATAAGCTAACATACTAGACAACTTAGATGAAATGGACAACTTCCTAGAAAAGCATGAACAACTAACATTGACTCAAAAAGAAACAAAAGACCTCAACAAACCAATCACAAGTAAAGAGATTGAATCAGTCATCAAAAAACTCCCAGAAAGGACCAGATGGTTTCACATGTGAATTCTACCAAGCATTCAAGAAAGAATTAGTATCAATCCTGCTCAAACTCTTCAAAAAAATACTGAAGAGGAGGGAGAGCTATGTAACTCATTCTATGAAGCCAACATCACCCTAATACCAAAGCCAGGCAAAGATACTGCAAAACAGAAAATTAAAGAGCAATCTATTGAATGGATATAGATGCAAAAATCCTCAACAAAATACTTGCAAATTAAATCCAGCAGCACATTAAAAGAATTATACACCATGACCAGTTGGCTTTATTCCATGTATGAAAGGGTGATTCAACATAAACTCAATTAATGTAATATACCACATCAATAAATTAAAGAGGAAAAACCACATGCTTATTTCAATTGATACAGAAAAGGCATTTGACAACATTCAGCATCCTTTCTTGATGAAAACACTTCAAAGGATAGTAATAGAAGGAAACTTCTTCAATAAAATAAAGGGAATATATGAAAAACACACCTAACATCATACTCAATGGGAAAAGACAAGGATGCCCATTGTCACCATTATTATTCAACATTGTGCTGGAACTTCTAGCTGGAGCAATTAGGCAAGAAAAAGAAATAAAAGGCATCCAAATTGGAAAGGAAGAAGTAAAACTTGCACTGTTTGCAGACAACAGTATCCTATATGTAGAAAATCCGGAAAAACCTATAGTAAAACTACTAGAGCTGATAAGCAAGTACAGCTAAGTGGCAGGATACAAAATCAACACACAAAAAGCAGTAGTGTTTCTATACACCAGCAATGAGCAATCTGAAGAGGAAATCAAGAAAAAAATTCCACTTACAATAGTAACCAAAATAATCAAATATTTAGGAATAAACTTAACCAAGGATATAAAATACCTATACACAGAAAACTACAAAACATTGCTGAAAGAAATCAAGGAAGACCTAAATAAATGGAGGGACATGCTGTGTTCATGGATTGGAAGACTAAATATGGTTCTGATATCAATTCTAGTCAAATTGATTTATAGATTCAATGCAGTACCAATAAAAATCCCAAAAACTTACTTTGCAGAATTAGAAAAATCTATAGTTAATTAATTTGGAAGGGCAGGGTACCCCAAATAGCCAAAAATATCTTGAGGAAGAAAACTTTAGTGGAAGTTCTCATACTGCCTGACTTTAAAGCATAATATAAAGCTACAGTGGTCAAAACAGCATGGTACTGGCATAAAGATAGATATACTAACCAATAGAATCAAATTTGAGTATTCAGAAATAGACCCTCTCATTGGGAAATTGATCTTTGATAAGTCAGTCAAGTCAACTCATCTGGGACAGAGCAGCCTCTTCAACAAATGTTTGGAGAACTGGATATTCATATCCAAAAGAATGAAAGAGGACCCTATCTCACACCTTATACAAAAATTAACTCAAAATGGATCAAAGACCTAAACATTAGAGCTAAGATCATCAAACTATTAGAAGAAAATAGGGGAAATATCTTAAAGATCTGCTGATAGGTGGTGGTTTCCTAGACCTTACACCCAAACTGCAAGCAATGAAAGAAGTAGACAAATGAGATCTCCTCAAAATTGAACACTTTTGTGCATCGAAAGACTTTGTCAGGAAAGCAAAAAAAGCAGTCTACGCAATGGGAGAGAATATTTGGAAACCACAAATCAGATAACGGTTTACCATCCAGAATATATAAAGAGTTCATACAACTCAATAGCAAAAAGATAAAGGACTTAATTTAAAAATAGGCAAAAGACATGGACAGACACTTTTCCAAAGAGAAAATACAAATGGCTAAAAAACAATGAAAAGATGCTCAGCCTCACAGCTATTAGGGAAATGCAAATCAAACCCACAATGAAATAATATCTCATGCCTACTGGAATGGCTATTATTAAAAAAAAAAAAAACAGAAAACTTCAAGTGCTGTAAAGGATGTGGAGAAAGAGGCACACTTATTCACTGTTGGTGGGAATGTAGAATGGTGTGACTGCCTTGGAAGGCAGTTTGGTTGCCTCATATGTGCAGAATGTTGAACTTAAACATTTCTGCTAGGTTGAACTTAAACATTGGAAATGACAAACGTGATGGTAGCACATTATTGTGAGAATAATGAATAGCGCTGAAAGGCGTGTGAATGTGGTAGAAAGGGGAAGTTTCAAGTCATGTATGTCACCAGAAGGAAAGCTGGAGGTTAAAACATGGGAATGTATAACACAGTGAATCTTCTCATGGACAATGTCTGTGATTAGCTATACAAATATTAAAAGTTCTTTCATGATCTAAAACAAATGTATGACACTATTACTAGGCACTAATAATAGGGAGGTATATGGGGGGGAATTACCTATTTCAAACTGTGGATTATAGTTAACAGTGATATTTTAATACTCTTTCATCAAAGTAGCAAATAAACTATACCAATATTACAGGTCAGTAAGGGGTGGGGGGAGAAGGGGAATGGAGGATTTGGGTTTCCTTTTTTATTTTTCTTATTTCATTTTGTTTTTATTTCATTTCTGGAGTAATGAAAATGTTCTAAAATTGACCATGGGATTGTATGCACAACTATTTGATGATACTGTGAGCCAGTGATTGTACACATTGGATGGTTTGTATGGTATTTAAATATATCTCAATAAAACTGTAATAAAAAAAAACCATAGCATCTTTCAAAAAGACAACAAAAAATCAAATAGAAAACACAAATGAAAATCAAGTCACAACAAATATAAGAATTAGAGCCTCAAAACTTCAGACTGGAATTGTCAGATATAAAGAAAATGTTAAGTATATTTAAAATGAGTAATTACGCATTAAAAGAAAGAATGACGAACATGATAGAAAGAAGATACTATAAAAAATAAGGCAGATTTCAAAAATACAAATATAGTACATCCATGTTAATAAAATTGCAAACTCAAGGAAAGACTTCCACTTTCAATGATGATAATTTGGATCATCAGTTCTAACTGGATTCAAAGAATTATTTTCTGGAATTTAACAATTATTAAAATTGTTTCAAGAAAAGAGAGAAAAAACAAGTGGATTAAACCCATAAAGGAAATTGAGGAAGTTTCCAAAGAGCTCCTTTCCTTACACTACCCCCTGGCTCCCGCCAAACAACAAAAGGCTCAGATATTTTAATGAGTCAAAATTTCAGGAGAAATAGAATAGAAGACTGATGCTATTTAAATAGTTTCAGGCCCAGAGAAATAAAGTAAGCTTCCAACTCCTTTTTTTAAGACTCCAAGATAGTTCTTACTTCAAACCTTAACAGAGATACTAAAGAAAAAAGAAAACTATGACCTGATATTGTTCAATATTAATAATTAATAATACATACATAAAAAATTGCAAATAGAATCCAGTATTTCCAATGCAAAATCGAATGCAATTTGCAAGAATAATACAAAATTAGAAAGCCTAAGGAAATAATTTACCATAATAATAGGACAAAGAAGAAAACCCATTGGCTCATCTCAATAAAATAAAAGCTTCTGAAACACAGAGGCCTTTGTAAAAATACAAAGGCAATTAGTTTCTTGGAGAGTTTCTTTTAATTAGACAAAAGTTATATACAACAAAAACATAATGGGACCCACAAAAATGGTGGGGGGGGCAAGATGGAGGAGTGGTGAGGAGCAGAATTTCGTCTCTCCCCTAGAGGAGCTGGCAATTACCCAAGAACTATATGAAACAGTGTTTTGGGGGTCTCCAGTAACCAGTCGCACATTGGACGCAAGTTTGGAATTGGAGGAAAAGCTGAGATCGCAGTGAACATTGTAAGTCTCCTGGACCAGGGATCTGGCACCCCTCCCCACCCAGACCTCACAGACTGTCTTGCTGCCGGCTCCCTGAAAGAGGGGGAAAAAAAAAAACCAAAAAACAGTAATCTGCTGAGGGCAAGAAGGGAGGCTCATCCCAGCCTCAACTGCAGAATTAATTAACAAATTAATTAACTAATTTTGGGAGCTGAGGTGCTACAGAAGGGCTGGGCTCTGAGAAGTGGGGGCACGTAAGAGTGGGCACCCATTCCCGGACTCCAGAAAAGCCATTTTTTTTTCCCCTACATTTTGTCCCTTCTGGCTTCTCACTGATCCCTTATCTTTTTGCATTTCAATAGCCCCTGGCAGGGGTGGAATTGAAGCGGTTGGAGAGTAATTATCAGACAATAGCCCAAAGCATATCTTTAAATGCTCTATTCTTACACTGACAAAACTTCCAGGCTGGGGAAAGACTTTTAAAAGAAACTCTTTTCTTTTTTTTCTTTTTCCTTTTTCTTGTTTTTCTTTTCTATTTTTTTTTTTTTTTTAAATCTAAAAGTAATATATGTGGTTATTTTCTATCAGAAAGCCCAGGTTGAGGGACTAGGCTGGGCGTGGGGGAGACAGAGTACCCACAGTGTCTTTAAATTCCATATTCACTACTGAAGGCCTCCACCCCCGTCTTTAATTGGCAACTCAGGCTGACCAAGGAATCTACCTGGAGAGGCCCCAAAGAGGAGAGGGGAGAAGGGAATAGTGCCCCTGAGAGACAACTGGAGTTCTGAGGATTGGGAGAGTGAAGGGAGGTCCAGCTCAACTACCAGTCCTCCTTCTGGGAATTCAGACCCCAGGGGCTGGAATTCAGATTCTGGCTTCAGTCAGCCACACCCCTGACAGGATCAGAGTCACCAGGAGAACTAAAGTCTACATACCTTCTTACACTGATGGGGGAGCTGCGGGCTGGCAAGAGCCACCTGCTGGACAGGAGAGGAAAAGCACCAATTCTAAAGGCCTCATAGGAGGGTCTCATTCTCAGGAAAACTCCATACCCTCCCAATGAGACCTGGGCCTCACTAGACTGGGAAAATCTGACTAGGGTGGACCATATCTGAGGAGACCCACTCACAGAAAGGTTACATAGAGGCAGAGCAAGAAACAGAAAAAACAAGAGGGGAAAAATTCTGATCAACTAAATGGAACCTAAGTTAGAGGTCTAGAATAAGTTGAACTGAATAACAGAGGCCAGAGAACAAAGCCAACCAACAAGAAAACCACTAGGTAAAAGATAGAAATCAAGCTCCAAAATAAACTAATCAAGAAAATCAGATGCCTAGACAACTTAAGATAACAAGCCATACCAGGAAACACAAAAACATGGACCAGCCAAAGGAACAAACTAATAGCTCAGCTGAGACACAGGACTGGAGGCAACTAACGCTAAATAAATTTGACGAAATGAAGGAAGATATAGCAAAAGAGCTGAAGGATATAAAGAAGACACTGGATGACCATAAAGAAGAATTCATAAATTTAAAAAAACAAATGTCAGAACTCATGGGAATGAAGGCCACAATGGAGGAGATGAAAAAAACAATGGAGGGACACAACAGTAGATTTGAACAGGCAGAAGAAAGGATCAGTGAACTGGAAGACAGGTCATTTGAATTCATACACACAAAAGAACAGATGGTGAAAAAAATGGAAAAATATGAGCAGGGTCTTAGGGAGCTGAGTGACAACATGAAATGCACAAATATACGTGTTATGGGTATCCCAGAAGGAGAAGAGAGGGGAAAGGGGGCAGAAAGAGTAACAGAAGACATATTCACTGAAAATTTCCCAACTCTTATAAAAGACAGAAAATTAGAGATTCAAGAAGTACAATGTACCCCAAATAGAATAGATCCCAATAGACCTACTCCAAGACACTTACTGGTCAGATTGTCCAATGTCAAAGACAAAGAGAGTATTCTGAAAGCAGCAAGAGAAAAGCGATCCATCACATACAAGGGAAGGTCGATAAGACTATGTACAGATTTCTCTGCAGAAACCATGGAGGCAAGAAGACAGTGGCATGATATATTTAAGATACTGAAAGAGAAAAACTGCCAACCAAGAATTCTATATCCAGCAAAACTTTACTTCAAAAATGAGGGAGAGATTAAAACATTTTCAGACAAACAGACACTGAGAGAGTTTGTGAATAAGAGACTGGCACTACAAGAAATACTAAAGGGAGTGCTACAGGCTGACAGGAAAAGACAGGAGAGAGAGAGTTGGAGAAGAGTGCAGAAATGAAGTTTATCAGGAAAGGTAAAAGGAGAGGAAAAAATAAGATATGACATATAAATTCCAAAAAACAAAATGGTAGTAGAAAGTACTGCCCTTACAGTAATAACACTAAATGTAAATGGATTAAACTCCCCAATAAAAAGACACAGACTGGCAGAATGGATTAAAAAACAGGACTCATCTATATGCTGTCTACAAGAAACTCACTTTAGACACAAGGACAAACATAGACTGAAAATGAAAGGTTGGAAAAAGATATTTCATGCAAACAACAACCAGAAAAAAGCGGGAGTAGCTATATTAATATCAGACAAGTTAGACTTCAAAATCAAAACAATTAAAAGAGACAAAGAAGGACACTATGTATTAATAAAATGGTCAATTCATCAAGAAAACATAACAATCATAAATATTTATGCACCAAGCCAGAGTGCCCCAAAATTCATGAGGCAAACACTGTGATCACTGAAAGGAGAAATAGATACCTCTACAATAATAGTTGGAGACTTCAATACACCACTGTCATCAATGGATAGAACATCTAGACAGAGGATCATTAAAGAAACAGAGATGTTGAATTGTATGATAAATGAACTAGATTTGACAGACATTTATAGAACACTACATCTAACAACAGCAGGATATACTTTTTTCTCAAGTGCGCATGGAACATTCTCTAGGATAGACCACATGTTGGGTCACAAAGCAAGTCTCAACAAATTTAAAAATATTGATATTATACAAAACACTTTCTCAGACCACAATGGAATGAAGTTGGAAATAAATAAAAGGCAGAAGGTCATAAAATTCACAAACATATGGAGGCTAAACAACACCCTCTTAGAAAATCAGTGGGTAAAGGAAGAAATTACAAGAGAAATTAGTAAATACCTTGAGGCAAATGACAATGAAAACACAACTCATCAAAACTTACGGGATGCAGCAAAGGCAGTGCTGAGAGGGAAATTTATTGTCCTAAATGCCTATATTAAAAGAGAAGAGAGAGCAAAAATTGAAGAATTAACTGCTCACCTGGAGGAATTAGAGAAAGAACAGCAAACTAACCCCAAAGCAAGCAGAAGGGAAGAAATAACAAAGATTAGAGCAGAAATAAATGCAATTGAGAACAGGAAAACAATAGAGAGAATCAACAAAACCAGAAGTTGGTTCTTTGAGAAAATCAATAAAATCGATGGACCACTGGCTAGGCTAACAAAAAAAAAGAGAGAGCAGATGCAAATAAATGCAATCAGAAATGGGAAAGGAAATATAACTACCGACCCTGCAGAAATTAAGGAGATAATGAGAAGATACTATGAGCAACTATATGCTGATAAACTAGACAACTTAGATGAAATGGAAAACTTCCTAGAAAAGCATAAACAACCAACATTAACTCAAGAAGAAATACATGACCTCAACAAACCAATCACAAGTAAAGAGATTGAGTCAGTCATCAAAAAGCTCCCAAAAAGGAAAAGCCCAGGACCAGATGTTTTCACATGTGAATTCTACCAAGCATTCAAGAACGAATTAGTACCAATCCTGCTCAAACTCTTCAAAAAAATTGAAGAAGAGGGAAAGCTACCTAACTCTTTCTATGAAGCCAACATCACCCTAATACCAAAACCAGACAAAGATGCTACAAAAAAGAGAAAATTATAGACCAATTTCTTTAATGAATATAGATGCAAAAATCCTCAACAAAATACTCACAAATCGAATCCAGCAGCACATTAAAAGAATTATACACCACGACCAGGTGGGATTTATTCCAGGCATGCAAGGCTGGATCAACACAAGAAAATCAATTAATGTAATACACCACATCAATAAATCAAAGCAGAAGAACCACATGATCATCTCGATTGATGCAGAAAAGGCATTTGACAAAATTCAACATCCTTTCCTGATGAAAACACTTCAAAGGATAGGAATAGAAGGGAACTTTTTCAATATGATAAAGGCAATATATGAAAAACCCACAGCTAGCATCACACTCAATGGGGAGAGACTGAAAGCTTTTCCTCTAAGATCAGGAACAAGACAGGGATGCCCACTATCACTATTGTTATTCAACATTATGCTGGAAGTTCTAGCTAGAGCAATTAGGCAAGAAAAAGAAATAAAAGGCATCCAAATTGGAGAGGAAGAAGTAAAACTTTCACTATTTGCAGATGACATGATTCTATATGTAGGAAATTCAGAAAAATCTACAGCAAAGCTACTAGAACTAGTCAATGAATACAGCAAAGTAGCAGGCTACAAGATCAACACACAAAAACCTGTAGTGTTCCTATACACAAGCAATGTGCAACAAGAGGAGGAAATCAAGAAAAAAATCCCATTTACAATAGCAACCAAAAGAATCAAGTATTTAGGAATAAACTTAACCAAGGACACAAAAGACCTTTACATAGAAAACTATAAGAAACTGCTAAAAGGAATTGAACAAGACCTGAAAAAAATGGAAGAACATACCATGTTCATGGATTGGAAGACTAAATATAGTTAAGATGGCAATTTTACCTAAACTGATTTACAGATTCAATGCAATACCAATTCAAATCCCAACAACTTACTTTATACAAATAGAAAAACCAATAACTAAATATATTTGGAAGGGTAAGGTGCCCTGAATAGCCAAAAATATATTGAGAAAGAGGAATGAAGTGGGAGGTCTCACACTACCTGACTTTGAAGCATATTACAAAGCTACAGTGCTCAAAACAGCATGGTACTGGCATAAGGACAGATATACTGATCAATGGAATCGAATTGAGTGTTCAGAAGTAGACCCTCGCATCTACGGACAACTGATCTTTGATAAGGCAGTGAAGCCGAAGCAACTGGGAAAGAGCAGCCTGTTCAATAAATGGTGTTTGGAGAACTGGATATCCATTTCCAAAAGAATGAAAGAGGATGTCCATCTCACACCTTATACCAAAATTAACTCAAAGTGGATCAAAGACCTAAACATTAGCACCAAGACCATAAAACTCTTAGAAGAAAATGTAGGGCAATATCTTAAAGATCTTGTGATAGGAGGTGGTTTCTTAGACCTCACACCCAAGGCACGAGCAACCAAAGAACACATAGACAAATGGGATCTCCTCAAAATTAAACACTTTTGTACATCAAAGGACTTTGTCAGAAAAGTAAAAAGGCAACCTACACAATGGGAGATGATATTTGGAAACTACATATCAGATAAGGGTTTAATATCCCGAATATATAAAGGAATCCTGCATCTCAATAACAGAAAGACAAACAATCCAATTAAAAAATGGGCAAAAGACATGAACAGACATTTTTCTGAAGAGGAAATACAAATGGCTCAAAAGCATATGAAAAAATGCTCAACTTCACTGGCTATTAAGGAAATGCAAATCAAAATCACAATGAGATATCATCTCACACCTACCAGAATGGCCATTATCCAAAAAACAGAAAATGACAAGTGCTGGAGAGGATGTGGAGAAAGAGGCACACTTATTCATTGTTGGTGGGAATGTAGAATGGTGCAACCACTCTGGAAGACAGTATGGAGCTTCCTCAGGAAGCTAAATATGGATTTGCCATATGACACAGCTATTCCATTGCTAGGTATATACTCAGAGGAACTGAAACTTAAGACACAAACAGACATTTGTAAACTGATGTTTATTGCAGCATTATTCACAATTGCCAAGAGATGGAAACAGCCCAAATGTCCATCAAAGGAAGAGTGGATAAACAAACTGTGGTATATACACATGATGGAATATTATGCAGCTGTAAGACAGAACAAAGACATGGATCATGTAATAATGTGGATGAACCTTGAGGACATTATGTTGAGTGAAGTTAACCAGAAACAAAAGGACAGATTCTGTATGGTCTCACTAATATGAACAGACATTAATGAACAAACTTTGGGAGTTAAAAGCTGACAACACAGGCGACCAGGAGATAGAAAGAGGGCAGAGATCAGCCATTTGATGCTGAAGGACTACAGAATGTTTAGGATTGATTGCATAGATCCAGAAATAGATAGCATAATACTGTGTGATGGTAGCACGGTATTGTAAGTACACTGACCAAAGATGTCTGTGAGTAAAGCTGAAAGAGGTGGGATAGGAGAATGTATGACATCTAAGGTAAAGATAGATGATAAAGACTGGGACTGTATAATGTGGCAAAAACTGGAGTGGCCAATGACTGTTACTAAATATACAAATATAAAAATGTTTTTGCATGTGGGAAAGCAAATGAATGTCAACCATGTAGAAATTTGAAAAGGGGATGGTATTCAGAAAAAAACATAATCAAAGCAAACTGGAGTCTATGGTCAACAGTAACATTGTAATATACCTCCATTAAATGTAACAAAGGCAATATGCCAGTGCTAAATGTATATGAGAGGGGGATATAGGGGAGGAATATGGGATTCTTGGTAGTGGTGTTATTTGTTGCTGTCCTTACTAGTATATTGTATTGTATGACATGTTATTTTTCTTTTTATCATTTTTTTCTTATTGCTAAAAAAAAAAATTTTTTTTCTTGTAGTAATCAGTATGTTCAAGTGCTGATTGTGGTGATAAATGTACAACTTTATGATGATACTATGAACAACTGATTGTACACTGTGGATAAATGTATGGTATGTGAATATAACTCTATAAAAGTGTAGGAAAATATATACAGGAGTAAAAGTGTTGGAGAAAACATGGTGAGAGGGATGATGCCTCACCAATATGGACTAACTACAATGTGTAAACTCAGAATTGAATCTTAGAACATAGCCTAACGTGGACATAATAATTGTAATAGTCCCTAGATTGTAAGCTCTTACAGCAGTTAACTCTATCCCTGAATTGTAATGCCTATCTCTAAACTTTGAGATGCTGATCCCCTAGCGTATAACCTGATTGGTCTCTGGAACAATGCATATCTCTGAGACACCTGAAACTCAGAGCTAGAGCTCCGCAGATATGAATGTCAGTATTAGTGCATACAGCCACTGTCAAAAAAAAAAAAAAAAAGCTGAAAAAGAGCCCAGACTTCAATTAGTGATATGAATGAAGCAGGTCTGGTTAAGACCAGGGCGAGCCAGGCCAAAGGGTAAAGGTTGAAACTGATTGTGTTTTCAAACTTCAACTTCCATATGAGACCAAGGGAATAGATACCTATTTGGTACAGGATCTAAATTCTCTACATGGTACAACTCTACAGTCAACTTGTTCAAACACCACAATTGCATGGAACTTTGAATAAGAAGTGAGATACGGTAGGTTAGTATAGGCTGGAGTGAAATAGTGACACATCCCAGAGTAATTTGGGCAGATAATAAAAAATATATTTACAGCCTCCCCCTCCCCAGCCCTGAGGATCTGGGGGAAGGTGCGGATGTGTTGGACATCCTCACCTGGACTGGTGTTGATGTTGTCACAAACATTGGGACTGGCAGTTTGATGTGCTGAGCCCTCGAGCATGGGACTTGCCCTTATGAAGCTCATTACCACAAAGGAGAGTCTAAACTTGCATGTAATGGTGCCTAAGAGTCTCCCCCTGAGTACCTCTTTGTTGCTCAGATGTGGCCCTCTCTCTCTCTAACTGAGCCATCTCATCGATAGATGAACTTGCTGCCCTCCCCTCTACGTGGGACCTGACTCCCAGGGGTGTAAATCTCCCTGGCAATGCAGAATATGACTCCCAGGGATGAATGTGGACCCGGCATCGTGGGACTGAGAGTATCTTCTTGACCAAAAGGGGGATGCAAAATGAGACGAAATAGTTTCAGTGGCTGAGAGATTTCAAATGGAGTCGAGAGGTCACTCTGGTGGACATTCTTATGCACTATATAGATAACACCTCTTAGGCTTTAATGTATTGGAATAGCTAGAAGTAAATACCTGAAACTACCAAACTCCAACCCAGCAGTCTGGACTCCTGAAGACAATTATATAATAATGTAGATTACAAGGAGTGACAGTGTGATTGTGAAGACCTTGTGGATCACACCCCCTTTATCTAGTGTATGGATGAGTAGAAAAATGGGGATAAAAACTAAAGGACAAATGGGGTGGGATGGGGGGATGATTTGGGTGTTCTTTTTTCACTTTTATTTTTTATTCTTGTTCTGGTTCTTTCTGATGTAAGGAAAATGTTCAGAGATAGATTGTGGTGACGAACGCATAACTATGTTATCATACTGTGGACAGCGGATTGTATACCATGGATGATTGTATGCTGTGTGAATGTATTTCAATAAAACTGAATTTAATAAAATAAAAAAAAACATAATGGAAGGATTTCAATTCTGTGATGTTTCTAGACAGGTGTTCCTCAATAGTCTGCACAAACACCTGTGGAGGTTTTACAACAACTCTTAAGCTCACATAAGAAATTATGACTTGGTCTGTGATGGAGTTGGGGCATTGATATTATTTTTCTAAAGCTCCCACAGGTAATTACAATGTGCAATCACGGTTAAGAACCATTGATAGTGTCTCTAATATATCAAAAGCACAATGTAAGTACTGTCTTTTAATATTATTATTTTTAGAGTCTATTATTACCCAATGCTATTTCTACTGAGGTCTGCTGTTTTCACAGATCAGTTGGAAATTATCAGAAGTGATTGATTTAGATTTTCAACTAAATTTACTAGATTATAAATTAACAAGTGAATTCGTTATGCAGCTTTGCACATTTAATTTTTTCAATATAATAAACTTCACCTAAATTTTAAAAAAAGAACTACTGATGCTTTAGAAGCATCAGTTTCCATCTATATTTTTTCCACATTATTTTAAAGGGAAATTCAAATGTAACTTAATGTATGTTTTGTAATATGAAAAATGAGTAATAAAGTGGGGAAGGAGTTTAAGAGTATACATGTGAAAGCAACAGCTGTTAAAGACTACTGGACAAAAGAATATTTGGTGCATTCAAGGAATTTTATAAAGGCCAAATAGCCTCACAAGAAAAAAGCTGAAAAGTTGAAAATCAACAACTCTTCTTAGATCCATCAGAGAATTGAGACACAAAGTAAACCACTTTCCCCAAAACTGGAGAGACGGGAGAGAAATAGAGAATCACAGCTTACCAGGAGCAGAAACGGCAGGTAGGATTACTAAGAGTGTAATTAACTAATTGCTGGAGACTGAGCATTGGCTATCTTGAGAGAGAAAAATTCCTGAGGGCCCAGTTCTACAGAGCGGCCACACTTTCATGAATTTCACCTCCAGGAGGCCCACCAGGCTCCCACTGTGAAAGCTGGAGATAATCCCCCTTATGCTTCCAGCAGAAGGAGGGGGAAAATAACTGTTTTGAAACATTCAGCGAGAATTCTGTTCTTAAAAAATGCCTGCCCTCAAGGAAACTATTTTTACTAAAACGTAACCAACAGGGGTTTTACCAGAACCTAACCAACATAGAAGAAGGGAAATACCCAACTACAACCTTGTCTAGCTTTCTTGTCTCATCTAAGTGAAATTTTAAAATGCTGAGAGTACTTGGGAAGGTCACAGAGGCACAGTCTTTCTAAAAGACTAATATGTAATCACAGGATTATAGAATGCTCCTCCTCTCCCCACAATTTACCTCCACTTCAGTCCTGTAGGATAACAGAGGATTACAGCTGAAACAAATTGCAAGGCTCAAGCCTATTTAAGGAGTCTCTAAGGACAGAGGAGACAAAAGCAAGGGGAACTGAGAAATTTTTATCCTCTGACACCTACAGCTGCAGCAAACAGTAAACACAGCCTAATTCCTAGCCACATAAACATAAAAACCCATACTAAAGACTTTATATCAGTTCCTTTTACCCTATTAAACATGTCTAGCAATCAACAAAAATATTACAATGTGTGCTAAAAGGTAAAACAAGAACAACAAAAATAAGCAAACAAAAAAACACATTTTGAAGAAATGGTAAAAGCATCAGAACCAGACTCAGATATGGTATAGATTTTGGACTTATCAGACCAGGACCTTAAAACACTATGATTAATATGCTAAGAGCTCTAATGTGCAATATGTAAGAACAAATGGGTTATGTAAGCAGAAAGTTGGGAACTTCAGAACTCAAAAA
Source organism: Choloepus didactylus (assembly GCF_015220235.1). Taxonomy (NCBI): domain Eukaryota; kingdom Metazoa; phylum Chordata; class Mammalia; order Pilosa; family Megalonychidae; genus Choloepus; species Choloepus didactylus. The sequence continues at coordinate 166,536,378 of NC_051307.1, forward strand.
TACTAACAGAAATGAAGAATGTCTTTGATGAGTTCATCAGTAGAATGGACACAGCTGAGAAAAGAATTATTGAGCTGGAAAATACATAAATAGAAATTTCCCAACATGAAAAACAAGAAGAAAAAAGAAAAAAAAAAAGGAACAGAATCGCCCAGAACTGCGGGATAATTACAAATGTTGTAACATATATGTAATGGGAATACAAGGAGATAAAAAGAGAGAAGGGAACAGAAGAAATATTTGAGGTAATAATGGCTAAGAATTTTCCAAAATTATTGACACCAAATCACAGATCCAGGAACCTCAGAGAGTACCAAATAGGATAAATGCCAAAAATCTTCACCCAGGGCCATCATATTCAAACTGCACAAAATCAAAGATAAATAAAAAATCTTGAAGGAAGCCTGAAGTTAACACACACACACACACACACACACACACACACACACACACACACACACACACACACCCCTTACTTGTAGAAGAGCACAGTAAGAATTACTTGAGACTTCTCTTCAGAAACCAAGCAAGAAGAAAGTTGAATGAAACAAGCAAGGTGTTGAAAGAAGAAAACCCCACCAATCTAGAATTCTGTATCCAACAAAATTATCCCTCAAAAGTGTAGGACAAATAGACTTTCTCAGACAAACAAAAGCTGGTGGAGTTTGCTGCCAATAGACCTGCCTTGCAAGAAATATTAAAAGAAGTTCCTCAGACAAAAGGAAAATGGAATAGATCAGAAATTTGGATTTACATAAAGCAAGGTAGAGTGTTCAAAAGTAATAAATGAGGTAAGAGAAGAAGAGGAATAATAAGAAGAGAGAAAAGAAAAGGAAAGGAGGAAATATGCCCACAGGTGACTTCATTCCAAAGAATAGATATGGAAAGGGTGAAAAAAGAGTAATTTTAGGATAGAGAAACCTGGCAAGCATTTCCTTAGCCAGATGATCAAGGTTAACATCAACAGTGATGTTGTGTTGAAGCATATAACCTGGATATGAAATGATATGATGAGAAGGACACTTCATCTCTGTTGTCTTCCTCCCCAAAACACATAAAACCAGTCTAACCACGAGGAAACATGAGACAGACCCATTAGAGGGACATTGTACTGAATACCTGAGCAGTGCTCCTTAAAATTGTTCAGATCACCAAAAACAAGGAAAGTCTGAGACTGTCACAGCCAAGAGGCGCCTCAGGAGACATGATGATAATGTATGTTACCCAGATAGAATCCGAGAACAGAAAAAACACAGGGAAACACTGAGGAAATATTCATACAATAAGGACATTAGTTAATAATAACGTCCTCATATTTGTTCATTACTTGTGACAAACGTACCACACTAATGTAAGAGGTTAATAATAGGAGAAATTATAACAACTCACTGCACTATTGTTGCAATTTTTCTTTAAATCTAAAACTATTCTAAAATTTTAAAAATCTATTAAAAATTATAAAAAGAAGGCCATATATACCAAAAGTGGAGTGAGCCAGGAAGAATAGTGGTAGAAATGAAGATGAACTGTTGGAGTCTGGGATATTCTTTAAAATACAATGGAAGCTATGAAGATTTTTAATCAAGAAATTAACAGGATCTGAATTGTTTTACAAATGTCTCTCTCATTTGTGAGGGGAAAATGGACTTGAGAAAGACAAGAGAGGTAGCATACCGAACAGTCTGGAAGCTTTTTTTTTTCTTTATTAGAGCAGCTGTGCACTTACAGAACAGTCACACATAAAATAGAGGATTTCCATATACCATGCTAATGTTAACACCTTGGATTGGTGTGAAACATTTGTTATGATTTATGATAGCACATGTTTATAATTGTACTAACTATAGTACATGGTTTAACTTAGGGTTCAATGTTTGTATAGTACAGTTCCATAGATTTTTTTTAAAAATTTTATTTTATTATCATATGTACAACCTAGCATTTCCAATTTTAATCATATTAAGATATGTATTTTAGTGCTGTTAATTATGTTCACAATGTTATGTTACCAACACCACAATCCATTACCAAAACATTTCCATCATTCCAAATGGAAACCTGTACATTTTTAGCCTTTACTTCCTATTCCCTATCCTACCCCATCCCCTATTAACCTACATTCTAGATTCTGACTCTATGACTTTGCTTATTCTAATTGTTTCGAAACAGTCAAATCATACAATGTTTGTCCTTTTTGTCTGGCTTATTTTACTCAACATGATGTCTTCAGGGTTCATCCATGTTGTCACATGTATCAGGACCTCATTCCTTTTTATGGCTGACTGATATTCTATTGTGTATACCACATTTTATTTATCCATTCATTGGTTGATGGACACTTGGAAGACACTAAATTTGTTTAAACATTGGATTAAGAATAAAGAAATGTGTGAAATAAAGAACAAAATGTCAATATCATAAAACTTGACATTATTCTTGTTTTGTTCCTTACTTAACAAGAATAAGTTTCACCATTAAATATGTTTGCTATACTATTCTCTTGCTTCAAAGATGGGGCCATAGTTCAAAGCAGGTTTACAACCATGGGGGAAATGAATATTATTGTTTTAAAACAAACAAACAAACAAACAAAAATATGTTCGCTATAATTGTTGGTAGTTCCTCTTCATAGGGTAAGAAAGTTCCCTTCTCTTTTAAGTTTAGCAAGAATTTTTAACTATCAGAAATGATTGTTAATTTTATCAAATAATTTTCCTCAATTATAAGATAGTCATGATTTTTGTCCACTGATATCTTAACGTGATATATTTTATTGATATAATTTTCTGATATACAACTATCCTTGCATTCCAGGAATAAATTCTATTTGAACATGCTGTACTTTTTCATATGCAACAAAATTCAATTTGCTAACATTTTATTTAAGATTATTGCCATAATTTTATTACATTTATGGGGTTTTTTGTGTTTGATATGTAAAGTTTATGCTAGTCTTACTAAATGAATTATGTTCTTTTTCTCTATCCTCTGAATTAATTTGAGTAAGATAGGGATTATCCATTATCCATTCCTTGATAGTCTGGTAAAACATATATATATATTTATAGAATCATGTGTATATGTTCTGGCTTAGAGTCTTTTGAAGGGAAAGATGATTTCAGATTCAATTTATTTAACAGTTACTCCTTTACTTCAGTTTTTCTATTTCTTTTAGGTCTATTTCAGTAATTTACATTATAGAAAATTACCTACTTCATCTAAATTTTCAAATTTAATGATATTGCATTTTAGTGTTTTCTTAGGTTTTCTATATCTCTGTTTTACCTATAGTTATGTCTCATATTTTATTCTTGCAATACATTGTGTTTTCTAAAAATGGCCACAACAGTATTTTCCATTTCAAATGTTCTTCCAGAACCTTGCTAATCCCCATCAAATATAGAGTATATTTCCCTTCTCCTTGAACCTGGGCAGATATTTGTTACCGCCTGTATAAATAGAATGTATTGGAAGTGATGCCACATGGCTTCAAGACTAGATCAAAAGAGCCTTCCAGCTGAGAGGCCTGTGACCTGGGGAGTACAGTCAGGCTGTCCATCCCCACTGTGGCCAGTCCGTGTTCATGATCCATAGAATTTGTGAACATAATGAACAGTTTTTACACCACTAGGTTTTGGGATTGTTTCTTATGCAGTCATGGTAATTGATTCAATGCTGAATGTTGCTTGCTTGTATCAGTTTTAGAAAAGTTTTCTTGATTTATACCTTTGAACTTTTTATGTTCCATAGTTCTCTACTCTTATTCAAGGATCCCAATTGTGTTTAATTAAAATCTTCTTTATCTATCTATTATTTTATCTTTAATCACTTTGAACTGTTTTTCTTTTCCATTTTATTTTGTTCAGTTTTCTGAAACCTATCCTCCATATTCTTAGCTGTATATTTAGTTCTGCCTCTCCTTTTGCTGCTTCTGACAGGTCTATTATTTATATAATGGCTTCAGTCTCATCTTTCATTTTTCCTGAGCTCTTTTAGCTCATTTGTAATCTCTTTCTACCATTTTTTCATATTTTCCTTGTGCCTTTGCTTCTCTTCCTTGAGCTCTGACTGAAAAAAAGCCATATTTCCTTTAATTTATCTTCTTTATTTTGTTTGATTTCATGGGAAGTATTTGTTCAACATTTTATTCTGCTTTGTAAAATCATTCTTCTGGTATTTATTCTTATTATAGTAAGTTTGTCCATTTTACCTTTCAATAGTCTTCTCATAATTCCCCATGCTGGTTTCTTTATAATTATTGTTCATTTTTCTCCATGGAATCAGTTTCTCAGCCACTTGCTAAAGAATAGTCTACGGGACTAAACAGCAGTCTGGGTGAGCTGCACCAGCTAGGAACTGGAATCTATGTCTATTGCCTTGACATATTCTTTCACCAACAGTCTGCCTGGTGCTCTCTCCCTTGTCTCGGCTACCGGGAGTTATACATGGCTCTTGGTGAAGCCAATATCAAATATTCTTCAAGTGACCATTTGTGCTTACTTCTCTTTAAACGACCTCGCTCTCCCAGAATTTCTCTTCTACCCTGCCACTTGATAGCTTGCTTCTCATGAGATGTTATGTCTGCCACTATTGAATCCAGAACTTTCTCACTAGTATTTAGCATCAAATGGGGATTAGAGATATTCTGGCAAGCCATCTACTCAAAGATCAGAGATTTGCACTTTGGATCCTCATTGTAGGAACCACTTATAGAGAATTTCTATCTTGCCTGAGATCAGCAGAAACATCCTCATTCATTTGACAAATATGTATTGAGTAATCACCATATTCAGGCACTGTTCTAAGCCCTTAAAATACATCAGTGAACAAAAGAAGGAATTCCTTGAATGAGGAGTTAATGTTGAACTTGAACAGAGTTTCTATTTAGGTTCACCATAACATTTTGATAATGAATGATGGTGATGGTAGCACAACATTGGGAACAGAAGTAAAGCACTGAACTCTGTATGTGAAAGTGGTTAAAAGAGGAAATTTTAGATTGTATATATGTTACTAGAATAACATTTTTAAAAGACCCATAGGACTATGCAACACAAAGAGAGAACCATATTGTAGACAATGGACTATAGTTAATAGTACAATTATAAAAATGTTCCTTCATAATTGTAACAAAGGTACCACACTAACATAAAACCTTAATAATAGGTTGGTATATGGGAACTCTGATTTTATGCATGACTTTTCTGTAAATCTACAACTTCTCTAATAAAAAAAAGTATTAAAAAATACCTGCCCTTGTGGAACTTACATTAATGAGGGGTGGGGCAGCAGACAATAATAATGCTACAAATTGTTGTAAATTATAGAGTATGATAAAAGGTAAATAATTTGGGGTAAAAAGGCAGAAGGGGCAATCAGGAATGTGGTAAACAATTTGAGGTTTTAAATAGAAAGTTCTATCTTTCATTGCATCTGGCAGTTATTTTTCATGGCAATTGTTTCAGAGAGGGGTATGAAATTGGATTATCTTAATTCTACCCTATTTAACTGGAAGTCTTCTACCACCTCCTTTCACATAAATGTATTTATTTCATAAATTCTGGTGAATTTTTAGTGTAACACTTCTTTTTGTTTGTCTACATTGGTGTAATTCTGCATATATCAATGATGGAGAAATTCTTGAAAGTCAACCACACTTTCCCTATCCTGAATCTAATTTGAATCCAAAAACCACATTATGACTCCATAACTTTTACCATTCCCCTGGGCCTTAGTTAATTTATGACAACTAGCTTGAAATTCCTTTGTGGTTTTCCTCAGAAAACCACATTCTTCAATAATGTCAGGGGAGAGGGATGTAGGTGCAGGGGAGACACATCAGAAAATAACCTCCTTCCCTCCTCTCCTCTCCTCTCTTGGTATGTAATTATAGTTTTAGGAATGCTTATACTTTATTAAGATATGCTGATAATATTAAAGAGGAAAGCTACTCTCTTACAGAGTATCAGTCACTTGGAGAGCATAAGCCTTTAAGACAGGAGATTAGGACTGAGAAGCAGCTATCTAGGTAACATGCACCAGATGTTCTAATTTCAATTATTCAGAGTCAGAGTGTCAGTGAAGAAGTTTCCTGGTGATAGAATGTGGATGCCTCCACCAGGAAAAGGGAAGCTGGAGTGAGGAGTCACCAGGCCTCTTTGACTAGTATGCCAATACCACACAAAAAAAAAGAGGACTCATTTTTCTGGGAAGATATGACAAAGAACTGTTGGAATGATGGTTCAAGGCTCCTAGAGAGATCTGGTTTGCGATACTGAAACTGACCCACAGAGAGACATAGAAATAAAGCTCCAAATATGCCCTGGAACTGCTATTCCCCAAATATTTAGTGTTCCTAAAAACTCGAAGAAATACCCTGAGCTCCATCTTGCTCCTGCTTCTGTTCAGACCATGTATTCCTGAACAAATAGCATTTCTGAGAAAACAAATATCCCCACTCATGGGATATACAAAGTTGGGGAGAACCGGCTTGAGGGTAACAGGTGGCTTGAGAGCACCAACTGCTGATAGGTCAGGGAAAGTACACTGCACCAAGCTGTAGCTCTGACAAATTATAGATAATTGTTTAAATAAGTCTGCATATCCTAAAAGAACCCTATCAAGATAAGCAAATGCCAAGAGACCAAAAACCAGAGAAAATTACAAAGCATATGAAGAAACCAGAACAGATGGATAACCCAAATGCCCCAATTAAAAAACTAGGGGAGACACAGAACTTGGAGCAATTAATCAAAGACATAATCACAAACACCAGTATCATGGCTCAGGATATAGAGGATATCAAAGAACATAGAAGAGCATAAAGAAGAATTTGCAAGAGTAAATTAAAAAAACAGCAGAACTTATAGAAATTAAAGTATTGGTTGATCAAATTACAAAGATTCTTGAGTCACATAACAACAGATTTGAAGAAACAGAGGAAATAATAAGCAAACTCAAAGATAATGTGTTGGAAAGTGAAAGCACAAAAGAACGAACGGAGGAAAAAATTTTAAAAAATTTGAAATGCTTCTCAGGGAAATGATGGACAACATGAAGTTCACAAATATAAGAATCAGTGGTGTTCCAAAAGGGGAAGAGAAAGGTAAAGGACTAAGAAGAGTATTCAAAGACATTGTTGGGGGAAACTTCCCAACCCTGCTAAATGACATAAATATGCAAATCATAGATGCCCAATGATCTCCAAATAGAATAAATCCAAACAAACTCACTCCAAGACATAATCTGATCAGATTGTAAAATGCTGAAGAGAAGGGGAGAGAGTTCTGAAAGAAGCAAGAGAGAAGCAATTCACCACATACAAGGGAAACAACATAAGACTAAGTAGTGACTACTCAGCGGCCAGATGAGTAGTGACTTCTCATCTCTCATGGAGGTGAGAAGGCAGTGGTATGACATCTTTAAAATTCTGAAGGATAAAAATTGCCAACCAAGAATTCTTTATTCAGCAAAGCTCTCCTTCAAATTTCAGGGAGAACTTCAAATTTTCACAGACAAACAAATGCTGGAGAATTTGTTAACAAGAGACCTGCCCTGCAAGAAATACTAAAGGGAAAATTACCAGCTGAGAAAAACAGAAGAAGAGGGAGAGATCTGGAGAAGAACACAAAACTAAAGAGTTTTAGTAAGGGTATATTAAAGGAAATAAAGAAAGAGAGGGAAAAAATATATCTGACAAATAAAAACCAAAGGATATGATGGCTGATTCAAGAATTGCCTTCACAGTAATAACATTGAATGTGAATAGATTACACTCCCCAATTAAATGATATAGATTGGCAGAATTGATTTTAAAATGTGAACCATCAATATGTTGCTTACAAGACTCATGTTAGACCCAGAGATACAAAGAAATTGAAAGTGAAAGAATGGAAAGAAATATTCCATGCAAGCTACAGCCAAAAGAAAGCAGTGGTAGCAATATTAATCTCAGATAAAATAGATTTTAAATGCAAGAATGTTATAAGAAACAAAGAAGGACACTATACACTAATAAAAGGAACAATTCAACAAGAAGAAATAACAATCATAAATGTCTATACAACCAATCAAGGTACCCCAAAGTACATAAGACAAACATTGGCAAAACTGAAAGAAATAATAGATGTTTCCACAATAATTGATGGAGATTTCAATACATCACTCTCTCCTATAGATAGATCAACCAGACAGAGGACCAATAAGGAAATTGAAAAACTAAACAATGTGATAAATGCTTTTGACTTAACAGACATATATAGAGCATGACATCCCAAATCACCAGGATACACATTCTTCTCTAGTGCCCATGGAACTTTCTCCAGAATAGATCATATGCTGGGGCATAAAAAAGCCTCAGTAAATTTAAAAAGATTGAAATTATTCAAAGCACATGCTCTGACCATAATGGAATACAACTAGAAGTCAATAACCATCAAAGATCTGGAACATTCACAAGTATCTGGATGTTAACAACACACTCCTAAACAATATGAGGGTTAAAGAAGAAATTGCAAGAAAAATTGCTAAATATATAGAGGTAAATGAAAATAAGAGCACAACATATCAAAACTTATGGGATGCAGTGAAGATGGTATTGAGGGGGAAATTTATATCTCTAAATGCATACATTAAAAAGGAAGAAAGATCTAAAATCAAATAACCAATGGATCAGCTGAATAAGCCACAAAATGAACAGCAAACTAATCCTAAATGAAGTAGAAGAAAAGAAATAACAAGGATAAATAAATGATATGGAGAACTAAATAACAATAGAGAGAATAAATAAAACCAAATGTTGGTTCTTTGAGAAGATCAACAAGATTGACAAATCCTTAGCTAGGCTTACAAAATCAAAATGAGAGAAGACCCAAATAAGCAAAAAATAAATGAGAGAGGGGACATTTACTGCAGATCCCAAAGAAATTTAAAAAATCATAAGAGAATACTATGAACAACTTTATACCAATAAACTAGATAATTTAGAAGAAATGGACTATTTCCTAGAAACACATGAACAACCTAGACTGACCAGAGAAGAAATAGAAGACCTCAACAAATCAATCACAAGCAAAGAGATCCAATCAGTCATCAAAAAGCTTCCCACAAATAAAAGCCCAGGGCCAGATGGATTTACAAGAGAATTCTACCAAACTTTCCAAAAAGAACTGACACCAATATTACTTAAACTCAATCAAAAAACTGAATAAAATGGGACACTATCTAACTCATTTTATGAAGCTAACATCACTCTAATACCGAAACCAGGTAAAGATGCTACAAGAAGGGAAAACTATAGGCCAATCTCCCTCATGAATATAGGTGCAAAAATTCTCAACAAAATACTTGCAAATCAAATCCAAAGACACATTAAAAATATCATACACCATGACCAAGTGGGTTCATTCCAGGCATGCAAGTATGGCTCAACATAAGAAAATCAATCAATGTAATCTAACACATTAACAAATCAAAAGGGAAAAATCAAATGATCATCTCAATGGATGCTGAAAAGGCATTGGACAACTCCAACATCCTTTTTTGATAAAAACATTTCAAAAAGTAGAAATTGAAGGAAACTTCCTCAATATGATAAAAGGCATATATGGGAAAACCCACAGCCAGCACAGTCCTCATTGGTGAGAGACTGAAAGCCTTCCCTCTAAAATCAGGAGCGAGACAAGGATGCCCACTGTCACCACTGTTATTCAACATTGGCTAGAAGTTCTAGCCAGAGCCATTCTGCAAGACAAAGAAATAAAAGGCATCCAAATTGGAAAGGAAGAAGTAAAACAATTATCATTTGCAGATGATATGGTCTTATATTTGGAAAACCCTGAAAAATCGACGACACAGATACTTGAGCTAATAAGTTCAGCAAAGTGGCAAGATACAAGATTAATGCACTTAAGTCAGTAATGTTCCTATACTCTAGAAATGATCTAACTGAAGAGACACTCACGAGAAAGACTCCATTCTCAATAGCACTTAAAAAAAAAAATCAAGTACTTGGGAATAAACTTAACCAAAGATGTAAAAGACCTATGCACAGAAAATTGCATAACTTTACTACAAGAAACAGAAGGGGACCCAAAAAGATGGAAAAATATTCCGTGTTCATGGATACGAAGGCTAAATGTCATTAAGATGTCAATTCTCCCAAACTCATCTACAGATTCAAGGCAATTCCAATCAAAATTACAATAATCTACTTTGCAGATTTGGAAAAGCTAGTTATCAAATTCATTTGGATGGGCAAGATGCCTTGAATTGCTAAAAACTTTCTAAAAAAGAAAAATGAAGCAGAGGACTTACACTTCCTGACTGTGAAGCTTACTATAAAGCCACAGTAGTCAAAACAGCATGGTATTGGCACAATCAATAGACGTATCAATCAATGGAATCAAATTGAGAATTCAGAAATAGACCCCCAGATCTACATTCAACTATCTTTGATAAGGCCCCCCAACCCATTGAACTGGGACATAACAGTCTCTTCAACAAATGGGATTGGGAGACCTGGATATCCACATCCAAAAAAATGAAAGACGACTCCTACCTCACACCCTACACAAAAATTAACTCAAAATGTATCAAAGACCTCAATATAAGAGACAGTACCTAAAACTCCTAGAAGATAATGTAGGGAAACATCTTCAAGACCTTGTATAGGAGGTCGCTTTTTAGACCTTACACCAAAAGCACAAGCAATGAAAGAAAAAATAGATAAATGGGAACTCCTCAAAACTAAAAGCTTCTGTACATCAAAAGAATTTGTCAAAAAGGTGAAGAGGCAGCCAACGCAATGGGAAAAAAATATTTTGAAACCATGTATCTGACAAACAACTGATATCTTGCATATATAAAAAAATCCTACAACTCAACAACAATAGTACAAACAGCCCAATTATAAAATGGGCAAAAGATAAGAAAAGACATTTCTCTGAAGAGGAAATACAAATGACTAAAAAGCACATGAAAAAATGGTCATCTTCACTAGCAATTAGGGAGATACAGATTAAGACCACAATGAGATATCATCTCACACTAATTAGAATGGCTGCCATTAAACAAACAGGAAACTACAAATGCTGGAGAGGATGTGGAGAAATTGGAACTCTTATTCATTGCTGGTGGGACTGTATAATGTTATAGACACTCTGGAGGACAGTCTGGCATTTCCTAGAAAACTAGATATTGAGATACCATTCGATCCAGCAATTTCACTTCTCAGTATATACCCGGAAGATCTGAAAGCAGTGACACGAACAGATATTTGCACACCGATGTGCATAGTGCATTGTTCACAATTGCCAAGAGATGGAAACAATCCAAAACTCCTTCAACAGATGAGTTAAACAATATGTAGTATATGCACATGATGGAATACTATGCAGCAGTAAGAAGGAATGAGGTCGTGAAACATGACAACATCGATGAAACTTGAAGACATAATGCTGAATGAAATAAGCCAGGCACAAAAAAGAGAGATATCGTATGTTACCACTAATGTGAACTCTGTGAAAAAATGTAAAATAAATGTTTTATGTTGCAGAATGTAGGGGACGTAGAGATAGACAGCAACTAGTGAAGGGGGAACGATAACCTAATAAGAACAGATAAGCTTTTGAGGGTAATCTTAATGTAATGGGAATGCTCAGGAATGATTATGGTTTGTAAATTTTCTTGGGTATTGTGCAGGTTTGAAAGTTATTATGTCCCCCAAAACGCCATTATCTTTGAATTTAATCTTGTGTGGGCAGGCCTATCAGTGTTGATTAGATTGGAATCCTTTGAGTGTTTCCATGGAGATATGCCCCACCCAACTGTGGGTGATGAGTCTGATAATTTCCATGGAGTTGTTACCCCACCCATTTAGGGTGGGTCTAAATTAAATCACTGGAGCCATATAAATGAGCCGACAAACAGAAGGAACTCAGTGCAGCTGTAAGTGACATTTTGAAGGGCAGCTGAGAGTGACATTTTGAAGAGGAGCTACAGCCAAGAGGGACACTTTGAAGAAGGCACAGAAGCTGAGAGAGTAGCTGCAGATGAGAGACAGTTTAAAGACGGCCGTTGAAGGCAGACTCTTGCTCCGGAGAAGCTAAGAGAGGACAAATACCCCAAGAGCAATTAAGAGTAACATTTTTGAGGAACTGCAGCCTAGAGAGGAATGTCCTGGGAGAAAGCCAGTTTGAAGCCAGAACTTTGGAGTAGACCCCAGCCATGTACCGTCCAAGCTAACAGAGGTTTTTCGGACACCATTGGCCATCCTCTGGTGAAGGTACCCGATTGTTGATGCATTACCTTGGACACTTTATGGCCTTAAGACTGTAACTGTGTAACTCGATAAACCCCCTTTTATAAAAGCCAATCCATCTCTGGTGTTTTGCATTCTAGCAGCATCAGCAAGCTAGAACAGGTATGGTAGGAACAAGTTGGAAGCAATGTAGTTATTTTAGATTATTTGTTTTTCTTATTCCTTTGTTTTTTATGGTTTGTTAATTTTCTTGGGGTAGGTTAGGGACATGTTGGAAGCAATGTAGTTATTTTAGGTTGTTTTTCTCATTCCTTTGTTTTGTTTGAAATGTGTGTTGTTTTTTCATTTTTTGAAAAATAAAGTTAAAAAAAAATAAAGGAGGAGGTTTCAATGCCTGTATATTGTTAGGGTTCTGTTTGGTTGCTGGTTCCAGAAAACCTAATAAACAGTGGCTCAGACAAACAAGGAATTTATTTGTCTCAGATGACAAGAAGTTTGGGATGAACTTGCCCCTGCCCCACCCTTGGTTGCTTTCCAGAGAAATAACAATGAAGCCACTTTCTCACTCATTCTTGTTCCCTCTATCTTATTATCCCAGTGTGACCCTGCATGGCCTGCTGCCCAGGGAACTGTGAGCATAACAAATTTTCAAACTCTTCCAGCCACTTTCTCTTGATCTGCATCTGCTCTTACCACATCTCACACATGGCAAAATGAACAAAACAAGGGGACAGGTTGAGGGGAGTGTTGATGTGAAGGGGAGTGATAATTGCAAACATCACTCATATAATTTTGTTTATTATTTTCAAAGTGCAGGGGAAGGAACACAAAACCCAGAAGCCACAAAGGAAATAATTGGTAAACTGACTATATAAAACTTGAAAACTTCTCAATAGCAATGTGAGTGTGTTAAACAAGATCTAAAAATGAAAGGCAAACTGTGAAAAAATATCAAGAACACATATGCAGTTTTATTTATTTGCAAAGAGATCCTAAAATCAGAAAGATAAAAAAAAAGGCAATCAACCCAGTAGAAAATTTGACCTAAAGAATGTGAATAGGGCATTTACAGAAAAAGAAACTAAAAAGCTTCTCCCCCCAAATCTGAAAAGATGATCATCATACTCATAATTAAAGCACTGCCATTAAAACTAGCTTCCATTTTTAATATATTGGTTTTATCAACATTTTGAAATTTGATGAAACAGTGCTGAGTAAATGTGTGAGGAAGTGGGTCCTCTCATAAGTCATTGGGAGTTTATATCAGTGCCACCTTTTTGGAGGGCAAATTGGCAAGATCTATCCAAATTTAAAATGCATACATCTTTTGCTACAGCAATATCATTGTTAGCGCTGAACTTGTTCATCAACCTTTGCCAAGATATAATGCAACTTAAGCTGATATTCAACCATTGTGCACTGGTATGGAACTTCTCAGCAAAGACCCATGTAATGATATCCTTAATACCACTCTTGAAAACTTTATATAATGACTAAGAACTGGAAACTATCAACTCATCTGTCCATGGGAGTCTGGTTACAGATTAAGATAATACTGTACATCCATTCTGTAGAATATTATCTATCCATGAAAAGAATGACAGGGACTCTGGAGGAAATCTCCATAATGGATTGCTAGGCATATAACATGTTACCGAGTACATCCTGGTAAGTGCAATTTTTCCTGAAAGGAAACCTAATAGTGGCTACCTTTGGGGATAAGAACTGATGATGCAGGTGGTTAGAGGAATGGTAAGAGGCTTCCACTTTTTCAGTTTTCATTTTAAGCTAATATTGGAATTTTCTAACCACACATCTCTATATATGGGAGTCTAAAACAACCACCACTACAATAAAAATCATTGGGTTTGGTGAACAGTGTTCATCTAAGAAATGTATTCCTTTTATAATTTTTCTTTATATAATTCTGGATTTTTAAAAACCTAATTAATTACTATATTGGACAAAGTTAAAATAACTTCTAATTATTCCACCTTATTTTTATTCCAATGCTTTAAAATATATTTATTTATAATAATTTATTTTTAGTCTTTTAAAGTAGTTGAATTCTCTTATCACCATCCCTTCAATACCTACTTTTCCTTGATTTAACCACTAATAAACACTTTGCTGTGTCCTTTCTAACTTTTGCTATGTTGACATAAACATATAAATATTTATACACAAAAGACATACATAAAATCTTTAGTGCTTTAATGGAAAGATCAATTAGTCCAGTGTGAATAAACAATATTTTTCTCTTCTCCCATGTACATATTCCTCTCCCACATTTTCTCCTCAGCCGCCTCCCTGAACCCTTCCCTGATCATCCCCAGGCCAATGGTCCTTCCTTCTTATTCCTCTGCATCCCCAAAGCACTTACTGCTTATAGCATTTATAACTGTCTTATGTGATGTCATCTCATTGTCTCAGCAACTCTACTATGAGCTCCTTGAAGTTATAAACCATTTCTTCCATTCTCATAACTCCCTATAGCACCTAAAACAGAGTTCTGCATATTGTCGGCACTCAATAATTGCTGAATTAAGAAGAATGTTCTGAGGAAAGTTACTGCTTAAATTACATATTTTTGAATTACTGTTTGTTTCCTTGGAGGATCAGATTTCTCCCAGGCACTCACATTTTCAAACAGTCTTTCAAAGACTGTATAGGCCCTACCGGAATTCACGTACACTCAAAATGACCAAGACCAACCAAGGACATCTTGACATTAGGCTGAAATCTTATGATCCTGTGATCTAGTAAATAGAATACAGAATTATTTTTTACCCCAATACTTGCAATTTCTTGCTGAAATACCAAGAGGATTCTTATAAGATGTTCGTTTCCCCCAAGATACAGGCAGTGATTCCAAGGATCACTTATAGAGAAGCTACATTATTGCTCACAATCACTGTGGCATCAATCAGTGGCTCCGACTCCTTCTTGGATCAGAGAGATCACTAGTGATCGTGAAAATGGCCATTCCCTTCACTTTCCCTAGACCAAAGGGCTTCATCTATAAAATGAATTTTAGTGAGAATAGTTCCCATTTCTTGAGCTCTCCCTCTAGGCAGGGCATCATGCCAACAGCTTTCTATGCTTTACCTTATGCCCAAAATCTTAGAGGGCTTGTAGGTACTAAGTAAACTTTAGTAAACTCTGACCAGATGACCTCAAGACTATATAGTTTCAGGAACTCTCTGGAACCTTAGGAACAAAATGGTCCAACCATTTTGGAAACAATTTAACAGTATCTAAAAGTTGAAGATGGGCACACCCTCTGATCTAACAATTCCACTCCTGGGTATATACTCTAGAGAATTCAGGCACATGTGTACATGATACATTCACCAGTGTACTCATAGCAATACTGCATTTTGTGACAACAACAGCAACAAGGAACAGAAACAATGTAACTAACTATCCATCAACAGAAGAATGAAAATATGCTGCTATTCCTCCCTCCTAAACAAAGATATCTCTTGACTCCACTTCCTCCCACAAATCACTGACGTCTTTCTTTCTCCTCTTGAAAGAGTTGTTTAAACTTCACCTCTAATTCTTCTCCTCCTATTCCCTTTTAAACCTATTCCACTCACACTTCACCCCCACATAACATTACATCTAATTTTGTCAAGGTCACCAATGACCTCCAGATTGCTAAATCCAACGGCAGGTTTTCTTCATGCTTTAACTTAACTTACTAGCAGCATTTGACACAGTGGATCACTTCCTCTTCCCTAATGCACTTTCTTCTCTTGGAGATCCCAGGACACCACAATGTCTTGGCTTCCCTCCTACTCCTCTGGTCTCTTTACCTCAGTCTATTTTGCTGGTCTCGTCTCTTCTCCCTGCCTCTCTTCTAAATGTTGGAGGACTCCAGGGCTTAGTCTTGGCCCTCTTCTTTTCTCTCTCCACACTCATTTTCTTGAAGATCTCATCCAATCTCATAGCTTTACATAACATCTATATCATTTTAATTACTTAAAATGTCGCCTTATAGCCCAGACCTTTTCCTTAAGTTCTGGTCTCATGTATCCAGCTGCCTCCTCAACATCTCTAGTTGCGTGTCCAACAGACATTTCAAACTCAACATTTCCAAACCTGAACTCCTGGTCTAAACAACCCCCAGACCAGTTCCACTCCCAGTTAGCTGCACCTCAGTTGATAACATCTCTATCCTTTCACTCAATCATGCTAAAAATCTAGGACCCATCCTTGACTCCTCTTTCTTTCCTGTCGCACATCTAATCTGTCAGTAAATCCTTTTTGCCTAAACTTCAAAATATATCAAGACTCTGACCACTTCTCACCACTCCACTGCTACCACCCTTATTCAAGCCACCATTATTTCTTGCATGTTAACTCATCTCCCCAACCTACCCTTGCACTCCTATATTCTATTCTCAACACAGTAGTCGAATATTACTTTCAAAACATAAATCAAATCATGTCACTCCTCTTTTAAAATCCTGCAACAAATGACTATTTATCCCAAAGTACTGTAAATTTTTAGATACTCCTCCCACCAAAATGTGGAGACTAATTTCCCTCCCCTTGCATAGGGGTCAGCCTTGGCAGCTCATTTTTAACAACCAGAATGGGAAGGAAGTGATGTTGCAAAGCATGTATTTTCTCCCTCTCCCTCTCTCTCTCTCTCTCTCTCTCTCTCTCTCTCTCTCTCTCTCTCTCTCTCTCTCACTAGCTCTGGCTTTGCCCCTGGAACTCAGCCACCATATTCTGAGGAATTCCAGACCATGTGGAAAGACCGTATGTAAATGGTGTGGTCACAGCTCCAGTCGAGGGAGGTCCCAGCCAACATCAACCACCAGACACACGAGAAATCTCGGAGGTGACTCCAGTCCCAGCCTGCAAGTGACACCAGCTGATGCCAGTGATGTAGAGATGAACTCCCCCACTGAGCCCTGCCCAAATTGCTGATTTGTGAGAAAAATAAATGTTGTTGATTTAAACCATTAATTAGGGCTGGTTTGTTACACAGCAATAATAACTGAAACATACAACCTTCCCTTCACCTCTTCTCTGACTTCATCTTCTTCTACTTCCCTCCCTGCTCACACCATTTCAAGCACTGTGGTTGCTGTTCCGTAAAGACACCAGGTACCTTTCCACCTGAGGGCCTTTGCTAGCTGTTGCCTCTGCCTGGAGTGACCTTGCCCCAGGTATCTACACGGCCGGCTCCCTTGCCTCCTTCAAGTCTTTGTTCAAATATCACCTTGTCATTAAGGCATGGCCAGGCCTTCTTTGGAACACTGCAACTTGTGTAAACGTGGTGCTACAGATACCCTTATCTTCTATAATTTGTTTTTATTTCATAACACTTTCATTTTATAACACACCAGAAAACTTGCTTATTTACCATGGTGTTAGTTCTCCAATACCCCTGCTAGTATGAAGGTTCACAAGGGCAGGGACTTTTCTCCTTATTTTTCACTGATATATCCAAAGCTATCAGAAGATTTCTTGGCACAAAGTACATTCTCAGTAAATATTTATTGAGTGAATAGATAAACTTATTATCTATTACATCTATCCTTGTGAATTGCTAAGTCACTGTCAACTTCTGAGAGTCAAAACCAAGTTATTTGTTAAAGTACACTGAGATTAAAATGAGGTCAAAACATTCTGATATCAATCTCAAGTTTCCTCTGAGGGATGTGATTAAGAAATCAAGACTAGGAACCAGTTTCTTTTCCTTTCCAAAGAGAAGGAATTCTGAAAAAATTTCTGTCTTCTAAAGAATACAAAAATTATCCCTTTAAAATGTGCCCACACACAGATGTTGAGTGAAGAGTCTCCTGCTGCCGCCACTTCCAAGGAAGGAGATTAACTCAGACCAACATAGAATATGTTCTATTTTCTTGAATCAAGGTTCATATGAAGATTACATCAGTGCACATGTAATGGATTTGTATTTCTGAGGAATTTCTGGATTACCATGATGTATAAAACATCAACCATCTGCATAAAACATAATTGCACACTTTAATGAATAATTGTAAAGTAAATACCTGTGAAAACACAGCTCAGATAGAAAAATAGAACATTATCAACACTCTAGAAATCTCCCATTTTCTCCTTCCCAGTCCCAGGCACCTCACTCCCCAAAAGGATTTTGGTTTGCTAATGTTGCCAGAATGAAAAATAACAGAAATGGGTTGGCTTTTATAAAGGGGGTTTATCTGGTTACAAAGTTATAGTCTTAAGACTATAAAGTGTCCAAGGTAAGTCATCAACAACAGGATACCTTCACTGGAGAAATGCCATTGGAAAACCTCTGTTAGCTGGGAAGTCATGTGGCTGGCATTTGCTTGCTCCCAGGTTTCTTTTCAAAATGGCATTCTCCAAAATGTCTGCAACAGCTTCAAATGGCCATCTTCAAAATGTCTGTCTCAGTTGCAGCTCTGAGGTCCTTCTATTTGTGAGCTTTTATAAGACTCCAGTGAACCAATCAAGGCTCATGCTGAATGGGTGGGGCCACACCTCTATGGAAACATTCAATCAGAGGTCACACCCTAACCAAAGGTGTCACTCACAGTTGGGTGGGTCACATCTCCATGGAAACACTCAATCAAAAGTTTCCAACCTAATCAACACTAATCTGTCTGCCCCCACAAGATTGCATTAAAGAATATGGCTTTTGGCAGGACATAATATATCCAAACTAGCACATTTGGGTTCACCAGGAAGTAGTCTCTGAAATGGGAATTACCATGCAGGCATACCCTGGAGATCAATACCTATGGAAAGGAATGGAAGAAAGCAGAATTTGGCAAAGAAGTTGAGCTGTGATACAGACCCAACAAAGGGCTCAGCCAGCCCCACAGGCAGCTCTGGAGCTGGGATGGTTCTTTGGAGTTGACCCGAGTTGTGGCAAGAGGGCTGGGCCTTTATACCTCAACATAGACCATTCGCTGGATGCTCCCTGCCCATGCATGGGGTGTGAATTTGAGCAAGACAGTGTCCTTCAGCAAGGAAACTCCCCAAGAAGTGCTGGCTGCTAAGGGACATCTTCCAGCAGCACTCACAGCACCTAGGGGAATAAGTTCTTTTTTCCTGAAGGGGGTTGTGGACCACACGTCACAGCCTGCGCCATACCACTATCCTGACTTCAATGGTAATCAGTTCTTTGGCTTTTCCCCCCTAGTTTTCCACATAAGTGGTTACAATATGATTTAGTTTTGCCTCTTTTTTGTGCTTAGATAAATGAACTCCTACTCTGTACATATTTCTATGTCTTATTCTTTCACTTAAAAATATTTTTTAAAGATGCAGCCTGTAGCCAAATCTTAATTCATCTTAATCCATTCATTTTCATTGTTTACACAACTTGTAATGTATCACAGCATATTCACCCATGCTTTAGTTTGCTAAAGTTGCTGTAATGCAATATACCAGAAATGGGTTGGTTTTTACAATGGGGGTTTATTAACTTACAAGTTTAGTTCTGAGGCCATGAAAATGTCCAAATAAAGGCATCAACAGGCGGTGCCTTATCCCTGAAGACCAGCTACTGGCAATCTGGGACTCCTCTGTTGTATGGGAAGACACACAGCAACATCTGCCAAAGTCTCTCCCTTCTCTCCCGGGTTTTGTTGTTTCCAGCTTCTGGCTTCAGTGGCTTCCTCTCTGTTTTCTGTGGTTTCTCTCGGTTTTCTGTGTGTCCTTCTCTCCCACCTTCTCCAGCTTTTCTCTCTCAGTTTCTCTGTGTGCTTCTCTGAATTTCATCTCTTAAAAAAGGACTCCAGTAAGAGGACTAAGACCCACTTGGGGCACAACTCACCTGAAATAACCTAATCAAAAGGTCCTGCCCACAGTAGGTCTACATTCACAGGAATGAATTTAAGAACATGATCTTTTCTGGGTTCCAGAAAACCTCCAAACCATAACAACCCACTTCACTGTTGATGGACAAGTGGGTTGTTCACAGCCTGGGAGTTTTAAAAAGTGCTGCTGTGAGCCCTGTTCAGGAATGTTTACATATCCTGATATTCATGTGTATGAGTTTCTATAGGGTATATGCTTACAAGTGGAATTGCTGCTACAGGGTATTTGTATTTTCATTTTTACTAGAAATGAATATTTTCCTATTTTCACTCCCAACAGCAATCTATATCTGCAGCAGTAGGGAGAAGTTTGTTAATGCTGCAGTAACAGCACTAAAATCTTAGTGACTGACAACAACAAAGGATTATTTCTCAATCATATTTCATACCCATCATGGTCATCTGCTGCTCCATGATGTCCTCAATCCAGGAGTCAGGCTGACAGAGTACTCTCTATCTGGAACATTGCTGCTCTTTTAGATTTTATTTTCCCATATATATAAATATATATATATATATTTCCATATACATATTCATGCCATCTACAAATAGAGATTACATTACTTCTCCCTTTCCAATTCTTCTGCCTCTAAATTCTTTCCTTAATCAAATTTCACTGGGGTTTCATATATATTAAGGCGATATTATTAGATGCATATGATGTATAATTTTTATTTTTGTATCCCGAATGTAACCCTAATGTAACCCTAATGACTAGTAGCTGATGGTGGTCACAAGAGCAAGCCCAGCTGAGGATGAAAGAACCAACTAGCTGAGCCCAACCCAAATTCCTCACCCACAGAATAACAAGCTAAATGAATGGGGTTGTTGTTTCATAAAACTAAGGTTTTGGGTGATTTATTATTTGACAAAAGTTAACTCATACCCAAATCAGTACCTTAAAGTGGAGTGCTAATGTAATACAACCCTACAATAGTGGCCTATGATAAGAGATGAGCTGAAGAAAGAACTATTTAATTTGCAAGCAGAATTTAGAGAGAATATACAGGGCAAAAAATGTTTCTCTCATCTCCAGTCTCCTCAGCCAGAAAAGATTCCCAACACGGAACAAGTCCTAGAGACACAGATGAAATGAAGGATATGGCTGTAAGAAGTAAAGAAAAACTTATTAGATTCTCTCAGCTGGGGTAAAGGCTTCTAAGAATCTTAACGGCATCATCCCACAGTAGCCTGACATTCCCAATTAGTGATGAGCAAGATGAGAGAGAAAGGACCATCTTCAAAACAATTTTGATGTAACTTTTGTGGAAGGGACTCAAGTCAGTTTTTATAGATTTTACTGTAGTTGTCCATTCAAACACAGCACCACCTGGGACAGAAAAGGATGATGATTACTTAAATTGCAAAAAACGCTTCTGGGCCCCTATATTTCTAGAGACATGAGGCAGGCTGAGAAAGCTACACAGCTGCCAAACTTTTCTTCGTAAGTAGCCAAGAAGTATGATAGGAAAGGAAAGGAACCTCAGAGGACTGGGCCAACTGCTGAGAACAATGGAGAACTACTTCTAGCAAACAGAATTAGTCCCTAATTAAGGGACATTCCCTGACCTCAGAGTAGGGGAACCTGGCAACATTTGCTCAGTAGGATTTTGTAACTACTATGGAGCAGTAACTGTTAAGTGCTTCCTGTTCTTTCACCTTTTGTAACGGGAATGTTCACTGCAGTTGTCCTATGCCTTGAAGACGTCTGGAGGGCACAGAACTTGCCTCTCTGGTTCATTCCCCTTGGATCGGGAAGAGACACATCCAGGTCTGATGTAAATCACAAGTTCTTGGACTCTAAGCCTGGTGCTATAATTGGATGAGACTCTGGGGGGAGGGAGTTACTATGATGGGGGTGAATAACTGTGACAAGGGGAACTTCGGTTGATTGCAAAAATGGCCACAATTTTCCACCCCTCTGAGTACCTCTTTGCCCTATGTATTTTCCCCATTTAGAGGTAGAGCCTGTTTTCCCACACCTTGAATTTTGGCTAGCCTCGTGACTTTCTCTGGTCAATAAAATGTGGGAGAAGTGATGGTGTGCCAGTCTGAGTCTAGGCCTCAAAAGGCCTTGTGTATTCATTCCCTTCTTCTTGGAACATGGCTGATGTACCACATGAACAAGCCTGAGTTAGTCTGATAGAAAGTAAGAAACTCATGGCCCAGTAGTCTCCAACACCCTAGCTAGCAAGCCAACCACCAGACATGTTGGCAAGGCCACCTTGGACCAGCAGGCTTCCAGCTGCTGGACTGACTTGTGGCTGATTATAGACAAACATGTCAGCCCAGCCAAGAACAAAAGAGCCACCCATTTTAGCCCAGCCTAAATTGCTAAACCATGGTTGGCTAAATATGTGGTGGTTGTCCTGAACCAATAATTTTTGTGGTGGTTTGTTACATAGCAATAGATAACTGATACAACCTAGCATTTAGAAATTGCTTAAATTTAATCTCCATCAAAGAGTGTTATTTTCAGTACTTATGCAGAGTGGCTTTGGGAGGCATAATTATCCTGTGCTCCTCTAACATTTGACCATGGAAAAGATTATTCTCTGTGAGTGAATGTGCAACTAAAGGGCCAGTGAGGACACTTGGGATGGTTCAGCTTATATGAAGAACATCATATAAAGAAAATCACTCAGGGAATTTGCATCAATGGTACGAATTTTTAAGTAAAAGGGAAATTCCAAAATTACATGAAGGCAGGCATGACAAAACTATATATGACATACATGCCACCTCTTGCCCCACCCTAGTAAATGACAGACGTTACTAATCAATCATGAATTTCCTCTTTAGCCCAGATACAACATCTGAATCCTTCTCAACACAAGGTTCCTTAGGGCTCCTAATAATAGATCAGAGCTGGTATGTGAGATGAAACTTCTCTGTCATCTCTGTACTAGGAAACTAAAACATTTAGGCCACCTCTTGTCCCACCCTCAAGTGTCTTGTCTTCTGGCTGAGAATGGTCTAGAGTATATGAAAAAGGAGAATACAGTCTGCTTCCTCAGGGCTGTATAGATAGGGGACACAACATTAGCACCTACAACTCCAATGGCCTCAGAGAGTGGCGGTTGCAGGTCGGGTTTCCCAGGAATCAGACTCTGAGGTGAATAGGGTTCAGAACTATACTGAGAAATGTTCTCTGGAACAACAACTGTGGAAAAGAGCGGAAGGCAGCAGAATTGGGCAGACAAGATGTCAAGCTACGATGCCATCGCAACAGAAGCCTCAACCAACTCTGAGGGAGTTCTGAAGATAGCATAACCCTTCCCAAACTGCCCATGTTGCAGCAAGAAGGCTGCACCTCTACATCTCTGCATTGATCAGCTTAGGATTGGGTTTCACTGGGAAAGGAGCAAGGTGACTCCCTTTAGCTAAGGCAGGAAGGGAGCTGACTGCATAGGCTTTCTGCCCACAGTATTTCTAACAGGTGAGGTAGTAAGTCTTTTATTCCTAAAAGGGCAGCTGGGTAGTGTACCTCAGCCTCCATCTTGAAGCAAAACAGCCCGAATCAGGAGGAGAGTTTCATGAAACCCTGGAAGGCTTGCTTTCCCCTCTCCCAAATCATCTTTCTTCATCTGCCTGTAATTTCCCTTAGAAGCATCACTCCTGACCTGCTTCTTAAGGAATGTGTGCTTATTATTTAGACTATTGTATTATTCTGAGACGGAGCATGTACTCACAGCCCTGCTCTTTGATCTTGCATCCTAATTTAAGGTTTGCAAATACAATTCAATGAACTGAGCTCAGGGCTGCGTCAAGAGTCTGGATGGGCTTGAAGTTGGGTAAGACACAATTTCTTACCCTGCACGTTTCCCACAGCAGTATTAAGTATTAAGGATAATTAAATGCAGGATTCCCTTTAAGAAGGAAGTTTATTCTCTTCCTCAAAAACAGGGAACCTGCCACTTCAATAAACTATTGGGAAGCAACACCTCAGTCCAGTGATATTTTCCCCAAGACTCATAGAAACTTAGAACTCAAACCCTCTGGTTTTACCTATAAAGGAACCAAGGCCCCGAAGAAATGCAGTGACTTGCCTAAGGTCACTGGGGAGCTCAGGGAGGGAATGAGACACTGAATTCCAATGTCTCAGTCTTGGTACCTCCCATGACACCAAAAGCCCAATAGTGAATCCCCAGCTGTATTAAATATGCTTATGATATTAAAAGCATACTTAGGATATTGTTCAAAAATTAAAGGAATTATCTGCCATGAGATCCTGAGATAGCAAATTAGAGGAGAAACTCTGGGAAAGCATCCCAATCATCATGATCTCCACTGAGGAAAGCTCAGGAAATAATCCCTATTTATTTTTACAATTTGATAAATGGCTTTGTAACCAAATTCTGACCCTAGTAATCCTAAACCCTCTAACTTCCTAGAATTGATAAAAATCCACTATGTTTAACACTACAAAGCAGGGAATTTACATAAGGCTTAAAGCCCATAAACTTTGCAGGGTGAATTTAGCAGATGCCAAATCTGTTCCAAGCACATTTTAATCCTAATTTTAGGCTAGTAATTGATTCACTGCATGAGATTTGATGCCACTTGACCTTTCTGTATCTTAATTCCTTCATCAGAAAAATTAAAATCCCCAAAGCAGTGCTCATTGACAAGTAATGAGATGACATATCCAGGGAAGAGTTTTGAAACACATGAAACTTTTGCCCCTCACTTGGCTGATGGGGAACAAATGGCCTGATATCTAAATTAAATGCAAAACATCTACAAGGAAGGGTTTTTTTTTCTAGTGCAAGAGTTAGGAAAGCACAGCCAAGTATCAAGCATTGTTAAGGGGACATTTCAAACTGTCTCTGAAAACAAACAGAGAGTAAAATAAACAGAATTAAAAGGAAATGTTACGCAGGCCCTCCTGTGCTGGGAAGGGAATTCTGAGGTATAAAGGATTGTAGTCTAATAAGGAGACTAATGGTGTAAACATAGTGTAAAAAGGGCAAAAAGCAAAGTGTGTTCAATGCAATGACTAATTCTTTCTTGAGAAAAAGTGATTGGAGTTTTCACAGGAACAATGAGAGCTGAACTGGACACAGACAATGGATCCAATACAGAGTAGGCGACTATTAAATATTTTTTGAATAAAGGAAACAAAGGCATTTCCCCAGAAGTATTGCCAAGGGCAACAGCATGGATGGATGGAATATGACGTTTTCAGGGAACGACAAGGGATTTATTTGGTACTGCTTGAGTGAAAAGTTAGAGATGGATGAGAAGACCAGATCTCTGAGAGCCTGCCTACTACACTAATGATTTGGAGTGCATCCTGTTTGATTCAGGAAGCTATGGAAATTTTAAAGGAAAATGCAGAAGGACATTCCAGGTAGAAGGACTGTGATGGACATGAAGACACAACACCCAGACCTCTGTTCAAGGAGGCACTTAACAGCCCCAGAGAGCCTCCAGCTGCAGAGTTGCCTCATCCAAGACCGAGCCCTTCCCAGGGAAGCCCACAGCCAGTGGCCCATGGAAGCAGGGGGATAAAGACCCAACCATTTTTACCCACCATGGGACAACTCTGACAGGACACTGTAACTCCAAACGTCCCTGTGGGGGCGGCCGAGGCTGTCACCAGGCCTGCATCACAGTTCAACTTCTCTTTCAAACCATCCCTGTTTCCTACCTCTCCGTTCCTTGGGTGTTGATAACAAGGGCATTTCTTAAAAATATCCTGTCCACTAAACTTCTGAGCCTGCTTCCTGGAGAACCCAACTTGGGAGAGGAATTAACACAGAAGAAGCTGTGGTCAAAACATCATGATATATTTAAGAAATTTCAATGAATTTTTAGTGCTGGGAAAGAAAGAGAGGAGAGGAAAAGAAAGAACTGAAGAAGTAAGAGGGGCCAAATCAGGGAGAGGCTTTTAACATGGAGGACATTACGTATGCATGTGTAGACCTTCCTCATTAAAATATTTTTTTTAAAAAAATAGTTATTTATCTTTTTAATTTTTCTTTAGAGAACTTGTAGGTTTACAGAATAATCATGAATAAAATACAGGATTCTCATATAACACCCCACCACCAACAGGTTGCATTGATGTGGAACATTTGTTACAATTTATGATAGCACGTTTGTAATTGTACTATTAATTAAAGTCCATGTTTTAACTTAGGGTTCACTGTGTAGGGTAGTACCATAATTTTTTTTACATTTTTATTCCGTTATATATAAACAATCTAACATTCCCTCTTTTAATAATATTCAGGTATACATTACAGTGCTGTTAACTGCATTCACAAAATTGTGCTACCATCACCACCATCCATTACCAAAACATTTGCATCATTCCAAATAGGAACCCTGTACATTTTAAGCCTTGATTTCCCATTCCTTATCCCATCCCTGTCCCCTGGTAACTTATATTCTAGATTCTGACTCTATGAGTTTGCTTATTCTAATTGTTTTGAAACAGTGAGATCAAACAATATTTTTCCTTTTGTGTCTGGCTTATTTCACTCAACATAATGTCCTCCAGGTTCATCCACGTTGTCACATGTATCAGAATTTCATTCCTTTAATGGCTCAATAATATTCTCTTGTGTGTATATGCCACATTTTGTTTCCCATTCATTTGCTGACAGACACTTGAGTTGCCGCCATCTTTTGGCAATTGTGAATAATGCTGCTATGAACATCGGTGTGCACATACCTGTTCGCGTCTCTGCTTTCAAGTCTATGGGTAATATACTAGTAGTGGGCTTAGTGGGTCATGTGGTAGTTCTCTGAGGAAACGCTAGACTGACTTCCATAGTGGCTGCACCATTTTACATTGTGACCAGCAATGAATGAGTGTTCCTGTTTCTCCACAACCTCTTCAATACTTGTTACTTTCTGTTTTTTTAACAGCAGCCATTCTAACGGCTGTGAAATGGTATCTTATTGTGGTTTTGATTTGCAGTTCCCTGATGGCAATGAAGTTGAGCATCTTTTCTCGGGCTTTTGGCCATTTGTGTATCTTCTTTGGAGAGATGTCCGTTCAAGTCTTCTGCCCATTTTTAAAATTAGATTGTCTTTTTGTTTTAAAGCTGAAGGATTTCTTTATATATTCTGGGTATTAAACCCTTGTTAGATATGTGATTTCCAAATATTTTCTCCCATTATATAGGTTGACATTTTACTTTCATGATGAAATCCTTTGAGGAACCAGTTTTTAATTTTAATGAGGTCCCATTTATCTATTTTTCCTTTTGTTGCTTTTTCTTTGGGTATAAAGTCTAAGAGGCTAAGAAAACCGTTGCCTAATACAAGGTCCTGAAGATGCTTCCCTATGTTTTCTTTTAGGAGTTTGATAGTTCTGGCTCTTATATTAAGGTCTTTAATACATTTTGAGTTGATTTTTGTATGTGGTATGAGGTAGGAGTCCTCCTTTTTTTTTTTTTTTTTTTTTTTTTTGCAAATGGAGATTCAGGTTTCCCAGCACCATTTGTCGAAGAGACTATTCTTTCCCAATTGAGAGGCCTTTGTCACATTGTCAAAAATCAGTTGGCCACACTCTCTTTCTCTAACTGAGCCACCTCGGCAGGTGAACTCACTGCCCTCCCCCCTATATGGGACCCGACTCCCAGGGGTGTAAATCTCCCTGGCAATGCAAGATATGACTCCCGGGGATGAATCTGGACCCAGCATCGTGGGACTAAGAATATCTTCTTGACCAAAAGGGGGATGCAAAATTGAGATGAAATAGTTTCAGTGGCTGAGAGATTTCAAATGGAGTCAAGAGATCACTCTGGTGGACATTCTTATGCACTATATAGATAACACATCTTAGGTTTTAATGTATTGGAATAGCTAGAAGTAAATACCTGAAACTACCAAACTCCAACCCAACAGTCTGGACTCCTGAAGACGATTATATAATAATGTAGATTACAAGGGGTGACAGTGTGACTGTGAAAACCTTGTGGATCACACCCCCTTTATCTAGTGTATGGATGGATGAGTAGAAAAAATGGGGATAAAAACTAAATGACAAATAGGGTGGGATGGGGGGATGGTTTGGGGGTTCTTTTTTCACTTTTATTTTTTATTCTTACCCTGATTCTTTCTGATGTAAGGAAAATGTTGAGAAATAGATTGTGGTGATGAACGCATAACTATATGATTGTACTGTGAACAGCTGATTGTACACCATGGATGATTGTATGATATGTGGATATATTTCAATAAAACTGAATTTAAAAAAAAAATTAGACATTAGGGTCTTTGCCTGGATAGTGCCATAATGCTGGTGTGCCACTGGGAGCTCCAGGATCACCATGGATGTGGACCAGATGTGACCTTCTGCCTGAAATATCTCAATTTATTTAGAAGTATCAGTGCACACTTGAGGTTGTGTTTTATGTAAAGGAAGCACTGGTATGTAAAGGAAGCACTTTGTAGGGTATAACCACAGAACCACAGAAGAGCCAGAACCACAGAAAAGTGTGAAAGGAACCGAACAAGTGGATGGTGAAGACCCTGAGATGATCTTTGTTGGGGTGGAACATGTAAATGAAGATGCTAAGCTGATATTTTTGGACTGACTTCAAATTCAAAACCAGTTGTTTCAAACATTTTTAACAGTCACCACAGGTCTAATTCAAGGAGAAAATAGTATGGTCACCTCTGACAAGGTACTTGTCATGCATGGCAGACTGTAAGTCCTGTGAACCTTACATCAAGAATGGCCATCTTGTCAGTTTCTCAATCTGAATTAAGAGCAACAGGTAGTCCCATTATTATTGAGACTTTGTCTGAACCTGATTATAAAATTAATTTACCACAAGTCATGCCTAATAACTTCAGAGCTATTTTCTCCTGTGAGCTCACTGCAGCATCCAGGAAGAGCAACACTTTCTGTAGGCTGTATAGATGAAAATCTTGTATATCAAAGTTACTTTCCACTTCTGAAGTAAATATCATTAATCCCAAAAGGCCTGTGCTGGTTTGAATGTAGTATGCCCCCCAGAAAAAGCCATATTCTTTGATGCAATCTTATGGGGCAGACATAATAGTGGGGATTAAGTTGGAACGTTTGGATTAGGTTGTTTGCATGGAGATGCACCCCACCCAACTGTAGATGATAACTGATGAGATTATTTCCATGGAGGCGTGGCCCCACCCATTCAGGGTGGGCCTTGATCAGTGAAGCCATATAAATGAGCTGACTCAAAGAGAAGGAACTTAGTGCAGCTGTAAGTGACGTTTCGAAGAGGAGCAAGCTTGCTAGAGAGGAACGTCCTGGGAGAAAGCCATTTTGAAACCAGAACTTTGGAGCAGACACCAGCCACGTGCCTTCCCAGCTAACAGAGGTTTTCTGGATGGCCATTGGCCATCCTACAGTGAAGGTACCCAATTACTGGTGTGTTACCTTGGACACTTTATGGCCTTAAGACTGTAACTGTGTAGCCAAATAAACCCCCTTTTTATAAAAGCCAATCCTTCACTGGCGTTTCGCATTCCGCAGCATTAGCAAACTAGAACAAGGCCTAAACTCAGTGCTGGACATTCTTTAGCTTTGTCCCCCTTGGGTATATCTCACACAAAAACAATCAGCAAAATAGACCCTCCAAAGATTGTCATACCTTGTTAAACCATGTTCAGAATGGAGCACTTTTTACAATGTTTTGCAAAGGACAATTTCAAGCCTGTAAATCCAGTCAGGGAAAACGGAGGACTGGTAAAATAGATTTTTCAAATATAACAGGTCAAGAAACTGCTGATTCCAAGAAAGGAAGCATGATTGTGTTACTTAATGACTTTTACTATGAACAACATAAAGAAAATGGGCAGCCAGAACAGAAGACTGACACAAACCTTAAATGCCTCAGCTGCTTTAAAGTTTGAAAAAAATTAATTTTATGAACCACATGAAGCAAAGGGGTGACAGCTGGGAAAGGCACAGCATCTGCCAACATGGCCACTGGCAATTCCCCTCTCCTTTCCAGCTACAGTGCCATATTGAAAGTGTGCACACCCTCAGGAACCCTGCACTCTCTGTAAAATCTGTGAGTTGTCATTTGAAACAGACCAGGTTCTCTTACAACAGATGAAAGACAGTCACAAACTTGGTGAAAAACTTACATTTGACAGGCTTGCAATTATAGCTCATCAGCCTTTGCTGATGTGGAAACACATTTTATAAAATGCCATGAAATTCTAAAAATTTGCTTTGTCCTTTTTTTCTAAAACTTTAAAAAATGACCTCACCATACATTTGTCATTGTAGAGGGCACTGAGAAAAGAATGCTCACCAGTGTTCTAAATGCTGTCTACAGTTTTTAACTTTCAAGGAAAAACTGTAGCACAAGAACTAGTATCATCAAATGTTTAAGAAGCCTAAGCAACTGGAAGCATTGTCTTCGGAAACAAAAGTTGATATTCAAAGGTCCCTGAGACCTCTTCAACAAGGATCAGTGAAAGTAGAATCCATTATGTGAACATGTGTGACTTGGAACTATCCCCCTCTAAAAATAGAATTCAAAAACCCCTCATTAATTCTAGTTTTGGTAAATTTTCCAAAGCAGATATTTTAATCCAAATGAAAAACCCTCACAGAAACAAAATGTTCAAACCATGTATTTGTCAATAGCACCAAAAAGAGTGACACAAATGGATCATTCATTAATTTCTTTTGATTCATAAGGTACAACATGGTTTGCTTTGAAATATGAGATGTTACTTTAAAATATATTCATTAACTTTCATGTAATCATCTAGTTTAACTTATAAAAGGTGTTTTTGTGTGTGCAAGAAGGAAAGCAGGAGGTAAAAAAAGGGAATACATTTTAATATTTTGTTATTTATTCTAAGTTTGGAAGTTTATCCATCTGTATATAGAATGTCTAAGGTTTTTGAAGTACTTAATTTTATTTTCATCTTTTTCCATGCATTGAAGATTTCAATATTAACTCTTTTCCAACTGAAATGGCTTTATGGGATGAGACCTGACCCTGTTCACTGCTGAACTCCCAATAACAGATGGAGCAATGTAAAATCCACAAATACGTGGAAATTATAAACATACTCTTTCTTAGCCAGTGAGTTAAAGAGTGTATTAGCCAGCATTCTCTAGGGAAATAGAAACAATAAGAGGTATCTGCAAATATTAGGAGATTTTGTAAAAGTGTCTCACACAATTGTGGGGATGCACATGTCCAAATTCCATAAGGCAGGCTGCAGGCTGACAACTACAATGACAGTCTTCAATAAATTCCCCAGGAGAAGTTGGCTGGCTCAAGTAGAGATGAAAACTCTCCCTTCTGACTGCTGAAGACATCGCTTTTCTTTTTAAGGCCTTCCACTGATTAGATGAAAATATCTCCCTTTGCTGAAGAGACCCTCCTTAGTTTGTTGGAAATATAATCAACCTAAATGCAATCAACTTGATTTAAGTCCATGAAATGTCCTCACAGTAACAGGCTTGTGTTTGACCAGACCACTGGGGACCAATACCTGGCCAAGTTGACATATGAAACCTAATGATCAAAGTCCACCCCTTGTCAACTATGTATCACCTTAAACCATACTTGATCTCTAAATAAAAAACAACAGACATATTTTTGCCTAACAACAACAACAAAAAAAAAAATCAGTTGGCCACAAATGTGAGGGTTGATTTCAGAGTTCTCAATTCTACTCCATTTATCTACATGTCTGTATTTGGACCAGTACCATGCTTTTTGATTACTGTGCTTTGTAATACATTTTAAGGTTGGGAGGTGTGAGTTCTTCAACTTCATTCTTCTTTTTCAAGGTGGCTTTAGCTTTTCAGGGGCCTTTACCCTTCTATGTAAAATTGATGATTGGCTTTTCCATTTCTGCAACGAGGGCTGTTGGAATTTTAATTGGGATTGCATTAAATCTATAAACTCCTTTGCGTATTATTGACGTCTTAACAACATCTAGTCTTCCAATCCATGAACACAGTATGTCCTTCCATTTATTCAGTCCTTCTTTAATTTATTTTAGCAGTGTCTTGTAGCTTCTGTGTACAAGTCCTTTATATCCTTGGTTATATTTACTCCTAGACATTTGATTCCTTTAGTTGCTATTGTGAATGGAATTTTTTTCTTGATTTCTTCTTCTAATTGTTCATTACTTTGCATAGAAACATTATTGATTTGGGAGTGTTGATCTTGTACCCCACCACTTTGCTGAGTTTATTTATTAGCTCTGGGAGCTTTGTTGTGGATTTTTCAGGGTTTTCTCTATATAGGATCATATCACCTGCAAACAGGAAAAGTTTTACTTCTTCCTTTCAGATTTGGATGCCTTTTATTTCCTTTTCTTTGCCTAATTGCTCTGGCAAGAACTTAGAGTGTAAAGTTGAATAACAGTGGTGACAGGGGGCATCCTTGTCTTATTCCTGATCTCAGATGGAAAGCTTTCAGTTTTTCACCAGAAAGTAGGATATTAGGTGTGGGTTTTCATCTATGCCCTTTATCATGTTGAGGAAGTCTCCTTCTACACCTCACGTTCTATGTGTTTTTATCAAGAAAGGGTGTGGTATTTTATTAGATGCCTCTTCTGCATCAATTGAGATGATCATATGTTTTTTTTCCTTCATTCTGTTAATGTGGTATATTATAGTAACTGATTTGAACCACACTTGCATACCTGGGATAATCCCATTTGATGATGGTGTATAATTCTTTTAATATGCTGTTAGATTCAGTTCTCTAGCATTTTGTTGAGGTGGTTTGCATCTATATTCCTAAGAGATATTGGTCTGTAGTTTTACTTTCTTGTGGTATCTTTAGCTGGCTCTGGTACAAGAGTGATGTTCATCTCATAGAATGAGTCAGGGAATATTCCCTCCTCTTCAATCTTTTGCAAGAGTTTGAGCAGAATTTGAGTTGCCTTCTTGGAATATTTAGGAATGTTTAGTAGAATTCCCCTGTGAAGCCATCTGGTCCTAAGCTTTTCTTTGTTGGGAGGTTTTTGATTGCTGACTCAATCTCTTTACTAGTAATTGGTTTGTTAAGATCTTCTATTTCTTCTTGAGTCAACATAAGCAGTTTGTGTGTTTCTAAGAATTTGTCCACTGCTTTTCTCTTGTAGCCTTCTCGTCTTTTGCATTTGATAGCGTAATTAATATACTACAGGGTGTTTTTTCCTTCATGTTTATCCCGTTTGGTGTTCTCTGAGCTTCTTGGATGTGCACATTCATGTTTTTTTCTAAGTTTGGGAAGTTCTCTGTCATTATTTCTATGAATATTCCTTCTGCCCTTTTCTGTCTTTTCCTTCTAGGACATCAATAAAGCATATATTGGTGCACTTGATGGTGTCCCATAGCTGTCTTAGGCTATTTTCACTTTTACTATTTCTTTTTTCTCTCTGAAACTCAGCCTGCCTCATTTCAAGTGTCTTTTGTTCAAGTGCACTGATTCTTTCTTCTGCCAGCTCCAATCTGCTCCTGAAACCCTCCTGGGCATTTTTTCATTTCAGTTATTGTGGTCTGCAACTCCATTGGTTCTTGGTTCCTTTTTAAAATTTCTATCTCTTTACTTAGAATTGCATGTTGTTGATTCATTGTTTAAAAAGATCATTTTTTAAAGGCTTTGGTATGTTCACATTCTTGTCTTCTTCATTGGGTTTTTTTTTTTTTTTTTTGTATTTTTCTCCTCTTCCTTTGGATAGGCCATCATTTCATGTATCTTTGTTTGTCTTGTACTCTTGTTGCACACTGTACATTTTAATATTTTAAAATGTTAACTCTGGGATTTACTCCCTGGGATGTGTTTCTTTGTTGTGTAACCAGCTGGTGATAAGACAGAGATTTTCTTGAGCTTCAGCCCTCCTGTCAGGAAAGTCCGCCCAAGGTGCACAGGGTTTTCACTGTCTTTCTGGGCCTCTGTCTTGTCCTGGGCTTTTGTTTGCTGGTTGTTTTGGAGTCCCCTTATTTGCAGGAGTTTGGTTGTCCCATCTGTTTCCCAGGAGACACAACTCCCTGTCCCAGGTATTTGATGCTGGCAGGCCTTTGACCCAGATATCCACCTCTATAGTTCTTTACACTTCTTTTGTTGTCTCATGCTGCTTTGCCTGGAGAGCAAATTCTGGGAGTAGGTTCACCCCAGAG
Organism: Choloepus didactylus; assembly: GCF_015220235.1. Taxonomy (NCBI): domain Eukaryota; kingdom Metazoa; phylum Chordata; class Mammalia; order Pilosa; family Megalonychidae; genus Choloepus; species Choloepus didactylus. The sequence goes on from NC_051307.1 coordinate 166,570,579, forward strand.
AAGACTTCCCAAGTCAATCTTTCCCAGCCAAAACAGGGCCAGGGACCCATAAAGGGGGCACAGTTTGGCTCCAATGTGCCCTGGGACAGGATCAGGAAGGGCTCAAAAGCTTCTCCAATGGCTCTCCAGAGCTGAGCTTTCCTGGCCTGCCCAGCAAATGTAGCTGCTCAGCTAATCATCCTCCACAGCCCTAAGGAAGCACTGCATCTTTAAATCTTCACTGCCTCCACCCCTGTCCGGGGAGGGTTGAAACAATAGCTACCCTTAGAGCTGGGAACCAGCAATCCAAATTCACTAATTGAAAGTCATGATCAGTCATTCCCAGGCCTGTTCTCAGGGAAGAGGATTTTTATATCCCTTTCTGTCAGCAGCAGCTAACCAGGGACTGGACCCTGTGGCAGCCTGCCATGAGAGTGGGGGATTGGCACCAGTAACGAAAGCATGGAGAAAGTTATTTATTGTTCTTTGCTGTAATTTATCTGCCTCTTCCTCTGCTCTTCCCTGGATACTGTACAGTGTTCTTCTGGCCTCTGGAGTTTCAAAATTGTTGTTTCAGATGGTTCCTGACTGTTTAATATTTGTTTTGGTGGGAGGCTTGAATCCTGGAGCTCCCTAATCTGCCATCTTCCCCAGAACTCGGTAGTGATTATTTTTAAATAGAAAATATTATCCAAAAAAAATGTTTTAAACTTTTTATCTCCTTTCAATTGACCAGGGAAAGAGGTATAAGCAATATTTAAAGGCCATATACTATGATAAGAAATGCATTAAGGGTCAGGAGACCACCTTGATTCTATTTCCAGTTAGTCTGACATTAACTAGCTTTGCACAAGTCATCTAACCCCCTCTACCCACCTCCCCACCCTCCGGTGTCATTTCTTCTTCTATAAAGAGGGTCTGATGTTAACATTGTAATATTCTTTCATTAATTGTAACAAAGGCATTATACTACAGCTAAATGTCAATAATAAGGGGATATAAGGGAGGGATATGGGATTTTTTTTCTTTATTTTTGTCAGAAATGGGAATGTTCTCATCTAGATTGTGTTGGCAAATTATACCAGGAACCACTGCTTGTATACTTAGGATGGATTGTATGGTGTGTGAATAAAACTGTTTAAAAAAAAAAAAGCAATAAGTTAAAAAAATAAAAAAAGGAGACTGAGTTGTAAGTGGGACAAGAGCAGTGATTTCTAAACTATGCTCAGTGGCACACTAGGTCCTGAGCAGGGGCCTCAAGGGCCACCAAGAGAATAGTAAGGGGCAGGCAAACTGGGAATCTTCATTTAATGGATTCTGATGTTCAAACAGGTTTAGGAGCTACTGGGCAAAATGTCCTCTAAACAGTGAATATCTGTTGATTTTTCCTCCACAGCATCTACTCCCCAATTTGATAACAACTTCTTCATTTCCCACTCCAATCCCAGCCTCAATCTCCATGGTTTGAGTGAGACTGGCCCCACCTACACTGCAGAGTGGACACTTGCCCCAAGTTTGGCCCATCTGAGCTCTTCCATCATGTGGAAAAAGTCTGTGGAAGAATGTACCACTCTAGAGGAAATCAAAGCTAAAAATAAAGAGCAGATTTCAGAGGACATTGATCAGCTGGTTCCAGCCTGAATCTGGAGCTATCCCTGGATTTTTCAGTTGTTGAACCAATAAATTCCCTTCTGAATTGAATTTCTCTCAAGACCAACTAAAGGAACTTAGATATTAAATGTCGCTTGGGGCCACCAAAATTCCTTTTACAGTCCAAATCCTTGAATCCAGAGCAGGAATGTGGAGCTGAGCTTGCTTGGCTAAGCCACCAACAGGTTCTAACACAACCCTTGGCAGGGCAGAAGGAGACACTTATTGGCCCATTCTGGGCATGCCAGGCAGGGTCAGTGATCCTCTCCATAGGGCAAATGAGGAGAGAGTGTTTACAGTCAAATAGATTCCTAGGATAGCCCCAAAATCTAGCCTCAGACCCTTGAGCCAAACCAGATGTTTCAGGATCCTCTTTAAAGTACCCAAACCTAGAGCCAGGCCTGAACCACAGGGTGCATCTGAGGCAGACAGCAAGGTCAGGATCCTTTATGTCAAGCAGGAAGTTTCTTTCTTCTGCCTCAGTCCATTCTCCTTCCCCTGTATCTCTGACCTTCAGTATTCTCTGACAGCAGCTAAACAAAGTATAGAACGAATGGAGTAGAGCAAAAGCAGCTCTGTCTTGGGGCCTGAGGACCTGAGTTCAAGGGCCAGTTTCTGGTTTGTCTGAGTCAAGCCTCTTCACTACTCTGAGACAGTTTTCTCAGACCCCAAATAGGAAAAACAAAGTCAACATCCCAGATATAGTGGCGGGAGTGGGAAAAGATAATGTGGGAAAGCACTTTATAACTGTGAATACACAAGTGGGGATTAACATTAACTAAAACAATCTTTCTGCTCCATGGTTACATAGTCTCTGTACCTTGGTGTTTAAGTAAACTTGCTGGCAGAGGTTTGAGTTGCTCCATGGAAGGGAAATACTGCCGCCTTACAAATGAGAGAAGAACTGCAGTTGGACCTCATAAGCTTTCCAAGGATGGGAACAAACAACACACACGAATGGCCCTCCCCTTGCCCCGCCCCAGTCCTCTCATTATTGAATCTTGCCTTTGTGTTCCCATTCCTAGACACAGGAGGGGTAAGGTAAGGATAAGAAGTGGAAAACAGATAGATCACAATTCAAATGACACACCTTTCTCAGGACAGATAAGTTTGGCACCTTTATGCCCAGGAAGCTGCGGTTATACCCAAAAGAGAGAAATGCATACAAGCTCCCCCACTGATCAGCTTTGCCAAGCTAGAAGGAACATCTGCCCTTTCATTGCAATAATGAAAATGCTTTATTCAAAATCCATTACAATGTAGTGTGTTAAGGAGGAAAAACAAAAAAGAAGCATGCCTAGGCATAGGAAAATCTTAGGTACACTAAAGTCGTTACCTTTGGAAGAATGGATTGTGGGAGATCTTTATTTCTACATGTGTGTATCTAAATTTTGCACATTGTCTACAATGAAGAGAGGCATCCTTTTTGCAACTAGATAAAAATACTTGTCACAAAAATAGAATAAAAAAATTAATGTTTCTATGAACATTTTGTATCAAGTGGTTCCCATCCCATTGGCAGTCACTGGGATTTTAGAATCAGAGCTTTTGTTACGGAACCAGGAACTTGTGAGAGAGCAAGCTACACTCTGTGTCCCTGGGAGCAACCAGTGGCAGCTTTGTGCTCTTAGAGAGCCCCCATCCTGGTAGTCTCAATACCCAGAAGCTCCCCCTCCATGCAAGGCCCAATTCTCCCCCAAAGGTGGGCCCAACTCCAGAGGCCTGGAGAATCGAGCAGTGAGGCAGAGGAAGATCTCGGGGAAAAAAAAAAAACCACAATTCTCCTCCCTGTATTTGCAAAAATTTTCATTTAGGTTGAACCTAGACCCTTTGTCTCATATGTGTATCATCAACATTAGTCTTAATTGTTGCATCCCCAAGTTTCAAAGAACAGGAGTCACTATACTTGATTACAAACGATTGGTTTCATGGAAAAGTCATGGTTGTTTCCTCTCCATCAACTGCTATGCCACAAACTATAACACTGATCCAGTGAAGAGATATCACATATGGTCTTTCACCAAAGGATGTTATAAAGAATGTCTTTATTTTTACACCAGATAGTAAGGATAAAGTTTCATATTCGATGTCTGTTTTTCCAAACCCTCTCTTTGACTATTTCCCCGCACTCTAGTGGTAAAAAACAGACCAACTCTCCAATTTATTTCCATATCAGGTTTGTTCTCTGAATGCATTGATTTCTCTTTTGCTACATAGTTCAAAAAACTTTTAAAGTAATGTTATAGGTCAAGTTCAAGTTTCTTTTCCACTCGCTACTTATCCGCTTAAATAACTTTCAGAAAGGTTTCAGTTACTTTTTTTAACTATTAGAATTCAGTCAAGTCACAAATCATCTGGCCCAAGCCCTCACATACAGGAAAAAATTCAAGGGTTAGCAGTCGACATCTGAGGTTGTGGAGGTTTTGTCACTTATGAGCAATGTGACCCTGCCCCGGTATGGGTAATCTCAGTTTCATCAGCTATATGGCAAGGCTACAGGAATAAGCCTCTGCCTAACTCTATCAGGGTGTGAGCACACACCGAGCCTCACATTCTTCCTTGGTTTCAAACCGGTTGGCATTGCCCCCACAGCTGCCATACCAGAACTGTTGGCAAGCCCGCTCCACCTTGTTATAGTACCATTTCAGGATGTAATCCTGGCACTCGCCTTCCACTGGCTCCATGGAACAAGGACCTGCAACAAAACAAATGCAGAGAGCTGAATTCCCTGCATGAGCATGCGAGGCAGGGTGGCATGGAGGAAAACAGTGATGGTTTAGGATTGCAGACCTAGTTTTGAATCCCAGTCTCAGCACCAACTGGCTGTGTGATCATGGGCAAGTAATTTAACCTCTCTGAGCCTCAATTTCTTCAGACAGATAAACAATATGTTTTTTTAAAAAAGCCCACATCACAAGTTTGTTGTAAGGCATCCTACAACAAAAGTAAAAAATGATATGCAATTATGAATACTATTTTGTACAGTGTGTAGCATATCATAGATATACCATAGACATTGTATGAATGAATGAATGAAGCTTTCTGATGTGAAGAACTTGCTTATTATGCTTCTTTCTCTTTCTTCAAAACATTTCAATTCCTAGCCTAATACAAAACCTGTCCAGCCTTCAATGACCTAAGCAAATCCAGTTTATTTGTTATTAACTAAGAAATTAAGACATCTATTAAAAGAAATAGATGTTTCTATTTAAGGAAATAGATGTCTGGCTCATGCCCAAGAAGTTAAGGCATCTATTAAAAGATAATCCATTATCATAATCAGCACAGACTAGTTTTCTAGGAGGAATGACCAATGTGCTAAACTCAAGGAGACAAAAAAATACACTATTAGTGGGGCAAGGAATTGATAATGGGAATTGTCCTAGGTTTTGAGCAGACATATTTGAATTATTTGTTTCCTGCATAATCCTGACCCTCGAGGGCCTAAGACTGCAAGCAGCAAAAGCCCAGGAGAAGGAATCTGAGCAAAGGCATTTCCAAAATCCTGTCAAAATCAACAGAAAAGCATTCTGAACTCCCTAGACTTGACAAATACACCCATGGGGGCTCAGCAATCAGCAGGCACCAACCTCTGTCATAACTAATGGATTCCAAACTGACAAGAAAAGGGCTTGTTTAAACAGATCAACTGTTTTTCCCAGTGACACTGCGGCTTTTGCCTTTAGAGCCCCATCCTTGCCTTTTGGTCTGGGAGGCAGTCAAATGGGCTGCTTTTCCTAGATAACACTTCTAGAATAGCACTGTCCAGCAAAACTCTCTGCAGTGATGTAAATGCTTTATATCTGTACTGTCCAATACAGTAGCCACTATCTCACCTGGCTATTGATATTTGGAATGTGGCTAGAACAACCTAGAAAATGAAATTTTAATTTTATTCCATTTCAAATTATTTCATTTCAATTTAGCCTCATTTGGCTAGCAGTTATCCTTATTGTGCAGCACAGCTAAAGTGAGTTAAATCCTCAATGCTGTAAATGAATTATGTCTAAGTTATTCTTTGCAGCTTAACACTCAGTATGCCTCAGAGTCTTAACTTTCGTTTTCTCAGTATGGTATAAAACAGGGCATTAGGGACCAACAATTTTTCACCCAAGCAATTATTGCCAGCCTTCGACTTTGCATTTGGCGTTATTTTTACCATGAGTATTAACTTTTGCCTTCTTGACAAAATCCTGCAGCAGCAGCCACACTTTTACTCAAACGAGTCCATGGAATCCAGGGACACAGGATGGAAAGGGGGTAGGGAAAGCAGAGAGTTGGTCAGGTTAAGAAGAGCAGCTAGGATGAAATTACAGTTTTGCCTCAGCTGGTTCTGTATCACGGTATGTGTGTTTTATAATGTCCCTCTACTTGGAGGAGAAAACCAAAAAATAGATGTATGTGCTCTGGAGACACAACACTGAAATTTTAAAATATACTGAGACCAGCGTGGATTCTGTGAAGAGAGCTGGCACTCATTTAATTCTTCACAAGTAGGTGTAACAGAAGATTGCAGGTGCTATGGCAGAACTCAGCTTAAGATGTAGGGGAAGGAAGGAAGCCAGGAAAATGTAATTCTACCTGGAGGCCCAGAAAAGACTCAGGAGAGATGGAGCTTGAGCTGAGCAGTAAAAGATGAGTAGCTGTGGACCAAGTGGACCCTGTGGAGGGAATGTAGGTGGGTAGGTGAGGGGAAGCCATGCATTGAGCCCGGGAACAGCAGGCCAGAGGGGCAACTGCAAATAGTGCAATGTGTCTGTGGTAAAAGGGGTATGTAGGGAAGTGGCAGCCAGTAAGGCCACAGAGGCCTAATGCAGGGGTCTAACCACAGGGTTTATGTGTCTCACCCAGGCACCTGAACTTTACCTTATGAACAAAAAGGACATGAACAGATTTGCATTTTAGAAAAATTAATCTGGCATCAAGAGCAAATTGGAGAAAGGACAAAATTGGAAGAAATGAGACCAGGTGGCAATCACATCAGTTACACTCTGGATGAAACTTCCGGCATTAAGAATGAAGATGTGGGATTTCAGAATTGCTAACGAGGAAGCCACGCCAAGATTTGGTCACCAATTAGAAGTGGGATGTGAGGGAGAGGAGGGCAGTGCAGTGATGTCTGGTTCTGGCTCCCCATTCCAGGCCAATGGTGGGTCATTCCATTAAAGATGGTTGAGAAAGGAAGAGGAAAAGGTTTGAATGAGAAAGACAATGAGTTGTTTGTTTAATTGAGTCTGTTTGAGATGACTGTGGCCAGTTGGAGGGCAGTTGGATTTACTGGTCTGAAACTCAGGAGAGTTCAAGGTGGGAAACCCGGATTTGGGATTCATTAGTACAGAGGGGATAGTTGAAGTCATAGTTGAAAAGCTTGCCAAAGGAGGGTGTGTGGCGTGCTTAAAGGACTAAACAAAGGACCTTGGGGAAGGATGTGGCAGATTTTCCATGAAATTAATGAAGCCTAAGTTTCAGGGCCCCTCATTTGCACAAGCACCTTCTAAATAAATATCACCTTCAGTACTTCATTTCAATAGTTTCATATTTTTTTTTAAAGAGGGCCTCCCAGAATGCATAAACTTCAGGTCCCATAAAACCTGGATCCACCAGTGAGGGCGGACCCAGGAAGAGGAGCCCACAGAGATGGACAGGTCAGAAGTAGAAGGACAAGATGAGAATGTTGTCTCTGGAGCCAAGAGAGGAGAGAGTTTGAAGAGGAAGGTAGTAGTCACCTGTGGCCAGGTCCCAAGGAGTTCAGGTCAGTGAGGTCTGAAAGAACCCTTTGGTCTTCCTTGACAGTTCAGAACAAGCTTGCAGACAAGGGTCAGCTCTTTTCTCCAACTGGAGAACAGGAAGCGAGGGTGTGCAGACATGCAGAAGGTTGCATCTTAGCTATCTTTACTTCTTTGGGGAAGAAAAAAAAAAAGCATCCAACAGAGGAAGAGGAGTGGAGGAATGGAGGAAGCATGCAGTGGGAAAGGGAACTGGCCCCAGCCAAATAGTAATAGTGCAGCTGGGCAGTAGGGGGCTCAGTTCCTTGAGCCCTTCAAGCCTCAATTTTTGTCTGAAAATGGGATTGGATGAGATGACCTATAAACTCTCCTCTATCTCCTTCACCTAGAGTTTGTGGGAAAGGATGCCTTAGGGCAGTGGTTCTCACTTGTGGTTGCTCAGGTGGAATCACTGCGTCAATCCCACATCTAGAGATTCTGAGTGAATTGGTTTGGTATGAGGCCTGGGCATTGGCAATTTTTAGATCCCTGGGTGATTCTGATGTACAGCCAAGACTGAAAAATCACTGCCTGAGTAAGATTACCCAAGGATATTCTATACCAAAAAAGTAATAATCAACAAGGTAAACTATTCTATGCTTAATTTTTAACCCAAAGAGGTGAAATATTACTGTCCCTACTAGAAGGGCCTACTCCTTTATCTACTGGTTTTGTTATTTCCTTTGCATATGTTTTGCTTTGGAATCTAAGAGGCAACAATGTCATCAGCATCTTAACAGTTAACTTGTATCATATGTGTATATGTGGCAAACATGAATTATCAGGTGTTATTCTGAAAATAAGCCTATGAGGTAGGTACTCATATAATTCTCATTTTACAGATCAGCAAACTGAGCCACAGAGACATTGAATAATCTTCCCATGGTCAACTAGCTACCAACCCAAGATGGAGAACCATTTGGGCACCTTCAAAACCTCTGGACAATTATCTCAAACTGATTCTAAGTAGGAATGACCACACCACTTACTAGAAACTCACAGCTACCTTTCCCCTGACTTTAAAAAACTTGAGTCAAGTTCTCACATCTCTCTCTTTCTAACTAATTCACTGTTTTGCTTAATTTGTTGATCACATGTAAGGAGTAACTCAGCAGTTGAATTACTACATGCCAGAATCGGAGCTTACTGCCACAGTTATTCTAACAGATCCCAAATGTTCCTTAAGCTTGGTCAGAATGCACGTAGCACTCACAGATGAAGGAGCCTGTCTACAAGCCTGTGCATTTCCCTCAAGGTCAGTAATACATTCACCGCTTCTGCAGGAGACTGTTGCCTCTCCACAATGAAGTACAGACACTCCAAAGGGCCTGTCTCCATAACACTCCCTGAAATAGCTTCCCTTAGTTCCAATTTGACAGCCAGATAGAAGTTAGCCTTTGTATTTTTTCTTAAACTAATTTATTTAGCTGCATACATGAATTTGTACATTTGGAAGGAAGGTGTAAAAAAAAAAAGCCAAAATTTGCTAACACTCCATGCATGGGAATTTTTTTAAAAGATAAAGATGAAAAAGGTGAATCTAACTTAAGGAGCAAGGGATAGTTTGGGTTTTTACCATAGGCAGAGCCTGAGTTTGTTTCTTTTCTAGTTTCTTCTTGTTTTGCCTGTGTTTCTTCTTCATTTTCTCCAGTGTCATATTCATTGTTTTCATGATGATTTTTAAGTGTTTCTTGCTGAGTTACAGATGTCATCATGGCTGTGCTTTCTTCCTCTAGGAAAAAATCTGTTGCTTCAAGTGCTTCCAAATCATCACCAAAGCCAGACATGCTATGCTGGGGTTTGGGCAACCTGTATAGAAACAATCCATGTCCAATAGAATAACCAAACCACAAGAGCTAAGACTTATATATATAACAACTGATATTTCTGTGTCATGGGTGCAATGAGCTTTAGGTTTGGGAATATCTTGATGACTTACTGCATTAGCCATTTCCTTAGGTTTTCAGAGGTTTTCAGACAAATATCAGAAGAATATGTTTAACATTACCAAATTTTGTTTAAAAAAAGAAAGCTATGTATTTGTGTGTATATGTGTGTCTACATATTTGTGTTTGCATATATTTATATACATATAAATTATATATATTATACACAAAATTTAAAGTTTGAAAGGGTGAAATAATGTCCCCAGTGGTTACCACTGGGACATGGTATTAGAGGACAGAGTGATGCTGTGAAATAGAAATATTTCATTTTATCCTTTTATATGCTTATGTATTCTTTGAAATGTTTATAATGGTCCTGAATTACTTTTTTTTGAAATAAATTCAAACTTACAGGAACAGTTGCAAAAACAATACAAAACCCATACACAGAACTCCAGCATACCCCAACCCCCCTCCCCCAATACCCCGATCCACCTTTAACATCCTGCCACACCACCATTTCTTTCCCTCCCTCCCTCCCTAGTATCCATCATCTATTGCTCTGTCTTCTGAACATATGAGAGCAAGCTGCACTCACATGTTGAACAAACACTATAATTCACATATACAATTCCCATGAACAAGAACATTCTTTTATGCAATCCCATTAAGCAAAGCTAAGAAGTTCAAGAAATTCAGCATTGATACAAAGCTTACATTCTATATTTCCTTTTTTTTTTTTTCTTATGTCCCCACTGTGTCCCTTTGAGCCTCCTCTCCTCCATCCTCAGATCCCATCCAGGATCATCCTTGGCATTTACCTGTCATTGCCTATTTAGACTTTTTCTTTTTTTTTTTTTTTTTCAATTGTGGAAACATATATACAGCCTAAATCTTCCCATTTCAACCCCTCCCTAGCATTCCATTAGTGGGATTAATCACATTTAGAATGTTGTAATGCTATCACCTTCCCATAATCCATTACTAGAAATTTCCCTTCACCCCAAACAGCAACCCTACACTCATTTCTTAACTCCCCATTGCCCCTTCCCCCACTTCTCGTATCCCATACTCTACTTTTCATCTCTATGGTCATAGTCTCTGATAATTTCTTTGTGTTTACTGTGGGGCTTAAATTTAACCTCTTAAATCTATAACAATCTTGTTTTTCTTTGATACCAACTTAGCTTCAATAGGACACGTAAACTATGTTCCTATACTCCTCCATTCCCCCACCTTTATGTAGTTCTTGTCAAAAATTACATATTTTACATTGAGTCCAAAACCACTGATTTGTCATTAGAGTTTATGTATTTTATATCCTGTAGGAAATAAATAGTGGAGTTACAAATCAAAAATTATTGACTTCTATTTGTATTCCATTGTGGTCAGAGAATGTGCTTTGAATATATTCAATTGTTTGTTTGTTTTTTTTTAATTTATTGAGGCTTGTTTTATGTCCCAGCATATGGTCTATTCTGAATAAAAGACCCGTGATCACTAGAGAAAAATGTGTGTCCTGGTGATCTGGGATGTAATGTTCTATATATATCTGTTAAATTTTTCTATATCTCTCCCTCCTTTCTTTGTTTCTCTGTCGGTAGGGTTTCCTTTAGTATCTGAAGTAGTGCAGGTCTTTTATTAGCAAAATCTCTCAGCATTTGTTTGTCTGTGAAAAATTTAAGCTCTCCCTCAAATTTGAAGGAGAGTTTTGCTGGATGAAGTATTCTTGGTTGGAAAGTTTTCTCTCTCAGAATTTTAAATATGTCATGCCACTGCCTTCTCACCTCCATGGTGGCCGCTTAGTCACTACTTAGTCTTATGTTGTTTCCTTTGTATGTGGTGAATTGCTGTTCTCTTCCTGCTTTCAGAACTTGCTCCTTCTCTTCAGTATTTGACAGTCTGATCAGAATATGTCTTGGAGTGGGTTTATTTGGATTTATTCTATTTGGAGTTCTCTGGGCATTTATGCTTTGTGTGTTTATATTGTGTAGAAGGTTTGGGAAGTTTTCCCCAACAATTTCCTTGAATACTCTTTCTAGACCTTTATCCTTCTCTTCCCCTTCTGGGACACCAATGAGTCTTAAATTTGGATGTTTTATTTTATCTATTGTATCCCTGAGATCCATTTCGATTTTTTCGATTTTTTCCCCATTCTTACTTTTGTTCTTTCATTTTTTGTTCTGCGGTCCTCGAGGATGCTGAGTCATTGTTCAACTTCCTCTAATCTTGTATCATGAGTATCCAGAGTCTTTTTAATTTGGCCAACAGTTCCTTTTATTTCCATAAGATCTTCTATTTTTTTATTTACTCTTGCAATTTCTTCTTTATGCTCTTCGAGGGTCTTCTTTATGTCCTTTATATCCTGTGCCATGCTCTTCTTCATGTCCTTTATGTCCTGTGCCATCCTCTTGTTGCTTGCCTGTAGTTCTTTGATTAATTGCCTGTAGTTCTTTGATTAATTGCACCAAGTACTGTGTCTCTTCTGATCTTTTGATTTGGTGTTTGGGTTTGGGTTCTCCATATTGTCTGGTTTTATCATATGTTTTAAGATTTTCTGTTGTTTTTGGCCTCTAGGCATTTGCTTTACTTGATAGGGTTCTTTCTGGATATAAAAAATACCTATCTCTAATTTGTCAGATCTACAACTTGGTGGTGTACATTTTCTCTAACTAGCCAGCAGATGGCATCCGCAAGTCACGTATTCCCCTCAAGCCAGTTCTCCCCAACTTTGTCTTTGTGGTGTGTGGGGATCTGATTCTTGTGGGGTTCAATTGGTGCACTAAGTTTGGGTGTGTTGTTGGTGCTGTCCGCCCTGAATGTGGGGCATGTGTCTGGGTGGTTAGGGAGGCAGGGCAGCTTTAATAATCAAACCTCCCAGGTGTTCCCAGAGATTTAAGACTGTTACAAGAGTCTAAGCCTTCATTTCAGTCTTGCCACAGAATGTTTCTGCCGCTGACCCACAAGTCCTTGGTATTGGCGTAGGGTCCCTAGGATTTCCGAGCAGGACCCCCTTCCCAGCTGTGCTCTTCCAGAACCTCTGCTGAGGGAAGGCTGTGCCACAACACAAGTGCGTGCCGGCCCTCCAGGGAAGCCCTGGGCCGCTGGGCCGTGCAGAAGCGTTCCTAGCCTGCTTTAAAGATAGTTGAATGGGGCGTGTTAATTTCCCCCTTTTCACACAGCTCCACCTTCCCAGCTCCAGGACAATTAGCTGTGGGTGCACAAAGCTCTGGGCTATGGCTCTATCCCCAGGCAGGAGTGTCTCCAGCCCACCGGGGAGATGTCTGTAAGGGGCGCTGTTTCTTTCTCCTTTTGGCTCCCCTCTGTCCCTCTGGCCCCAAGACAATCAGCAGCAGGTGTGGGAGGACTATCCTCCACACCAGACACCGAGGCGTTGGCTACAGCCCGCTCCTGCAGTGCTTCACTGCGCGGTTCTCACTGCCGTATCTGCAGCTGCTCCCGGGGTTTTTTTTGTTTGTTTGTTTCTTTGTTTTTAAAAAGAACTAGTCCATCTCCAAACACCAACCCCTGGTTTCCCTGCACCGCAGCACGGCCGCAGGACTTTCAGCTGGCTCACTCACTCGTTTCAGAATGCAGATTCCCGGTTTCACCAAATGCAAGGTCCCTGTGGCTTTAGCAGACCTTGTCCGGCTGGTGCATCACTGGAACTGGTGTTCTGGGTCACTTTCTGGCTTTTATCTAGTATTTTTCACGGAGGTGTTTTTTTTGCCCCGTCTCACCTAGCCGCCATCTTAGGTTCTTCTGCACTACTTTTATAATAAATAATTTCGAAAAGAAAAACCAGACCATATTAGAGTTGGCAAACCTGTGAGTGTCCTAGTCTCAATGATTTGGGTCAAGTCAAGGACTGACATGGCCCTTACCCCTTCATTAGGGAGACAATCTCCTGTCCGGGGACAAAACAGTGGGACAACCCCCACTCCCTCTTGAACCTACCTCTTGAAAGGCATGACTGAGTGCAGGAGAGTATCCCCATGGTTTGGGCCCCCACATTCTTCAGTGAGCTCTGGGGGTGGATACTGGTTTATATCACCTAAAGAGTAAATAAAATAAGAAATCAAATCAAATATAAAATAATATAAAACTTTAAAATAAAACCAAATAAGCATAAAATAAAATAAAACAAAAACAATCTTATCCATTAAGACATAAAATTTAAAAGACATAAAATGAAATCAAATAAAGCATAGAAATAAAATATTAAATAAAGAAAAACAAACCAAAATAAAAGTTAAATTAAAAATTCATTAAGGTATAAACTCAAAAAGATATAAAATAAAATCAAATAAAGCATAAAAGTAAAATATAAAATAAAAAACAGGTAAGACAACAGAAAAAAAATAAAATAAAAACATAAAATGCATATCTTACATATAGAATATAAGATAAAAATCACAACATAATAGAATATAAAACATAAAATAAAATATAACATAATTTAATAAAACATAAAATATTTTTAAAAAAATTAAAACAGACTAGAAAAGCAATTTCTGCTCTTCCCTCAAAGAATCACTAAGGCATCAGTCATCTGTTTCAATTCTTTCCACCACCCCCCCCCCCCCCCCCCCCGCAAAGATAAGGAAACTAAGGTTCAGAGAGGTTCACTCATTTCCTTCAGATCACACAGCGTGCTAGTGGCAGAGCTGGGTCTAGGATCAATTCACTCTTCTTTCTAACTCTCAAGTTGGAGAGCACAAATGCTATGTCAGCATTTTTCTTCTAAGATGTGCACCAGCCTCCCTTCATTCTTTCAAAGATGAAAGAGCATATGACTCTCAAGGTCCACTATGGGAAGTTGTACCCACTTATAAACTGAGAAATTAACGTCTCCCAGTGAGGAGGGGAAGGAGCCTCGCATGCTACAATGAGGCAGACGGCTTGTGAGACGTTCTGGATTATGCACTGTGGATGCAGCCCTGGAAACATGACCAGGACAATACCCCACTCTCACTCCAAGTCTAACAATCTCCATCATCAAGCTAGGGATACAGACTTGGTACTGCCTCCCTGTGAATTGGGTTTGACTAGCTCTGATAGAAGTGAGGGTGCTGGGTCAGAGAGGCGAGGAAGTATACTGGCCACGACTTAGGGTCACAGCCCTTGCCCCTTAATTTTGACTGTTGGCTTCAACCCCCCAACCTGAGGTGGGAGACCCTAGATGCCTGATCTCACTCCCTTACTTCCTGGCAAAGCCCTAAAGATCTCTGACCTCCATCAGGCCATGGAAACCTCTACTTTAAAATAAATATGCCACATGCCCTTGTTATTCAAAGTGTGGTCAAAGGACTGGTAGGACTGGTAGTATCACTATCACTTGAGAGCTTGTGAAAAATGCAGAATTTCAAGCCCCAGCCCAGACCTACTGAATCAGAATCTGCATTTTAACATAATCCCCATGAGATTAGTGTGCACATTAAAGTCTGAGAAGCACTGTCATATACTACTGGAAAGTAATAGTAATAAATACTGATATCAATAACTATGCCATATGTTTATACAGCATTGGTGTTTTCAAAGCCCCTCCATGCACGTATCTGAATGTACGTTTCACAGATAGGGAGGTGGCTGTAATTCTCACTCGGGTAAGTGAGAAAATGGAGAAATTACATGGAAGCCCAGGGCCTCCCAACCACCAGATGGGAGGTTCAAGCCCGGAAACCAGGTTTAAACCTGGCACCGTGTCAGGGTAATGGCAGGACAAGGTTAACAGGAAACGCGGGTGCACCCTGGGGCTCCCTAGAGCTTGTGGGGTTTGTGCACCACCGCAGCAAGGATGAAGGTGTAATGGGGACCTGCCCAAATGCCCGCCCCTCCCAGGGCACCCCGAGACTGCTCACTTTTTAGGAGATTCAGGAAGGCCCGCATGAACCCCCGGGCATAAGCCACCTCCAGGTCTGAGATCCCCGCTAGGCGCAGTAGATGCTGCTCCGAGGGGGTGCTGGCCACGCGCGCCAGCTCGCCCAGCTCGTGGACCCCCACGCCCGTACCCAACGCCAGCACAAACAGGGTGACGCCCCTGCACTTAGCCTCCAGGGCTAGAGTCTTCAACTTATCCCGGTCCCAGCTACTGGTCTCGCTGGCCACGACGGCGAAGAGGACCCGCGCCCTCCGCGGCAGCGGGGCTGCCAGGAGCACGTTCTCCAGCGTCCACTCCAGGGCGTGGCCTAAAGCGGGGACTCCCTGCGGCGGGAGGCCCGCGACCTCGCGGACGTGTCTCTGCATCTCCGTCCGGCGGCCGTAGGAGGTCAGGCGGAAGCCCTCGAGCACCGGTGGTCGCCCCCCACCCGGCCAGAAACCGGGCGTCGTGTGAATCACCAGAGCCACGCGCGCCCCGTGGTGAGATGCACCGGGCTGCGCTGCCACTTCCAAGTCGTCCAGCGCTGCGCCCACTAGGGTCAAGGCCGCGCGGTACACGTCTGCGCCGACGCTGTAGGAACCGTCCACCACGAACGCCAGGTCCACGTCCACCGCCAGGGGCCCGGGAGCGCCCCTCCCGCACTCAGGGGCTGGTCTGCACTCGTCTAGGTAGGAAGCGCAGGGAGAGGGGGGTTAACCCATGCATCCTTTCTATGCAAAACGCATTTCCACACCCTCACTCAATAAGGGATGCTGCTGCGAAACGCCAACTGTCTGTCAAGCATTGTGCTGGCACTGCAAACCAATGGGCACTGTAAGTAAATGTGTCCATTTTTCAGAACGAAAGAAATGAGACTGATTCCACGTTTAATGTTATTAACCACTAGGCCATATGCCTACCTAATCTCTGGGTCCACAGACATCAACTCTCCCCCCACCCCACCCCCAAAAGAAAAGACTTAGGGAATGTTTGGGAAAGCATGTAACTGACTGCTAGAACTGGAAGTGATCTTAAAGAACCATATGAAATTGTCATTTTTGTAGATCAAAAAATGAGAAATATTGGCCATTTTTAAACAGCCTAATAATATGGTCTGAGAGTTCTGCATCAGAATGGTAGGTGGAACTTTTTATTTTTTTAAGCAGATTCCCAGGCTCTAACCGCACCAAGACTTTGCTATACCACAGGTATTCGGATGAACAATCTTGTTAAGGCCAAACCCGTAGATTTAGAATGGGTGGGCAGGAGTTCTTAAGCTGGGGCTACAGCCCCCAAAGGATCTATGGATATAATTCCACGGGTCTGTAAAGTTGGATGGGAGAACATTACACCTTTATTTTCACTAACTTCTATCGAAATGAAATTTAGCATTTCCATTCATTTTGCATATGGGCAACAAATCACTATAGCTTTAGCAGTATTTGTGACTCAGTCACCAATAGAAATCACTGATATTTCCATACAACAGTTGTTACAGATAGCTCAATACTATGTATGGTCCTCACTGTTTCAAAATAATAGTTATTAGACTCTTCTAGATCTTGTTATTTAATATGTTAATGAAGAAGTCAGTTTATTATTATATCAAAGACTTAAATATTTTGATAATGTATTTTCAGTGTAATTTTCCTTTGTAATCCTCTATTTTCTTTTATGCATTTAAAAACATTATTCTGAGCAGGCTGTAGTTCTAAGCAGATGCCAAAGGGGTCTATGGTTCAAAAAAATGTTAAAAACTCCTAATTTATATCAATAGCACAACAAAGAGCTTGAAGTCAAGAGTTCTGCAGCCAGACTGCCTGGTTCAAATCCGGACTCTGCTCTTACTCAGAGTAGTATACTTAATTGGCAAAGAAGAGGAGGAAAATGCCTTTTGCAAATTACTTAGCCTCCCTAGGGCCTAGTTTCCTCATCTGTCAGGTGGAGATGATGATAACCTCCCTTATGAGGTTGTTTGTGAAGTTTAAATGAAAAATGAGTTAATGCATGCAGGTGCTTAGTAAAATGCCTGGTTCCTAGTAAGAGCTCAGTAAACATTAGCTAATGTTTTCCTTCTATAGGAGAGGAAACCAAGGCCTAAAGAGGTGGTGTCATGAGATGATGGATGTGAAAACAGATCATGATACTCTACAAATCGCAGGTACTGTATTTGACTTGACCAAGTTCTCAGAGCCGAATCTCCCACAGCAATGTTAGGGCTTAGTGTGGTTCAAGTAAAGGGAGCAATTCAATCCTCTCTGTTCACTTGCAGGCCTCACTCTGGTCCTGGGTGAAGTGGGTATGCATAGGAGCTCTTCACTCATGGGCATGCATGGGTTTTGGCAGCAAGCTCTCACTGGCATAGGATAGTGTAAGCATGTGGGACTAAGAGACATTGAGTGATTTGTCAATATCCTACTGCCAATCAGTGGTCGTTCCAGGCCTAGAACCCAGGACTCTTAGTTTAGTGCTTGGGCATCACACTAAGGTGCCACTAATGCAGGAACAAGAACCTCCGCCATCTACAGGAGCCTGGCAGGAAAGGTAAATGAGCAGAGCAGGGCAGGAGTAAGACGATAGGGAGAGGTACGGACTGTGGGGCACTAGTGGACACTTGCCCCATCAAAAGGGGTCAGCCACAACTCAGCTCTGGCTGACTGTGGCCACATGGGAATGCAGTGTCTGTGATTTCAAGGCAATTCTGACTCGATTTAAATTCCAAGATTTTAAAACCTCGCGTATATCAAGTAAATTCATACCTGTAGATCAGATTTGGCCTGCGGCAGCCAGTTTATTCACTCTGTTCTAATAGCAGCAATCTGATCAGAAATGCTCAGGCTTACCATAGCAGAGAGTACATCGGGCCATGTGCTGCACATCCTGCTGCTGCTCAGTCTCCCAGACAAATAAGTGAGATCTGAAGGTTCCATCCATCTAATTGAAACACACACATAAAAGTTTCTGATTAGGTGGATTACATTTTTCAATCATATTTTTTATGGTTTTTTTTTCCAATTCAGATGAGAAAAATATAAATATGGTGATTAAAAAAGAATGTGTATGAGAGTGTATAAAGTTTGGCATTAGATAATACAGTTACCTGGAGGTTGGACTATCATTGGTGTGGATCCATGAGCTGTGGGTCCTTAAGACTCCCAGTGTGTGTAAAACTCAGCCAGTGACATGTCATGTGGGGATGGGGCCACGGGGGAGAAGGCAGGGTTCGTTTAATTATAAATTCCATATATGCTTATTTATTTTCCACAGTATGAAATGTGCATATAAAATGGGAATTATAAACACGAACAGGCAGACCCTTCAAGGAGGTAGTCAAATAGGCCATGTACTATTAGAGTAGAAAGAGGTAGAAACCATAAAGGAGGCCCCTCTAGAGCATCCCTGGTGATAAGAACTGGGACATACCATCCCTGGTGTTCAGAGCTGGGACATACCACAACCAGAAGGCAAGAGGGAGAAAGAATCAGGGAAAGCACTGTAGAGATGGCAAATCTGTTTATCTCCTTCCCTTAAATTGTCCATTTGTAATTAATTTAATAGTGAACATCAAGGCTTAAAAAGAAAACACTGAGTAATAATACATCCATCAGGGACCATGTGACATACTGGTTAGATGATCAACAAACCCATTCCCTCATCTTCCTAGGGATGCAGCTGGACCACATTTCCCAGCCTCCCTTGCAGTTAGGTGGGACATGACTGGGGTCTAGCCAGTGGCATGTAGGTGGAAGTGATGTATGCCATTTCCAGTGCATGCATTGTACCCCATTGCTCCTTCTGCTTTCACCTGTCTGCCACATGGAGAGGATCCAGAAAAAGGTTTTGAAGCCCTAGGGCACAATGGAGCCAATGATAGAAGGAGCCTGGAACCTGAAATGGCTGCATGTAGCAAAACATTCTATTCCCTACACACATATACGAGGACTCACATTCACTGTGACAGATGGCAGAAATCATCTGTTATTGTGTTAAGCCACTGAGATTTGAGGATGAATGATTTCAAATTAGCTTTCCCTAACACAGACTATTTGCAGGATTTCCACCTCATGCTGAACTAGAAATGCTTTCAGATGGTTTCTCCCATGATTGGAGGTGCAGTTTGCAAAGGGGTGGCTGTTTAAGCTTAGTTGTGTCCATCTATTTTTCTACTGTCTGTCAAAGCACATAGGACAGGGCCCACTGAGGGTAAGCTCCTCTTCTTTTATTATCTGTGTAGCAGAAACAAACAGACTCTGGAGGTCCTGGGGATATGAAGATATCAAGCTAGCTCTAATGGAGCTAAATAGTCAAGGGTTAATTTGAAAAAGATTCTCTATAACATATACTCCTTACAGAGCTAGCACTCTTACTATTTGGGGCTGAAGCTTATCCCAAACTTGAAGGAAAAACCCTTGTGGGGCAATAAATATAAAGAGTGGAATGTTTGCTTATTTTTATATAATATTAAAAAAAAAAAAAAAAAAACATGAAAACATTCCTAAGTCTCCCGAGAAGAAAACCAAAATGCATCCTCTTTTGTTCTTCTTATGCCAAAAGCAGCCTTAAATTATGCTCCTTCTTTACTTAGAAATTCAAATCAACAAAGATTAAGTAGCTATCATAGAAAAGTCATAGCAAGCCCCGTGGAGATAAAACAATGATGTGGCCACACTTTCAAAGAGTTTAAAACCTAAGTGGAAGGATAGACAGACAATGTTCAAGTAAGAAAGTGCTCTTAAAACACAGAGTAGATTCATTTCAGGGGAAGAGATAGAGGGAACCTGACGAAGACAATAGCATCTGATCAGGCACTTTTGAGAGAATGACTAGGATACTTGGCTGGCAAAGAAGAAGGGAAAAGGCATTCCAAGGTGCAGGAACGAACATGTACAAAGGCCCAGAAGTACAATGATTATCTTTAGAATTCTGCTCAATCCCTCAGCTCCCTGCAGATCAGAGAACACCCACTTCCAACGTGCAGCCTCGCAGCACATCTGAAATCCTGGAACTCCTTGCCAGATGGAGGATGCTAACAGTGAGGGCAGAGTTGCCAACATTCTGCATCTAAATCTACTCCACATGATCATCAGATCTGGGTATTGGCCAAACCAAATGGACTGAATTAATCACTGAGGATTAGAGAAAACAGCGTAGGTTGGGATGTGACACTTCACTATTTTTACTGGAAATCACACACAGCAATTTGGAAGCTTCTGAAGTCAGGATCTGCAGTAGTGTGCCAGGAGATATAAGGCAACTGGGATAAGCCTAGAAGCATCAATTTTACCGCAAGAGTTGTGAAGAACTGCTAAGTAATATACATTATTTTTAAATCACAAGGAAAAGGGCAGAGTATGTTATAAAATGCAGAGTTTGCATGAATGTTTAAGGTAATAAAAGACTTCAAACAAATTCAAATATCTGCCCAAAGTTTGTACAAATTTATACTCCTCTGTCTGAGGGATGGTTCAAGGAGAAAGTTCCATGCAGCACTGACTGATTAGGCATCAGGCACCCTGGTTCTGGTCCTTGGTCTCCCATAATGGACCGTGTGACCTTGGGCAAGTCACTTACCCTCTCCAGGGCTCAGTTTCCTCAGCGATGGAGTCTTAGGGTAGGCAGCAATGCTTCCTATTCCAACACAGCCTGATCCTCATTATTGTTTTCTGTATTTACCTCTTGTTCATGACATTGTGTTACCTTTTCTACTCTGAGCAGCTCAGAGCATATAACTCTTCTATCTATTATTCTGCCTGTTGAAAACTTACCAAATTCAACTGACTTTGAAGATATACAAAACTTGCTCCTTTTTTAAAACTTTTCTTAGGACCAATAATTTTATGATCATGATTAAGACTTTCTACTCTTGCAAAAAATAGTGGGAACAAGTACACAAAAACACAAAGGAAGTCCACATGGAAACTGTTCAGTATAGATTCGTCTGTATTGAGTTGTTATTAATTAACATAAACTTTTTTTGGCTTTGGACTTGCCAGTATGGTCCTTGTCACTGATAAGGCTGACAAGATGATTCCTGAGAAAGCTCAGGGAGATAAGGCAGCAGGGAGTTCCAGTGTGATGAGAGGAGAAATCTGACTCTAGGATTCCTACTGCAAGCTCCTGTCAGCACAAGCGAAGAAGAAAATCTCAAAAAAAAAAAAGAGTACCTTAAACACTAACCAAGTGATGCACCTGAAGCTAAAAGCATTAAAATTGTTTTAATCAGTACTTTTGGCGATTCCCCTAACCAACTTTGTTCTTGAATATCCAGTTGTATTTTATTTGGACTTGTGTACGGAAGACAGGAATGTGTTTGGGGAAAGGGGCACAGGGCTGGGGTTTGCATGACATTCTCTTTTGTTTACTAGACAAAAAGATTTTCTCAAGAGGTACAGGGACAACCCTCAAACTTCAGCCTCCAATATTAAACAACTCCCCAAGAGAGACCCACAGGGTTAAATTAAATGCTTCGCTGGCCGGACTAAGCTGCCAGGGGCTGTGGAGCTGCTTTGGTGCCTGGGTCTGAGTTGGGGGAAGTTCTTGGCTTGGACAGAGGGGAGTAGAGGGGAAGCAAGCAAGTGCTAAGGAAGGAAGCCTGGTCTTGGAGGGAGGAAGAGCTAACTGGACCCAGAGGAGAGAGACTTAGAAATGGCCTGGTATCTAAATGAGGTTAAGTGCTTGGGGAACAAGGAATGAAAACTGGAAAAAGCAGGGGAAAGGAGACCGAGTAGTGATGTAACCTGTGACTGACCCCAGAAACCTAAATTCGGTTTCAGCTCCTACAAGTTGGCACGGGCCCAATGAAGACTGTCATAAAGCAGTCATCTCTTCCTGAACTCCCCAGTGAACATTAGGAGCCAGCACTGGGTTGAGAGAAGCAATTGGCACAGTGAGTCTTAGGAATCAGCAATATCAGAATGCAAATTCCAGGGCCATGTAGCTTAGAACAAGTCACTTCACGTCTAACCTTCAGGACAAAGTGTAGATTATCATTATTCATTTGCAGGATAATTATGAGGATCAGGGTAACACTTCTCAGACTTTAAGGTATGGGCACATCATCTGGGGATCTCGTTTAGAATGCAGATTCTGATTAATGAGATGTGGGGCACAGCTTGAGATTCAGCATTTCTCACAAACTCCTAAGTGATACTGAGGCTGCTGGTTTCTGGACCACATTTCAAGTAGTGTGGAGTTAAAATATTAAGGCATGAAAAGTATATAGCATGATAGCTAGAACTTCATAAGTGCTCCTAATGGAAGCTATTTGATTTAATAAATAGTTAATGGACAAAAGGTACTCTTAAGGACTTCAAGAAGATGTGAATGATACTGGCCAACATTAACTATGCACACAGAAAGTGTCAGATGTTCCTGCAGGCACTATCTCTTATAATTCTCACAAACCTGTGAGTTGAACTCCAATTTATAGGTGGAAAAATTGAAGCCCAGACACCAAATAACATGCCCAGATTAAGTAAAGGACGAAGCCAGGGTTTGAAGCCTCATCTGCCTATTTCCTTCACCCATTGCTGGCCTGACTTTAGGGAATTAACAAGCTGAGGGAGAAAAGAGCAGCCCACAGGCCTCAGCAGTGGGTCATCACAGCTTTTGAAAGGGACTCTCTGGATAACCCAACACTTCTTTTTTCCAAAAACAAATGTCCTCTTGCAACCTTTCTGAATTATGAAATTTTACCAAAATTAAAAGTTACCACAAAAAAATGTCCTTGGCCTTCCTCCTAATGTTTTCATCTTCTAAAAGTTTGACTGTCAAGATAGCTAGCGTTCCATTCTTAGATTTTTTTTTTTTTTTTTTTTTTTTTTTTTTTTGAGAAATACACAGGAGTAGAAATTGGGCCAGCTCACAGACCTGTCTCATAGTGTTGTTGTAAAGATTAAGTGCTATAATACATGGAAAGTGCTTAGAACTTCTGAAATTTCTTTTATTTCTGCTTTTGACTTTTGAATTCCAATTCCCACTGCTAATAGGAGTTCCAGACCTGGGGTAAAGTAACATAACTTTCCTGTGTCTTGGTTTCATCATTTGTAAAATGGGGCTTTTTGAGTTGTTGTGAAGATTAAATGAATCAGTAAGTGGGAAGGTCTTAGAACAGTGCCTGGATTAATAAACATGAGCTATTTTCCAAGGTACCATTTCAAGGGAACATATGTTAGATTTTTTATTAAGAAATGGCATACAAATTGCATACTCCTTCTAAACCTCTGCTTCATTACTTTAAAAAATGGGGCTAATGAAGGCTTACTTTTTAAGACAGAAGGTAGTTAGACAGTTCTTAACAATGGGTTTTGGCACAGATAATACAAATACTGTAAAACAGTTTTATTTAGGGCTGAGATGACTCAATAGATGGCTTATAAAATCTTTTCAACATCCATCAGAGCCTCCATGCCTGTTTAAATGGACTGAGAAGTTAAAGCATCTGTTTATATAATCAATTCAAATTGAACAATCATCATTTTCCCAGAAGAAGCATGTAGGCATTGTTCTGAAAAATAAAATTACAATAACATAGAGATGAAAGATAAAAGCACCACAGATAGTCAAAGGGAGCCTTCAGGCAGAGAATTCAGAATAAAAATCTCAGGCTTTCCCACTCTCCTAAGAGGATTCCCCTGAGGATAAATCTCAGAGAAAGGTTGGTTAAGGGTGATAATATGCCCAGCTGTGAGGAAAGGATTTTCTGAAAGGCCCTGAGATTGGGTTTGTCATTTTATGATTTTTCTCCTTAGCAATGAGAAATGAGGTCATTCATTATTTTTGAGCTGGCAAGTGCCGTTTAACATCCTTTCTAAACTGTTAAATTTAAAGAACACAGAGTAGTCTGTTAGCATCCTGGGGTGAGAATATGTCCCAGAAATGGAAAGAAGAGCAGTAAGAATGACAGGACTAAGGTCCGAGTATAATCAAGCTGACAAGCTCTTTTCACATACCATTACATCCTTTTATGTGGAACCTAAAGCAACATAAAGAGGGTTAGAACATTGTGACATCTCTATGTTAAATCTAAGCACTTGCCCAGGATCCCCTGTCAGAGTCTGGCACTAAGGAGCAAATGGGGAGAGTTTAATTGTAACTGGATATCACTCTCCAAATGTTAGGAAAATGAGTTCCTCAGAAATAGATGCCTTCATAATTACACCTGGGGTGGGGGCAGGGGGGGGGGCTGGATAACATCTAGTTGCAACCCTCACTCCATTTTAGAACTGAGCAAAATGGGATCCATAAAGGTAAAGAGACTTTTTCAAAGGCGACATGTTTTGATGAAAGAGCCAATGTCCAAAGCCACATTGCTAGTGTAAATTATTGTTTGTTCATACCCTGCCTTGATCAATCCATTCAAGAAGTTGTTGAGAGTTGTTCCCGTCCCAGTCCCTGTCCAGACATCTTACTAGGCAAGGGAAATATAACGGTGAAGAAGGAATCACCCTCTGCATTTTAACTTTGTTTCTCAAAACCCAAGATATTTTGTTCAGCCTTCCCAAAAGCTTGCAAGCTGTCATGATTCTACCTATTGATTCTTAGGAGCATATTCACAGCTGTGTCAACAAAATCTCTCATCTATCACTTCTGCACACTCAGCTTTCAGAGAAAATTAAATGGTATGGCACAGCTGAATTCATTAGCTATTAGGTTGAACCATATGACATTTCCATTTTTGCAGGCTGAAAGTGATTGACTATTGGCAATGCCGCATGATTCCACTTAACATTAATAAGCAGTCTGGAATGTCTTAAGAAAGTTGCCCTTCATTTTGATAAATTATTCCAGATGTTCCACGGATTTCAATTATAAAAGTAAAGTCTAGAGGATATATAAATTGTGTTGTATACATACAATGGAATACTGCACAATAATTAAAGAACTGCTGATACAGATGTATGAACATGTGCACAACATGATAAAAAATGTATGAACAAGGAAAGCAGACATCATGTTGGGTGAAAGAAGCCAGATGCAAAAAGAGTACATGTTGTGTGTTTCCTTTTATATGAAGATCCACAACAGGCAAAACTACTGATTGTGACAGAAGTCAGAAGATTGGTTACCCTGCAGAGTGTATGGTTTGGGTAGGGACAAGAGAAAAACTTACGGGATGCTAGAAGTGTTCTATATCTTGAACCATGTCCTGGTCACAAGGGGTTATACCTACATAAAAATCCATCCAGCTCTACACATAAGACCAGTGTACTTTACCCACTTTGTTAGGTGGGTATGTATGTTGTACTCTGATACAAAAAAGAAAGAAAATGACAGTCTCTGGACCTCAGTGAAACAGTTTAGTAGAAGTTAAGCACAGAGTCCGAAGACAGTCTGGGTACAGTATCAGTCTGCCACTAACTAGATATTTGACGTTCAGCGGTATACTTAACCTTTGTAAGCTTCAGTTTCCTTATCCCTAAAACAGAGATAAACAATACCACCTACTTTATAGGGTTGTTGTGAGAATTAAATAAGACAATGTTTAGAAGACACATAGCACGGAATAAAATGCTCAAGCACTGCCTGTCAGTAGCAATAGTAGTAGCAGGAGCCACACAGAGGGCCCTGAACATACATATCAATTTCTGGGGCATTCTTCCTCTGAACAGCTATCACTCCTTATGTGCTCCTTGAGGGGTAGAAACCAGGTACTAACCTCCCGTCCCTTATCCACCAGCTCCCCAGCTTACCAGTAGGGCACCTGGGAGGTTGTGCTCTTCCGAGAAGGTGACTACCACAGGGATGATGCCCAGCGCGGTGAGCTCCAGTATGGCTGTGCTGATGGAAGTCACATCCTGGGTCCTGCCTGCCCCAAAGAATACAGCCACCTTCCTCATGAGAAGGCCTGAGCGCACACGTTTGAATACATGTCTCGCCACAAACCTCATAGCGGCCCCAAGGTTCCGCAGCTCAGATGACCGTCCCAGGGGGATTTTCCTGACAGCCTGCAGGAGTGCAGGCTTCCCCTTGTAGTCTGAGAAGCGAACCAGGTAATCCGTGTTGGCATTGTATGAAACGATGGCCACTCGGGCACCCGTTGGGCAGTTACTCTCATTTATTTCCATCTCCATCAACAGAGATAATAAAATCTCTCTCATCCTTTCAAAATCCAACTGGGAGACGCCATTTGACATGTCCAAGGCAAAGACCACTTCAGTTGGGAATACTGGGCATTTGGAAATACCTTGACAGAATGGATACATGAGATTTAAGATTTTCTGTAATGCCTCTAAACAGGTGAGGATTTAAGTGAATAAAAAGGAATATTATTTACCTTTTGAGCAAACTGGAGGAGAAATTATTTTGGAGAGAAAAAAAAGAGGTATTGTTAGTTTATTTAGGTAGTGGCATCTTTTCCACGTAGAGTACTTTGTTAAGTAAAATAAAAGGGCCTCCTGCATTGGGCATTGCCAGGAGGGACTCCTTTCAGAGAAAGGATTTTTCATTAGACAAAAACAATTGACCTGCAGGGGCTTTCTGAGAAAATCGAATAATGGGATGCACCTACAGAACTGCAGATAAACAACACCTGGTGATAAACCAGTTTTGGTCCAGTAGAGACAGTTTATCGGAATGGACAAGCATACTATACTAACCATTGTATAGCTGCTTCCCCCTTTGTAAGAACCCCTATGTAAAATGGAAACTTGACACCAACCAATCAGAATATTTTCTCACTTCTGCTTTTGACCTATATAAGCTCCCGTTTCCACCCCTTGGGTGGAGCTCCTTTCCATGTGCAGTTTGGATGCTGCCTGATCATGAATTGTAAACTGCTCAAGTAAACTCCCATAAATGACACCTTGACAATATTTTTTAACACTTTCAATATGAAAAACTATCTCCTCTGAGAAATTCAAGCAGTGGCCTTCTCAGACTCCCGCCTGAGTATAGCAGAGACCTCTAGTTTTCTCCAATATCCATTGTCCCTTTTATCTTTAGTAACAGAATCCCCAATTTCTTCCTGGGCATATGGCTGCCTGGAATAAAGACTACATTTCCCAGGGAAAGGGAAGGGAGTCATTTTACTTAGTTCTGCCCAATGGAATAAGGAAAAATGGTAGGTGCAACTTCCAAAAAGTGCCCTTCTCCTTTCCTTCCCTTTTCCTGCTGATGAAATGTAGACATGATGAGCAGCCATCTTGGACCATCTTGGACCATCTTGGACCATCTTGAGGTGATCTGGGGAATGGAGCATGCCCCCCCCTCCATGGTAGAGCAAGAAAATATAAGGGGTATATACTTATATAAATAATATATTATAAATAATTTGATTATATTTACATAATATATTTATATAACTAAATAGAAAGTGTCCCTGAACAATGGAGCTCCAGAGCCACCCTGGATAGCTACCAGGCTTTGATTTGAAAAATACATTTGCATCATTGTTATTCGGAGGTTACAGCACTTTCAACTGAACTTGAATTGAGCTAATACACTGAGCTATTCTGAAAATATATATACACACACACATATTGTAAATACATGTCTGAAACTATATATATTAACTATAAACCATATATATACATTGTATATTATATATGTGTGTTTATATACAAATAATACATTTTCATGGAAAATATTAGAGAAACAAAAAAATTTTGAATTGGTCTTAATTCCATATCCACAAATATATACATACATATATGTGTATTTGCATTGTTTTACAAAGTTGGAAGCTTAGGATACGTTCTATTCCAAAATGTTTTCCACTAAGTACATGATAAACATCTATTTTTTCTTATCAATAAATTTAAAGCAGTATCATCTCTCACAATGTCTACTTATTATTCTACTATAAAGCTGTTCCATGATTTTTTTAGCCAATATCCCATTGTCATGAGCATTCTTGCACATGTATCTATGCATACATGTCCAATTATATCCCTAAGATAAATCTCTATAATTATACATTTGATACACATTATTCAATTGCTCATCAGAAAGACTGTACCAATTCACATTCTCACCAGCAATATGTACTTCTATATATTTATCAAATGTGGGTAGGGATTTTTTTTTTTTTTTTGCCATTTCAAAAATAATTCCAATTTGAGAAACAAGAAAGTATCTCATTATTTTAATTTGTATTCTTTGACTTCTTGAGAGGTTGAACATTTTCATAGGTTTATTGTTTACTTGTATTTTTTCTGAGTCATCTAAAGAGATTTTTATATTTCTATTGAACTATTAAGAAATATCTGTGTTTGTATAAGAAAATGATTGAATAGCATCTATTTTTTTATAGTTCAAAATGATATAGTAAGCAAATTAGGCCCTTTGCTTGGTTCATTTCTCATATTGCATTTATTTTCCCATTTTTCTATTTACTTTTGACTTCATGGTGCTCCTCAGCAAAAAGGGGTTTTAACTTTTTATATGGTCGATTCTGACACTCTTCCTTTATGGTCACCTGATGGTATTATTCTTCATTATTTCTAGGAAAACGAGTCCAGAATTTCCCTGTGCAACAACTGGAAGGGAAGGGAGAGAGCATGGGAGGGTTCGAGTAGGAAGAGCAAGATGACTATGAAGAAAATCCAAGCTTCCAAACCATGCTCTAATGTCCTCTCCCTATTGCCAGGAGGTGAAGAAATGTATGGATTGTAGGATGCAAATATCCCATCATACACTGAAGATAGTAAATACATTACAATCTGGAAATGTGACAAAACATTACTTAAGATTTGATGACTCATATTCCATCTTTAAAACATAAAATGTAAATATGACACATTTCTTATTGAAGGGCCACCACTGATCTCTCTTGTTTAATTGGATGAGACAAAAAGAATACTGCCTCTCTTTGCCTATCTTGTGATAAGAAGCACCAAGATGCAGACATGGAGGTTGTGCAACTGTCACTGCTTTTCACAGGGCACAATATCAGAGAGTGGAATTTTTCTTCATTGTTGATTTGGTTCACTTCCCAAACCCTTCACTTCTGAGACCACTTTGGGAAAGATCATTTCCCCAGGGAGGGGGAAAAAGCCCAACACATTAATTCATAAGGACCTTTCACAATGGACAACAGCACCCCTCAAACCTAACAGTCAAATTCACAGGAGACTTACGCCCCAATACATGATTCATCCCCACCTCACACTCCTTTTGAGCCTTTCCCAAACAACTTACGGCAGTTTTCTCGTGTGAAACTGACAATTTCGCAAGGCTGTCATAAAGATGGAGAAATACAGGGAAAAGGGGAAGGAAAAAGTATTTAATTTGAAGCACATTAAATTTCTCTTCGCCCTCATGACTTAGAAATGTCATATGGATCTTATCAGTGCCTAGCTGAAGCTTTTTAATCTAAAACAGATAACACACACTTGTTAAAGCAGACAAAACTATCCAACAGTTATATTTCTAGATCCAATGAATACTGTAAAACACTTTAAAGATTTTATGTACAATTTAGTGCCCATGTTATTGGAGACAGGTGGCTAGGCACACTTCCTTTTGGGGGTGGGGGGTGGTCCTGCCTCGCAAAACAACCATTTGCACAGATCTCCGCACAGAAGGCAGGGAAATGCCTTCAATCATTGGATCTCTATATTAGCAAACTCCTGTCACATTTCTTCAGAGTGACTGCCAAGGCAGGTATCCCTAACACCTCCCCTAGTAATTCTGCTTCTTTCCTTTGAGCCCTTCTTCTCTGCTCTGTTCTTCCCTCAGCCCTACCACTTCCTGCTCCTTGGTTGCCCCACCATCCACGAAGCCCATCCTGCAGTATCTTTGGACTTGGAAGATAGAATATCATCATAACTTATGAGGTTATCTTCAGGATGTGCCATGAGACACAAAAGCCTGTACTATACCATGTCTTGGTTTATAAATATTTTACAGGCAATTTTTGAGCTTTACAAAAAGGTATATTGCAAAAAGGTAGCCTCCAAGTCTTTCATTTCATGCCAATTAATATTTCTCTACAGCATACAGATTCCCTGCTGGATTTAAAACATTCTACTTATTTTTATTTGATTATTATAATATTTCAGAGGAAAGTCTATGAACTTATAGTAACTAAGAATTTATAAGAGGAGAAGCTAAAGAATCTTTTGAAATTAACAGATTTCTATTTTTTGAAAGTGAAAACCTCTGTGTTCTGAAAGAATAAAGTTTAGGATTAAAATCTGCACTTACCGTCATATCTACCAAACCTTTGAGGCCCTTGATGCCCTGGAAAGAACAGAATCACAGGTTTAAAAAATGTAAGATTCTGAGACCCTGCAAAGAGGTGGCAAGAGATTCTGAGAAAGGTCACCACAGTATATAGGCCACCTTTTGCCTTCACTTCCAGCCCTGGAGTTCTGTCGGACCCCTTAACGAAGGAGGCCAGTGTACCTAGGAGATTATGTCCCAGGCTTTGGAGTCCAGGAGACCCAGGTTACACATAAGGCTCTGAGAAGACCAGGTCACTTTGAGACCAAGCCACAACTCAGGAAAGGACCTCTCAAGATGCCAGGACCATTCTTAGGCAGTTTTAAAGTAGACCTGGATCCCTCCTCCAAACCTTCTCCCTAGGCTGCCCACTAACACCCCACTCCCTGTCTCTGCCTTAGCACTGAACAAGGCTTCTATAGAATCCTTCAGATTAGGGAGTCTGATTTCATCCCCTGTGAATCTGGAGGCCTTTGTTCTTACTTAGAGCCTGCCAGGTAGCAGTCTGTGACTTTGGGCAGGTCACTATAATCTTCTCAGCCTTTGTTTCTGCATCTATAAAATGGGCACAAGTGGTCCTTCTACCTCTAACATTTTTTGTTTCTATGACTTTTTTTGAGCCTCCCTAGTAAACCCCAGAATGCAGTGAAACCACCAGACACAACCCATGGCTGATCTATCATGTCATCCCTCAGGGAATGATAGTCTAGCCTACTAGGACCAGCATGGACAGAACAACAGTAGCCTCAAAGTCTTTCCCATCATACCAAATGACCTCCCAGGACATTTAAAAATTATCTGTGGGCTCACAACATTGTTGTTTCAGTCAAGATTTTATATATGTCATATTTTCTTAGGATTTCCTTCTGGTTTTTGCAAAAATGTCATTGCTTATCTTGTATACACTGATAAACCTATTCTTCAGTAATTTTTATGTATTGTTTTATGTATCCAGAAAGATTCATAAATCTCCAGCCACTCCTTCCCCCATGTTCAAGTAAAACAATACATACTAAATAACTATCCTGGGTAAGGACTTGAGGTAAATTTCCTCAAAAGTCAATTTAGCCCATTCCCTATACAGATCCTCTTGCATGTCAGAGATATCTCTTATCGAATCCTTATTCATTTTTGCACAAAGGTTGAAAATAAAAGAATGGAGAAGGTACATTTACCCTTGGTCCTGGTGAGCCTTGGTCGCCTGGAGTACCAGCAAATCCAGGAAATCCAGAATTACCCTAAATATGACCAAACCAAAGACATGAGCTTCCTGCTTGATTACAACTTGATTTCAGAACACCTGCCCAAGATAAGGAAACTATCAGACCCATTGTGAGATACCAAATTGTCATTGTATCTAAGGTCTAGTGAGCCTGCTGGTGAATCATGGTTCAGTTAATGGAACATGCATCAGTGGAGTGAGACATGGAGAACAGAAAGAGAGGGTGCCTTTTTATGGGACACATCCAAATTCCCCTCTACATACCTAACCCCAGCCATGCATACACATGCACATACACACAAAGCCACACTTTCAAGCAGAGCCTTGAAAGATGATTCAATACCTAGGTGAGCCTCAAGATTATATAATAAAAAGAATACAGGAAGTCTACACTGAGTGTCTGGCATCAGAAGACAGATGAGGACCACCATCTTTTGGTCTTAAGAGTCTCATAAAAGTCATATGCAAGCTATGAATTCGCTGATCATCTTACCAGTATTTGTAATGGCACAACATTATCTCGGTATAATTGATGCTTTATCTTTTTATAATTCAAAACCAGAGAGAGAAGATTAGCTGAGCAGGGTTATATTAGCCATCAGCAAGCCAAGTTTGGAAGTAGATCAAATTTTCTTTATGTCCTTGCCAATGTATGAAAATGCCAATTTTTGAGTGTCTGGAAAATATATATTCTCTTACCTTTCCTCTTTTTTTCACTTAACACTAGTTCATATTCTTTTCTATCTACTAAACAACACCAAGGAGTTAGAAACCCACAGGGTAACTCTTCCAAAACCAGCTGCCAGTGATTGTGGCTCTTCAAGACTGAGCACTCAGGACCTGAAGCTATGGGTGTTCAATGGTGGATTCTGTAAAGCACGGTGAAGGCATGACTCAAAATCCACCAAGATGCAGCCACATTCTTGAGGGTCCAGTCCTAAAATAGCTAAGAGGAAGTTAAGGCTTGGAAGAAATTCAAAGAAACAGCAATGTTTGCTCTGCAGTTAAAACAATACCCTTCCAAATGAGATCTAGACTTACTAAAGACAGGTGGCCCCTCAAACTTGCTTTTAAAAGGTTGATATTCCATAACTGAATTTCCAACTTGGGTTTCTGTTGTTATGGTTTAGTGAGCTGTATTTGTATTCAAAAGATAAAGAAAAGTGGGGTTAAGGGGACAAGAGGCATTAGTGGATAGGGCGGGGAATTTGCACTGACTAAGGAGCACATGGGCTTCCTGCTAAGAAGTCCATTAACTCAGTGGAAATATGCTGCTGTGAGTAAAGGGACAGGATGTCACAAAACATCCACAGATCTTGGGAAATTCCTTTGGACCTTACCCTTTTCCCTCTGATTCCCTTTGCCCCCTTGTTTCCTTGGTGTCCCGGGTCACCATCTTCTCCCTTAATAGAACGAAAAGCAGAACTTGAATATAAAGAAAAACAAGTACGAACAAATAACAAATACTGCATACCGGTTTGCGGGCCCCAAATGATATCTTCTTACTTGTGCACCAGGATATCCAGGAAATCCAGATTCACCCTAATGTCAGAAATGAGATAAGGTCTGATTTAATGTCATATGAGTAAAGTCTTTCTTGGCATTTCTCAGGGAAAAGAAAGAAGCTGTAATTTTGAGGAAATAGACTCAAAACAGGTGCCAGGAAAAATAACTACAAAAACAATTGTTATCTTGAGCTGCTCCCCAAGGGCCACATTTCATTTCTCTAATACAACATGAAACAATTTGCAAATTATTTTTATAAACTATCTCTTCTCCCTGATATGTTATCTAATGAAACATCCTTCCTACTTAGGCATTTTTATCTATCAGTTTAAATAACCCAAGGTCTGATCCAATAGGTCACCAAATTGACTGTTAGGAAGTAGATGCTCATTGTCAGAACTAAAACAATTATTCATTCAACAGTATTCACTGAGCTCCTATCATGGGGCAGGCACTTGAAATTCAGCAGTGAACAGAGCAGACAAAGCCTCTGCTATTATGGAACTTACATGCTAGTGAGGAAGTTTGATAGGGAACAAAGAAATATATATATCATGTCAGGGAGAATTCAATGTTATTTCAGAAAAGGGTTAAAGGATTAGAAAATGACACAAGGGGGAGGAAGTATTTATATAAAGTGATTAGGTAAGGCATTTTTAAAAAGATGACATTTGGACAAAAAGCAGCATTGAGGAAGCAAGTCAAGCAGATAACTGGGAAAACAGTGTTCCAGGCAAAGGAAAGAGTATGTGCAAAAACCCTGCAGTAAGAGAATGAATGAGTGTCACATCTGAAAAACACTGAAGCAGAATGGGGGTAAGAGGGGGACAGAAGGCGATGAAGACAGAGGGTAAACAGAGAGGTCAGATTTTATTGGGTCTTGTAGGCCAGGTGAACTGTGGGTTTTATTTGGAGTGACATGGGAGCCACAGCAGGGCTTTGAGTAAAGGACTGACATCATCTGACTATGCTTATAAAAGATGACGCTGGCTGCTGCATGGAAAATTAACCACATGGGGCAAGAGCAGAAGCAGGGAGACCAGTTAGGTGACTAGTGCAGTAATCCCAGGAAAAACTCATGTTGGCTTGGCCCAGAGGGCAGCAGTGGCAGTGGTGAGAAGTGATGAAATGCTGGATATATTCTGAACCTATAATCATCAGCATTTGCTGATGGAATAAATGTGGGGGATGAGAGAAAGAGAGGAACCAAAGAGGGCTGTAGGTGTTTATCCTGAACCACCAGAAAGATGAAGTCTCCAGTGCCTGGGATGAGGAAGGCTGGAGAAGGGGCAGGTTGTCAGAGATATTTGATGATATTAAGGCATTATTGTGGTTATATTTTTAAAGAGCCTCCTTTGACATACAATCTGAAATATTTATGGAGGAGATGATATATCTGGGATTTGTTTCAAAATAAACTGTGTGTGTGTGTGCGTGTGTGTGTGTGTGTCTCTGTGTGTCTGTGTGTGGGTGGGTGGGTGAATGAGAGCATAAATGAAGCAAAATTGGCCAAGGGTTTTTCATTGTTGGAGCTAGGTGATCAGTAGATGGAGGCATTCATTATACTTTGTCTTTCCACTTTTATATACATTTGAATTTTTCCATAATAAAATATTAACAAACAAAAGAAGAAGAAAGTTGGTTTGGGACATGCTAATTTTAAGATGCCTAGTAGATAACCAAGCGGAAACATATTTGGATTTTTAGGGGATGGGTCTAAGCTGGAGAAATGCACTGGAGATCACAGAGTGGATGTTGTTGGATGCAATGGGACTGGATGAGGTCACCTAACAAGTGAGTAAAGAGAGAGAGAAGTATGAGGATAGAACCCTGAAGTCTTCCAATATTTAGAAGATCCAGCAAAGGAGACTGAGAAAAAACAGCCAGTAAAAACCAGGAAAGCAGGGTATGCTGGAAGTTGAGTAAGGAAAAGTTTCAAAATGAAGGCCATGCTCATCTTTGTAAAATACTATTAAGAGATGGAACAAAATGAGCTTACAAAACTGACCACTGGATTTAGCAACAGGGGGTCATCAGGAACCTCGACTAAAGCAGATATACTTCAGTGGGGCAGGGGGCAGGGGGTGGAGCGGAAATGGGGATGAAGGCTCAATTGATAAAGAGAGAAACAAAGGGAAAAGAGTGGAGTTTCTCAACCTCAGCACTATTGACATTTTGGACTTGGTAGTTCTCTTTTGTGGGGTCTGGCCTGTGCATTGTAGAATGTTAAGTAGCATGTGTGGTCTCTATCCACTAGATGTCAGTAGCAATCCCACCTCTAGCAGTGACAATCAAAAGATCCCCTGGGGTGGGGGAGATGGACAAGCTCACCCCTGGTTGAGAACCACTGGTATAGACTACTCCTCCAAGGAGTTTTGCCAGAGATATGTCGATAAATGGGGCAATGTCTAGAGGGAAGTAAGTAGACAAGTGAGGGTGTGGTGTTTTTATAAAATGATAAATATCTCCCCACTTCAGTGTATGGTGATGGGAATGATCTATGGAGAGGGAAGAAAATGTGTTAATGCAGAAGAGAAAGATGATACCTTCAGGAGCCAGTGTTGAAGAAACAAAAGGAAACAGAATCCAGTGCATGAGAGGACATTGGTCTTAGATAGGAACATAATACTTATCTACAGTGGTAGAAGGGAAAGAAAAGCACATGGGTACCAAGGCAAGTAGGCTAGCCTGCTTGGTGGTGGATATCTGTAAAGGTTCTCTTCTCATTTCTTCTATTTTCTTAATGAACTACAAAGCATGGTCATCTGCTGACAGCATGGAAGAGAAACCTCGGAGGTTTAAGGAGAGAGGAAAGGGTATGAAATGGTCAACTCAGAGAGTGGGAGAGTGAACCCATGAGGAAAATGTAGTCAGCAGGCCAAACAGCAATAAGAAGCCATTTGAAGTGAGACCCTTATGTCTTGCCAGGAAAAAATCACACAAATATGGACTGAATCTATGTGTTTCACAATGTTAATTGTATCACAGTAAACACAGACTAGTCTTGTGCTTAGTTCAGAGCTATTAGGTGGCTCAAAACTTGCACTTTTGAATTCTACCCAGAATTCTCCTGTTATGCTAACTGTTCTAAAGAGTCAGTCAGAGAAAAGTTACTTTGTTTGCCAGGATGGTGCTCCAGCAGGTTAGCGTCTACACTTGGCTCGGACTCTAACTAGCTGTGTGACCTGGGCAAGTTACTTCACTTGTCTGAGCTTCAATTTTCTCATCTGTAAATTGACAAGGCTGGACTAGCGTGGGAAAATAGCCTGAGCTGGGAATGCGTCCTTGACTTTCCTAGCACCCGCATTGTTAATATAAGAAGCATGCAAGTCTTGGATGGTCTGTCCTTGACTTCCCTGTTTTGCTAACTTCCCTATCTTGCTTTCTCTAGCCTGTTAGTAACTCCCCTATTTTCTGTGAGAAAGTGAAGCTAATAAATATGCTGTGGAGCAAGCAGAGGTGCTCTTTGCTTTCAAGGCTCCGAGTCCCCTGCTCCCAGAACTTTATATTTTGTGTCAGTGTTTCATTCCTTCACCGCCCTGTCAGCAATAGACTAGATGATCACTAAGGGCCCCCATAGCTCCATCTTTCCACAGATATTTACTAAGACCTTACTATGTTTCAGGCATTTTCCTGCTTGACAAAATGGCAGTGGTGACGTCTTGTAACCACAAGGGAAAAGATAAGAGAATTGCAGAGAATCCAGTCCCGAGTCCTGACATCGTTAAGTGGCTGAAGTAAACATCCCACTGATT
The DNA here is from genome assembly GCF_015220235.1 of Choloepus didactylus. Classification (NCBI taxonomy): domain Eukaryota; kingdom Metazoa; phylum Chordata; class Mammalia; order Pilosa; family Megalonychidae; genus Choloepus; species Choloepus didactylus. Next base: position 166,607,367 of record NC_051307.1, read on the forward strand.
TATTTTGTGAAGCAATAAATGTAACACATGGACTGAAACATCCAGAATAATGGTGACTAATGATATTTGATTTGTACAAGTTTCCTGACTTCAATGCTTCAAAACCTCCATCAGTGAACCATTAACTACATGTTAAAATACTAATTTCCTTGAAATAAGCTTCAGTGGCAGAGAGATTCCAAAAGGAGCCGAGAGGTCACTCTGGTGGGCACTCTTATGCACACTTTAGACAACCCTTTTTAGGTTCTAAAGAATTGGGGTAGCTGGTGGTGGATACCTGAAACTATCAAACTACAACCCAGAACCCATGAATCTCGAAGACAGTTGTATAAAAATGTAGCTTATGAGGGGTGACAATGGGATTGGGAAAGCCATAAGGACCAAACACCACTTTGTCTAGTTTATGGATGGATGTGTAGAAAAGTAGGGGAAGGAAACAAACAGACAAAGGTACCCAGTGTTCTTTTTTACTTCAATTGCTCTTTTTCACTCTAATTATTATTCTTGTTATTTTTGTGTGTGTGCTAATGAAGGTGTCAGGGATTGATTTAGGTGATGAATGTACAACTATGTAATGGTACTGTAAACAATCGAAAGTACAATTTGTTTTGTATGTCTGCGTGGTATGTGAATATATCTCAATAAAATGATGATTTAAAAAAAAAAAAAAAAAAAAAAATACTAATTTCCTATGGGAGTGGCAGTCATTCATTCAAATACACTTACTGAACACATACTACATGTCGTACTCTGTTACAGCGATATAAAATGGATAAGATGCAATCCTGCTGTCAAGAGGTTCACAGACTGTGGGGTAGACATATATACAGGGATTAATTACAGCACAACCTAGCAGGAAAGGGCTGTTGTAGAAATATGAACAATATACTTTAGGAACACAGAGTATGAGACAACCAATTCTATCTGGGAAAGTTCACAAGGGAGTCTTCAAGGAAAAGATGAGTGTGAGTTGGTCTCAGAAAATGATTAAAAATTGCCTAAGGAAGAGATGGAGAAGGGCATTCCAGATAGAAACAAGAGTGTTTGCAAAGGCAAGGAGTTGGGAAATGGCCTGGCATGGCCAGAGCTGGGGTGGGAATATCTAATGTAATAGAAGATGAGGAAAGGAGTTTGATTTTAAATAAGGGAGTGACAAGAGAAGATTTGTCTTTTAGGGAGAGAGCTCTGGCTACACATCATAAACAGCATGTAGGAACCATTCATTGGGTAATAACTATGTTGTAGTAAATGAAAATAAAAACTATAGCCCTTGGTTAAAACTGCCCTTGAGGGACCATTTGGCCTCACCTTTGTTCCTTTTCTTCCTGGATGTCCATATCCATCTGGACCAAGACGACCCTAAGGAAATGACACAAAGTGAATTGTAGAGTCACCCAGGTCAACACTTGGGTTGACACTGTATCTAAGCCCTTGGATAAATCAGTCATGCTAGGAGGTGGGGAAGGCAGAAGGGGTTTGGGAGAGATTTGGAGACTGCCTTCATAGGAAATATGCTTGGATTAGAAAGGGAAAAGGGTTTAAAAGTTTAAGAGACCATGATAGAAGTAAGTAATTTCTTTTTGGATTTTTATTATTTTATTCCCTCTGCAGTGAGGTTCTGTATATCAGCAAGATGATGCCACAGCCATAGAAGATGCACCAGTGTATAAAGTTCCCCTTGGGCTAAATTTCTTTAGCCTGTAGGACAAAGTAATAATGAAAGAAACTCTAGAAATGTAATATCTCCAGGAATTAAGACAGACTTTGGAGAAAGGATTGAGATAGAGGCAATGAAGTACCATGGTTAAGTGCACCAGATAGAAGCCCAGACAGTCCTGAGTTTTTATCCCAGTTCCAAAACTGGTTGTATGAGTGACTTAGGGCAAGTTAATCAACCCCTTTAAGCTTCAGTGTCCTCACCCGTAAAATGGGGATAATAATAGCATCTATATGGTAAGATTGTCGGGAATATTCAGTGAGATTGTGCATGGAAAGTGCTAAGCACAACGTGGGCACAGAGTACTTAATAAATGATAATGTATTAATTACCACTATTAATTACTCAGCTGCTGCTGATGGTGGCAGTAGTAGTGATGTTGGTGGTGGAGGGGAGGAGGGATCGTGACAGTGGTGGGGGGGTGATGTGATCCTGGTGGAGGTGGTAGAGGTGGTGGCGGAACAGTGGTGCTGGTGGTGGTGGTGGTGGTGGTGATGATGCTGGTGGTGGTGATGCCGGTGGCAGTGGAGGTGATGATGGGGTGGGTAGTGGCAGTGGAGGTGATGATGATGATGATAATTATGAAAACGTTGGTAATACTACTGGGAACCTTAGCAATTGAACATTCAGAAATGAGCTTCCTGTCATAAAGAGTAAATTCAGAATATTCTAACTGCTTTTTGCTGGACGGACCAAGACTGTACCTAAATCAAATGGATCAACTGAGAAGAATTATTAGAAATTTAAGCCACAAAGAACATTTCCATAGCCTGAGAAGGAAAGCCTGAAAGACTGAAAAGAAAAATAAAATAAAGAAAAGAGGATTGGCTAATCTAGGACAACTCTGTTTTGCTTTTGGCTAAAAGAGCCAAAAATGAGTTCTTTGGAAAACGGATGTAGATGTGATTCATCTGCTGTTACTCAGTCTTCACCCTGCTGAAGGATGTGCAGAGCCTCCAGCACCTCAGAGACTCAAACTGTGTATTTTGGAGAGGTCTCCCTCTGACACTCCTGTAGTGACAGCTGCTTAAGAAAGGCATCCCCAGCCCCAACTCCAGCGTCCTCTGACCCAGGGAGAGGGCAGTAAGAACAAGCTTTGCATTGTTTTAAATAAGAAAATTTTAATAATTTCAAAACAATTAACTACACCACCTGAATTTTCAGAATGTAGATGCAAAACATTGACACATATTCCATTTGATAATAATGTCATTCTGCTCATTCCCTTTCCATGGTAAGTTTTAAGCTTCTCAGGCCTGCTTTTGTTTTCCATCCTTGCTAATAAATGCAATTTCAGAGCTGATTGCAAAAAACAATAAGCCTCTCCTTGGTGAAAGAACTCTCTGAACTATGAGCTACAGGAAAGACAACATTATTTAGTATCATAAAGCTAATTCCACTCAAGTGGTGAATTGAAAATATTCATAAAATAAGTAACTTGCTCTCATGTTCAAAGTGAAGACTCTTATAAAAATGCATGGCCTTGTCTTTGGAAGTGTTATTTATTAAAGTGAATCTTTTATGATCCTTGATCTTCAGAAATTATTTCTATGTTCTGGGTAATGAAGCCCATACCCTTAAAAGTCTAAACTGATTGGCTGCTTATTTGTTGCCCTGAAAAAAAATATTTCACTGAACATCTCCAAATTCCTAAAAGACACAAGGGCTTATAAAATATGTTTGTTAAACAGACAAGACTCATTGGCACTTCCCTTTTCAATAATATATGAAAAGGGTAAGTTAATCCTGAGACATCACAGGCATTAATTATAGAATTGTATAAATTCTATATTTATAAAAGGAGTTTAAGAATCTTTGCCTCATTTAAATTTATAACATTGTGCTGGTTTGAATGTATTGTGTCCCCCAAATGCCATTGTCTTTGTAGTCTTGTGGGGCAGACATTTTGGTGCTGGTTAGATTTGCTTGGAATGTGCCCCACCCAGCTGTGGGTGATGATTCTGATGAGATGTTCCCATGGAGGCGTGGCCCCACCCATTCAGGGTGGGCCTTGATCAGTGGAGCTATATAAACGAGCTGACTCAAAGAGAGGGAACTGAGTGCAGCTGTGAGTGATGTTTTGAGGAGGAGCAAGCTTGCTGGAGAGGAACGTCCTGGGAGAAAGCCATTTTGAGGCCAGAGCTTTGGAGCAGACGCCAGCTGCCTTCCGAGCTAGCAGAGGTTTTCCGGACGCCATTAGCCATCCTCCGGTGAAGGTACCCAATTGCTGATGTGTTACCTTGGATGCTTTGTGGCCTTAAGACTGTAACTGCGTAGCAAAATAAACCCCCGTTTTATAAAAGCCTATTCATCTCTGGTGTTTTGCATTCTGCGGCATTAGCAAACTAGAACAAACATCTTTAGCGATTATATAATATTTGTAACCCCAAGTTTAATTCATCAAGAATATTAGAATTTTTGTAAAGCTACTTTATTGAGATATATTCACACACCATGTAATCCATCCAAGGAATACAATTAAAGGCTCACAGTACCACTACATAGCTGATGGAACTTTATTTTGTTCCATTTCTTTCCCTCCTTTTGGTCAAGAAGGCAAGAGAATATTAGAGTTTAACATGAAAAAGAAACAATAAATTCAATCAAGAGTCCAAAACATTACAGAAGACTTACAGGCTGTCCTCTTGGTCCTGGATGTCCCCGTGGGCCTCTTTCTCCTACATCACCAAGCTCTCCCTTTTATCATAAAGAGTAAAGATGAAGTTAATTTCCTCCTATGAGTCAATGCAATTTTATGTCATTTTATTTAGAGATTGTACAGTCACTCTTTTCATTCTAGTAGCATCATCATACAGTCTCAGATTAAATATCTTTCCCTAGGTTTTGTTAAATACAGATAACTAACAAATACAGTAAAGATTCTGACACTTAAAATGAGCAAAACCAAGTATGCAGAATTTGTTATAGAACTGTATATTACTATGGCTTTTTCTAGGTCCGGGTGTATGTGTATATGTTGAATCTATATGTGTACCTATCTATTGATTGTTGTCTACGTATATATGTGACAATATATGGATCTAACTGTCCATTTTTCCATATGTTTGTTTGTTTATGTGTCTTTTCTTCTTTGTATCCAGCCATCCAACTATAAGGTAATGGACAGTCAATATAATCACCAACCACATCGGAAACTCATGCTGGAAATGGTCATACAAGGAGAAATTCTGATAAAGAAATCCAAGAGGCTCCCTCAAGTTGCAATCAAGGAAGAGTATGTTCTCTGATGTTTACCTTCACTCCTCTTGGCCCAGCTTTTCCTTTAGAACCATTTGGGCCTGGAAACCCTGGATTCCCCTGCAACAAGACCATGGCCAAAATTACCACAAGGGTCACAAAATTAACTGTCTGGGGCTCTTGTTATTATTAAAATGGTCTGGAACTGGTAATATTCTCATGAATCACCTTGGAGATAAAAGCTTAGCCTTGAATGTCTTATACAATTAATTTTATACCCCCACATACCAAATGGATACTATACACATTTGAACTCTGGGTTGGGGGTTCGGGGTTAGGGGTGGAAGAGTAAGATGTTCTCTGCAAGAGGCCACAACTATCACATACCGAGAACTGGAGGAATTATCTGGCTATTAGAGAGAGAAGTACCCTTTGGTTGGGAGATCAGGAAGACAAGGGCTTGGACTTTTACCTGCTCCAAATAGAAAATGTATTAAAATGAGAATAAAGAGAACATGATCACTTATAGGGCTAGATTTTTCCTGACCATTCTGGGTTATTTTGAATCCCATGGAGACTCTTATTCCTGACTCAAATTATCCTACTGAGGTTTCTAAACTATCTCAAATGCTCCCTTCTCCAGGAAGTTCTTCCTGAACACCTGTCTCAATCTGGTGTGACCTTCTATGAACCCCAGGATATTGGGTGGTTGAACAGAACAGGCACTGGAACGACCCGAGTTGGAGGCCAGTTCAGCCACTTATTATCTGGATGACGAGTCATTTAATCCCTCCGAGCCTCAGTTTCCTTATCTATTAAACCGGGATAATAATACCTCCTTATATATTTGTGAGGGATAAATGAGTTATTTATATGCCCTTTGTGGTGCTAACATTTTGTCTTTCACTACAGGCAATTACGAGTTTGTGTTACACACCCTTGAGGCTCAAAACCCATATCTCACTGATCACTATAACCCTGCAAAATACCTAGAGGAGAAGGGTGTACATAGCTGGTGATCGGTGTTTACTGCATTGAGTTAGCTATTTGGTAGTAATTCCAGATACTCACAAGTCCCAGTATAAGCAGTGTGGCTTTATACTTTTTGTCCAGGAACGCTCAGAGATATGAATCAGCAATTGTCAATATGCAACATTTTTCACACCTACCTGAGTGCCCTGTAAGCCTTTTGGTCCAAAAATTCCGGGAATTCCTCGTCTTCCTCTTGGTCCCTAATACAAAGATGAAATTAAAATTCAACAAATTTTTATAAAGCTATTTATATTCCACACTACCATAAAACCATCTTGGATGCTGACAGAAGCACAAATTAAGGTGCCCCACTCCATCCTCATCTCATTTATAAACTTTCATCAAGAAGCATCTGTGCCCTGAAGCACCCCCAGCACACTCACTCCAAACTTACTAAATCACAGGGTGTGATTCCTCAACATGTACATTTTTAACAATCTCTCCAGATGAATCTGATGAACACTAAGATTTGCTTTTAAATTTTAATTCACCCAACCAATTTTAAATCCTAAAGGGAGGATGGGGAGCAGCTGCTAGGATATCAACCTCCTTTGAAAAACCAACTCCTTCCTTACACATTCAAGGGCTGAGAAAAGTGATCATGTATGTAATTTTATCAAGAACCAAAGGTATATTTACATTGTCTCATTTCACTGGGTACATTGTTGCTCATTTTCTCCCAACCCCTTTTGCTTTACTGATTTTTGACACTTGAATTTTTCTCCAGATTTTCTGTGAAATGCTTTTCTATTAGAAGCAATGATGAAGCTTCTATTCTCCTGGGAGAGATATGACAATCAACTATTTAAATAGACCGTTACACCAGCATCCCAGTGGGAAGGTGAGAATTAAGGAAAGGTTTTATCCATTCTCTTGCTCATGGTTCCCAACGTGACTTGCTCCCCATGCACCCAACACTGTAATCAAGTGAATATAGTGGGGAAGGCAGGGACATAACTGCTGTGGGTTTCCAAATTTGAATTAAGCTAATAACAAAAAAGAAGGGGGGGTGCAGAATATATATCTTTCAGTTGCTTCCTCCTGAGCTCAGATATGATTCTCCATCATGAAGTAAATACAATCTCTAATTACACCTTGATTACTCATTTCTCTCCCTGATACTTTTGTCAAGTTTAAAAACAGCAGGGACTTCCACAAATCATCATCTGACACTCATGGGATTTTTTAAGTTATAAAGAATGATTCAGTGTGTTAGTAAAATGTACAGTTTTAAAGTTCTTTCATTTGAGGATACTTGCAAACAGTTTGGCTTTTAAAAGAAAGATGTATAAAGTGTTCCAGAAGGGCTTACAGAATGACAGATTTAGATTATGTTTACAGGTTTCCAAAAGAACTGGTTGTAAATTTAAATTTCAGTTATCACTGGATAGTTTTCAACACTCCGTTAGACTGAACCCCTTTAGGGTAAGACCCTTGCCTTAATGATTGAATGTCCCAGGTTTAAAAGAGTGTGCCATGCATAATAGATACTCAATAAACACTTGGCTGGGTTTTCCTGACAAACTGAACACAACTTTAATAAATTAAACACTATTTGAGCAATTTGAATATACAGCTTCAGAGGCAGTAATTAAGAAGCCATAGATTTTATAAGATTTTATAAGCATGAGTTTGAATCCCAACTTTATCACTTACTAGCTGTGTGATCTTGACCAATTTACTGAACTTCTCTATCCCTCCATTTCTCCACTGCAAAAGGAGGATAACAAAATCCCCTGCCTCATAGAGTTATGCAAGGATTAAATAAGTTAATACAAGGAAAGGGCTTAGGGCCATATCTAGGGCAGAGTCGGAGCCAAATAAATATTAGCCATTGTGGTTTATACCTGCCCAGGCAAGGGGATATACATTTTGCTTTGGGAGGCCCTGAGAGAGAGACAGCCAAGGCCATTTTGATTTACATTAAGTCCCTATCAAATTGTGGACTGTAAGAATCTAAGTTAAAATAGCAACCAAAACTTTTTAGCTAAAACCAAGTTCACTTATACAACCTGTGAGCCTGTATGTCCAAGCTCTCCTTGGTAACCCAGTTCACCGGCTATTCCAAGCACACCCTGTCAAAATGAATAAAACTCAATTAGTTCACCAGGCATCTTGAGTGTTCCTATTGAAGGCATCCATCCCTGTAAGATGTCACTTGAAAGCCACAAGAGGAAGACTTAAAGAAGATTTGGCTAGCTCTGCTCAGTCCTCTCAGGGGAGGGAGTTGGAGAGATATGATGAGTTTCCTTTTTATGTTGGGAAAATATTAGACCAGATTCTTATTGAATTTCCCAGTCTTTGCTCATCTCCTTCCAATGTGATAGAAGCAAAAAAAAAAACTTTGTTTAGATAACCCTAACCCCATTGCCTGATTTTTAAAAATGTCTGGTTTCTAAAATCCCATATAAATATTTAAAACTTTTTTTCCAGAAATAAAGGATAAGAGTTTTCAGTCAGCACAATGAATAATAAAAGAACACCACTCAGGCACACAACCATGAAATTCCAGAACATCAGGGGTAAAGAGAAGTGTCCAGAAGCTTCATGGAGAATGAGGTAACATATAAAGGGTCTGGAATCACAATGGCACTAAATTCCTCAGGAGTATCACTAGAAATGAGAAGACATTAGTGTTAGGCCTTGCAAATTACAAGGGAAAATGTACTCCAATCATAATTCTATAACCAGACAAATTATCAATTAAGTGTTAGTGGAAAATAAAGACATTTTCAGATACGCAAGTACTTGAATAAAGAGGCCTCCTGTGAACTACTTCTGAGGGAATTACTGGAGGATGTGCTCCACCAAAACAAGGGAGTAAACCAAGAATGAGGATGACAGAAGAACCAAGAAGCAAAGAGCCAACCCATGATGGAGACGAAGAGCATCTCAGGACGAGGGGCTGTTGTTCCAAAATATGTCCCAATAAGACAACAGTTCAGAGGCCCAGAGAACCATCAATCTGTGTTGGAGCAAGGGGACAGAAGGCCCAGGAGAGATAAATCCAAGAAAAAATAAACCTTATCTGTTTGAATATATTGGGAGGTTATCAGTTCTTTCAAAGAGCTTTTGATGAATTAGTAATAGGCACAAAGATCACAAAGAAAATGGGGGAAAAGGTGATTCAAGGAAAATAAAAGCGATACAGTTGGGAATAATAATTACCAAGTCGTCATGTGAACAATGAAACTAATTTGACCAAAAGAGGATAAAACAAGATTATTGTGAGGATAGGTTAGAGGGAAGTATGTGAAGAAGGAGGTAGACAGGTTAAGAAAGTTATATCTTCATCCCCCATAGTAAGAAATTAATTGAAAATATCCAAAACTGAAAATTAAGAAACAGCAGCTTAAGCATAGTGGTTAGAAATATGACAATAGTACCAGAAGGACTAGCCCAAAGAGATGAAAGTAAGTGTTTCTGAAGAGCTGGGAATAAGGAGCAGGGGAAAAGAATGGGCAAAGAAGTATTAACACTCTTTTCCATTACAAAGTTGCTAGTACCATTTGAATTTTAAACTTATGCACAGGCATAGTTCTGATGAAAATTAAAAAGAAAGACACAGGGAACTGAATGACAGATGGAGCCTAAAATAACCAAGACCCAACTAAACAGAAAACCCACTGTAATGGATATGTGAATTATACTGCACATAGCATCACAAAAGAATTAAATAATTCAAGAGGAGGAAATCCTCTCCAATGCCTACAGCCACTTTATTTCTCCAAAGTTTAGACTGGTGAACTTGCAATCTATTTCCTTTCTGCTTTTTTTTTTCTTTCGGACAAAAACAATAAGATAAAATGATTGTTAAAGATCATATTTCACAAGTAAAATTGTATTATTGGCACAAGAAATTGTCTATTTAGCTAAGAATTGATTTCGAATCCTAACTTTTTATTAGAAATATTGTTTTATTTGGTGTTAACCAACAAAACTTCTTTGGAAATTTCTCAACATGTATGTCTTTCTAACACAGTTAGTTCAAAGACATAGGCGACCCGTCTTCTTCTGTGCCCAGGAGGTCATCCACCCCTGCCCTGATGCCACACACACACATTGACTCATTTCCAGGCTTAGATGTATGTCAATCTCTGACTTCTCCATCCCCAAATCATGAGAATGCTAGAAAAAATAATACCAGCAGAGCATGATCAGACTATGTCAGAGAAGTTAAGAACTTAACTCTTACTGTGTACAAAACTTCTGAAAGAGCATCATAATTACAGGGATCAGATATTGGATTTGAATCCTGTCTCCACCAATTATTACTACGTGGCCTCTGTCAAGTTATTTCACTTATATAAGCCTGTATGTTCTCTCTTATCCATAAAAAGTGACCAATGATACTCAAAACTTTTGGGGTTATAGAAGGCTTACATGAGGTGATATAAACAAATGTCTATGTGGCTGAGAGATTTCAAATGGAGTCGAGAGGTCACTCTGGTGGACATTCTTATGCACTATATAGATAACACCTCTTAGGTTTCAATGTATTGGAATAGCTAGAAGTAAATACCTGAAACTACCAAACTCCAACCCAGCAGTCTGGACTCCTGAAGACAATTATATAATAATGTAGATTACAAGTGGTAACTGTGATTGTGAAGACCTTGTGGATCACACCCCCTTTATCTAGTGTATGGATAAGTAGAAAAATGGGGATAAAAACTAAAGGACAAATGGGGTGGGATGGGGGGATGATTTGGGTGTTCTTTTTTCACTTTTATTTTTTATTCTTGTTCTGGTTCTTTCTGATGTAAGGAAAATGTTCAGAGATAGATTGTGGTGATGAACACATAACTGTTATCATACTGTGGACAGTGGATTGTATACCATGGATGATTGTATGGTGTGTGGATGCATTTCAATAAAACTGAATTTAATTAAAAAAAAAAAACTTCTAAGGCAGTGCCTGGTGCTCGGTAAAATATGATTCCTCTTGCAGAAATATCCTTACATCCCACCCTCAAGACACATCAACCCTCCTTGGGAAATGACACGAACTCAATTTTTTACCTTCATAAAGTGACTATGAGTTTCCCTTGTGCACCTGTAGGAAGTACTACTCTTTAAATGGAAAAAAATTTATTATTCCAGAGGTAAAAAGGTATTAGCTGTTTTCTGAAGTATTAGCTTCTTTTCAGTAAACAAAATAATACAGCCAAGTGGTATGGGAGCAAGGTACAGAGTAGAACCACATATAATTTTCCTGCTTCACAAGAAAGGTCTCCATGGAAATGTTCCAGTGATCCTCAATCTCTCTGAGCCCAACCAGCAATCCCGTCACCTCAGAGAGATGCATTCTTTAAAGTAGCAACACCTTCCAGAAAGCACTGACCTTCAACCCCGGCAGACCTTGTCTTCCTCTTGGCCCCTAAGAATAGAAGGGAAGCAGAGACCTTAGAGAAGGAAATAAAATAATCCTCCCCCTCCACAGCCTACCACCCTCTTCCACAAAGGCAGGGAGGAAACACCACACCAGCAGTTGTTACCCACATTAGGGCCGATGTTTCCAGTTTCTCCCTGTGGTCCTTCGAAACCAGAACTTCCCTGAAAGGTAAGAGGATAAAGGGACGGTCAGCTTAGATGTCTACACACTTCTGGGTTTATTCTCTAGACCTGTGATATCCAATCCAGAAGCCACAAAATACAGTGGCTATTAAATTTTAATTAATTAAAATTAAATAATTGAAAATTCAGTTCCTCTTGGGGATTAAATCATGTCCCCACACAAAAGACATGTTCAAATCTTAACCTGTGTTCCTGAGCCCATTAGTAAGTAGGACCTTTTGAAGATGTTATTAGTTAAGGTGTGGCCAAATTGAATCTGTATGAGTGGAGGCCTCATAAAGAGAGGAAATTCAGACAAAGTCAGAAAGAAGAAGCTGGAAGTCAGAAGAAGCCAGAGAGGAGAGAGAAATCACCATGTAACAAAGGACTGTCATCACCAGAAGGCTACCGACTCCAGATGAAAGCATGGCCTTACTGAAATCTTGATCTCAGACTTCTAGCCTTCAAAACTTGAGACAATAAATGTTTATTGTTGAAGCCAACCCATTGTGCGGTATTTGTCATAGCAGCTCTGACAAACTAGGAAAGCTCCTCAGTTGCAATAGCCACATTTCAAGTGCTCAATAACTATATGTGGCTAGTGGCTACTATATTGGACAGCACAGATATAGAATGTTTCCATAATCTCAGAAATTGCCATTGGTCAGTGCTGATCTAGGTGCGAATGGCAGTAAATTTGGGTATTTCAAAATATCAGTGTTGTAAGCATCTTTCCCAAAGGTTTTCCTTTTACATCCTCTCAGGATTCACCATGCTAGGGCAGCAGTCATAAATCCTCTCCAATAAGCCATACTTCATATTTGAAAATATTGGCACTTCCCTTTCTGCCTGAACTATGTATGGTTCAGAGTGGCTGATGGAAAAGGAAAATAGAAGCATGTATGTCTGTCAACATGAGTGGTTAATAAACACAGATGATGATGGAGAGAAAGGTTATACATAGCCATGAGGAGAGTCTCTAGTGCTTTCACCTTTTTAAGGTCAGAAGTGGGAAAATAAGTGGTGTCCTGATAGAAAATGAGTCAATCCTTCAGGAGAAATGGAAATCACACTGAATCCCAAGTAGGAATATTTTAGATAATTACATAGTGAAGCCCTACACTAACTCAATAAAAAAGAAAACAAATTGAGAGATAATTTGCAATAAGAACAAAAACTACTTTATGTGCAAAGCTATTCATCCAAATGTTATTTACAATACATTAAATTCTGAAGCTATTTAAATATCCCACAATATGTAGGTAGTGTTAATTAAATCAGACTAGAAACACTTGCTGGAATAATTCAAAATTATAATGCAACAATTCAAAATTATATTTATGAAAAGTTTCTAAAGTGGAAAAGGTCTGTGATATAATGTCATTCTTTTAAAGTATGCTAAGTTGTGGAAAAGAATACTTTATCCGAAACATGGAAAAAGGCAACATGACGGTTTTTCTTTTTTTTTTTTTTCTATTGTACTAGAACATTTTTTAATAAACCCATGGGCCCCTCATCTGATTTTCTCAGGAAAAATAACTTTACCAAAACATGTTTGGAAAGTTCAGGAAACTGGTGGTTTTCTTCATCACTGGAATTACTGATGATTTTTTCTCTCTACATTTTATTTTCCTGTATTCCCAAATTTCTGTAGTTTACTTTTATAATGGAAATTTTTAAACTTGAATATATGTAGGATAAGGCCATAGATAAAGTATTTTCACAAGCGGTCTGGATGTAATTAAGATTCTTTCTTAAAATATTTATTTTTTTCTCATTTCAAAACTAAATAGCATTTTGCATCCAGCATAGTAAATAAATTACTTGGCAGATGCTGAAACCAATTAAAAAGTTATTGGAAAACAAGAAATTTTCAGTTTCAGGGTATCATTTCCCAGATTACCTATGCATTAGAAAGAGGGATAAAGAACATCCACAATACAGCAACCTGGTAAACTCTACCATAAGGATAGGGGTTCACCTACCCCTACTTATTGGTGACTTAATGTCACCAATAATGAGCAGACTGACAGAGTGTGCCTCCTGCTGACTGAGCAGGACACAGCATTATTTAATCTCCTGCCAAAATTATTTAGCCTGAATCCAATCATGAGGAAGCACTCAAACAAATGCTAACAGAAGGATTTAGCAAAACAACTGATTGGCAATGTCAGTGTCATTGAAATAAACAAACAAATAATTGGGGAACTTGTCTCTAAAGAGACAAGAACACCAAATGCAATGCATAATCCTTGACTGAATCCTGAAACAACAAAAATAGCCATAAAGGACATTATCGGGCCAGGTAGGAGAAATTTGAATATGGACTGCACATTAGGTAGTAAGGTTGTATCACTATTAAATTTGAGTGCTATGATTACATTGTGCTTATATAGGAGAATGTCCTATTCTTATATGATATTTCTTGAAGTATTTAGAGGCCAAGTGTCATGATGTCTTCAACTGATCCTCAAGCGATTCAGCAAAACATATAAATATATGTATATACCTACGTATATTTAAAAAGCAAATGTGACTAAATGATAACAATCGATGTTTACTATACTATTCTTGCAATTGCAACTTTTTTCTGTAGATCTGAATGTTTCCAAAATGAAAAGTTGGGGTAAAAAGTAATATAAGCTAACCATGAAATATTTCAACAACTGAGAGAATACAGTTAAAAGAAAAGAAATGCATAATTTCTGGGCAGAGATAGCCACACTTAACATTTTAGTACATATAAATAAGGATAGATGATAGATATAGATTTAGACATATTCTACAAATTTGGACTCATGTTCAATACAGTGTTTTGTAACCCGCTTTTTTCACTTAACTTTACATCATGGATGTTTTCTATGTCTTGAAATAGTTTTCTACACTATTTTTCATGACCTAATACTACTCTACTGTGTGGATATTCTATTGTTTATACAAAAATATCATTTATCACTGGACATTTAAGCATTTTCAATTTTTTACCATTTTAAAAATCACTGCAATGACTATCTTTGGAGATAAACCATGTTCATTCATGACTAGCTTCTAGATAAATTTCTAGAATTGAAAAGGCCAGATCAAAGGATACACACATCTTAAACTGCAGCAAACACAGTTGATAGCCTACACAAAAGCTCTTCCCCATTCGCCCTTGCTAAGAAAACCTCAGTTTTGTTTAAAGCAGCAACATGCCCAGCTCTAAGGGATAAATTACAACAGGTCTAAGCCAGCCGTGATTCTCTTTCCTTTTGTCAGAAACTTGCTTTCTCTGGCCCACCTGAAATGAAGCAAGGGCCGGTGAGGATCACAGGCCCCAGTTTTGGCCAATGAGCTGCAAAGAGGATATAGCTGACAGTGACCTGATGACAGAAAAGCTCCTTTCCTTCTGGCATTTATGTAAGAATAAAGAGAAAATGCTCTGCACTGCAAAGCCTAAGGACTAAAAGCCAACACACTGAGGATGGCAAAGTAGAAGAAAAAGGGCTGGGTCCTTGGTAATGCACTGAGTCTCGGTATCACTGAGCTGGTGTACCAAACCTGGGACCACCCATCCCACATTATCAAACTCCACTTGCATATTTATAACAGCAGGCCTCACTGATACATCTTGCCTGACTATCTTCCAAAACAATTACATTGTGAAAAGCATGACAAGTTTACCACTTCTTCCTCAATACTAGTTATATAGTCAAGCTTCTTGGCTTTGTTGGAGAGACTACTTCATCAGGGCAACATCTTCATCCAAATTGCAACGCTAAATCTGGTCTTGGTTCAACTCAGAATACCAAGAAAAGATTTCCCCCTAGAGGGCTCTCTTCTAATAACACTGAATAGGATAGAATTTCTGCATCATCCAACTGCAGACCTACACAACTCATAGGAGTAAATTCTGTTCTCCAAGGCTGTTCAACAGATATTTAGTTAGCACCCTTCTTTGAGCCCAGCATGGGAGTAGAAACTATAGAGAACACAAATACAATAAGACACAGCACTGCCCTAGAGGGATACAATTTTTATTTGCACACACAATTCAGGGATCCGATGTTCAAGGTAACCCTTAGCTAAAGTCAGTGGTGGAGACCTCTAAAGCTGTGAGCTTGAGGCTCTCCCTGTGGCTGTGGTGCTGCGGTGCACACAGCTCTGGACAGTTTGTTTAGAGTCCTGGGTGCATTCTTGGCTCTGACCCTTCCCAGCAATAAAACCTTGAGCACACCATGGAACCAAAGCTCAGTTAATACATGGAGCATGACCTTTATTCCCATAACAGGCATTAACTCATGGGAACTTAGAAATGTTTTGCCTGATTGTTCCATTTTCAAGCTGAGGAAACTGGGGCCCAAATGGGTTGAGGGTTGCTGCCCTGTTGTTCCTTTAGCTCAGTGCAGAAGCTGATTGACTGACTATTCACAAGGCTCTCCGATCATAGCTCATCAAAGGAAACCCTCTCAATGGGGTTTGCCTGAAACAACTGTAATTAACAATAGGATAAGAAATTCTTGCAGCAAGTCATGATGGTTTTCTCCCATTACTGTCTGTGCCGGTTTGAATGTATTATGTCCCCCAAAACACCATTATCTTTGATGTAATCTTGTGTGGGCAGACATATTAGTATTGATTAGACTGGAATCCTTTGAGTGTTTCCATGGAGATGCGACCCACCCAACTGTAGGTGATAAGTCTTCTTGGATAATTTCCATGGAGGCGTGGCCCCATGCATCCAGCGTGGGCCTTGATTAGTTTACTCTAGAGCACTATATATGCTCAGACAGAAGGAGCAAGCTTGCTACAGCCAAGAGGGACACTTTGAAGAATGCACAGGAGCTGAGAGAGGAGATGCAGCTTACAGAGCAACATTTTGGAGATGGCCTCTGAAAGCAAATATTTGCTCTAGAGAAACTAAGAGAGAACAAATGCCTCAAGAGCAACTGAGAGTGACATTTTTGAGGGAAGCTGAAGCCTAGAGAGGAAGGTCCTGGGTGAAAGCTATTTTGAAACCAGAACTTGGAGCAGATGCCAGCCACGTGCCTTCCCAGCTAACAGAGGTTTTCCAGATGCCATTGGCCATCCTCCAGTGAAGGTACCCGATTGTTGATGCGTTACCTTGGACACTTTATGCCCTTACGACTGTAACTGCGTAACCAAATAAACCCCCTTTTATAAAAGGCGATCTATTTCTGGTATATTGCAAAAAGGCAGCGTTAGCAAACCGGAACACTGCCTAATGGTGGTCTTGTTACAAACTGGATTTTACTCAGGACCTGGACACCTAAAATGGATGCTGACTAGCCACAATCTAGGGAGGAAAACCAATATCCTAAAGTTTTGTCAAAGGAATCCAAATTGGAGCTCAAAGCTCCAAAAAAAAAAAAAAAAGTTAGAAAAAAGTGTAAACATTTCGCTTTGGAAATTAGGAATAGTGAGATGTGAGGACTGAGGCACGCAGAATATTTTGGTCAAAATTTTTCAGGATCATGCATTTTAATGTCCAGAGCATAAAAATCTAAAAAACAACTTCCAATGAGTTAGCATCTGTCAAGTTAACAAGTCATTTTCCTTCTATGATGCATTTTTTGTCATGATGCTTCTGATCTTCAGAACAGACAAGAATCTCATCTTTCAAACTGGCTGTACCAGATTCACCTCAATCAGCATGGCTGTGATGGAAAAGCAAGCCAGCAATGTAATGACCCTGAGTATCTTTTAAGCAATATGTCAATATAAAATAGAATATTTTAAAACTGGAAAAGACTTAAGGCATCACTGAGTCTGATGCTTTCATTTTGGAGCAGAGGAAACCAAGAAAAAAGAGATACTAGCATTACTAGTATTATGGGAGATAAGATTTGTACAGAAAAAAAAAACTCAGACCAGGAGAACATCAAAAGGATACAAATGAGGATGAGCATTCAGATTTCCTGACTCCATGGGCAATGGCATCCCACAGGTTTCCTTTCTGGTTTTCTATGCTGATCCAACCAGGAAGCACCAGTTAGCATCTGTGTACTATGTGTACCCTACAGCAATTGGAGACCCTCTTACCTGATGCCCACGCCTTCCTTTCTCTCCCTTAGGGCCTTGGGTATAACTATCAGTTCCAGGATCCCCCTGAAGAAATAAAAGAATAGTTACCTCAAATGGATGGCAAAGAAAGGAAAAGAAATTACAAGAAAAATTATTTTTTTAAAAGGAAAAAAAAAGAAAGGACTGCCAAAGGGGAACTTTCTATTGTCTGGGCCTGCTTAGTATTTCCAAACACACAATGCAATTAAAATTCCAACCTCTTTAAGAACTCAGATTTTCTATAAGAGTTTTCCTCTTAACTCTCTTATTTGTTGCAATATTAAGAAAGGCTGACCAGTTGCCTCATTAATAAATAATCGTTCCTTGCCTTTAGTGCCACAAGCAAAGAGACCACAAGTCCCCAGAATTAAACAGCAGAAATCCCCCAACCATCACTCACAGGATCTCCCCTCAAGCCAGGTGCTCCATGCTCTCCAGGTTGTCCTGGGGGGCCTGGCAAGCCCTTAAATCAGAAAGAAAAAAAATGTGTCAATTTTTTTAATCACCTGTTGCATAAAAGAAAGAGAACATTAAGAGGGAAAATGGGAATCAATTTAAAAGAGCACCTTATTACTTGAACTTCAAAGCATTCACTGCCAAAGAGGTGAGCTTGAGACACAGAAAATACTTTTATTGGAAATTTGCCACACGCTTGGCCCCAGATGTATCTGACCTCTTTTAACCTTCACACCTCAGTAATGAACCCCAGTTGCTTGTGAGGGACTTGGAGCTGGGGAAGTTAGACCCCAGTCTCACTACCATCAAATCCCCTGATTTTTCCACTCCTCCTGCTCCCACACAGAAACATACGTAAGGAAAAGGAGGGGTTCTCCACCATGGACAGAGAGAGCATTAGTTGAAGTAGTGAGCAAGATCTCACGAAAAAGAGGGAAAAGAAAAGAAAAATGCTTCCAGAGCTCCCAGTTGTCACAGACAGGGAACCTGAGAGATGAAGCAAATTGTTTATAGGAATATAACATAAGCAAATGGTTGTTTCTCTTAAAATCTGACATAAAATGCTGCAACCTTTGTGTATTGGCTCCTATGGAGCCATGGAATGGGGGAAGGTCCCCAATTGCACAGCCCTTCCTCAGGAGATGTCATGTGCCTGGCTCTGGTGGGGATGACACCACAGTCTGAGAACAGTGAAGTGGGGCCCCTCTCTGGGATGTGGCTCTCAGACACACAGGAATGTTCTCTAGGCTCCAAAAGAATCCACCTCAAAACCTTACTTGAGACTCCACCTTACCTCTTTCTTGGCCCAATATAATGGTGAAAGGGAGCAAGATAATTCAAAGTTCAAATCCTGGTGTTCTAATTTACTAGCTAGGCAAGCTTCTTTGACTTCTTTAACATTCAATTTTCTAATTTGTGAAATGGATGTACCAACCTCCTAAGGTGATTGTGAAGATTAAATGGAATAATAAATTAAAAGCACTTAGCACAGAACCTGGCATATGGTGCCCATTATGATTTGCCCTACTTCTGGACCTTCCCTCTTCCAACCCAGACACTTGGCTTCCAGAGAAGTCTTACAAAACCTGTAGCTAGCTTTGCCTAGGAACCTTCAATAGCCCCTAATTGCCCTGTAGTAAAAAAAAAACCACACATACAAAACTCCCAAATATTGCATAAATTGACTCCAACTTGCCCTTTCTTCTCATTCTTTATGCTTTTTATTTTACTCTCCCTTCTGGTAAACTGGAATCTCCAAACCTATCCTGAGTTCTTCTAACTCTAAGCCTTTCCTTGTGCCTTTTCCTTAAGCTGGAATGCCCTTATCTCCCTCCTGTAGCCTCTCATAGAGGTCTCAGTGAAAAACGTCTTGATCTCCTGAATGCCTGAGTGCTCTCCACTCTTTGGGACCTTGCTCAAATGCCACAGGGACTTAGAATGGAAGGGTGTTCTCTTGCCCCCTTCCCTCCTCCCTCATCACCTGGTTAACTGTTACTTATCCTTTAAATCTCAGCCCCATCTCAACTTCCTCAATGAAGCCATCATGCAGGCTGGATCAGATCCACCCGTCATTTACCTCTCCATCATGCACCTATCTCAGTAGTAATCTTACATCTATTTCCATGATTATTTCATTACTGTCTGTGTCTCTCCATAGAGGCCAGTTCTGAGATACAGAACCCACAGCTGTTTTGTTCCCCTTTCTAGAATCATGCTTGGATTAAAGTAGATGCTCAATAAGTGTTTGATGATTGATCAGAAGAAGAAAAGCCACTCTCATTTATTTTAGTTCCCTCTTCAAGTCACTGTGCTCTATTGATTCTTTATTTGCACCATTCTTACAGCCTTTATCCTATTCTAGCCTGTATTACAGTTTTCCCTGTACAAATCTTAGCTACTTCACCAAATAAGCTACTTGTTGGTCATAGCCATGTCTAATTTACCACTGAACCCTCCTTTGTGTCCAGCAAAAGGCCTCACAAGTAGGAGATCCACGACAGGTATTTATTGTATCTTACTAAACTCAACTGAAACTGAAGGATTCCAGTCTTAAAGGAGATGTGGTGTCCTCTATGTTCCCCAAAATCTGGTCCACAAACTGCAAGTTGGAAATTAAACCTCATTAAAGACCCATGTCTTCTGACACTTCCTATTTCATTTATCAGAAAGTCAATCCACACCACTAATTGTGGTGAAAAATATTACTCTTATTCTAAGAGGGCTGCTGTGCTGGTTTGAATCTGTTACATACCTCTTAAAAGACTATGTTCTGTCAACCCACTCTCGTGCGGGCAGACTATTGTGGTTGGGATCTTTTGATTAGGTTGTTTCCATGAAGATGTGACCCACCCAATTGTGGGTGGACCTTTTGATTAGATTATTTCTATGGAGACATGACCCCACCCATTCAAGGTGGGTCCTAAGTAGTTTACTGGAGTCCTTAAGAGGGCTCAGAGCTGACACAGACCCAGAAGCTTGGAGATGCTAAGCTAAGAGATGAAGCTCAGAGTTTGCCCCAGAGAAGCTAAGTGAGAACCCACAGATGCTTAAAGAGAAAGCCACTGGAATCAGAAGCAGAAACAACACAACCCAGGAGCAAAGGACCAGCAGACACCAACCACGTGCCTTCCCAGCTAACAGAGGTGTCCTGGACACCATTGGCCTTTCTTCAGTGAAGGTATCCTCTTGTTAATGCCTTAGTTTGGAAACCTTTATAGCTTTAGAACTGTAAATCTAAAACCTAATAAATCCCATTTATAAAAGCCAATCCATTTCTGGTATATTGTATTCCAGCAGCTCCAGCAAACTGAAACAAGTACAAAGAAGCATAAGTAAATAAATTTCATCTCCTATATCTAATCCAATCAATAACAGAAGCTGATTGTAGTACTGTGTTAAGAAGAATCCTCCCTGGTCATGCTTGGATTTAGTGGTAAAAAGGACTGTCTATACTCAGTAATGTCTGCCATAGGCACAGAAAGGGGAAGTCTTAGAACATATGTCAGGATTCTGCCTCCCCTCACAAAGAAATGTAATTATCAGCATGAGACAGTGTGGAGTCATGTCAAACAGATAGTACAAATAATGTTAGTTGTAAGGATGCAGAGAAGGGAGAGACCACTGCATACTGACTTGTCAAGGAAGACATAAACAGGAAAAAGAGGAGCTATAAGAAAAGGGGATATTCAAATGAACATGGAAGATGGAGGTAAGGGAAAGAGTTTCCAGTATGGGGCACCAGGCATGAGCAAAGACAAGAGGGGGGCATGTACAAGGAATGTTCTTGACTGATACCAGTAAAGTGTCCTTCCCAATCACAGTGTACTGCTCATTGTCTCCTGAACATTCCTTGTACATGCCCCCCTCTTGTCTTTGCTCATGCCTGGTGCCCCATACTGGAAACTCTTTCCCTGGCAGAGTCAGGCTTTAAGTAAAGGTTCCAAATAATCATCTAATATTTATTGCCCTTTAATTGCCAATCTAGTACTAGATGGTTTTTCTCGGAGCTTAAAAATAAACTGTCAACATCAGTTTATGTCATAGAAATATGAGAGAAGAGTATTCTCATACTTTACCTGATTTCCTCTACTTCCTTTTTCTCCAGATGGCCCTGGGACTCCACGCTTACCCTATAAAAGGAAAAAAGAAAAACAAATATACAAAGAATCTTTAGTATTTTAGTCACATCATAAACTTTTTTCATGTAATTTCGCATTATAACCAAGAGTAGAAAATTTCTTTATCATTCTGACAGTATGATGACCAGATGCCCTGAACAACCCTCCACTGATAGTTAAGAATTGCATATAACAAATCAAAATATATTTTCCATACATTAATGAACTGACAAGGAAGAAGAGAAGTCCTTTGAGTCCAGAAGGAAGAGAAAGCAGGAATCCAGACAGGCACTAGCCATCAGCTGTCCTAAGGGTTTCTTCTGATACCTGTGTGTCTGAGATGTGAGAAACCTCAAGCCGACAGATTATTTTAAAGTAGTCTCAGAAGGCAGTGCCACTAGGTACCTGGCAAAATTTAAAAGAAAACCCTCAGGCCTTAAGAAGGTCTTAATGACTTCTCACAGATAAAGCACCACCAAAAATGAGTTTAAAGCAAACATCACAACAGACATGAGGAAATAAGACACCCAGAGGAAGAACTATCAAAAACAACAACACTGTAGAATTATACCTGCAAGGACTATAGATATAAAAATTAACATTTTCAGAGCATAAAATTAGTATACTTAATATGTTTAAATTAAAAAGAATGAGCAAAAAACAAGCAACTTATAAAAATAGTGCAGATTTGAAAAAGAATCAAACAGAACTCAAAGTGAAAAGTATTAAATAATTGAAATTAAAAATTCAATTGACAGGTTAAATGGTATATTTAACACAAAGTGAGATGAGAATTAGTGAACCAGAAAATAGGAAATGAAGAAATATCCAGAATGCAGTGAAGAAAGACAAATAATTTTTTTAATATGAAAGAGAGGTTAAGCGACATGGAAAATAGATCGAGACTATCTAACAAATTTCTAATTAGACTTCCAAGAAGAGACAATAGAGAAAATGGGAAAGATTTTAAAATTTCAAAATAATTTGCTGAGTATTTTCTAAAATTTATGAAACACACAAATACTCAGATTCAAAAATCCAACAAGTCCCAAACTGGATAAATAAATAGAAATCTACAGCTGGACACATCACACTGAAACTGTAGAAAACTAAAACAGAGGAAAAAATTTAAAGAAGCCTGAAATTTATTTTTAAGATTGCTTACAAAGAAATAGCAATTACTTTTGCAGATGACTTCTAACAGGAATAATGGAAGCTAGAACCAGAAGAGCAAGAAATTACATTTTCAAAGAAAATAACTATAACCCTGTATTGTTAACTCAATGAACCATCTTTCAAGAAAGAGGGTAAAATAAAAAAAATTTCGGAGAAACAAAAGCCAGGGGAATTTACAGTGAACTAACCTGCATTAAAGGAAATTCTAAAAGTTGTACCATAGGCAATAGAAACTTGATTCCAAAGGAAGGCAACAATGATACTAGTAAATATGAGTATAAATCTAAACAAGCACTGACTATATAAAATGACAGTAACAGCAATGTCTAATTGGTGGGATTTAACCAAAAAACAGGAAGATGGAAATAAAATACTGGGCACTAATATACAATATGGGAGGGGGTTGATCGTGATTAAGTTTCTAAGATATTTTTAGGACAAGAGCAAAGACATAGATTAATTTTATACATTGCTGAGTAATCATGTTAAAATTTCTAGACTAAACATGAAAAATAGAGAGTATAACAACAAAAACTAGGAGAGGGGAATACAATGAGAAACTTTCTTTACCTGTTCTCCATCCAATCCATCAACACCTGCCTCACCAGAGTCACCCTGCGGAAGCAAGAGGAGCAGGTACACATGGTTATTTCTTTGATGTTAATTAATACTTGCAATTTTTTTCAGTTGACAGATGAATACTGAAACAGCATTTATATATGGCATACAATTATTTAAAAGCAGTGATTGTTTTCTTCCTGAATAAGTCATTAAGGTTACAGAATGTTTTTCCTGACAGTTTCGGGTAATGAAGAATAATATAAGAAAAAAATCCTCAATTTCTGAATGGCTAGAAAGACTTCTTTTAAATTTTTGCACTGGCAACAAGTTACTCTTTCACAAGACTGCACGAAACATTTCCCACTAGTGGACTGCATGCTAAAGATGGCCCTTTTTTCATTGACTTCCTTTAATTTAAAAAGACTGACAAATACATCTGAATTAATCTTTACAATGGGTTCTTGGAAAATCACAGATTAAAGAGGAATTAAAAGTACGAGTGTATGTGCGTGCACTTTGGGAGACATTAAAAAAAATCTCATTAAGGAAAGATGTGAAAAAATGAGGCTAACTAGGAGATATAGCAAAAACAGGCAGCTGCGTAGTGACATCTCATCAAATATTCCATCATTTTGCTAACTATCTCAAAATGATAGTTAATACCTTCATCACTAGAAAGTATCTTTTGAAGGAGAAATCCAGAGTCTTGAAAGCAGAATAAAATGTATTTTGCATGTGTGGCATAGTAGATTTACTTTTACTATCCACATAGTAAAGTCCCATTTCAGGCAATTTTTTTTTAACCAAATACATCTGGTACATAAAACCAAGCAAACCAAATTGTTGGACCAGAATTACATGATACATATGCCATATGCCACAGGGGTAAATCAGTGGTACCAGAAAACATGGATAAGGAAATTCCATGAGCCCTTTTCTGTCACGTTGATTGCTTTGTAAATACTCCCTAGGATAATGTGGGGGGGCAGAGTGGGTGCCTAACAAATACTTGTTGAATGAATTAATGAATAAATAAATGGATAGTGATTCTGAATCTTAGTATAAGGTCATTTCCTTATTGCACCAATCCCTTTTCCATCAACCTTATCCTAGCACCCCTCTCTCATTTAACACCCAACTTGTCCAGACCCTCCCTAACACACGCTGGATTCAGGATCAAGTCTTAGAGACCATCAGGTGATAAGTTTGGTGACTCAATGACTATAGAGTTAACAAGGCTGGAAATGCTAATACAGATCACCTCCTTAAACCTGGAAATATGTCTTACAAATAGTCATTCAATAGCATGGCAGCTGGGCTAAGACACTATCACCTGACATTTTCACTTGTCTAAAAGTTTTTGCCTCATGCAAGCAAAGGAAAGCAACTGGACCCAGTGTTTTATATCCCAAAGAAACTGCTATCCAGTTTAAGAAGAGTGAAGGAGGTCACCTACCTTCTCTCCTGAATATCCTCTTGCTCCCTAAAGTAAAAGAATTGATCTTGAGTGAGATTTTCAAAATTGTTTCATTTAAGAAAATGCGATTGTTTCATTTCAAGAAAATGCAATTATTAGATCAAAATGAAAATGTACTCTCCAGTGAATATAATGGGCGTCACAAGACTCTATCACCACCTCCACGCCCCACCCACCACCACCACCCTTTGCCTATGGCTTCCAAAAAAATGTTCCTTGCAACTCCTCACTCAGTAGGGGTGAGCAGGGAACAGCAGTGATATAACACCTTTTATTATAATGATAATATTTTCAGACAAAAATAAGAATACACTGGCTAATAAGCATGAAAGGGCCTCCAGGAACAACAGGACCAATTAATTGAAATAGTCACTTGCTAGAATATACTGAAAGTGGTCATTGTGGTCAAAAAAACTCTCTTTTCAGGACATAGGTTGTAGAAAGTTTTTCTTCACCTTAATTCAATAACTTTTCAATTCAATGCAATCACTCACAAAGGGTGCCAACCCTATCTCTTCAACCTCTAAATTTCAGTGTTCTTAAACCCAACTTCCAACCACCAGCACCGACCATTCTTCTCCTGCATGTTTTCTCTGGGACCAGAGCCCGCCCTACCCACATGCAGGGCAGGCCAGAGTGATGAGTAATTAATGCCCCCGGGAGCATCCCATGACTAATGTCCAAAAGGATTAGTATATAAACGCCCCAGTTCCCTCACCCCTCAAGTGGAATAATTTGAGATGCACGTTAATATTGGCTCCCAGGATACCCCAAAAGGATTACGCTCCATCTACCCACAGTGTAACCTGATTAATCAAGCACCCTTTTAAGTCCCCTTCCCTCCCTACTCTCCTACTGGTGATTCCTGGGACCACTTCCCAGTAAACTACTTGCACTTGAGACCTTTTCTCAGGCTCTGCTTCTGAAGAGTGCAAACTAAGATACCTCGGTCTGAAGAGGATCCAAGACTCCAAGCCAGGTTGAAGAATTAAGATTTTCCCAGACCCAAGGGATGAGAGAGAAAAAGAATCTCACAGCTCAATGTCCCACTTACCTTAGATCCCCTTATTCCAGGGCATCCGTCCTCACCTCGGAGTCCAGGAAGACCCCGAGGGCCTCTTTCTCCCTGTGAAATAGAGACAGGCATGAAGACAGTCAAGCAACTGGCTCTATCACCACCAGGTGAATTCAAACCAATAATAATGACCATCAGAATTACTAAACTGTGACATGGTCCTTATGGCTACTTCTACATCCTCAAAAACCTAATCAGATCACTGGGAAAAGCAATCAGATTGTTCATCCATCAACTGCTCAAATCGACAACCCAAAATTGGTCTACTCAATCAAGTCGCATGGGCAAAATTTCAGATTTCAAATGAAAATATAAGGTGTGTTTGAACATTTCCTTAAGGCACCAGAAATTAATTAGAGGTTTGCTGATGATACCACACAGTATAAACCACTTATTTAACTCATATCTTCTAAATAAAATCCTTCCTATTCCTAAAGCATAGAGAAACTTTTTCTGTTGACCCCACCCAATTGCTCCTTCAGTTTCCTTGCAGTATTTAGGAGATACCACTGTTTCAGCACTTAGCACATATCAGAGTGGGATTTATTTTTTTTTTATTTTATTTTGTTTACATATCAGAATCTCCCACTATATCGGGAGCTTCTTGGAGGCAAGGATAATTTATTTGTCTCTGGTCTCCAACTCCAAAATCAGGATTTGGAGAATGACTTAACTGAGTAAGTGAACATAACCATTTGATCTAAGTATTGGATAAGGAGGGGAATAGTAGAGATCACATCTTTTGCCGAATTGATTTAATATGAATTAGGAAGTACTGAACATGATTTTTCATCAAGAGGGTTTACAAATGTAACATCTAACTTTAACTTAATGAGGCTGGATAACTGTCTTACCCACAGCTGCCCAGAAAAGCAAAAGGGCACATGATAGGGTTAGAAACATTCTGGGTCTAGAATGAAAGGACCTGGATTCGTGCCCGAATTCTGCTTCCAACTCGTTTTGTGATGTTCAAGCTTCAGCTGCAAAAGTTAATCTTAACATACGTCCTGTACCATACTGCACGATACAGTGTTACCAATCCTGAATAACTGGTTGTCTTTATTAAAAAATAGTTGATATACACAAAACAGATGTCCCCTATAAAGCAGGGACACCAAGGTAAAAATCTTAGTTTTATTTTTAACAAAACATAAAAATAAACCCACTCTCTAGACTTCTATTCCCAGTTTTTGAAGATTCAGTTGCTACCCATACATGCTAAATATTAAGTTACGTATTCTCCAAAAATTATCCCATAAATAAGAGAGTAGTCTTAAATTTGAGTCCTGCCAAAGTCCTCACAGAATTTCTCATATTTCAGAGTACACTCTCCATTACTTAACTTTGAAGAGCAAAGTACTGACACCCAATCAGTGTTAACTTGAGATATTTACAGGATACACATTGAGGTCACCTGCCAGAATCGGTTAAAATATAAAGGAGGTAAAGAAATCTAACAGGGATTTGTTAATAATATTTGAGGGTGAGACCTCACAATTGCAAATGTTGGGTGCCATGCAAACAAAACTTTTAAAAATCATCTTTATAAGCAATAGATTGCATGTTTACATTGAAAAAACCATGAAAATATTCCTATCAGAAAAATCAAGCAATGGGTTTTGGGAGCTGGAAATAAAATTTTCAGTGGCAGACATCATAGAGTTTACTTAAGAAATTTAGGCTGAAGTGAACACAATATGCTCTAGAAAGCCAAGTGAAATGTTTGTAAAAAGTGGCTCCAATAAGGATGAAGAAAGGGACACTGATCTAAACAGAATGAATTTTTATTGAAATAGTTTTATAAAGTATCACAGAGAGAAAAGCATTATTTCTAATTTAATATATTATTTTACACAATGAAAGACTAAATGTTTATTTGCAATTAAATAAATTGAAGTAAATAAAAGTAAAGTAAAATGAAGTAAAAATTGTCTATTTCAGCTACATCTCTAAAAGTTCATATATTCTAATTGGGAAAAACTTTCCTTTAGGATGGTCTCATGAGGAAATGGGAATTGCCTTATATATGGGCACAAATGGTAAATTGTTTTGAGAATAAAACTGGGGCTTATTCAACTTGAAAGGTGAAATGACTGCCCTCCCCCCTACGTGGGATCAGACACCCAGGGGAGTGAATCTCCCTGGCAACGTGGAATATGACTCCCGGGGAGGAATGTAGACCCGGCATCGTGGGACGGAGAACATCTTCTTGACCAAAAGAGGGATGTGAAAGGAAATGAAATAAGCTTCAGTGGCAGAGAGATTCCAAAACGAGCCGAGAGGTCACTCTGGTGGGCACTCTTACACACACTTTAGACAACCCTTTTTAGGTTCTAAAGAATTGGGGTAGCTGGTGGTGGATACCTGAAACTATCAAACTACAACCCAGAACCCATGAATCTCGAAGACAGTTGTATAAAAATGTAGCTTATGAGGGGTGACAATGGGATTGGGAAAGCCATAAGGACCACACTCCACTTTGTCTAGTTTATGGATGGATGAGTAGAAAAATAGGGGAAGGAAACAAACAGACAAAGGTACCCAGTGTTCTTTTTTACTTCAATTGCTCTTTTTCACTCTAATTATTATTCTTGTTATTTTTGTGTGGGTGCTAATGAAGGTGTCAGGGATTGATTTTGGTGATGAATGTACAACTATGTAATGGTACTGTAAACAATCGAAAGTACGATTTGTTTTGTATGACTGTGTGATATGTGAATATATCTCAATAAAATGAAGATTAAAAAAATGCAAAAAAAAAAAATTGGGGCTTATTGTTTTCTCATTCAGATATAAGCTCTATCAGGTTTAACAATTGGTCTCTCATTTGCTCAAGAGTTGCTCAAAGCTACATGTTATCACCATAACTTAATAGAAAGAATATATCACCACAAGCTTTTTAAATGCTAGGCTAGTTCAAGTTATCTTACGAAAAATGGGAATAAGAAGAATAATATCCTAATATGCAGATTAAATGAGGAAACACATACAAAACTTGGCTATATGTCTGGCGTATATGAAGCTCTCAATAAATGTTAGCTGTTGTTACAATGAAGTTACATAATCATTTTTTTGTGACCTTAAATAAACTGACTAATTAGATACATAACTAAGATGTGCTGTGTAATGTGTGTAACCAATGCATAAGGTATTATTTAAACCACCAACTTGTAACAGATGTTTTAAATGCAGTTAAGTCACGAATCTGGCAGATGGTATTTTCCAAAGAGAGCCACAACATCTCCCAGCCCACAATGTCTTCTGCTCTGTGGCCTTGTCACCCACTCTCAGGATAGAGCCTGCTTCTTGAGAGGCTCCCTCTCAGACCCAGCCACTGTTTAGTTCCAGCTCAGCCTCCCCTTCAGCCAGCCCAGCTCAGACACCAGGCATGTGAGAGGAGATGCCATCTTGGCAGTGCAGTCTCCAGCCCGGGCTTTTACAGCCCCAGCAATGGAGCCCCCTCAGCTGACACCCCAGACATTGTGAAACAGAGAAGAGCCACCCCTCTGTGTGCTTTTCAGTATCCTCACCCACAGAGTCCCCAAACATAATAAAATGATTGCTTTAAACTACCAAGGTTTTTTCTGAGTGCAGGTAGGGTAGGAAGGGAAGTCATATGGTGATAAATAACTGGTTTATTTATAATTTGTCCTTAAATGCTTTTAACTTAAACCTACAAATTATGGGACACATTCTAGAACCATTTCTCTGCAGAGAAGTGTGTCTGCCTTTGAGCAGTCCAACCTGAACTGCTTTGTAGGGAGATGACATAAGATGCAGTTCAGAGGATAATGCATTTTGAAGTCATCTGCTCTAGTGAGAAACATAATAAAAAGAAAATGAAACCTACTAATGCTCATTGTCCACTACAGTAGCCACTAGCCACAAGGAGACTACAGAGTACTTTAATGTACCTAGTCCAAATCGAGAGTTGCTCTAAATGTAGAATATATACCATATTTTGAATACGGTGTTTTTAATACAATAAAATGTCTCATTAATAAATTTTATATTAATTACAAATCAAAATGATGTTATTTTTGATATACTGGGTTAAATAAACTATATTGATAAAATTAATTTCACTTTTAAAACTTTTTTTAGATAGCTACTATAAAATTTAAAATTGTACATATTGATCATGTTATATTGCAAGCTCCACAACAAAGGGTCTGATAAAATATCTTGGTTTTAGGATATTAGGACAGCAGAGAAGGGGGACAAAATCATCTCCCACTCCAGACACACAAGTATTTGTTTATTCCACTTGTCTGAAATTGGAGTCAATGATCCTGATGGGTTAGATGGACCTTAAATTATTCTTCTAATTTTGGGCAGGCTCAGTGAACCATGGGCCAATCTCTGCCAAACAGAAAAAATGAAATAGCACTTAACGGACATTTTAAAACATCATAAAAAATCATAGTAAAAATATGCAATTCATATTTCCGAAAATATTCCCTAACATCTAACAAATTATATTTACTAACCGAGGCAAAATAAAAAGAAAAGTTGAGCAATTCTCCTATAAACAGAGAAATGGGTCAGCTTAACACACATATCAGTACCTGAGTTTTTCTCTAATTTCTGCTTATTTTCTACAATTGGACAGCCTAGATGTTCAGAATAATAAAACAACATGCTACTCCAACTGTAGCAATGAGAACACTAATGCTTGTTTATGCCAGCAAATCACTAGTGTCGTCTGATCCCTGGTGTCTCCAACACCCTCTCAGGGAGTTCTCAAGAATAAAACTATTTGCCCGATAACACTAAAATCTTATTTTCTTCTTGCACTCTTATTCTCTTACATGTGTACAGAAGGATTTTCAAGAAGCCACAGAGCATATAATATCACAACAGTCTTAATACAAAAGCAATTATGAGATTTTTGCTTTGGAAAACATAGTTATTTTTCATAAAGATTAATGCCATTTCTGTTACATGTAATGGGTTTATTTTTGCTATTTTTAAATTAAATAATAAATAATTTAACATTTTTTCAGTTTTAATTTCTAATACAGTAAATATTGATAGATATAAATCACAATAATCTTTAAGAGTATAAAGGTATCCTGAGACCAAGAAGTTTGAGAATCAGTGGAATATACAAATCAACTTTAAAATAGACACCTGTGACAAAATGGTTTTCCATAACTCAAACGTCACTGAAAATTATGCTTCTGAGATTTTTTTTTAATCCTTTAGATATTTATATGATGGTATACCCAGGATTATATGCAAACCATCGGTGGGCAAATATAACTCCACCCCCTTCTAAGGAAACTTAGGAAGGCATCTGAGAGACCTTGTTATAAGAATGGTCTTGGATCCTCTTCAATTTATTAAATTTGTTACAGGCATGAATTATTTATTAATAGTAACAAATTTCCTGCAATTCAGCGCATAATTAACTACTACTCTTACATGCATGCACACTAAACAGACCACATTTCACCAATTTAAAAAAAAATGACCATACTTCATCATCAAACACTTTCTAGGAACTCTAAAAGTTTGTTCACCTGAAATTTGTTATAATAAATACAGTAGCTCGTGAGTGTGTGTGTGTGTGTATGTATTGTAAAACCATCTTAAATGACATGGATGTGAAAAACTTTCACAACTTAAGTGCAATTAAGTATTGCTAATATTTGACTCATTTTACCAAAGTCCTTCAAAGAAAAACAAATCAAGATTCAGTACTTACAGGCCCACCATCATCACCAGGATAACCAGGTAATCCATCAGGACCCTTTTCTCCCTAAGAAGAAAAGCAATTTGAATAAATAATCTGGACTCTAAAGTCTCCATTTCTCAGATCTAGAAGAACTAAAAATTGTTAATAATAAATACCCTTTCCTCACTGAGGCAACATTTTACTGAGATTTTTTAATGAGAATCATGATGCTAGGTGCTCAGGCTGCAATGATATATAGAAACAAATATTCTTTGGTGTGTTAAAGAAAAAACTTGAATACCTGTTTGTCTTCACAGTCAGTAAACTGACCTATTTTAATTTTCCCCAAAAAGTTTGCTAACAGTAAAACTCCAAACAAGACTAGTTTCTAGTTAAAAATTTAAGAAAACTCTCACTCTTGACTTTGACTTTGTTTTAAAAAACATCAGTAAACAAAGGTGCTATCTCCCACATTACTTATGAAAAACGATTGCTTATTTCTGTATGACTCAGCTATTTAGTCTCTTTTTTAACTTCCTCTAACATACCTAAACCCACAAACCATTTCCTCTGAAGTCAGACTAGCCGAATATTTTTATTTGGTCTGACACATTCTATTTGTGATCAACGAAGATAGGAAAATCAACGCCAGCAACTGCTGAATTATAACAGAGAGCAGAGCATTCAAAAATTCAAAATACCCCGATCTTTGACCTTTGAGGCACTCTCCCTGAGTTGCAAAAAAATTACGTAAATTTGCAAGGAAATTTGCAAAGAAATAAGTGCCCCACAAGCTTGATTTTCTAATTCTCCAATCTTATATCAAAGAACAACATGGGGAGAAAAATCTAAAGCGAAGGCAGAGATGATACAATTTATTTTTCAAAAAGTAATTATGCACTTTCTACAGCCCTAAATTTTAAAGATTGAGCTTCAAAGGTATTAAGGGCTCATTTCAACAACTTCATGGAAAACCTTCCAAAAAGAGCACGTAAAAAGATAGTGCAAATACACTTCAGCAGGTGGCACGGTGACGGGCGGCCATACTTGCCGCTGCGGCCAGAGCCGGCAACAACATAAAATGCGCGGGAACCCCGCTGGCGCACGGACCCGCGCAGGCGCGCAGGCGCCGCGGTCCCGGCCCCGCGCACCCCGCCTTCCGCAGTCCTCGCGGATCTCTTACAAACCGAACTAAAACGTAGAGAGGCCCTTTGCCTCTGTGACGCGGCTGAAAGTGTGTATTTTCCTCCTATCAGCCTGGCAGCGTCCTCAAGTACCGCCAGCAGCTGTGACTATGGCCGCCATCCTTTGGCTACACACAGAGAACTGAGAACAGCCAGGTTCCCCAAAGCGAATATGCTGGGCTGCTAAAGCCAATATGCAGAGCTGCTGGGAATCATCAAAGAGTTGGGAAAAGAGATCAGACCCGCCTAAGCGGGGAGCGAACTTGCAACAAAGAGACTACAAGGAGGGATCATTCAGGCTAGAGGACTGTGTTCCTAAGTGCTTGGCTGAAACAGAACGGAATGGAATGCCGCATCCTCGCCGCCTTGTTAGCGTTGAAGGCTTGCCATCTTTTTACAAGATGAAGTTACAATTCATCTCCCCTGTTCAGATGAAACTCTTGTTTTCAAACTGTTAACAGTTTTTTTTTTCTCCCCGTTTTGTTCCCATGGTTCATTAGGCTCTCAACCTGAAAACTTTAAGATTGAGAAAAGATTTTGCTGTTGATTAGGATTTGTGTTTTAAGTAATTAGGAAGTACCCCGGGTTTTTTTCCCTTAAGCATTAAGTTTGCCTCTGAGACGCCAGCATTTCACTTTAATCTTCTCTTTTGAATGCATTTATCTTACCTAAATTGTTCTTTGTTCCTTTCATAAGCTAATACAACTCTAAGGATTCTGTTTTTAGTAAATACTGACAGCATGCTTTACTTAGTAGCAGGCCTCAGTTTGGCATACAGTGTAGTTTCTGCTTACTATAAGTTCTTTTTTGCTTAAATATTCGCATGACTATTAATGCTTTGAAGTCAGTTTAACAATGCACAGGTTATAAATACAGAAGAGCAACCCCTCATACCTAACAAGGAAACCCCCCCCCCAATTTTCATACTGAGACTGTATGTAGATTTCAGTTGTGTTTTCTGTAAATTGATCAAATGTCTAGAAAAAAATGACTAAAACTGTTTACATCTTTGTATGTATTTACTGCTTGATGTAATAAAGCTTATTGTCATTAACAGAAAAAAAAAAAAAGGTGATGCAAACCCAATGCATTTTGACTTAACCTTACATTTTGGTTTGTGAGAATAGAATCATGCCAGCTTCTGGACATCTAAGGATCATCTCTAATAAGAAACTCTCCTTCAAAAGTGTTAAGTAGTAATTTTCCAATCAATAAACCCTGATTCACCACCACATGAAACCAGTGATAGTGTCTTCTCCCAGAGTTTAATGCTATAGAAAACAATATTAGATAGGTGGGAAAGAGGTATTTGTTACTGTAAAGGAAGCAGATGTGGGACAAGTGAAAATTTTGTACACAAGTGAAAACATTTGTGCAGTGGTGGGACATGTAAAATTATTTGTCAAATACACATTAGTAGCAAGCTAAATATAATGAAAAGAATGTGAGATGTAGAGTCAAGTCTCTTCAAAACTGTGCAAATTTGGGAAATTGATGTCCCCTTTCTAAGTCACAATTCTGCACTTGTAAAATAATGTCCACCTCAAAGGTTTGTTAGGAGGGCAATATGGGAAAAGGCTTTTAAATATGCAACACAGAGCCTGGTGTGCAGTAGATGCTGACATGTCATCTCTCTCTGTCCCCTAATTCATACCCAACAAATTCTCACCTTCCTGCCTGGGCCCCCATCATCACCTTTGTACCCATCTTCTCCAAAACATATCCCGCACCTATTGCAGCATGTTCGTTCTACAATTGTGTCCTGAAAAATAGAATACACATCACATAATGTTTTTCATCTGGGTTAGCCTACATCACATGACACCCTAAGATAGAATTCTCTTGCAGTTTTTAAAATTATTATAATTAGTAAGACCTAGTGAGGGTTGATGATTAAAAAAAATACTTACAAGTTGCTTCAGTAAGATGCTTGGGAGGGATGGCAGTGTGATGCTCAGAGGTTGCTTATATGCAAATCCTCTGCCAAATTCTAGCTCCTGGAGCTCTTCTAATTTATGCACACCTTCCAGACCAATGATTAGGAGTCCGGAGAATCCTTCAAAATATCAACAGGCAGTTGAACTACTAGCATATCTTTTGAATGGCCTGTCTTTGTCTCAGCCGTAGCTATTCATCGATCATCCCACCATTCCCATATCCTTCACTTCTCTTGTCTCGAAGCTGCATTTTTTATTAAAATCAAAACTAGTTCATGATATACATTCTTTAAGAATTGATCTGATGCCTTTAAATTCCGCCAGCAGAAAGTGAAACAGTTAAGTGGAACCACAAGGGACTCTCATAGCTCTCTTGTAGCCTCCATCTTTATCTCATAGAGGATTTTCAGCCCTTGTTGTATCAAGCTACATCCTTCTGAGCCCATTCCTGAAATGGACTATTGTGGTTTACGCTTAGAAACTGTAGTCATTAATGGAGCTGTTCACAAATATTCTGGATTGTCTTCTTAAGGGGGCATGATGGGATTGCGCTTCTTTGGGAACGTTACATAGCCTCATTGAGCCACAATTCCTTACCTGTAAAACATTATCTACCTCATGAAAGAAGTGGTCATACAGTTTGCTCTGGCCAATGAAATGTGAGCAGAAGTGGCCTGTGTCACTCCCTGGGGGAAACTTTAAGAGCTAGGGTATAATTTACCCCATTTCCTTTCTCTTGGCACAGCCATAGCAAAAGAACCTGTTGGGATGGACCCTCCTTCAGCCTGGGTCCCTGGGTGATGGGTATGAGGCCCGAGAGATGAATACATCTTTACTATTTTAAATCACTGAGATTTGGAGGTTACCTGTTAATTGAAGTGTAACTTAGCCTGTCCCACTGATGTAGGCACTAAAGGATCATTTGGATTTGTCCACATAACAGAGATCAAATGGACAAGGATACTTTGAAATTCTGTATTTGTGGAAAATTGAGAACAAATGCGACTATTAATACTTCAAAAAATATATTCTCAGCACACATAGACAGGCAAAGAAGCCTTTTGCTGTTGTGAACAAGCTGCATGATGATCTTGTGGTTAAAAATTGTGTGTATACTGTTAATTAATTCTTAAAAATAAGTTCCTGGAAATGGAATTGATGGCCCAGAACATAGGCAAAGTTTTACAGTGATTTGTCACATAGTAATTGAAACTTCCAGTGGTGCTCTGTATAGAAAATTCAGTTGGGAGCAACTTGTCATAAAAAATATCCCAGGCCTTCGTTAACCAATGGAAAAATATCATCCCCAAGAAGGGAGAAGGATGAAGGAACTGGAATAAATAAGTTGCTGGTTGCTTTAGGACTTTTAGTGGGAATGGCTGTAGCCATCATGCGGTTGGACAAGTTGCACTTCCCAGGAACTCCCTGCGGAAGGAGCTGGTGTGAGCGGAGATCCAGCCAGCAGGCCACTCGCCAAGCCATGTGCCCACACACCAGATGGCATCCGCCCAGAGGATGGGGTGCCTTATTCTAACTTTCCCAAAGATGCCACACACACACACACTAGCAGCAGCCCTTGGAGCTGGAGAGGAGGAAGAATTAGAGACAATGGGAAGAGGAGGGGCAGTGGGGAAAGCAAGACTGACTCCCGGAGTCCAGAGAAAAGAAACATATGGCCCCCTAAGTAGCCTGAAAGAACAAACAGCACCCACTCACCATGAAGTGGAGGTGTTTCAACAGTGCAGGTGCCAGGATGGTAATTGGCCAGTCCCATCTCAGTCAGAGACCCCCGGTCGGTGTCAGGAATTGGGGGATGGGGAGACTCTGGGCTCTGAATGAACCCCGGACTCATACAAAGGAGGCTGGGCATTGTTTTGTGGGTGCTGAGCTCCAGCTACGAGGGTTAGCACACGGAAGGCTTCTGGAAGTCTGACCCTGTGACAAAAACACGCTCCCCTGCCCCCCGAACCAGGACAACTCTGTGCACTTACCTTTGCTGTGGAGAAGCTCAGATATTTCCTTCAGTCTCTCTAAATCGTCGTCCAGTCCATCTGTAAACACTAAAAGGACCTGTTATTTAAAAGAGAGAGAGCCAGAGACAAAGAGAGAAAGAGAATGAGCAGAGGAAGGCAGAAAGGAAAAAAGGAAGAAAAAAAGGGCAGAGGAGAAAGGGAATGGAGAAGAAGGATATTATTGATTGAACATTTCTTACAAATGCAAGGATGAGTTTTTCTGATTAATGACAGCTTTTCACTCTGTTCCTTTTTACCTATTCATTTCTTTGTTTTATTATTCATTCACTTGTAGTTCAACCTCTCTGAACCCCGCCCCACCCCCCACTTATAGCCATCTTAATCTAGTCACTTAAAAATACCTTCCAAAAATTGTCTGAAAATATACATTTTTATCAATGCCAAACATTAGAATATTAACAGGGGTTTTCAAGTGTAGAGGTGGGGTGGAGTGGGGGTGGGTATGTGGAGAGAGAGAGAGAGAGGGATATGGGCAGTTATTTTTTTCTGTTATATGTTTTTAATAAATTTTCTACAATTAAAGAGTGTTACTTTTACTCCTAGAAATATTTAATTTAAAAAGTGAGTTAGGAGAGAAAAAGATGGCGGCATAGAGAGACATGGAAGACTGTTAGTCCCCCCAGGAACAATTCATAAATGACCAAAAAACTAGTAAATAACCAGGAATAACTGTGGGGAGACAAACATGGCTGTCCACTTATCAACCACCAACCTGAATTGGGAGGAATGCCCGAGATCACAGCATAAAATCTGTAAGTAAAACTGCCGACCCGTGCTGAGAGCCGAGAGCCAAGAGCCAAGAGCCCCTGCCTCACAGAAGCCGCGCGGTGCTAGAGAACAGCACTCTCCGAACAAGCTAGTGTACCACAGCCCAGCTCCATCTGGAATTTTAATGTTAACTGCTAAATACAGACAGTGAATCCTCAATGAGCAGGCAGAGGCTTTTGAGGACAACTGACCTCGGGAGAGTCAGGGGACATATCTGCCTCAGGACAAAAAGCCCAGAGGCTGACGGGTGAACCTGGGAGCTTTTCTGTCCCTTTTGCTCTCTGTGGAGAAAACTGCAGCCGCTTTCAGCCTGCAGCACTTTGCAGTAAAGACAGACTCAGCTATTTTAAAATCAAAACACTTTGATCAGCAGAGTCAGAGAAACAAAGAACTACCTGATAGGCAGTGACCTCTTTGGAGGGGGCATAGCTTCCCAAAGGAAAGGGAGGGTCCCAGCTTTACAGCCCGCCTTTCCGGAACCAGACCCCAAAGCTTGGGGGAGGAGAGCCACAGGCCACACCCCCTTACACAGGCAGTGATAGACTGCACCTGCCAAACAGAAAAGCACAGGTGTATTAATCCTCTATAAGAAAAACCATCAGGGGAACCAGATACTGAATATTTCCTCCTTCTGTGACCTGAACCTGTTCTTGCCTGGGAAAACCTGATTGGGGTGGCCTAGGAGGTCAGATGCCTAGAAAACAGAAAACTATAACCTACACTATCAAAAACGAACCTATGACCCAGTCAAAGGAACAAACATACACTTCAACTGAGACACAGGAATTTAAACAACTAATGTTAAATCAATTCAAAAACTTTAGAGAATATTTCACAAAAGAGATAGAGGCTGTAAAGAAAACACTGGGCATATATACGGCAGAAATTGAAAAGTTCAAAAAAACAACTAGTAGAATCTATGGAAATGAAAGGCACAGCACAAGAGATGAAAGACACAATGGAAACATACAACAGCAGACATCAAGAGGCAGAAGAAAACACTCAAGAACTGGAGAACAAAACACCTGAAAGTCTACACGCAAAGGAGCAGATGGAGAAAAGAATGAAAAAATATGAGCAACATCTCCGGGAACTTAAAGAGGAAACAAAGTACAAGAATCTACTTATCATTGGTGTCCCAGAAGGAGGAGAGAAGGGAAAAGGGGCAGAGGCAATAATAGAGGAAATAATCAATGAAAATTTCCCATCTCTTATGAAAGACATAAAATTACAGATTCAAGAAGCGCAGCGTACTCCAAATAGAATGGATATGAATAGGCCTATGCCAAGACACTTAATAATCAGATTATCAAATGTCAAAGACAAAAAGAGAATCCTGAAAGCAGCAAGAGAAAAGCAATCCATCACATACAAAGGAAGCTTAATAAGACTATGTGCAGATCTCTCAGCAGAAACCATGGAGGCAAGAAGGAAGTGGTGTGATATATTTAAGACACTGAAAGAGAAAAACCTCCAACCAAGAACCCTATATCCAGCAAAGCTGTCCTTCAAATATGAGGGAGAGCTCAAAATATTTTCTGACAAACAGACAATGAGAGACTTTGTGAACAAAACACCTGCCCTACAGGAATTACTAAAGGGAGCACTGCAGAGTTATAGGAGAAGATGGGAGTGTGTGGTTCAGAATACAATTTTTGGGGAGATGGTAGCATAGCAATGTAAGTACACTGAACAAAGATAGCTATGTATACGGTTGAGAGAGGAAGGTGGGGAGCATGTGAGACACCAGAAGAAAGGAGGAAAGATAAAGAATGGGACTGTGTAACTTGGTGAAATCTAGAGTGTTCAACAATTGTGATAAAATGTACAGATATGTTCTTTTACGAGGGAGAACAAGCAAATGTCAACCTTGCAAGGTGTTAAAAATGGGGAGGCATTGGGGGAGGGATGCAATCAGCATAAACTAGAGACTGTAACTAACAGAATCATTGTATTATGCTTCCTTTAATGTAACAAAGGTGATATACCAAGGTAAATGCAGATAAGAGGGGGGGATAGGGGAGGCATGATAGACACTTGACATTGGTGGTGTTGTCTGACTCTTACCCTACTTTGATTTAAGATTACTTTTCCTTTTGCTACTTCCTAGCTGTCAGTTTTTCCTTTCTTTTCCCTCTCTACCTTCTTTGACTCTCCCTCCTGCCTTGTGGAAGAAATGTAGATGCCCTTATACAGATGGTGGTAAAGATGGTGAACACATAAATATGTGACCATACAGAGAACCATCAATTGTCTACTTAGGATGGAATGTATGGGGTGTGAACAAAACCATCTTAAAAAAAATGGGTTGATGTCAAAACCTCAAGGGAAATACACTGAGTGAAATAAGCCAGACACATATGAACAAATATTGCAGGGTCTCACTGGTAAGAACTAACTATAATATGTAAACTCATAGACATGAAATATAAGGTACCAAGATATAGGACGAGGCTTAAGAATGGGGAGTGGTTGCTTAGTATGAGCAGAATGTTCAACTAGGATGAACTTAAATGTTTGGGAATAAACAGAGGTGTAGGTAGCAAGATGTGCGAATAACTAACACTGCCGAAGGGCATGTGAATGAGGTGGAAACGGGAAGCTCAGAGTCATATATGTAACCAGAAGGAAAGTTGGAGGTCGAAAGATGAGAATGTATAAAACTGAATCCTATGGTGGGCAATGTCCATGATTAACTGTACAAATATTAGAAAACTCTTCCATGAACTAGAACAAATGTATGACAATACAACTAGAAGTTAACAATAGAGGGACATATAGGGAAGAAATATATACTTATTGCAAACTATATACTACAGTCTGTAGTATTTCAACATTCTTTCATAAACAGTAACAAATGTACTATACCAACACTACGAGTCAGTAATTGAGGGGGGTTGGTTAGGGATATGGGAGGATTCAAGTTTCCTTTTCTTTTCCTTTTTTTTTTTTTTTTTCTTTCTTGCCCCATCTTTCACTTTATTACTTGCCTGGAGAAATGAAAAGGTTCTAAAAATTGAACAAAAATTAAGTGTGGTGATGGATGCACAGCTGTAAGAGGGTAGCAGGGGCAACTGATTGTACACTTTGGATCTTTGGATAATTGTATGGTATCTGAACAATCCCAATAAAAATTAAAAAAAAAAAAGTGAATTAGTCAAGAAATAAATTGGATGATGATTGAAAGAAAAACTAACTGTAACGTCCAAAGTTATCATAAATGTAACATGAGATATTTTCATCTCATGGACTTTTGTTGGTATAAAGTTCATGGGCAGCAGGTGGAAACATGGGGGTTCGAGGGGTGGGCTGCACTGGCCAGTCATTAGCTGTCACTAAAGACAGTGCAAGGTGCTGGCTGGAAAAATAACTCTAGATGGAGATGAGTAGCAGTAAGTCACTAAAGAACTTTCAAACATCTCCCAGGTTGTCTTTGGAATGAATTTATGTCATGGAAGAATGTAGATCACTGTGCAACTTGAGGGCAGGAAATTACTGGTATCATTCCACACAGAGCCTCTAGTGCTTAATAAATATTGTTAATTGAATGAAAACATATCTTTTGTTGGTTGTTACCAACTATGGCTTTCCACTCTGTAAGATCCCCATAAAGAAGAGTTTAGTTGGTCTCAGTAACAAAAGAGTGAATGATGGCTGCCTGATGGCTCCTTGCAAGGGTTCTCATCGGGTGTTACCTTCACTGTAGCAGAAGCCAGATGGATAGCATTCTCTCCCAGGGACTGCAGAAAAACCACATCCATACGGTTGTTCCTGGCAGCCTGATGAACCAAGAACTTCTGGATGACCTCATGACTGTACTTATCAAAGCCAGAGTCAAAGATAAGCTGGCCGTTTGGGCCAGGAACCAAGTAGCGGAACCTCGTGTTGATCTGGCCAGGACCACTACAACTGATGTTGGAAAGTAAGGTCAACTGTTGCATCAGCTGTGGCAGTAACCCTTGAAGCTTCTGCTGAACTTGCCCAGTGGCGGTTGAGATATCAATTCCTACAGACAAATCCACGTTGCATCCTTTAAGGTGGAAGAGGAGAAAATCAAATTAGTCATTCATAGATATATGACCAAGCCCAGAAGAGATCAGCCCTGATGGCTCTGACATAAGAACTCCCAGGCAACCCACAGAAGTGTGAGCTAAATAACAGTGGTGCTTTAAGTTTTGAGATGGTTTCTTGCACGGCAAAATCTGATACAATAAATACTGTTTCATACCTCTACTCCTCTGCAGGTTCTATTCCCTCTGCCTGAAGTGTCCTTTCCCATCCCCCTACACCAATCTGGTTAACTCATTCATGTCCTTCAAGTAGCAATTCAAATACCACCCCTCTCTGAAGTCCTCTCTGACACATGTCCCCACCTCCTCCAGTTGAGTTAGATTCCTCTGCATGCCCATTGTTACTTTACTTGACCTTCTTCCCTCCTAGGCAAGGTCTCCTTGATAGTAGGGGCCGTGACATCTTATTTTCCCAGTGCCTAATACAGTGCCTAGAATATAGTAGATGTAGTAAATGTTTGATAAATGAATGAAGAAGGGCACATAAATGAGCCTAGAGTTTCTTTCAGCACTAGCTGCATTATTTACTTCACCCCTGGAAGTCTTCTCCCTGATTCATCAACTGTGCATATACCTTGTTTCAAGAGTGAGACAGCATATAAGGAAAGGTCAGGTCTGGCAATCACTGCCAATATCTTTTCCCTCTGCCTGAATTTTTTAAGCCGTCTTGAGAAGAGTGTATCCAGAATTTGAAGAGCCATTGATCTTTCGACTATACCCACACACTGAAAGGCAAACAATAAGACCACCCACAAAATTCCAGCTTGCAGAAGTTAATGATCACAGACACACCTGGACTAGAACCTGGGTGAAGGAAATTTATAAATAAACTTATAAAACAAAAGGGGGCACTTTTATTAATTACTTCTGGACAACAAGGGTAAATCTACACTGCCCAAGGCAAACCAGGACATGTGGGCATCTTTCCTTTAGATTATCACATACTAAAGCATTTGGCTCAGAATCAGTAAAGGCAAAACTGCAGATAACAATTTTGGGGAAAACAAATATGTACCAGTGAAAAAGGTCATAGACAGTGGCTTAAAGATACTCAGGAACCTGAAATCCATGGCTGAGCCATGAGTTTTCAATCCCTTACATGTCATCCTTCTAGAATTGCCAAAACAGAA
Source organism: Choloepus didactylus (assembly GCF_015220235.1). Classification (NCBI taxonomy): domain Eukaryota; kingdom Metazoa; phylum Chordata; class Mammalia; order Pilosa; family Megalonychidae; genus Choloepus; species Choloepus didactylus. The sequence goes on from NC_051307.1 coordinate 166,650,097, forward strand.
AAAGTCTTCCTCCCCTTCCTTCATATAAAACAGCTTGTTTTAGTTGTTTTTTTAAATCTCTAATTCAAATCACCAAAGGAGCTTTTACAGATGTAAATCCCATTTCTATGTTATATCTAATTTCAGAGAAGAGGAATTTTATTTTTGTAGTATGGTATATTGCTCCAACATTTCTAATTTACATTTTCCCTAGGAACATTTTCAGGTGGCTTTATTCTATAACTGGTGCTTTGTTATTGTGGCATGGAAAATTTTCTCTCCCTGCTAATGGATAGGGTTGAACTTTGCCAGATAACTTCTAAGGACCTTTTCAGCTTTATGATTCTAGAATTCTAAAATTAATTAGGTTCCAGGAAATATTAGAGCATCTAGCTAATTACATCTAAAAAGTTACAATACAAAGTTGAAAATAAACATAAATCTAATTTACTACATCGATACAAAATGAACTGAAAAGAAAAGATAGAATCACATATCTCTTACCCTCCCCAGGATAATGCCCAGCTGCATATAAATAATAATTTAAAAATAGGCCTTTGCTGCCTGAAGAACCTAAACTGCTCAATCGATGCAAGACAATCCAGAATCCATGCTTCTTTTTTTAAAATTGTAAGCATGGATTCTTTTCAAATGATTTTCATATTCACGTAGACTACTGCAAAGTAGTGATATTCTTTAGACAGTATCAGCAAAAGATAATGATAACTAATGAGTAAATTAAATGCTTCAGAAAAGCTGACTCTAAAGGTCTGATGGGATGCAGGGATCTCATCCTAGTCCTCCAAAATTCAGCCTCTGCCTTCAAAATAAAGTGTGGCCCAAATTGGGCCCCAGATTCTCATGAAGAGACTCTGTATGTATAACAGTGAGTGCTCAGGCTTTGACAGCAAACTGCCGAGGAGTTTGATCCCCTCTTCCAATATTTCCCATCTATGTTTCTTCACCTCTCTCTGCCTTATTCTTCCCATCTAGAAATTGGATGTCATAATAATAGCTTGTACTTCACATGGGGTTGGTGTGAATATTAGATGAGCATATACCATCTAAAGCATTAGGATCAGTGTTACATATGTGATCAAAAACCCAAGTAGGAATCTTGATGGAGCCTTTAGAGTTCCAGTTACATGCAATAACACGGGTCCTTCTTGCTTGAGTTGAGTTTTCTGTTACTTGTAGGCAAAAATATCCTAACTGATATGGGGATTTTTTAAAAATATTGCTTATTTCTCAGACTTGTTGCAAGAAATCAAGACGTTAAAGGCTGGAAAGGTGCTTTATAAACGTCAAAAGCCCATGCTTTGCCTCCCAGCAGGTCCAACTGAAAGTAGCAAGACCTTGTCAAGAGGCACATAGTTAAATATGCACAGAGGTGAGTAGCATTCTTTCCCATGTTTTTCAGCATAAAACTGCAAAAAGCTTCTAAATCCATTTTAATTTATCTATATTTAAGGCTATAATAACAAAATGATTATTGTGTATATGTGTATATGTATATGTGGCTCTCTTGTAGGAATGTTGAGCTTTATGAGTTCCCTTGTAAGCCATTTTACATTCTACTATACTTTATCATACTACACTATACTACACCGTACTACACAGCACTATACCACATTATATCATCCTATGAAATTCCATGCTATTCCATACAATACCATACCATACTACATTTTACTATTCAATACTACACTACACTACTCTATGCCATGCTATGTGTCACTATGCTTCTCGATGCTATATTATACTCCCCTCCACCTTGAAGTGTAGTCTGAGGACCAGCAGGATCAACTGTACTTGGGAGATTACCAGAAATGCCAAATCCCACCCATGACCTACTGAATCATAATCTGCATTTTAACAAGATCCCCTGGTGATTTAAAAGCTTGTTAAAGTTTGAGAGGTACTGTTCTGCTCTACTCTACTCTACCAAGAGGCAGTAGAGTGCAATATTTAGTACATAGCATCTGGAACCTGACTACCTCAGGTTCAAATTTCATCTCTGCCATTTACTTGACCCAAATAGGCTAATCTCCTGTGCCTTGGTTTCCTCATCTGTAAAATGTGCCTACTATCATGAGTATTAAATGTGTTACTGTACAGGAAGCTCTTAGAACAGCTCTGGCACAAAATAAGCACCACATGAAGGTTATCTATTCTGATTATAATGTGGTAGTGCAGTAGAATCTCAGGAGATTAGCTCACAGAAGGTGGAGTCTTCTCCAAAGACTGGGTTAATCGCCCCCTGAAAGGTAAATCTTGGGGAAAGAAAGATGAACTCAGAAGAACAGACTCAGGCTGTCAAGAGAAGAAGCCCCCTTCCCTGGGTCTTGCTGTTTGGGATAAAAACTTAGGGAGACAAAACAGGATTGAGGGTGCTCCTGGGGTAGATGAAAAATGGTCTGGGCCATATGGAAGTAGATTAGAAACAAAGTAGAGACAACCCTGTACAGAGTCTCACAGACAAGACACTATGTTCTATTTCATAGGAGAGATGAGGAAAGACTGTCCAACTGATAATAGTCTCTGCTTCTATTTCCTTTTTGATATGCCTGAACCTTCAGTAAAGTTTTGTTTAGACATTCCAGCCTGATTTTGTGTATGCTGCAAGGAATGACAGAGTTCCAAACAGGGTCAGGCCTCTCTGGAGGCCAGAATGACAGACGGCAGTCACAGGAATGATTAAAAGGGGAAGGTGACTCACAGTGCCAAAGTTGAGTCCAGTTATGCTCCCGCAGAGCGATCTCCCCCCAGCTCCTCCTGCCCAGCTAGAGGATCCAAGTTTTATTTTATTGAGAACCAACAGGGTCCCTGATACCTACAAAGGGCTTGTGAATCAAAAACCAAATCCTCTGTCACTCACCTTGCGGGCTGCAGACCTTATAAAGAATTTTCTTCTCCATGTTCTGAAGGGATTCAAATTGTTCTTCATAGTACACATTGTCCTGGTTACCAGTAATCTCCAAAAGCTGAGAGTTTTTGGCTTCCCCCACCCCAATGGCAAAAATAATGATGTTTCTGTCCCTGAGGGCCTTGGCTGGTATTGCTACGTTATCCTGGGCAACCCCATCGGTGATCACAATCAAATACTGATGGACACTGGGTCTCCCTCCTCTCGAACTGTCAAAATACGGCAGAGTGAAACGCAGGGCTTGCCCAGTCATGGTGCCAGCATACATTTGCCGAACCGCCGAGACGGCCCTGCGAATGTCCTCCTTGGAGGAGTACTGGTTGAGCCTGAATTCCTCCTGGGGAGTTGAGCTGAACTGCAAAAGGCCAATCTGAACCTCATCAGCACCAATGTTAGAGATGTTCACCATTCTCTCTATGAAGCCCTTCATCTTTTCAAAGTCATTTGAGGAGATGCTTTCTGAACCATCAATCAGGAAGATAATGTCAGCTTTCCTACTCTTACAGGCTGGGGGGGGGGGGGGGGGGAGAAGAACAGAACATTCATTTAGAGTCTGAATCCAATTAATTACAAGTCCCCAAAGACCAACTGGGATGGCATATTCGCAACATGAAAATATTTTTAAAAGGGGGTGGAAAAGGAGATCAGTTAGATAAATTTTCTGTGTCCCATCACAGACCAGAGACAAAACAAGACACAGCTACATGACATGCATATAAAGTCTGACCAGTTCAGTGCATTCTAGGTCATGGTCACTCTGAGTGTGTCCAATACTAAGTTGCTGATAAGTGAATCCACCATTCAAATATATAACACATACATACGAGAGAGATAGAGAGAGAGAGAGAATTGTTGAAGAAAAAATTCTTACTCTCTGAAGAGCAGATGTCCTGAACCACTTCTTGTTGGATGGCCTTCAAGGAATCAAAATCATACACAAAAAATATCTTCTCTTTAGCTATTTCATTAAGCTCATTAATGTTAGCATTTCCTACTCCAATAGCATAAATGACGACTCCATCTCCCCTCAATCCGTCTGCAGCCTCAGCCACGGGGTCATTGGATTCACCATCAGTGATGACTATGAGAAATCGAGGCACGTTGCTGCGGGCAGTGTCTGCAAAGACCTGCTTCATGCTCTTCAAGGCATGACCTGTCATGGTGCCACCTCCCAACTGCCAGATGCCGTCAATGGCCTCCTTCAGCTCTGCCACACTGGGATACTGGCTGAGAATAAATTGACTCTCAATTTCTTGTGAATACTGAACAACTCCAAATTGTACTCTGTTGGGTCCAACCTGGAACATCTTTATCACCTCATTCATGAACGTCTTCATTTCAAGAAAACCCTCTGGGTTGATGCTGCCAGACCCATCAATAAGGAAGTAAATATCTGCCTTCTCGATATGCACACAGCCTAGGCAAGAAGAGGAGGCAACAACCGAGAGCCAGGATTAGAACAGTCTGAGATGGGGTGTAGCCCATTGATCCCAACCTCCACCCATATCCCCTCAGTGCTTTCTACTGAAGGGTGTTCTTTGGCCAGGAGCATGATCAGCCCACACACTGGGCAGGCCAGTGGGAGCAGCCTCCAACCAATGACTGACAGGAGCCAGAGGATAAATATGCCATCTCCCTTGTTCTTTGGGGGAAGACAGCTCTGAAGTGAGTTCTGCACAGCTTCCCAAGTGTCCTAGCAGGATTGAGCCCCAGTGCTAGCTAGTGGCAATAACCTGCTCATGAGCTCACCCTCTATGGGCTTCCTTCCCTATCCCACCTCACATCCTTGCGCCCCTACCAGGGCTTCCTGGGGTCACCACCCAAATAAATCATTTGCATCCAAATCCTAATGTCTGAGTCTTTTTCTGAGGACTCCCACTTAAGGCATAAGGTAATAATGCTCAATATATCTGACATGGGAAAGTTAGGAACAAGCTGAAAGTAAAAATCAGAATGTATTTGAAGCTTTCAATTGCCTTGATATCCATCATTTTTGCCTCTCAGTCATGTCATATTTTTTAAGTATGTGGGTAAAAGAGTACACTTTCTGAGATTTAAAGCTTTCTGTTTTAAATGAGGCTTACTTAAAATGAATCATTTCATTAAATGAAATAAATTTGTAAGTGAATATGTGAAACAATTTGGTCTCCAAAGGGCAAAATGGTTCTATGTTTAGATCCCATCTCCCCACTTAGTAGATGCACGACCTCAGGCACATGACTTGACCTCAGGGACATGGCTTGACCTCCTTGCATCTCAATTTTCTCATCTGTCAAGTGAGGATTTTAACACCTGCTCAGTAAGTTTATTGTGAGGATTAAATAAGATCATGTAAAAGCAGCAATGTTAAAAATATAAAGTTACAATTACCCAGCATTTTATTTTTGTCACTAGCAGACATTAAACAGAATGAAATATACTTTTCTCTTTGTCCCTTTCAGTAAAGGCAATTCAGTCTCATGTTTCCAATCTCTGGATTCCCTTGACCCAGGGAAGATTTAAGAACCTTTTTGTGTTTCCTGCCAGGAAGGAAGTGATCTGCTCAGGACCTTAAGGTGGGGGGGAGGGGTGCTTAGGTCCATGCAATATTTGGGACAGATTTATACTAAAAAAAAAGAAAGAAAGAAAAAGAAAAAAAAGCATTTTTTGTTTGTCTGAATGAAATTCAATTTAATTGGAAGCCCTGTATTTATCTGGTGACTCTGCCTTAAAAGGGCAGGCATCAGAAGGGGGTGCAGCTTGGAGGGTACAGGGAGGAGTGAACCACCCCTCTGTTATGTGTTTGTTGAATCCTTTGGGACTGGAGAGAAAAATTTTGGAAACAGAAGACAGCAATGCAGACCTTGCTGGAGCCCAGCTCCCTGCAGCGATAGAGCTGGGAGGTAAACGGATGCCTGGTATCTAAGTGGTAGGGGTATCGTGGCCCAGGAGGCCCCCCTGCAGCCCAGGACTCTGCACTGCCCAGGGGAGCCTCGGGTCCTGAACACTGCCTGGCACTGTACATTCTTGCCAATTCTAGCAAATGGAGTTGGGGGGGGGAGGGGAGAGAGAGATGTGTAATATTTCTTACAGTCTGGATGCTGCCAAGCATCCACATCTGTTACTTACATAAAGTGTTTAACAGAGTATCTGACACATAGAAAAGGACCACTAAATGGTAGCTATTAGGACCTGTATGATCATTCAGAACAAAATTCTGGTAAGACTTTACAGCTTCAATTTATCTCTAAACCGTCTCCACCCAATCCCTCTGGACCTTAGGCTGATTTTCCTCATTCGGGTTCCTATGCAATTGGAAAAGGAATCAACTCTAAACTCGTTACGCTGTTGGTAAATTAGAGGGGCTCCTTTTCTTTCCTTCTTCTGTACAGAATATAGGCAGGGGTGTACAAGGAAATGATACTGAAATTCAACTGTTCCTTGTTCCCAAAACAGAGAAATGGACTAAAAGTGCAGGCCAAAGAGAGAGATGGGAATTTATTTAGATATTTCAAATCTGTAGACCTCACAAATAACCAAGAGCTTACAAGATCATTTAGTGCTTGTTAGCGACACATATATTCAGTGATTTTCCCCTCAAGATATAATCACAGCCTTGAATTTTTAAGTTAATCATCTATATTTCAAGTTGTCATCTTTCTGTGATTCTAATTTGAATATAAGAAACACTAGCATTGGTAGACAAAAATAGGCAAATAAACAGACAGACACAAAAATATTCATAACAGCCAACAAGTGGCAAATTTGAAACTTAAAATTCAGGCAGTTTCACTTCAAACTGCATATACTTAATCACTATTTTGGGGGTTGCATTTTTTTTTAACTACATGCAGCAGGAGCTCTCCCAATTGACCTTCACTTACCTGACTCACCATATACTGATGTTCTCACCAGCTAAATTGGTGTTCTCCCTTCTCTCTGAAAACATATTGAGTGATGCCACTGTGCTACACTGAGTGCCCTCCCTCCTGGAGTCTCCTTAGTTGAACACCGCTCAGCTCTGCTTCACTCAGTGAAATAATACACTCAGTAGGTTCAACTCATCTACCAAGAGGGAGTTGTTTGTTCCCATCCTGTTTGTGGCAGTCTTGTTATAATAATACAATTAATCAAATATTGTGCAGATTAATATAAAATATGAATGTGAAGAAAAGAAGCTTGTTGTGTCTATGAAAACTAGGTTAACTGCTTAGAAAAGATTCAGTAAAGGTGAGTTGTTAAAAAAAAATTGCTGGTGTACTAGATGGTAATACAAAAGATTGAATTTTTGAGATCATAAAATTCAATAAGGATTTATGCACTCAGATTGTTTAAAATTGGCTAAGTTCTCTTCCCATTTTAAAGAAACTGAAACTGAATATTATAGACAATACACTACTGGATGGTTCATGAAGAAAATGCCCACAACACCAAACAGCAGGGCTCATACCCAAGAAAGCACTGGCCCTGCACCAAAAACTTGGCAAATTAATGTTTATTTATGTTTTAAGTTAAAATTCTAAATTTCAAGTATGTTTGTATTTTAAAAATAATTTCCTGCTTTAAGTAACTTAAGATCAGATCAACCCACTCTCAGTACTCATGGCTTCTAGGGGTGAGAAGGAGGAGAGAGGAACTCTCAATTTTTACTTCACATTCTTCTGCATTATTTGGAATTGAGACTGGGTTTTGTTTCTTAATGAACTGATTTTAAAATTTTTTGTGGGGAGGGGGAATGAGGAGGTGAGTGGATGAAGAAAGCAAAGACAAGACTTAAACAAATAAAAAAGGTCAAATATTTGGAAAAGTCCCTCCTACCTTCCTCTAAGGCATAGCTCATCCCAGAAACGGAAATTCTTTTGCCCCCAATCTCAGGACAGAGCTGGTTCTTAATCTTGCTCCCTACGACGGAGAGTTGCAGGAAGGATTCCAGGGAGATAGCATGCTTCCAAGGAGGGTGTGAGGCCATTTTCTCCAAGACCTTACTCTGGGAGGCCAGTTGGGTGCCTGCTGCATAGATGGTAACCCCCGCCCTGCGGAGCAGAGAAGCCGGTCTGGACACGTTGTCGTGGGAGAAGCCTTCCATGAGGACCACGGCTATCTGCTGCACGCCGTGTTTGGAACGGCTGCCCTTCTCTTCAATGAAAACACTGTTCCTTAGGAAATCCAGAGCAGCGCCCATCTCAGTCCTTCCTCCTCTTCCCCGGTAGGTTAATTTGTCCAAATGCTCCAAGATTTGGGCTGGATTCTGGAACGTATCCAGAGAAAACTCAAGTCGTGGTTCCTCACCATAGAAGACCAAGCCAATTCTCACAACATCAGGATGAATGGCTAAAGAGTTGACAGTGGTCTTTAGGAAATTGACCACCTGTTGGAAATTTGATTGCCCAACCCTGCTAAATTCCTCAACGAGGAATACTAAGTCAGCCGGAATAGTGTTTGGACATGCTATAAACAAACAAAAACAGAAAGATGGGCTTTAGCAGGAGAACAGAGTAATAAAGACAATTCTCATTTTATACATAAAATTATCACGATATATTTATATATATAACAAAAACTTATTTAGTATTATAAATAACAATATATTATACCATCTTATAATCATACATTTCAGAATTTAGCAGAAACCTTTATTTGGCATGATGCTGAAGGAATATTAGAGTCCATACCAGTCTCAAAATTTTTCAGGCAGAAGAGTATACATATCACAGGAAAACACCTTAAGATCACCTGTCAGTTTATCTGAGTCCATTAGAAGCTTCTGAGTCTTACTTAACTACTGGATCAAATTATCATTTATAGACTGAAACCTCCTTATATTCACCATTGATTTAATCATTTTCCTCTCTCTCAGTAAAAGATGGAAATAACAAATTGTAACTATTAACTCATGCACCTTTCTCTGACAAATTTCATGTCATTTCATAAACACATTTTCAGGTGTCTATGAAAAATCTTTGTCCAAAAATTGGGCTAGCTAGGTATCTCATTTTGCTATAAAAGAACCTTCCCTTTCACCTGCTTCAAATGGGGTAATGGAGTTACAACTGCATAAATTCCCTGCCAAGAGAAAACCCCTCCGAAGCAGTAACAATTGTAGGAAAACCCACAGTGTCCACAAACCAAAGAAAAACTTTGGGCTTGCTGTATCATATGAAAAAATATCCCAAGCAGAGAGCCAAAACCACATATGCAGAGGGCTGAAATAGTGTGTAGACAGCTGAATATCATGAAACAAGCTTCAGAGAAGGGAATACAGAGGCAGATTCAACTGATCTCTAAGTCTCTTGAGGTCCTGAAATTTCCCCCTTGTTCCTTTTATATAAAGAACCAAAAATTAATCCTAGATTTAAAAACAGTGTGTTGCCCCTGACTTCAGCAAGGCTAAAACACCTTCTCTAGACACGCCAAGCGTCTTTGAGTTCTTCCTTCATCTGCCAGCACCAAGTGCTGTTATACTTTCAACCCTGTTGTCTGCAGGATTTATCCCCTTTCCTCACTGTCAGAGCCGCCAAAGGGCTGAGCCCAGGCATCCTACCCACAGGGCCAGATAACAGTTCAGTTTGAAAGTCCTTCTGAGCCTGAGGTACCATCTGGAATCCATCCTGCCCACTAAAGGCTTCCTTAAAGAATGCTTTGGTCGTGCTATGTTTGCTACTCAAGAGCCCACAGTTACTTTCCAGAGCCTACAAGGCTCATCCTACCTAGTCCCTCTCATCCCTCACTACTTCCAAACACTGCCCCTGCCCCCCCCATCTCAATTGCCTCAGTTTTCATGTTTCTCCATATTTATCCAGTTATTCCCACCTCCTTCCCTTGATCAGGCCATTCCTTGCCAAGAAGATCCTCTTCCCTTCCCCCTAAATGTTAAAGCACACACAGTATTAAAGGACCAGCACAACTCCTCTCAGGTCACCTTCTCCAATGTGCCCTCCTACTGTCCTATTTCTACTTAATGTCCTGTCTATAAAGCACTGCTTATTATCTCTCTCAGATTTACTTCCTTATTACCTCTCAGAGATTTTCCCTTTCTTGTCTCTTTTGTGCTTGAAAAATTGCAAAACCCACTCCCCAAACTCGAGATGGTGAGAGATCTGGACAGAGCTGTGACAATTCAGAGAAAGGAGAAATTGTTCACTTCTAGTTGTGGAGGGATCAGGAAAGGCTCCACCAAAAAGGTAACTTTAAGAACTGAAAGATAGGGTTTGACTGTGGGCATTCCAAGCTGATGGAATAGTGTGTTAAACGTAGAGATTCAGAAGTAGACAGTATGACATGTATACAGTGAACAATAGTGGGAGGCAAGGCTCAGTGGTTCTCAATCAACAGTGATACCCATCCACAGAAACATTTGGAAATACATGCGGTATCTTGGATTGCCACAATGATTGGGAGATGCTACTGGCAAGGTCCAGGAGATGCTAAAGCACCTACAATGTACAGGACAATCCTACACTATGAATTGTCCCACCCAAAATGCCAGGAGCAATCTCCATTGAGTATCTTGAATGCCAACCTAAGGACAGACTATCAAGTTTCTGGAGAGAAGCACAGATGTTCCTCCTTCACATCAAAAAGGTATATGGTAGCTTGAACTATTGTTCAGACTTAGAAATATACTCCCTACCCCCTCACTTCCATGAGAGGAGTATACTTTCCTACTCCACTGATGTCGATTTAGCCAGATGACTTGCTTTGGCCAATGGGTTATTGGCAGACAAGATATAAAAGATGCCTGAAAAGTGCTAGTACAATGTGGCTTACTTTCTTGCACCCCTTCCATTACCATGTGAAGAAGATGCTAGTCTAATGGTCCCAGGAGGAAGATGAGAGTTATTATGGAGCAGAGGCAAAACCTAGATCAGCCAACCCTCAACCAAACCCCAAACCTGTAAGTCCAGCCAAGATCAGCAAAGCCAAAGGCAATTGAGCCAGGGAAAGATCAGAGGACCCTCAGCAGATTTGTGAGAATAATTGAGTCTTTTCATCCATTGAATTTTGGATAGTTAATTGAGCAACATCATTATGGCCATAGTAATACAAGGTGTGTGCATGACGCAGCCCCATGCTTCCCCCTCTTCCCCATCCACTTACATCAGTGCCCCAGTACTGAAGTACTGCGGAATTCAAAATGCTCTCCTCTGCTCTTCCTCCAGGCTTTCTTCTTATGCTGAACCACCTCCCCAGCCCCCATCATTGCTCACACATCCCAGTGACCAAGCCTTACCTACTACAGCCTCCTCCTTGGCCTCAGTTCTGAACTCCGGCTGTTGAGTTCCTTGCACCACCCCACTCACACCCTGCAGCATCTGTATGACTCCATCTTCTCCTTGCATCTCATATACAAGGGATGGGGTCCCCATGCCATTCAGTTCTCTTCTGTCAAAGTCTTGCACACCCACAGACATGACTTTCACGCCTTTCTCCCTCAGTGTCTGTGCGGCCTCCCAAACCTCATCCTCAGACTTGCCCGTGGTAATGATCACTCCATACTGGGGAATGCCCTGGAGAAACCGGCTTCCTGTTGCCTCCTGGAAGAAGGTCTGATGAAGGTACCGCAGAGCCTCTCCTGTTCTCCTAGAGCCACCCCTGAGCACAAAGTGCTTGTGGATGTGAGCAATCATCTCATCCTGGGTCTTGTAGGTATTGAGCAAAAATTCAGTGTGACCCTGATCGCCATACTGAGCCAGCCCAATCTGGTATTTATCCCTTCCAACCTCTAGCATGCCAACCACTCTGGAGATGAAACTCTGCATCCTTTGGAAACTGGTCTGTGATGTGCCCTGAGAGGTGTCGACAAGAAACACCACATCTGCATAGGCCTTTGTGGATTCTGGAATTGAAGAGAGAAGGGGGGAGGAAAGGAAGCAGAAAAGAAAATAAATCAAGTTCTCATGAAAATTGAGTACAACGATTCTTTTGTGTGGGGAATGTGGGAGGGAGGGGTTATATATACAATATTGCACATACTGCATTTCTACTTCCTCCATGTCTGTCTCAGTCACAAGGCTCCCTCCGTATACATAAACCATTGCCTCTGTGCTCTGCTTTACTAGACTGAAACGCCTTTCAGTTCTTCTCCTTCAATTGAGGGAGGAGGAAAGGGAAGTTAACATTTACTGAATTTTTTTGTGCTAGAGCTTCTTACACACTTTATCTAATTTAATCCTCATAAACTACTAGATAAATACCTATGATGTGAGACGAGAAAATTGAGGTCTGAAAAAGTGAAGCTTCTTGTCCAATGATGACATAACCAGAAAGTGGCAAAAGAAGGATTAAAAATCAGGTCTACTGGACTCCAAAACCCATGCTATTTCTTCTGAACCACACTCTGGGATTTCCTTCTTTTCTTTCCTCCCCATGAGAACTCCACCCATCCTTCAATCCCCAGCTCAGAGGTCCCTTCCTCTGGGAAGTCTCCCAGATTCCCCAGCAATGGTGGGTGGCTCCATCTCCTGCCCTCCCACTATACCCAGTTTATTCCAGCTCACATAGTACTTAGATGGAGTGTGTCTGTGTCCTATCATTTGTGAGCTCTTCCTGGACAGGGGCTATAGTGTATTCACCTTGGATCCTCTGCTCCATCTCAGATGACATCTTGCACATAAGTGTTTATTGAATTCAAATACTGAGTCCTGAGCAGACATTATTAAAAAATGAAATAAAGACCCTGACTACAGAATAAGGTATATACTCAAATGATAATGTCAGAATACTGCCTCCAGTAATCATCACTGGGATCCAGCTGAGTTGACTTATTGGACAAAAAGTAATTTTCAAGAACTACGTAATTACTATCATATAAATCAGTTAGTTCTCATGGAGTGGCTTAACTTGAGCTACTTCAAACCATATAAAAGACTTCCCATTCCACACTGGTAAGCTGAGGACTGAACAGCTGGTTTATAGCTAGGCATCTGATATCCTGGCACCAGGCTTTCATCTAATTTTCAAACATGTTGTTCATTCAGCAGAACCCAAAGCACATACAATTAAGGCTAGTCAGTGAAAATTTTCAACACATAGTTATATACCGCAACAGAGAGATTTTTATAGCTTGCAAAATGAAGCAGCATTTTACTTACTTGGCTTGTTTATGAAAATCACCACATGCTGCTTATTGCACTAAGTCTATGGAGGGAAAAAAACTAGGGTCCCCAGAAAAGTCTGGAATTTTTTAGCATCTAGTGATTCTCTAACTCACAGTGTGTTTCATGTTACACACTGAGAAAGTCTTGTCATCTGTCTCCCTTGCTCCAGAGTTATCTGTTGCTTGTGCTCGTAGCCCCAGGAACTCACTCAAGGCCTAGTAAGCATTAAGTGTGCAATAAATGTCTGAGGAACTCAACTGATGGCTACCAGAACATGGGTAGGCAGCCAGGAAAAAAACAAGTATCTAGTCAAGTCCTAAATAGCACACATGCCTGCTCACACTATTTGTACACATACATAATTGTCATAAAATTATCTTATTAAAGAAACCAAAGACAGACAACCTTAGCAAAAGTCAGTTTTTCCCAAAGTTCTAGTCACTGGAAGTACAGGAGATGGTTTTACGTGGTATGAAACAAAATAACATTCATAAGAAATACATCAAAGGAAAATTGTTACCTTTTCAATTCTCTTTTCATCCCTTCAAATTACATTCAGAAGAAAGACTTGGTTTGGTTTTAGAATGCCTTTTATACATCGCTAACCATTTTTCAATCTCTCTTTTAAACAAAAAGGGCAAGGCTCATGTTTAGATGCTTCTTCAGAACAGAGTATCTAGATGGAATTTTTTAAATTTACTCTTTCACTTTATTAAATTTTGTGGTTTGTAAAGCAGAGTCTAACCAGGAAAATATAAACTATTCTGAATACTTAAAACAAAGAGGATTTAATACAGGAAATTGGTTATACCAACATTGGAAGAAGCAAGAAGTTAAACAGGGAAGACAACCCAAGGATTAATGAAAATAAAAATTTTATCTAATTCAGGCCAGAGGGACTAAAGGAGGAGGTGGAGTAACTGGAACACAGGGGCCAGCAGAAGACAGAAACACGCTGGACACACCTGGCAGAAGCTGGAACCACCAAAGAGCCATAGCCTCTGCCAGAGACCACCAGAGGCAGAAGTGGGGAAGAAATACCCCGATCCTCCCTCCTCTCCACCCTCCTACCCATGACTCCCATTGGCTAAATCCAGTGGCTACAGGAACCTGGATGACACAGCTTACAAAGGGTATCACCCTGCAATATAGAGCCTAGTGGAAGAAGGGCAAAGAACATCTCTTAGGGTAACCAAACTTAGTTCTGGCAGTTACCATCTAAAGATGCCAGCTTTTCCTTTATGGTGATGCACACATTTAAGTAAAATAAGAGAGTCAGTGTAAAGGAAAGTATTAAATGAATAGATGTATGCAACATGACCTTGCTGGAATGTTGGGTTTCGGCACAGCCTCTTACCCTGTATCTTACCCTCCACTGCCAAGCACAGCGTCTGAAGGATGCTCCCTGAGAGATCCTGTAGGATGCTGAAATTTTCAGTATTGAAGAGAAACTTCTCAAATGGCTCACTGGCTATTTTTTGCAACTCCTGAACATCCTGGACATTGACTCCTACCACGTACACAACAACGCCATCTTCTTTCAACTTGTCAGCTACCTCCTGGACTTCATCGCTTGACTCCCCATCTGTCACCAGAATAACTATCTGAGGAACCCCGTCCTTGGCCCGGCTGCCAGCTGCCTCCATCAAGAAGTTGGTCCTGATAAACTCCAGAGCATTCCCTGTGTTTGTGCCTCCCGTGCGGTAGGGCAGATTCTGGATCTGCTCCAGGACCACACTCCTCAGAGGGTACTGGTTCAGATGAAAGGCTGGGTAGATATTGTCATTATATTGGGCAAGTCCCACTCGGACATGGTCACTGCTGATATCGAGCCCCAAGACAACAGACTGAAGGAAGTTCTTCACTTTCTGGAAGTTCTGGGGTCCAATGCTGGTTGAGCTGTCCACTAGGAATACAATGTCTGCCAGAGCTGCTTCTCCACAAGCTGCAAGAGAGAGGGCAAAAGAGATGGCATCAGTGGGTCTTTGCTCAAAATGCTTAAAATCAATGGAGCTAAATGGTGTATAGAAAGGGTGAGCAATGCCAGGCAGTCTATACTCAGTGGTTCTCAGATTCTACCCTTATCACATAAGCCATGTGCTCAGAGAAGGAACACCCCCCTTGTCTTGCTTTCCCTCAAGTCCATCATCTTCTGAGGCTTCTGTCTTGTTCTACTAATGCCTTTAACCTTGAAGTCTACTTGGGCAATCCCTTCAATTACATTGAAAAGGAAAACACTTCTGTAAATGTAGCAACATGCTACAAAAGGGGCTGTCCTTTACTATGAGAGTAAGGCATCAGCCTCCTACCTTTTGAAAGAGAAACCTCATCTCTAGGAGTGTGCTGCCACCAACAGGTTAGAATTTTAGAGTATATCCCCTATGCCATGATAACATCTCATTGAAGCTCTACCACTTCAAGTTGTGTGACCTATTTATCATTCGCTTCTTTGAGACTCAATTTTCTTCTCTGCAGCACTGAAATCTTTATGTCAGCCCTCATACTGTCACACGGTTGTTATGAGGATCAAATAAGATAATCTACTGTAGCAGAGAGCCACAGTGCTCTTGCATTCCTTTTTACCATTTCTGTACACCATACTTTGGAGCACTGCCCTATGGCTACTGGAGCTGTTCACCTGCAATACATGAAAGCCCAGTTCCTTTCCTTGGGTCGAGGCTCTGAAATGTAACTCATACTCCTGAATTCTCCTTCAGGGTCAGGTTGAAGCCACCCTCTTGTAGGACTTTTGCCTGAGATCATACCCTTCCTTACATTCCCCTAACTTCTCTGTCCTGCATTCCCCAGATCCATACAGACCTCATCTGGGAGCTCTTCCTTAATAAATCATGTATATCCAAATCGTTGTCACAGGCTATGCTTCTGGGGAACACAACCTAAGACACCTGCTCTAGTGTAATGGGTCTCCTCTAAAAAACCAAGGAGGAGGCGGGGCAAGATGGCAGACTGGTGAGCTGTATGTTTTAGTTACTCCTCCAGGAAAGTAGGTAAAAAGCCAGGAACTGCGTGGACTGGACACCACAGAGCAATCTGTCTTTGGGCATACTTCATACAACACTCATGAAAACGTGGAACTGCTGAGATCAGCGAAATCTGTAAGTTTTTGCGGCCAGGGGACCCGCGCCCCTCCCTGCCAGGCTCAGTCCCGGGGGAGGAGGGGCTGTCAGCTCCAGGAAGGAGAAGGGAGAATTGCAGTGGCTGCTCTTACCGGAAACTCATTCTACTGATTCAAACTCCAACCATAGATAGACTGAGGCCAGACACCAGAGACTCTGAGAGCAGCCAGCCCAGCAGAGAGGAGACAGGCATAGAACAAAAACAACACGAAAAACTCCAAAATAAAAGCAGAGGATTTTTGGAGTTCTGGTGAACACAGAAAGGGGAAGGGCGGAGATCAGGCCTTGAGGCGCATATGCAAATCCCGAAGCAAGGCGCATATGCAAATCCCGAAGCAAGGCTGATCTCTCTGCCCTGGGCACCTTTCCTTAATGGCCCTGGTTGCTTTGTCTATTAGCATTTCAATAACCCATTAAATCTCTGAGGAGGACCGTTTTTTTTTTTTTTTTTTTTTTTTTTTTTTTAAATCCTTTTTGCTTTTTCTAAAACAATTACTCTAAGAAGCTCAATACAGAAAGCTTCAAAGAATTGAAATTTGGGCACGTCAAGTCAAGAGCAGAACTAAGAGAGCTCTGAGACAAAAGGCAATAATCCAGTGGCTGAGAAAATTCACTAAACAACACAACTTCCCAAGAAAAGGGGGGTGTCCGCTCACAGCCACCATCCTGGTGGACAGGAAACACTCCTGCCCATCGCCAGCCCCATAGCCCAGAGCTGTCCCAGACAACCCAGTGTGACGGAAGTGCTTCAAATAACAGGCACACACCACAAAACTGGGCGTGGACATTAGCCTTCCCTGCAACCTCAGCTGAATGTCCCAGAGCTGGGAAGGGGGAGCAGTGTGAATTAACAGAGCCCCATTCAGCCATCATTTGAGCAGACTGGGAGCCTCCCAACACAGCCCAGCAGCCCAGAACTGCCCTGGGGGGACGGCACTCACCTGTGACATAGCACAGTCATCCCTCAACAGAGGACCCGGGGTGCACAGCCTGGAAGAGGGGCCCACTTGCAAGTCTCAGGAGCCATACGCCAATACCAAAGACTTGTGGGTCAGTGGCAGAGACAAACTGTGGCAGGACTGAACTGAAGGATTAGACTATTGCAGTAGCTTTAAAACTCTAGGATCATCAGGGAGATTTGATTGTTAGGGCCACCCCCCCTCCCCGACTGCCCAGAAACACGCCCCACATACAGGGCAGGCAACACCAACTACACACGCAAGCTTGGGACACCAATTGGGCCCCACAAGACTCACTCCCCCACTCACCAAAAAGGCTAAGCAGGGGAGATCTGGCTTGTGGAGAACAGGTGGCTCGTGGACGCCACCTGCTGGTTAGTTAGAGAAAGTGTACTCCACGAAGCTGTAGATCTGATAAATTAGAGATAAGGACTTCAACTGGTCTACAAACCCTAAAAGAACCCTATCAAGGTCAGCAAATGCCACGAGGCCAAAAACAACAGAAAATTATAAAGCATATGAAAAAACCAGACGATATGGATAACCCAAGCCCAAGCACCCAAATCAAAAGACCAGAAGAGACACACCTAGAGCAGCTACTCAAAGAACTAAAGATGAACAATGAGACCCTAGTACGGGATATGAAGGAAATCAAGAAGACCCTAGAAGAGCATAAAGAAGACATTGCAAGACTAAATAAAAAAATGGATGATCTTATGGAAATTAAAGAAACTGTTGACCAAATTAAAACGATTCTGGACACTCATAGTACAAGACTAGAGGAAGTTGAACAACGAATCAGTGACCTGGAAGATGACAGAATGGAAAATGAAAACATAAAAGAAAGAATGGGGAAAAAAATTGAAAAACTCGAAATGGACCTCAGGGATATGATAGATAATATGAAACGTCCGAATATAAGACTCATTGGTGTCCCAGAAGGGGAAGAAAAGGGTAAAGGTCTAGGAAGAGTATTCAAAGAAATTGTTGGGGAAAACTTCCCAAATCTTCTAAACAACATAAATACACAAATCATAAATGCTCAGCGAACTCCAAATAGAATAAATCCAAAAAAACCCACTCCGAGACATATACTGATCACACTGTCAAACATAGAAGAGAAGGAGCAAGTTCTGAAAGCAGCAAGAGAAAAGCAATTCACCACATACAAAGGTAACAGCATAAGACTAAGTAGTGACTACTCAGCAGCCACCATGGAGGCGAGAAGGCAGTGGCACGATATATTTAAAATTCTGAGTGAGAGGAATTTCCAGCCAAGAATACTCTATCCAGCAAAGCTCTCCTTCAAATTTGAGGGAGAGCTTAAATTTTTCACAGACAAAGAAATGCTGAGAGAATTTGCTAACAAGAGACCTGCCCTACTGGAGATACTAAAGGGAGCCCTACAGACAGAGAAACAAAGACAGGACAGAGAGACTTGGAGAAAGGTTCAGTACTAAAGAGATTCGGTATGGGTACAATAAAGGATATTAATAGAGAGAGGGAAAAATATGGCAAACATAATCCAAAGGATAAGATGGCCGATTCAAGAAATGCCTTCACGGTTTTAACGTTGAATGTAAATGGATTAAACTCCCCAATTAAAAGATATAGATTCGCAGAATGGATCAAAAAAAATGAACCATCAATATGTTGCATACAAGAGACTCATCTTAGACACAGGGACACAAAGAAACTGAAAGTGAAAGGATGGAAAAAAATATTTCATGCAAGCTACAGCCAAAAGAAAGCAGGTGTAGCAATATTAATCTCAGATAAAATAGACTTCAAATGCAGGGATGTTTTGAGAGACAAAGAAGACCACTACATACTAATAAAAGGGGCAATTCAGCAAGAAGAAATAACAATCGTAAATGTCTATGCACCCAATCAAGGTGCCACAAAATACATGAGAGAAACATTGGCAAAACTAAAGGAAGCAATTGATGTTTCCACAATAATTGTGGGAGACTTCAACACATCATTCTCTCCTATAGATAGATCAACCAGACAGAAGACCAATAAGGAAATTGAAAACCTAAACAATCTGATAAATGAATTAGATTTAACAGACATCTACAGGACATTACATCCCAAATCAACAGGATACACATACTTTTCTAGTGCTCACGGAACTTTCTCCAGAATAGATCATATGCTGGGACATAAAACAAGCCTCAATAAATTTAAAAAGATTGAAATTATTCAAAGCACATTCTCTGACCACAATGGAATACAATTAGAAGCCAATAACCATCAGAGACTTAGAAAATTCACAAATACCTGGAGGTTAAACAACACACTCCTAAACAATCAGTGGGTTAAAGAAGAAATAGCAAGAGAAATTGCTAAATATATAGAGACGAATGAAAATGAGAACACAACATACCAAAACCTATGGGATGCAGCAAAAGCAGTGCTAAGGGGGAAATTTATAGCACTAAACGCATATATTAAAAAGGAAGAAAGAGCCAAAATCAAAGAACTAATGGATCAACTGAAGAAGCTAGAAAATGAACAGCAAACCAATCCTAAACCAAGTAGAAGAAAAGAAATAACAAGGATTAAAGCAGAAATAAATGACATAGAGAACAAAAAAACAATAGAAAGGATAAATATCACCAAAAGTTGGTTCTTTGAGAAGATCAACAAGATTGACAAGCCCCTAGCTAGACTGACAAAATCAAAAAGAGAGAAGACCCATATAAACAAAATAATGAATGAAAAAGGTGACATAACTGCAGATCCTGAAGAAATTAAAAAAATTATAAGAGGATATTATGAACAACTGTATGGCAACAAACTGGATAATGTAGAAGAAATGGACAATTTCCTGGAAACATATGAACAACCTAGACTGACCAGAGAAGAAATAGAAGACCTCAACCAACCCATCACAAGCAAAGAGATCCAATCAGTCATCAAAAATCTTCCCACAAATAAAGGCCCAGGGCCAGATGGCTTCACAGGGGAATTCTACCAAACTTTCCAGAAAGAACTGACACCAATCTTACTCAAACTCTTTCAAAACATTGAAAAAAAATGGAACACTACCTAACTCATTTTATGAAGCTAACATCAATCTAATACCAAAACCAGGCAAAGATGCTACAAAAAAGGAAAACTACCGGCCAATCTCCCTAATGAATATAGATGCAAAAATCCTCAACAAAATACTTGCAAATCGAATCCAAAGACACATCAAAAAAATCATACACCATGACCAAGTGGGGTTCATTCCAGGCATGCAAGGATGGTTCAACATAAGAAAAACAATCAATGTATTACAACACATTAAAAACTCGAAAGGGAAAAATCAATTGATCATCTCAATAGATGCTGAAAAAGCATTTGACAAAATCCAACATCCGTTTTTGATAAAAACACTTCAAAAGGTAGGAATTGAAGGAAACTTCCTCAACATGATAAAGAGCATATATGAAAAACCCACAGCCAGCATAGTACTCAATGGTGAGAGACTGAAAGCCTTCCCTCTAAGATCAGGAACAAGACAAGGATGCCCGCTGTCACCACTGTTATTCAACATTGTGCTGGAAGTGCTAGCCAGGGCAATCCGGCAAGACAAAGAAATAAAAGGCATCCAAATTGGAAAAGAAGAAGTAAAACTGTCATTGTTTGCAGATGATATGATCTTATATCTAGAAAACCCTGAGAAATCAACGATACACCTACTAGAGCTAATAAACAAATTTAGCAAAGTAGCGGGATACAAGATTAATGCACATAAGTCAGTAATGTTTCTATATGCTAGAAATGAACAAACTGAAGAGACACTCAAGAAAAAGATACCATTTTCAATAGCAACTAAAAAAATCAAGTACCTAGGAATAAACTTAACCAAAGATGTAAAAGACCTATACAAAGAAAACTACATAACTCTACTAAAAGAAATAGAAGGGGACCTTAAAAGATGGAAAAATATTCCATGTTCATGGATAGGAAGGCTAAATGTCATTAAGATGTCAATTCTACCCAAACTCATCTACAGATTCAATGCAATCCCAATCAAAATTCCAACAACCTACTTTGCAGACTTGGAAAAGCTAGTTATCAAATTTATTTGGAAAGGGAAGATGCCTCGAATTGCTAAAGACACTTTAAAAAGGAAAAACGAAGTGGGAGGACTTACACTCCCTGACTTTGAAGCTTATTATAAAGCCACAGTTGCCAAAACAGCATGGTACTGGCACAAAGATAGACATATAGATCAATGGAATCGAATTGAGAATTCAGAGATAGACCCTCAGATCTATGGCCGACTGATCTTTCATAAGGCCCCCAAAGTCACCGAACTGAGCCATAATGGTCTTTTCAACAAATGGGGCTGGGAGAGTTGGATATCCATATCCAAAAGAATGAAAGAGGACCCCTACCTCACCCCCTACACAAAAATTAACTCAAAATGGACCAAAGATCTCAATATAAAAGAAAGTACCATTAAACTCCTAGAAGATAATGTAGGAAAACATCTTCAAGACCTTGTATTAGGAGGCCACTTCCTAGACTTTACACCCAAAGCACAAGCAACAAAAGAGAAAATAGATAAATGGGAACTCCTCAAGCTTAGAAGTTTCTGCACCTCAAAGGAATTTCTCAAAAAGGTAAAGAGGCAGCCAACTCAATGGGAAAAAATTTTTGGAAACCATGTATCTGACAAAAGACTGATATCTTGCATATACAAGGAAATCCTACAACTCAATGACAATAGTACAGACAGCCCAATTATAAAATGGGCAAAAGATATGAAAAGACAGTTCTCTGAAGAGGAAATACAAATGGCCAAGAAACACATGAAAAAATGTTCAGCTTCACTAGCTATTAGAGAGATGCAAATTAAGACCACAATGAGATACCATCTAACACCGGTTAGAATGGCTGCCATTAAACAAACAGGAAACTACAAATGCTGGAGGGGATGTGGAGAAATTGGAACTCTTATTCATTGTTGGTGGGACTGTATAATGGTTCAGCCACTCTGGAAGTCAGTCTGGCAGTTCCTTAGAAAACTAGAGATAGAGCTACCATTCGATCCAGCGATTGCACTTCTCGGGATATACCCGGAAGATCGGAAAGCAGTGACACGAACAGATATCTGCACGCCAATGTTCATAGCAGCATTATTCACAATTGCCAAGAGATGGAAACAACCCAAATGTCCATCAACAGATGAGTGGATAAATAAAATGTGGTATATACACACGATGGAATACTACGCGGCAGTAAGAAGGAACGATCTGGTGAAACATATGACAACATGGATGAACCTGGAAGACATAATGCTGAGCGAAATAAGCCAGGCACAAAAAGAGAAATATTATATGCTACCACTAATGTGAACTTTGAAAAATGTAAAACAAATGGTTTATAATGTAGAATGTAGGGGAACTAGCAGTAGAGAGCAATTAAGGAAGGGGGAACAATAATCCAAGAAGAACAGATAAGCTATTTAACGTTCTGGGGATGCCCAGAAATGACTATGGTCTGTTAATTTCTGATGGATGTAGTAGGAACAAGTTCACTGAAATGTTGCTATAGTATGTAACTTTCTTGGGGTAAAGTAGGAACATGTTGGAAGTTAAGCAGTTATCTTAGGTTAGTTGTCTTTTTCTTACTCCCTTGCTATGGTCTCTTTGAAATGTTCTTTTATTGTATGTTTGTTTTCTTTTTAACTTTTTTTTTCATACAGTTGATTTCAAAAAAGAAGGGAAAGTTAAAAAAAAAAAAAAAAAAAAAGAAAAAAGACAAACAAGGAAAAAAAAAAAAAAAAAAAAAGATGTAGTGCCCCCTTGAGGAGCCTGTGGAGAATGCAGGGGTATTCGCCTACCCCACCTCCATGGTTGCTAACATGACCACAGACATAGGGGACTGGTGGTTTGATGGGTTGAGCCCTCTACCATAAGTTTTACCCTTGGGAAGACGGTTGCTGCAAAGGAGAGGCTAGGCCTCCCTGTATTTGTGCCTAAGAGTCTCCTCCTGAATGCCTCTTTGTTGCTCAGATGTGGCCCTCTCTCTCTGGCTAAGCCAACTTGAAAGGTGAAATCACTGCCCTCCCCCCTACGTGGGATCAGACACCCAGGGAAGTGAATCTCCCTGGCAACGTGGAATATGACTCCCGGGGAGGAATGTAGACCCGGCATCGTGGGATGGAGAACATCTTCTTGACCAAAAGGGGGATGTGAAAGGAAATGAAATAAGCTTCAGTGGCAGAGAGATTCCAAAACGAGCCGAGAGATCACTCTGGTGGGCACTCTTACGCACACTTTAGACAACCTTTTTTGGGTTCTAAAGAATTGGGGTAGCTGGTGGTGGATACCTGAAACTATTAAACTACAACCCAGAACCCATGAATCTCGAAGACAGTTGTATAAAAATGTAGCTTATGAGGGGTGACAGTGGGATTGGGAATGCCATAAGGACCAAACTCCACTTTGTCTAGTTTATGGATCGATGTGTAGAAAAGTAGGGGAAGCAAACAAACAGACAAAGGTACCTAGTGTTCTTTTTTACTTCAATTGCTCTTTTTCACTCTAATTATTATTCTTGTTATTTTTGTGTGTGTGCTAATGAAGGTGTCAGGGATTGATTTAGGTGATGAATGTACAACTATGTAATGGTACTGTAAACAATCGAAAGTACAATTTGTTTTGTATGACTGCGTGGTATGTGAATATATCTCAATAAAATGATGATTAAAAAAAAAAAAAAAAAACAGAAGCTAACCCACCAAAAGTTTACTTTACTTTGTACATGCTATCGGTTGACATCTTTTTCAGATTTCCAGGGAAAAAAATAAACTATTTGAACTGAAACCACCTCTATTATGCAGAACATATTTTCCTAATACTCTACTTTGTTTTCTATAGGTATCAATATTCTTTTGTAGATTTTGTGACATTTTAACAATGCTTTACAATATTTATTCTGATGATAGCTTGAGTTCATTTGAACTGAAAAATGTACCAACTTTTCTTAATCTCATCACCAACAGATTTCTTAACCTTCTCATTATGCCAGGACATGTGTGCTATTATTTTAGAAATGAGGTATGTGGGGCACTTCTCCATCATTCTTTAAAATTTAGCCCAGCTATTATAGAATGAAGATGCTCTTTGTGTAGCAAAACAGTCTTGTAACATGCTATTTTGTTGCATAAATTCACTACAGATTCTCTTGTTCTATATCTGAGTCCTTCTTTACCAGTAATACAAGTATTCATTCATTCTAAAACTACTGATGGCGACAAGAAATCTGGAGGAGGCATCCAAAACATAATCTGTTGTATCTAATATAAAGTGAGCAGGGGTTACATCATTTCTACTTCTTGATTTCATTTGCCTAAATGCCTTTAGACTATCTATCAAGATTGCAATACATTACTGAAAGTTGTCATGTTATTGTTAAATATTCAGTTTCTTAAAATAAAGTATATTTTCTACAAAATAACTGAAAAAAAAAAAAAACCAAGGAGCAATTCCTAGCTCAATCATTCACTTGTGTTACCTTTAGCCTGCGTTTCCTCACTTGAAATATGGAAATATCAATACTAATTGCTCTATGTATCTAGCAAAGCTGAATTAATGGATCAATTAGATGAGCAATGTAAACAAACTTTGAAAACTATATAGCACCAAGAAAATGGTAGTTATTACTATATACATAAAACTTATTTGTAAACTTAGAAGCATTACGCAGAAGTAAGGCAAATAATATTTATTTGAGTGTACAAATGTAACATTCCCACTATTCATATGCCAATCACACAACTGCTGCATCAAATGGGTCAAAAGTTCTATTATCTCTTCCAGTTCACCTACTCTTCACAGAAATAAAAAAATTATGAAAGCTCTACCCTCTTATGGGTTTTTGATTGAGTCCATAAGCAATCATCTCTTTCCTTGGACAAAGTTCTATGTTTTATTATAGAGTTTAGTAATTAATTTATAAGGAATTGTCACCAGTTGATGCCTCATCACCACCAACAGAAGCACAAAGTTGATGACAGGTATATCATCACAGGTAATGAAAGGTAATAATAGGTAATAAGGACAGTAAGAGGGATGAATTAGGTTGACAACACTTTGGATTCTGTGACTTCCAGATTAGAAATAAGGGGAAGAGACTTTGTACCTGGAGAGACACGTTCAACAGGTTGACCAGCCTTTGCCAAAGTGTCACAAAGCTCCTGCCGCAGCCTCTGGGCGAGATTGCCCAGACCAGAGAAGCTGGGAACAAAGGAAGCAAATTTCTCCTTAGGACTACTTGCCATCTCCCTGAGCTCTGTCCAAACAGCATCTTTGACTCCAACAGCATAAAGCAGGATGCCTGCCCTCCTAATTGCCTCAGCAGGTTCATGGATGTGGTCCTCAGCTGGGCCATTGCTGATCACCATGGCAATCTGAGGCACCCCTTGACTTCCCCGGCTCCCCGCTGTTTCCTGGAAGTGGTGATCTAGGATGAACCTCAAGGCCAGGCCTGTCTTCATGGCCCCAGGCTTAAACTGAAGCCTCTGAATGTGTCTCAGCACATCACCTTTGCGGTGGTAGGTGGAAAGTAGGAACTCTGAATGGGGTACATCACTGTACTGGGCCAGGCCCACGCGGATGGTCTTTTTGCTGACATTGAAGCCATTTACCAGGATGCTCAAAAAGTTCCGCACACTGCGGGCATGTTGGGGGTTGATGCTGGTGTCCACCAGAAACACAACATCTCCCACAGAGGCCTCCCTGCAGACTGGAGAGGAGAGACACTTTAAGGTAAGACATTACAAATTCGACATCTCCTATCTGGGGATCCATCTGTCTCCATTCATTGCCTTTACACTACACAGATCTGCCTGCGTAGCTCTCTGATGGTAACCAACATAAAAGAGGCCCAGGAAAACTGGCATCTTCCTTTACTTCCTCACTCCCAGCATCTACCCTTGCACACCTGTCACCTTCTACTCTGTTCAGTTGGGTCCCTGACCTTGGTCCTCCACTCACCCCTTCCTTAATACAAGAAACCAGCTTTCCACCAGTAGTGGATGTTGTTGGTATCCTACCTAGATACTCTTTACCCTCTGGCACACTCATCCTTCACCTGCTTCAAATTCTAAGCTAACTGCTCACTTCTGTGATTTTCTCCAGAGACCTACCCTTGGCTGAAGGGAATGGCCTCATCTGGAGGCACCTGGGAAATTATACCACCACCACCCTAGGTGGCCAATGGCTGATTGATACAGGGATATGAACACCTGGCCCCTTTGCCTTAAGTGAGAAGACTCTGTGGTGCTATTTATGCTCCAGTACCCTTCATGGATCAGACCAATGCTTGATTTTACATGAGGCCACCTCCTTGCTTGGCTTCTTCTCTATCCCATCTCCCTCATCCCCTTATATGTTGCCCTAAAGAACACTCCTTCAAATAACACATGCACCAAAGTCCCTGCTTCTAAAGAACCTGACCTAAGACATCAGCTTTCCAGCTTTGACCTCAGGCTCTCCCTGGCTACCACCAGCCCCTTTCAGTATGATGCTTGGCATTCCTTAAAGTATGGCTCACATTTCTACTCTGGCTCCCTGAATTCAAGGCAGCACTGTGTAATTACTTCCCAGATCCAGCTCTAATCCCAGGAATAACCATCCCAACAGTGGACAAACTGGTACCCCGGCTGGGCCCACCAAGGCCTCCGGCATGGAAGAGATAAGACACCAGCTGGCTGTAGGACTTGGGCAAATATCATAATCCCTCTGGCTCTCACAGTGTGCCTCATTAGAGTGAGGGGTTGACCAGATACCCTAGTCTCTTCCAAATCAAATTTTGCTTTCCTGTGATAAGAAGTAGTATGTAGATTAAACACAGTGCTTGTGTGATCAAAAAGAAGAAAAGGTAATTATGATTTATCTGTTTTCTCAGAACCCAATATGATTTTTCTCCCCATAGCTTCCAGATTGATTATCTGTGATGGTGGGAGAAGAATATAAATTAGTGATGGGAGAAGAAACCAAAGCAGAAACCAAATGATGATGGTTTTAGAGAGGCTGAAAAAGACACTGGTTTTGTGTTAGGAGGGGTTAAAATACCGGCATGGATTGGCTCTGTGCTCTCTCTCTCGTCTCATTTTGCTACCCTCTCCATCTTGGTCTCTGTGTTCAGGCTCCTTAGTCCAGTTTCTCAAACTTGCCATGTTCCCACTTTAACCAGAATATCCCCTGCATTGAGATTCTTTTTTTTTCCATTTGTCTTTTTTTTTGGGGGGGGGGGGGGGCAGGAATAATTGCTATGGAGTCATGTTCTTTTATTTTGGTTTGTAATATAGTATTCATTAGTATGTTTATTTGATTAATGGCAATCTCCCCAACTAGACAGTGAGCTCCGTGAGAGCAGACACCCTTTTTCATTTGTTTTTTCACTATGTGAGTCCCTAGTATAGATACCCAAAAAAATCTGAGGAAGGAAGGAAGGAAGATAGGAAAGAAAGAAAAAAAGAAGGAAGGGAGGGAAGGAGAGAGGGAGGAAGGGGACATCACTCACAAAGACAAAAACCTTGAACATGAATGAAAGCCAATAAAAGAACCAGGAAATTTTAGAGCTGGAAATGATCCTAGGGAATGTGCAATACAATATGGCAACTACTAGGTTCATGTGGCTATTAATCACTTGAAATGTGGCCAGTACAACTAAGAAACTACATTTTTAACTTTACTGAATTTTAATTAATTGTAACTTAAATAGCCATATATAGCTAGTGGCTACTATACTGGACAGCATATAGGTATAGATTAAGGAATCCAATTCACTAACTCACAGAGAAGGAAATTAAGACCTAGAAAGGCAAAGTAATTGGTATTATAAATCAGTTCAAAGGGCCAGAATTGGAACCTAGGTCTCTTGACATACAGTCCATAGATTGAACTCCCATAAAGAAGATTATAATAAAAATCCATGTTATTAAAGGCAAAAGATTGAGTTCTCTGAGGAAAGAGAAGAACCAAGTGGGAGTTTAGGCAGAGAAGGGCTGGAGAGAGTTAGTTCAACCCAGGGACACTAAACCTACCCATTATTTCTGGAGTCCTGGATCCCACTTCCCAGAAGTTTGCCTAAACTTGCTATTGGGTCCAAAAGTCAAATGGAGCCATGATCATGGAAAAGACAGACAACAAATGCACTTCATGTTCTTTGAGCTTTATTTCCCTCTGGATCCCCAAAATGCTACCCTATTGGGAGGAGAGAATTCAGTGAGTACTCCAGGGATGGCTGACTTGTTTGTCCCTTAACATCTCTTTCAGGAGAGACCAAACACAAACTACAAAGTGTTTCCCTGATCTTTCCACTCATCAGGAGAAACCTCACCGCTCTAACATGTTTTTCAGGCAAATATGTATTGGTTCCATCATAGGCAACTTGAAAAATGCATTGCATTTTCATGCATTGTTACTTTCTTAGCCCCTCTACTAGCTCTTTGTAATTTTAGAAAGTGTTTGGAACATGAAAAGACTGACTGTCACAGCTTCTTGTTCACAAGTGAGAGGAGTCGGAGCTGAGGGGAAAATTTACAGAGCTTTACGCCCCACCCCAAATAACAGTCTGTGTAATTATATTTGAATATTTAAACTTCAATCTTGTCTCTTTGGGGCTTCAGGCTACTCAAACAAGCTTCTCTTGATTAGGCTTTCATCTTGTGACGTCTCAACAATCTATTAAAATGATTGCAAAAAAATGCAGAGGTGTCACTATCATTTGGTGAAGCTATCCATCTTATGATGACAGTTCCTATTAGAACAGCTCTAGCAAACACAAACCAAAATGCAGAGTCAATAGAACAGGGCTTGTTCTACTGAGAGCTTGGTTAAACATTCAGAAATACAGTAGTTCTAATATACATATTTTGTCATTTGGGGTTAAGCTTTGAAAAAAATCACGCACCAGCCATTCACAAAATGCTTCCAAATTCTGACTAAATTCTCCTTTAAAGAATCATGCCCCTTTTCTTAATTATGCTCTTGTAATATTTTCTCTTGAGGTTGTCACTACCTTTAACTTCCTGGCAAGATAATAATTTTTGGCTTAAAGAGTCCAATGTATTACCAATTCTTTGAGACTTGATGAAGCCAAAACTAGCTGCAAAGATGATGAGTCCCCCCAAAATCTTCCAAATCCCCATTCCAGATGTGTACCTAGAAAGAAAGGAAACATCATAATTAAAAATGTCTTCATCCACTTAAAATGGGTGAATCGTATTGTATGTTAATTATACCTCAATAAAGCTGTTTATAAGAAACAAACTATGTCTTTCCCAAGACTACAGCAGCTTTATAAAAAAATTTTTAAGGAAATATTACCACATTGTTTCAATCTTGCAAATGAAAATGGTCTTGATGACCCAATTCAGAAAAAATTTTGTAAACACCAGAGTGTATACTTTAGACTGTACTGTTTAAAGTTGTCCAGATATGGCTATTAAAAAAGAGAGAGAGAAAGAAAATATACAGGACATGGGATAGAACTTCCATTTCACACACTGAATTCATTTGGTGAAACATAAACATTTCCAGATGATTTTGCTTGTATTTTTATACAAGAGTAAGGTGACCCAATAAACATTTGTGACTGTAGGCAGAAATATTCAAATATCTCAAGAGCACATCTGCCTGATGAAATCAGACTAGCCTGAAAATGTTTTATGTGTTTCCTGGAAGGAGCAGAACATCTGATTTTCCTCTCTTAAACTTGGATCCATGTCCAAAGGCCTCCATGAAAATTTTCCACCCCCAATTCCACTTCTATTTTTTGACTATAAGTTCGTTCATTTAAAATAAGAAAAACAGAGCAATCACATTGAATGAGATGTTCCAAGTAGAACAGGGAATGCCTCGTATTCATTTCCTTAGCCATCATCCTCACAGCTACCCTCAGCAGAGAGTACTGGGATAAAAGTGAGGACTTGCCGATATAGACTGCCTGGGCTTGAATCCCAGATCTACTTAATAGGCAAGTTGCTGCACTTCTCTAAGCCTCAGTTTCCCTATTTGTTAAATAAGGTCAACAACAGCACCTACCTCATTGGGTTGTTGTGAAGATTAAACAAGTTCATTACTGTAAAACACTTTATCTGTGCCTGGCATATAGGAAGCACTATTTCATTGTTTATTAAAGAAAATAAGTCTTCTTAGAACCCCAAAATGTAAAGGTAAAGGAAAAGTCCCTTAATTTGAAACTAGGAATCTGTAGAGGCAGAGGGACACTAACAGTATGCATTTTGTATTAACAGAGCAGTTGTTTTGTTTAATTCAATTTCTATTGTTTGATTTAATTTATTCACTTTAATCTTCACCTTCAATTGATTGTTGCTTTGCAAGTTACTGTGCTAATAATATCCCTGTGTTTCTTACCACACATCTGGGAGACACCAGAAAGACGGGACTTACTCTGCTTATTTTATTGACGGAAATGAAGAAATTGAGTCCCAGAAAGGTTAAGTAGAGTATGGGGGGTTCACAGGTAGGCACTGTTAGAGCGTCCCTGCCCCGAGGTGGCCAGTCTCCAGGTCCAGCCAGGCACTGGACCTCAAACATCTGCTTCAGACTCTCCAATGAAAATCTTCAAATCACACTGTCATTCCACAACCCAAGGTCCACTTTACGTAAAATGAAGGCCTGTGAGAAATTTATCCTGGGGGAAAAATGTGAGTGCATGCCCTAAATTCATTTATCCACCGATTTGGTCTTCAAAGAACACCATTTTATGCCCCAAACACTGTTAGGTGCTGTGGAGAACGGAATTACAAACATTGCTTTCACACTTAGAGAACTGAACAATCTATTTGGGGAGAGAAATTCTACATATAAGAAATGATAAGAAAGTGAGTAAACTTTAAATCGCAATCTTTAAACTTATCAAAGAATGTAAGCAAGAATCTTGACAGTGTCTAACTCACTTCCCAGGCTTGGGCCCTTTAAGTGGAATATTGTGTGGAAATGATCATCGCTATACCCCACAAATAGACACCTAACAGTTGAGTCCCTCTTTCCAGAAAGTGTGGGTGTAGCCACGATACTTCCCTAAGGAAATATCTCCTTACTGTGCATGCTTAATTTACTCCTTCAGAGGGTCTTCAGAGGCTGTGAGATAACCACATCTATTTTATTATTTATACCAACATAAAATGCTGGGGAAAGTCTTGACTTCAAAGGAAGCCCTTTGGCCTTGATTCTGGCTTAAGCTTGGACACTTGTACTGTGGACTTGAGCAAGAGTGGTGCTGATTTGAGACACCTTCTTATTACTCACTGTTAGGTCTGGGCCCTGTGCCCTGCCCCCATCTCCCTCTTTTGTAAAGCCAGGCTGCATTGCCACCTCCTCCATTCCCCCATTTCGCGCCCATCACTGCCTCCTCTCTTCCCCCCATTTCGAGCCCTTTCTCCTGTTCTTGCCTCACCACTGCTCCCCCTTCCCCACTTCTGCTTGAATCTACAAACCAGGCATTGCTAAGCTACAAGATAAACTATGTATAATCCCCTATTGGCCAAAGCTCACATACCTTACATTTCCAAGACCCCGTGTAATCCCCTGAATGGCAGAAAGCCCTATAAAATCCCCACCACCGGACTATGCAGTTTTCCCTCGAAGCAGACCCTTTCTGCTGGTTGGGGCCACCCTGAGGCTTCTCTTAATAAACTTTATTGTTGCCTGCCATTTGGCTTCATTGCCCATCTTTTTTTTTTTTTTTTTTTTTTTTATCTTCATTTTATTGCGATACATTCACATACCACGCAGTCATACAAAACAAATCGTACTTTCGATTGTTTACAGTACCATTACATAGTTGTACATTCATCACCTAAATCAATCCATGACACCTTCATTAGCACACACACAAAAATAACAAGAATAATAATTAGAGTGAAAAAGAGCAATTGAAGTAAAAAAGAACACTGGGTACCTTTGTCTGTTTGTTTCCTTCCCCTATTTTTCTACTCATCCATCCATAAACTAGACAAAGTGGAGTGTGGTCCTTATGGCTTTCCCAATCCCATTGTCACCCCTCATAAGCTACATTTTTATACAACTGTCTTCGAGATTCATGGGTTCTGGGTTGTAGTTTGATAGTTTCAGGTATCCACCACCAGTTACCCCAATTCTTTAGAACCTAAAAAGGGTTGTCTAAAGTGTGCGTAAGAGTGCCCACCAGAGTGACCTCTCGGCTCCTTTTGGAATCTCTCTGCCACTGAAGCTTATTTCATTTCCTTTCACATCCCACTTTTAGTCAAGAAGATGTTCTCCGTCCCACGATGCCGGGTCTACATTCCTCCCCGGGAGTCATATTCCACGTTGCCAGGGAGATTCACTACCCTGGGTGTCTGATCCCACGTAGGGGGGAGCATTGCCCATCTTTTGAACCAAACTACCTTACACTCACTATATTAGAAACATTCCCCAGGATATTGGTCCAGTGTTTTTCCAATAAGTAGATATTATAGAGTTGGATTTTTCTATCCCTCAATTTTTACCTTAGCCTCCCCTTAATGCCTCCTCAAGGAAGTATATAAATAGTTTGAGGGGAGATGCTTTAAGGCTATAAATGTGATATTCCCCAACAAACTTTTACCTAATGTTAAATAAATGAATCAATAATTGTTAAAGAATAGACCATTTTTGTAGATTAAGAACAATACGAAGGTAAAGAGCATGAGAATTTGAAAGTACCAGGAAGAATGATCCAAAATAAATTCATACATTTATTATGATTATGATAATAAAAGATTTCACTTCAATTTTTTAAATTCTTGGGTTAATAAAATTGATGAAAAATAAAATCTTCAAGTAAGGTATCTATGTTTTCATATTCCATTATATCTTAAATATTGCTATTAATGTGATTAGTCATGAAAAATGAGAAGTATTTTTAGTTAATTGTAAATAAAACACTAAACCTGTTTATCAAAATCTGTTATGGCAAAGTCAAAAGTTTATAAACATTTTGCAGCTGTGCATGTGTGTGTGTTATGTCAATGAAGAGAAAAAATGTCTTTAGATTAAGGACTTAATATTCTATACAGTATATACTATTTCATGAAAATATTTATATCTGAATTAAGCTGCTGAAGAGTTTTGCATTTGAACATGTAGGGCTCCCCATGGAAGCAAAAAATGAAGCCATTAAATGAAGTTTGATTAGCAGGGATAGAATAGGACACCGATTTTTTCTGGAAATAACTCTAATAAATTTGGATTAGAGAAAGACTCCACTTAAAGTATGTTGCTCAAATAGTTAACTCACTAGAACAATCTATTCTTTAAGATTCATTCATCCAATTATAAAAATTACTTTGCAATGGTAATTTTTACACCATGGTAATATTACACCGTGGTAATAATTGATACAGATAAGTCATCAAGGGATGCTAAAACCACTGGGTTGGGGAACAGGATATTGACAAAGTCTCAATATATCTCCTGACAAATTACATATAAGTTACAAAGGGCAAAAATTACCTTTACAATAGAGAAACTTGGTGGACACCATGTAACCAAGTGATCAAAATTAACATCAGCAATAATGGGATAAACTAACATCATGTGCCTCCTAATGTTATGCATGAGAAAACTCAACAACACTTATATGGCATGCCTCCTAAAAATCCATGGCCTAAATCTAACAATGAGAAAATAATAATAGTCAAAACATGAGGATAGTCAACAAAACAAATGGCCTGTACTCCTCAAAAATATTAGTGACATGAGACAAAAGCTGAGGAACTGATTCCAAATAAAGGAGCCTAAAGATACATGAAAATTAAATGCAATGCATGATCCTGGATTAGGGGGAAAAGCATTGCTAAAAAGGACATTAAATGAGACAATTGGTAAAATCTGAATATGGAATATATATTGTATTGCACCAACATTAAATTTCCTGATTTTGATCATTGCACTGGGGTCATGTAAGAGAATGTCCTTATTATTAAGAAATACACACTGTTGTATTTGGGGTTGAAGGGTCTTGATGTCAGCAACTTACTTTCAAATGTTCAGCAAAATTATAACTCAGAGAGAGAGAGAGAGAAAAAGAGAGAGAAACAAAGCATCATAAAACTCTTGCAACTTTTTTATTGAGTTTAATGTTCGCCAGATAATATGTCAGGCACTAGAAACAAAAAAGCAAAAGAAACTATTCCTTTCTTCCAAGAACTTGGAGTCTAGTGGAAAGAGAGATGTATAAATTGCAATATCATAGGATGAACAAAATAACACAGAAATCTATACAAGGTAATGAGCTCCTCCCTTCACCAGGGTGAGGGCACCACAGAGAAAATGCTGCTAGACTGGAGACTGGAAGGCTAAGTAGAAACTTGCAGGTGAGCAAATGAAGAAAGGAAGTTCCAGGCAGAAGGGCAGTATGTGCAAAGGCACAGGAGAGCCATTAAGGAGGGATAAGATACCCCCAAAACAGCTCATACAAGGCCTTGGAAACTAAGGTTTTAGAATTCTGGAGACTCCATTAGGCATTCACTGATGCTTATAGACATGTGGAGTATAAACTGTTAAGCCACGATGAGTCTAGAGAGACCTTTGATTTTCTGAAATGCCTGAACTGGGAGGATGGAAAGAACACGGGGTCTAGGCAGTGTTTCTCAGCTTGAACCTTAAACCATCTTCACCTCAGTTAATTAAACCAGCAATGCTTTATACTTCAGGCTCCCTTGAGGCTGCTGTTCTGCCTCCGTGCACCCCTCAACAATAAAATAAAAAATATTCCATCTCTAGTGTTCTAGGCCAGTGGTTCTCAAACTTGAGGATGCATCAGAATCACCCCGAGGGCTTCATAAAACTCAGCTTCCCATGTCCCACCTCCAGGATTTCTGATTCAGTACATATGTGCTGGAGTCAAAATTTTTGCATACTGGGCTGGTCCAAGGAACTATACACTCTTCTATGCATTTAGAAGGCAATTTGATCCTGCTGAGGCAGATATCTGCTCCATTTGCCTTACACAGCAATTCTAGCTCTACATGGAGAAAACCAGGTGTCTATTATCGAATGAGGAGGGAAAGAGATAATCAATTAATAAATGTTTTCTTAATATGTACATAACATAAGCAAAAATGTCAACATATTTTGGGGATGAAAGACCCAATGTAAATTAATCTACCAAAGTTTTTCAACTTTCTTTTGATTTATACTTTGTTCTCCAGACCTGAAATCCAGTGCCATGTATCAATTTTTTTTTCCTGGTCACTTTAAATTAGGGTTATTTTGCACACTGGGTTTTTTCCTTTCTTACCAGACAGTTGTGTAACGTACCACATCTGGGTAACAGGAAACTCCAGAATGCAAACAATTGTAGGATATGAACAGACTCTTCTGTATATATCACAGCATGTTTGATGGTAAAAAGCTAAGGCTTGGCCTTAACCAAATACATAAACATGAACATTTGCTTTCTATGGCCCATCCACAAATCTTACTTATGCTGGCTTAGATATACATAAAACTTTGCTGGCAAAATATTTGAGGGAGACTGTGTCAAACATTTCAATGATAATTAATAAATCTTCAGGCTTAGGAAAAAAACAGAACAAGATACAGAATCTCAGACATCTATCCAGCGAGGAATACGAATCACAACGCCAAAGCTTAGCCGATCACTGTGCAAAGAAAGAACTCGGTGCTGATGGCCAAGTTCCTCCCAACAGCGGTGGTAATCACAGTACTGCACACAATTAATTTCCCAGGTGTTTAAAAGTTTGTAACGAAACAAGCATTTCAGATGCTAGGCAGTTTTTAACTATCTTAGGTCCTCTGAATAGCGTGACTCATCTGGTTTCCCATACTACCTAGTTCAGACGTCAATTGGGCCGTTTACCATATTACACTGTAAGTATCTGTTTACATATTTGTCTCCCTCACTGGACTGGGAACACACAGAGCATGGAGCCTCTATCTTAGATATCTTTGTAGTTCTGGACACAGTAAGTCAACTAAGAAATACTTTCCTTTTCTGATGAATATATAAATAACTGAATAAACTGCTGAATGATTTAATCTAAGGGAAAAAGAATATTTTTTATTCAATCTCTTTCAATGTTTGTGTGGCTTTTAAACTCCATCACCACAGCATTTCATGAGCTTGGTCACACCAGAGAAACAGGAATAAATGGTCCATGTTTCTGAGGCGTTTTTATTCAGGAAGGATGCCTACGGTCCCCTAAGCAGACCTGGCCGCTCCAAGGCCCTGGGTAGGTTAGGGACCTCCAGCAACCCCTACTTCACGTCACCTGAAAACCTGGGGAATGCAAGTCATGACAGTCAATAAGGCAAATACGACAGCCCCCTGCAACGGTCTAGTCTGGAGTCACATACACCATCCTTTGTTTCTTTTATGTCCTTTAAGAAGTTTGCTCCAGAAACGGGAGAAAATTGTAGTGGGGGGCAGTAAAGCTTGCATCGAAATTGACTTTGAATTTTCTGGTTCAAGTGCCAGCCCTGCCATATTCTTATTATGTGGCTTTGTGAAAGTCTCTTGACTCTAAGCCTCCCTTTGTCAGCCACTGTATAGAGGCGATAATAACTTGTCACAGCCACATGGCGGCGCTACTGTGAGGACTGCCTGAGTTAATGGGAAAGGAAGGACTTTGTAAAATGCTGTTAAATTTGATAGGTCAGCATCAATTTTGTCAAGCAACAATCTACAGTACAAAATTCCCCAAGTTTAGGACTTTCACATTGACAGACGCAAACCTTAGCCTTTTTCATTCCAAGAGAAATGCTGTGCTTGAATCAAAGCACTGTGACTACATTTTCTAGAAAATAACCATGCCATGATGAAAGGGAGATTTCAGACTGTAGAAGACTTTTTACAGCAGTGAGAGACAGCCACTCTGAATCTATGGAGCCAGGTGCCCCGCGTGGAGTGCAGTCACATAGATGAGACAAACTCTTTAAAACTAGCTATGTTCTTTCTGTTGAATCTTTCACTTTTCTCTCCAGGACCTCCACTTAAAATAACTAAGTGCAGTTGAACCATTCTTTGTATCTTTTTTTAATATCTTAAATAGTGTGTAAAAAAATTTTTTAAGACAAATTGAAAAAAAAAGTTCACTAAATGCAGCAACCAACCCTATCTGGTCCTCAGAAAAATAAAGATATTTCTTTACAGATGGCAATGTATTGATCAGGCAACAAAACTTTCTGAAGGTCACCTATAATTATGAGACAACGGGTTTTGCCAAGTCTGTTCCAACCTTGCAGATTCAGAATATTTCTCTTGCATCCTTCTGCCTGGAAGGCTGCACACCACTCCTTGACCCCAGTACATGTGCACATGGACACACACACACACACACACACACACACACTCACACACACCTGGTGGGCTCTTCATCTTTCAAAGATGAGCTAAGATATCATCTACCCAACCGCAGCCTGATGGCAAATCACTCCCTGTTCCATTCTTCCTCTGAATCTCATACATATTTCAATGAATAACTAGACTTTGTTAAGATTGGGTCTTCATCAATTATATATCCTCAGCACCGAGAACAGTTCCTTCCTTTGCTCCTTCCCTTTTATCCTCTCTCCCTCTTGCCCTCACTCCCTCCCTTTATTGGTCTCTGATCAAGGCAACTCCAGCCTTCCAGTTGCTCAGACAAAAACCATGGAGTTATCTTTGACTCTTCTCTCATACCCACAGCCTACATCCACCTTGTCAGGAAATCCTGTTGGCTCTCCCTTCAAAGCTGTATATCCAGAAACCAACTATCTCTCACCATTTCTTCTGCAAATAGCCTGGTGAAAGCCACCATCATCTCTTATCTGTTTTATGCCAACAACCTCCTAACAGGTCTCCCTGCTTCTAACCTTCCTCCCTGATGTATATCCTCAACACACACCCCAGCAAATCCTTTTAAAATCTAAGTCACCTCTGCTCAGAATCCTCCAATCTTGTTTCATTCAGAGTAAAAAGACAAAATATGCTTGTTATAAGGTCCCATGTGATCTGGGCCCCATTTTCTCTCTGATTCATCTTCTACTGGCAACTTCATTCATTATACTCTGATCATTGTGGCCAACCTGCTGTTCTTCCAATAAGCCAGATGTGCTCTGTTTAGGGTCTGTGCACTTGCTCTTGCTCCCACCTGGAATTCTCTTTCCCAATTATCCACATATATCCACGTGGCTAATTCCTTTGCCTCCTTCAAGTCTTCACCCAAATGTCACTTCTCAGTGAGGCCCACCCTGCCCATTCTATTTAAAATTGTTGTTGTCACTCTCCCATCGCACCTGGTTCCCCTTACCCTGCTCTGCCTTTCCTTTTTCCAACCTTTTTTATCACCTTCAAACATGCTATAAAATATTCATCATGTTTATTATTGATTATCTGTTGTCACACTCTCACCTCCAGCTAGAAGGTAAGCCCTACAAGCAAACTTTTTGTTCTCCATGATAGATACCCAGTTCCTGGCACATAGTGGGTGCTCAACAAATATTGTTGCACAAATGTACTCATTCAGAAAAAAAAGGCTCCCTGTTCTTAAGACAGTCGTTTTAAATCTACAAAGATTTAGAGAGACTCGGGCACTCAGGTGCCCCCAAGGCCATTATTTTGGTAAGTGGGGGGCACAAAGCCATTGGGTTTTCTTTTAATTACAATTGTATTTTTAATTCATTTGTATTAAAATTATAATCAGAACAAACAATATGAAACTAAACATTTGGCAAATTTGTGTAACTGGGAAAATTGGATCACGGGCCCAGTATTTGAAGAGGATCTCCGCAAAATCTAACATGGATCCTGTCTGTGATGCAACACACACTCAAGGAATCTGGGGAGAGATGCAGGCAGAACGACAACCCCTCTAAAACTCACAGCTGCAAAAATTCATTTAGACAGTGAGTTGCTCAAACATAAGACTCAGGAGTAGGCTGGCATGTCTGGAGAAAACGATTCCCTGCCTGAGCGTTTTACGAGTTACTGTGTTTTTTGGTTCAGAACATTTCAAGGACGAAATATCAAGCCGGTATTACTCATCATTTCACTTGCTAGTGACTGCAATGCACCATATAGGGTGTCTCTGCAAAATGTGGAAGGGGCTCCATAACTCTTGGCCACTGGCAAAAGAAGTGCATCCACAGACTTTTCAAAGATCATGCCCAAGAGTCAGAAACTGCCAGACAGAGTTCTGTGGTGGTAGACTATTCTCAAACGCCCATGGGCTATGCGTTCCAGGGCTGAAATAAAAAGAGCTCTGAAGTATTTTTCATTCCCTGGGCTATTTCTTCCCCTCTGAAAATCCATACAAAAGAGAACCAAAAGGTGATGGCTTTTTCTCCTGTGGACCCTGTGGAATCATTTTCAGCCAATCTTTGATTCTTTCATCCTCCCAAAGCCATCCTTAGTAGTCTCTATCATCCCTATGTTTGTTCAGTGAATTAAAATGTAAGAATATCAGTCCCAGTTATCTAAAATTTGTACATAAAATCTAATTTTGATCATTTTCATATTAACTTATCTTGAAGCACTTTATGAAAACAATTATTTTCTTGAACTCTGAGTGATATGCACGCTATTGTATTTAGAACGAAGTATACTGATGGCTGTAATTTAATTTGA